>NC_084804.1:24183060-25383060 GCF_963583255.1 Pyrus communis
TCTATTGTGGTCTTTAAGACAAACATTGATTTGCCTGCTTTAATTTTCCACTTCCGCAAGATGCCGTTAGCATCTTCCGCTGCCGGTTGTGTAACTTCACTACCACCGACAACCTCCCACAAGTCTTGACCTTGAAGGTAAGACTCTATACACGTTGCCCACATGTTATAGTTTTGGTTGTTGAGCTTCTTGATTCCTCCAACAACTTGAAGATCACCCATCGTATCGGCAAGACTTTGACTACACCGAACAAGCTTGAGTGACTACCGTGCAGAGTAATACACTACTCTCGACACAAAGAAGCTCCCTCTCAAGGTTTGTGATAACCCCAACAATAATCTCAAGAAACCTTTTCTGATGTGGAAGATCAGTCAAAACTGCAACCACAGAGCATACTCGGAATTTCAAGAGACTTTACAACCAATGCTCTACCAAGTGATTAACAATCCCTCCTAATCCCCGGTCCAGAACGATCCCTACTTATACACTTCACTACAATTTGACAAAAAGAGGGTTTAATTTGTGTGCGTATAAATCACGCATTAAATTTTGGCGTCGTTGCCGGGGATTAGAAAATTTGCTAATCCCTTGGATTGTTTGTTTCTGTATTGTCTTTTAGATTTAGTTTTTTTATTTTTTATTTGTGTTTTGTTTGTTAAGAACAACATGGCACTTGATAACGCTTCTCTTTTGTCACAGCTCATGGAAAGGTCCCAAATGCAAAGAGTTGATATATTTAATCTTCAATCAAGGAATAACGTGTTTTCCAATACTTACAATTCGGATTGGAGTGATCATTCAAACTCTATGTGGTGGGAACCTCAAAATGATCAACAAGGAGGATATTGGCAGCCACCACAACCTCATATTCAATATGCCCAACCAAATTTAAGTTCGTCAATAAATTATAATCAAAAGCTTGATGAATTAATTTGTTTGGTGCAGGGCTTACAAAATCAAGACAATGAGGCTCAACAAGAAGGATATTGGCAGCCGTATGAGGAGTTCTATTCAATGCCTATGCAGCCACCACAACCTGCCCAAAGTAATGTAGGTAATTCAAATGATAATGATACGATTTTTCAATTACTTACTACTCTGGAAAAGCAATTTGGGCAGATAGCGGAGTTCGAAGGACAATTTTGCGACCAAGGCAAACTCCCTAGTTCAACCATTGTAAATCCGAAGGGAGAATTTGAAGCACCTTTGCCGGAAGCACTTATTGCTCCTACGCCATCTAATTCAAGTAAGGTTGTTCCAATTAGTTCTAACCCCATTCCACCTAATATCCCTATTCCTTGCAGGTTCATGAATTCCAAGGAAGAAGAAAGTGAAAAAGACATCTTGGAAGACCTTCCAAAGGTGCAAAGTAGGGAATTTCATGAATTCATCAAAGAGGATATACTTGAGACAACAATGCCCAAAGAAGTTGAATTTGATGACATTGGACAAGTCATAACCATCACATGCAATCTGGCCAAGTCCAATATCCCTGAAACTTTCAAAGGAGTGGTGTTTGTCATTGAGTTCTTGTCAGACAAAACAAGTAAGTCATTTTTTTCAAATTCCATTACATTTTATACTAACTTGTTGTTTTTTATGAATCAGGCACCTACATTAGAATTCAAACCAATGCCGGTTCACTTCAAGTATCACCTTCCATTCAAGGACCAATTCCATGCCGTTTGATTTTATTTATGTTAATAAAAAAAAAATAAATAAAAAAAAAAAAAATAAAAAAAAAAAAAGATACTAAACATGGAGAAAGGTGGTGCTTCACAAAGGTTGTTTACGTGAAGCCCCACTACGAGGCGTCGAAGCAGAAGGCTTTGAAGCGGAAGGCATCGGAGCGGAAGGCATTGGAGCGGAAGGCATCGGAGCGGAAGGCATCGGAGCTAGAGCATTCCAGGCCTCAATACTTGGCCAAACGCTGGATGATCCAGGAAAAAGGTGCCTCTGGAGGAAAGACGAAAACCTTTGACGGTCACTGTGAATCCGACCTTCAGACTCTTGCAGCTCATCAAGTTTCCTCTTCATGCCCGTCGAATAGTTGTTTGCAAGCACGTGCAAACTTCTATTCTCGTACTTAAGCTGCTGGACCTCCTGCTTGAGACTTTCCACCTCTGCCATCAATGATTCCACCTGACGGGAGCGGGCAAGCAGGCGTTGGCCCATGTTGGACACAGAACTCGCACACTGAACACTAAGTGCGAGGGACTCTTGAACGGCCAACTCATCGGACCGTCCTGACAGCAGCCTACTATCTTTCGGAGTGAGGAGGTTCCTAGCTACTATTGTAGCTGTTGTGGCGTCCTGCATCACGGAGTCTTCACCTGTAAGAAGACCGTTAGAAGATAAGAAAGAAGGGCGCCATACGTTACCTTGACGCGGCGCGCCCGTATCACTGCTAAGGCTCAATTCCAAGCTAAGGTTCGATGAGTTTGCCATTTTTCAAAAGTGTTCAAAGAAAAGGGATGGAGTTAAATTTCAAAGGGCCGGAGTCGATCTTCAAGAATGGGAAATCTTCAGAGAGTGTTTGTTGTGGTGATCGATAGCTCAATAAAAAAGCCAAGGCGACGCGTCCACCGATTCAAAAAGCCGGAATTTCCGGCGTAATTTTGGCGACGCTTTCTCGGCTTTTCAGAAGACGCGTTCAACTTTGTCAAAAGATTTCTTCTTTTCAGACAACACGTGGAGGCCATCACCGCAACTACATATCTTTAGCCGACAAGCGCAAAGTTCGGCGACGCTTTCTCTGCTTTTCAGAAGACGCGTGCAGCTTTGTCAAAAGGAGCCGCATCTGCACTACCACGTGTCGTTCAGAAAGCGAAAGGGCGTCGTTCAGAAATCGAAGGGGCGCCTGCTCAGAAATCGAAGAGGCGCCACTATTTCAAAAAGCCGGAATTGCGGGATCAAAACGTTTGTCGACAAGGGTAAAAAGTACCACCACTTGATATTATCTCTATATATGTCGACCTTCGTCTTTTATGGCAGGGCAAACCTGAAGAAAATGCCCAACTCTCCCTCACCTCTGAGGGCGCACTCCCAGCAAAGCCTTTCAAAATACTCAATTCTTTCTTCTTCCCCAAAGATGATACCAGATGCCTGGAGTACATATGACCCAGGAGGAAACGGCGGATTGAAGCATGTGCTGATTCATTCACCGCTTCTTCAAAGCAAAGGTATCTCATATCATCAAGGTCAAAAGCAAAAGTATCTCATATCATGCTCTTTCCCTGTCTTTTTCTTTGTCCTTGTTCTTACTCGCATGGCAAAGTAAAAGAAGCAATCAGCCGGCACTTGGAGTCAGTCTTCCGTTCTGGAGCCAACTGCCTGGAATCTATTCCTGATTGCTTACCTAGCGTTGCTCTCGAGTAGTCATCTTCAACGGTTGATACACTTCCGGAGAAGGGACCACTTCTGCAAAGGGGAGCGAGTAAGGCAAGTGAAAATGATACATTGAAGCATGTGGAGACAAACATAGGCTGAGTTATCCTCCAACCCTTTTCAATACGAATTGGAAAGATTGAACAAAGAAACAGACCAAAGGGGTAAGCTCAGACCTTCGGGGAAGACCAAAAGAATCCTCCAGCCCAGTAGCACAAAGGAAAATCAACAAGTGGAGGAGACCAAAAGATTCCTGCTGCCCAGTTCAAGAAGTAGCACAAAGGAAAATCAACGATGGGCAGAAACCAGTTCAAGAGTAAGCCTGTGGAATCACAAAGATCAAAGCCTCAATGCAATTACCAAGGAGAAGATGGAATTTACACTCTATAACCAGATTTGCGTCTCTAAACTCTTCTCTTTGTTAATTACATTATGCCATGTTTAGTATGTTTAAGTGCTTTTTGTGTATTTACTTATGCTTTGTGTGAATCTATGCTTAAAACATTGAGGACAATGTTTGATTTAAGTGTGGGGGGGGGTAACTAAGTATATTTGATGCAAATTCGTTGGATTTATTCACCTATCACTTCACATGTTGTTTCTTGCTGTTTTAAGCGTTTTTAGAGTGTTTTGTCTTAAAAATTCGAAAATCCCATAAAAATTTGAAAAATTGTTTTGAAAAACCCAAAAAGAGTTGTTTTAAAGTTGTTTTTGTGTGTGTGTGTTTGTGTCTTAGGGTACCTTCCAACACAATGATAAGGATTTGGTTTATAATTGCATGACGGTTAGAAAGAGTTATAAACATAGAGAAAAGTTTGATTTACTCTTGGTATATGCTTGGTTATGGTTATAATGTATGACTTCACATGCAATCATAAAAGAAAAAAAAATTCGTTTTTGTAACATGCTTGAAGGAAGGAACTCAAACAAACGCTACAACCCTGAGAGACTTGAGCCTATAACGTTCTTTGGAGAGTATAATCTGTGATTTCTTGTTTTCTAAAGTCGTTGCATGATCTCATTATTCTTTGCTTGGTTACTACTTAGAAGGCGTTTTATCATATAGTTCCAAACGCTAGAACTCATGCCCATTTCATTCAAAGCATGTTATTGATTTGCATAACACATATTCAAGAAGAAGTTGTGTAGTGACCACCACCATAGCCAAATAGCCTTACTTCCCATACTTCGTATATGTTGTAAGTTTTAACCCCGTTGAGCCTTGTTTAGCCTTTATTCTTTGTTTACCCACATTTTCCTCACCTAGCCTAGTTAAGGACAATCCCCACCCTTGTTCTTAAAAGATAGTGAGCATGACTTAATTGAATTCCTTTTGAGTTACATTATGAAAGAAAATAAGTGTGGGGGAGAGAATGTTTAAGTGTTGATGTTTTGAGATTCAAAAGAAAAGAAAAAAAAAAGAGAAAAGAAAGAAAGAAAAGAAAAAAAAAAAAAGAGCTTGAAAAAAAAAAAAAATGAAAGAATAAGTGATTGAAGAAAGGTTCCAAAACACCAATTCTGGGCGTAAATTGTCTAAATTCTCCCTTTTTGTTCAAAAGTTGAGTTTTCATTCAAAAGTGAATTCTAAGTTGATTCAAATGCTTTGCTCACTATTTCTTTAAAAACCTTTGTTTTCCATATCCCTTCTTTGTTATCCACATACCC
The DNA here is from genome assembly GCF_963583255.1 of Pyrus communis. Taxonomy (NCBI): domain Eukaryota; kingdom Viridiplantae; phylum Streptophyta; class Magnoliopsida; order Rosales; family Rosaceae; genus Pyrus; species Pyrus communis. The sequence goes on from NC_084804.1 coordinate 24,188,113, forward strand.
CAAGCCCCGTTACAACCCTTGACTTCTATCTTGAGTGTTGTGTATTTCAATTTGTGGAGTTTGAACTTGGTATGAGCATATGGTATCACTGGTTCTCGCGTCTAAGTAGTGGCATTCCATTCATGAGATCATATCTAAACATGCTTATTAACTCCAGAAATTGCTTCCTTTGAAATACATATATGTGAGTGTTCATTTTTATGATTACATCAATCTTCTCACATATAACTAGTTTAGGGTGTGTAGTCAGAAAATCTGTGTGAAAAACGAGAGCATATCTTGTAAGGAATTGAGCAAATTCTCTAAGGCATGTTACTACATTCAAAATATAGTTTTAAATGCTTAATTGTGAATTAGTATGTGGTGACTATGATTAAGAATGTACTTAAGTGTCAAGATGGCTAAAATCTGTGGGAATAATGATTTTTAACTTGTCTTGTGCATTGGAAATCCGTGAGACGATTGTTGGAAGGTGTAGGTTGTGTTTTGTTCGTTTTGTCTAGTTTCGTGTTCTTTTGTTTTGTTTTGCTCGAGGACTAGCAAAAGATAAGTGTGGGGGTATTTGATAGGAGCATATTCATGCGACTTAAATGGCTTGTTCTCGTACATTTACGTTATGTTTCTTTAGTTATTTTAGTACTTTAAGCTATTTTCGTGTGTTTGTAGGTCCAAAGGGCTAAAGGAGCAAAAAGATGCATTTTGGAGACTTTTGGAGCACTTTTGGGCTAAGGACGGATAGCTTATGCTTGAAGCCAAAGTGTTGGACGAAATTGAAGACCTAATTGGAGCCAAAGTGTTGGAACCTTGTTCTCTTTAGTTTTAGGACATTTAAACCTTTCCTAATCCCAATCATGCCATGCATAACACACATCCATTCTAACACATTGTCATTGCACATGCATTTCCTTCATTAGTTAACCCACATGCACTTATCACTTATCATCACCACATATCATATCACTTAATCACTTATCACTTATCATCACCACTTAACCACTTATCATATCATAACCACATATCATATCACTTATCACTTATCACTTAACATATCATCCACCTACTTCACCTACAACATCCACCTACTTCACCTACAACATCCACTTCACCTACAACATCCACCTACTTCACCTACAACATCCACCTACTTCACCTACAACATCCACCTACTTCACCTACAACATCCACTTCACCTACAACATCCACCTACTTCACCTACAACATCCACCTACTTCACCTACAAATGACATAGCCATATGTTCCCTCCACTACTCCTATAAATACCCTTGCATTCATTCATTCAATTCACATCTCATTTCATACACAACACATTACAAACACATTCTCCCTTCCCTAGCCGTGAGCTTCCCATCTCTCCCCTTATAATCCAAACACCATTTTTCCAAACCATCTTCCATTTCCACCACTCCTCTTCCATTCCACACTTCCATCCCCCAAACCAATTATCCCTAGACCTTATGCTACAATAAAGAGGAAGAGAAGAGAGCCTAAACGTTCATACAATTCAAGTTTGAGTTGTTGGAATGTTTAGGCGTTTCTTTGATTTCAATGTTTAATTTCAATTCTCTTTGTTTTGTATGAGGAACTAAACCCCCCTTTAGCTAGGGGGTGATTCGAAATATATGATTATGCTTGCATTTTGATTTGATTACTTCTAATTACGTTTCATAAGTTGTGAATTCAATTTGTTTAACTGTTTTATTGATAACCTATTTATGTATGTTTATTGAGAGTGCACACTTAATTTTCATGCATGAATTTGACGCTAGAATATAAGTGAATTTCACCTAATCGTTATGAACTTATATTCACAAGTAGTGGAGGTTGCTTATAAACAATCGCGTTAAACGAATTCTTGGCATAAGTTTCATGCAATCATAGTAACGAATGCCTCGTCAACACTTATAGTTTTCAAAGAACTTAATGATTCTTGCTTGTATCTCTATTATGCAATTCATGTAGGGAACTTGTGAGGAATGCTTTGGGTTGTCGTATGCAATCATCCAATTCATTAACTTAAGGAAAACTTGACGGTTAATTTAAGCGGACCTAATTAACTTGGAGTGTTGAGAATTAATGATTTATTGAAATGCAATTGGAAATCGTTTTATTATGCAAGTATAACATGTATGGAGATGAACCCCTTAGCTAGCTTCCCATCCATTCATTTCCGTCAAATCCATATTTACAATTTGTTTTGTTTCCAAGTATCCATTTTAGTTTAAATTCGTCCAAATCCAATTCCCCCCTATTTCGTTGAAGTCTTAGTCTTAATCTTTCTTATTTTTAGTTTTGCTTTCTTTGAGCATTAAATAGTGTTTTATATTGTGTTTTTACGTTTTTAAGTCAAATCCAAGTGATTAACAATCCCTCCTAATCCCCGGTCCAGAACGATCCCTACTTATACACTTCACTACAATTTGACAAAAAGAGGGTTTAATTTGTGTGCGTATAAATCTCGCATCATATTCCATTCAATCCAACGAATTTAGGGAAATCTGAAAGTTAATCTAAGCGGATCTAATTAACTTGGAGCATTGAGTTTCACAACTTATCGAAAGACCAACTGAGAATCAATTTTGTTTTGCAAGTGTAACATGTGTGGAGAAGAACCCCTTGGCTATTCCATCATCCATATTTTTATCACATTCATATTTACATTTTGCCTTTAATTATATTCTGTCTTTTTAATTTAATATCGTCCAACCACAATTCCCCCCCCTATTTTGTTAAGTCTTAATCATTCGTATTTGTTTTATTTTTGTATCTTTAAGCTTTTGGAGTCATAAACAATTGCAAATTCGTCTAAATCAAGTTCTAGCTTCTATTTGAGTCAATTTGATTGTTTTAGACAATTTGAGTTTTTCAAAGCCTTTCTGAGTCATAGCAGTCTTGTTAAGAGTATTTTAATTTAGTTTTTATGTTTTTAAGTCAATTTAGAAGGTTTTAGCAAGCCCTCCTAATCCCCGGTCTAGAACGATCCCTCACTTATCCATTCTACTACAATTGTCAAACGAGGGTTTAATTTGAGTGTCAAGTAAAATCTCGCATCAGTAAGTGACGTACAAGATCTATTTTGGATTTGTCTACTTCAATGCCGTTTTCAGAGATGATATGACCTAAAACTATGCCTTGTTTAACCATGAAATGACACTTTTCCCAATTAAGAACAAGGTTAGTTTCAACGCAACGTTTTAGAATCAAACTAAGATTTGCAAGCAACCATCAAAAGAATTACCAAAGACGCTGAAATCATCCATAAAAACTTCAATGATTTTCTCAACATAATCAGAAAATATGCTCATCATGCATCTTTGAAATGTGGCAGGTGCATTACATAAACCAAAAGGCATGCGGCGATATGCAAATGTACCAAAAAGGCATGTGAAAGTCGTTTTTTCTTGGTCCTCGGGTGCAAATGTACCAAAAGGGCATGCAAATGTACCAGAGTAACCATCAAGAAAACAATAGTATGCATAACCCGCTAACCTTTCAAGCATTTGGTCAATGAACGGCAATGGGAAGTGGTCCTTCCTTGTGGTGGCATTTAGCTTCCTATAGTCGATGCACACCCTCCAACCAGTTTGAATGCGCGTAGGAACAAGCTCATTCTCGGCATTTTCAACCACAGTCACTCCGGACTTCTTTGGAACACATTGCACGGGCGAAACCCACTTGCTATCAGAAATAGGATAAATCACTCCACAATCAAGTAATTTGATTACCTCTTTCTTCACTACTTCCATCATCGGAGGGTTGAGACGGCGTTGAGCCTCTCGAGATGTTTTGGACCCCTCCTCTAGAAGTATGCGATGCATGCACATAGTAGGGCTAATTCCCTTTATGTCGGCCAAAGTCCATCCAATTGCTGTTTTGTACTCTTTAAGCACTCGCACCAATTTATTCTCCTCTTTAAGCACTCGCACCAATTTATTCTCCTCTTGAATATGGCATGACATTTATTGATGCACCTAAATCTAACATGGCAGATTCAAAACGAGTATTACCAATGACACATGGAATTGTAAAACTACCCGGATCCTTGCATTTAGGGGGTAGTTTTCTTTGCAAGATGGCGGAGACGTTTTCACCCACTTTGACAACCTCCTTGGTCGAAATCTTCCTCTTATTAGTGCAAAGTTCCTTCAAGAACTTGGCATACCTCCGGACTTGCTTGATTGCATCCAAAAGAGGGATATTAACTTGAACTTTCCGAAACGTCTCGAGAATGTCCTTTTCGGCTTCCTCTTTCTTTGTTTGCATGAACCTACTAGGAAAAGGCACATTCAAAGGAAAAACATTAGTAGGAATTGAACTTAACACGTTTTTACCTTTATTGGACAGATTGGGTGATTTAGGGCCACTAGAAGCTTGCGGCAAAGGGGGATCCTCCTTTGCCGTGGGTTTGGTTGCTTCCCCTTCTTCAAAATGCAGTTGTTCATCCTCTTTGTGACCTGTTTTTGATGAAGAACCTGCCCCCACCTCTTTTCCGCTTCTCAACACTATGGCTTTGGCCGATTCGAATCCACCTTTCGGATTCACTTGCGTTGAACTTGGTAACTTACCTTGTTCTCTACTAAATTGCCCCATGAATTCAGCCATTTGTCCCACTTGTCTCTTCAAATCCGTCACTTCTCGAGCTTGATTTTGTACCTCTTTGGCGTAGTTTTGCATGTCCTTGGCTTGTTTTTCTTGCCCCTGCGCCAATGTAGTTAGTAATTGAATAACTTGAGAATTATCAAAAGACGAACCTGAGTTGTTTTGGGACGATGGTGGTTGGTTAGATTGGTAGGGCCGTGGGAACCCAGGGGGCTTTTATTGAAATCCCCTTTGTGGTGCAGATTGTTGGGGCTCTCTCCACTTGAAATTAGGGTGATCCCTCCATCCGAGGTTGTAGGTGTTGGAGTATGGATCATGTTTGGGGTGGTTTTGGCCTTGGAAACCAATGGCATTGGCAGATTCCCATCCTCCATTCTCTATCAACTGAGGGCATGTCTCGGATGGATGCCCTTGTATTGAACACACGCCACACACTTGGTTTTCTTATGGTTTTGACCCCTTGACAACCTGAGACACGAGAGAAGTAAGATTAGCCAATTGTGATTGAATATCAGAAATTGCACTTACCTCATTCACACTTTGTTGCTGTGGCCCCTCTCTTTGTCCAACACCTTCATATTGTTGAGCATTGTGTGCTCGGTTGGCAATTAGAGCTTTGGCATCCACTAGAGTCTTGTCCACTAATGCACCACCCGCCGAAGCATCTAGCATTTGACGTTCCATGGGTCCCTCGTAGAAATATTGAATGAACAGCTCCTCCTTCATTTGGTGCTGTGGACATGAAGCAACAAGTGATTTAAAATGTTCATAATAAGATGGAAACGACTCACCTTGATTTTGTTGGATGCCACTAATTCGTTCCCTCAAGAGAATGATCTTCGCAGTGGGAAAGAATTTCTCTAAGAATGCACGTTTCATACTTTCCCAAGAATTGACAGTTCCAGGGGACAATTCAAACAACCAATCTTTGGCCTTGTCCATAAGTGAGAATGGAAAGGCCTTCATCTTCAAAATACTCGCATCAACGTTGATGGGTGTCATACTTGAGCAAACTACTTCAAATTCCTTAAGATGTTTGTTAGGATCTTCCATGGACAACCCATGGAATTTAGTAATATGATGTAATAAACTAGACTTAAGTTCAAATTCTTTTGTCTTACCTTCAGCTGCCATAGGGTATTGTATGCATAAAGGAACGGCATTGCCCATACCTGAGGCAGAGAGCTCTTTGATGGTTCGATTGTCCACGGCCATGGTTTGTACTTCCTCCACAACCTGTGCCGTGGGTTCTCCTTCCTCACCTCCTTCGTCAAACTCGGATGTAGAGCTAGAAGACGGTGGATTAGGGTTTTGTTGATGCTTTTTCTTCCTTAAGGTCCGCTCAAAATCGTCGTCAAAGTCAAGGATATGCTCACTAACAGGTTTTGAACTCCTAGTCATAAACTAGGACCTTAGAAACAAAAACAAAAACAAGGTCAGTAACTAAAACGAAAATATATGAAAAAGAAATAAAAGAAATAACGAGGGATTAGCAACTTTGCTAATCCCCGGCAACGGCGCCAAAATTTGATGCGAAAATAGTTAAGCACACAAATTAACCCTCTCGTTGTCAAATTGTAGTAAGGATGCAACTAGGGATCGTTCTGGACCGGGGATTAGGAGGGCTTGCTAAAACCTCTAAACTGACTAAAAAACATAAAAACAAAGTTTAAAACGTTCACAAAGACTCAAAGGACTCAAAACAGGTTCAAAAGACTCAAAACTACCTAAAAACACTAAATAGGCAGTTTCTGACCTTAAACACAATTTTGGACGAATTTAAGGTTATGGTTTGATTCAAAACACTTTAAAACACAAATTAAACAGATTCTAAACAATATAGAACAAGAAAGTAAAGGGGGTTTTTGATTTGACGAAAATTGAAATAACAAAACAAAGTATAGAACTAGGCAGATTGTAAAACGAATTTTGAAACAAGATGATGGATGGATTAGTTAGAGGTCCATTCTCCACACATGACACATTTATATATGAATCGATTTTCCAATTGCTTTTCATTAACTATGATGCTCAACACCCCAAGTTAGCCGTGGACAGCACTTTTCTAACTTTCAAGTTTTCCTTAAGTTATTGAATTGGATGGGAATGCGCATACAACAACTCAAAACATTCTCTAAAAGTCCCTTACGTGAAAAGCACAATAAAGGTACAATCAAGGATCATTAAGTTTAATGAAAACTATAAGTATTGACGAGGCAATTGTTACTATGAAAAGCATGAAACTCTTGCCAAGAATTCAATTAACGCGGTTGTGACTAGCAACCTTCACTACTCATGTTTATAAACTTGTGACGATTAGGTGAAACTCGTTTATAAACTAGCATTGAGTTTATGTGACACACCCCGACCCAGAAAGTCCACTTGGACCCTGAATCGAGCTGTGCTGGCCGACACCTGGAAGGTGACGAAGCCATAAAATGTGATAGTGTACAAAAAGTGAATAAATTTGAATCTAAAAGTGTCTAAGTACCAGAGTGCGCTACGAGTGGGAGCGAACCCATTTCACACGCGATGTCAGAACATAAGTAAGGTACAGTAGTATGAGTAAGAATCATACCCTAAAAAATATCCATTAATACTAAGATTCACCACAGATTGTTGTCGATACAAACTCAGCAGCTAAAACCTGAAGGGCACCAAACAGAAGGTGTGAGTAAGCAATAAAACCAAGCTTCCCAAAGTTATTACCTCTCTAAAAGTAATGCCCTAATGTAAAACCCGTATCGTTTTCCATAAGACAGTATAACATATATACATATATCCAAACCATACTCAGAAATCACCAAAACCACAGTTCGCCATCAAATCCACCATACATTAATAAGTAGGCCAAATGAACTAAATCACTATAAAGTAATATATCAGTTAGAGTCATCTAAAATGACATGTACAACTTATCTGTATCTCATCAATCCTGGCTAGCATATAAGTCGGAGTCACCTCTAGTGACCTGTACGACTTATCCATATCTTATCAATCCTGGCTAGCATATAAGTCGGAGTCACCTCTAGTGACCTGTACGACTTATCCATATCTCATCAATCCTAGCTAGCATATAAGTCGGAGTCACCTCTAGTGACCTGTACGACTTATCCATATCTCATCAATCCTGGCTAGCATATAGCTCAATAAGTATACCTGCACACGAGTCGGAACCACCTAAAGTGGTCTGTACGATAGGACTGGGTGTAAATAAATAAGCTCAAGTGCTACGATCACGTGAAGACTGGGCGAATAATCGCGGGTCACCTACGAGTCGGAACCACCTAAAGTGGTCTGTACGACAGGACTGTGCACCTAGCTTGGATCCAAGCTGAGCATGTGGTGCGGGAGGTGAACATCACGTGAAGGACTGTGCCCTGGCCACGGGCGGGAGCAGTAACACCGGGGGTGTAGGTTTATGAGCTCTCAATGCATCTCAATATAACATGTGCAACTCATGGCAACCAGTACGACAGTATCGAAGTTGCCTAACACATAATTGTAGTCATGCTATAACGCAATCGATTCAACTAGTACCATAAACTCCCCTGAACTCACCTGGGTGTCCTGAGTTCACCTTTGCACTTGAAAGCATTCCCAATAATTATATGCAAGTAATATACATATTGATATACTATGATGCAATCTAATACTCAACCATGTCGTAGCATGTTCAATTAAAAACAATACAGTGAGAAGTGTACAATCAATAACGCATTACTCCCAAACTACTTATTTTCAGGGATAATTATCCATGACGACCCAATTAACACTAATTTAGCTAACTAATTCATAAAACTAAAACTTGCCTTTACCAATTTCCTTCGCCTTACTCAATTTCCCAAGCAAGGCTTTGGTCTCAAATATTTTATGGCTGCATCTAATGTCTCGTTAGACTGCCTACGTACCCTAAATAGGGATCAAGCCATTCGTAGTTCATATCGTACTTCAAGCATTCACAATAATTATATATGAAAGTAATATACCTAATCAATTTAAAAGTGTCGATAGAACTCTCAATAATATGTACGATAAAAAGGAAAAGATCCACTTACGTGGAGTCCACGCTATGATTCTCTAGCGCACACATCGAGGCGTCCTGAATGATTGGTCCCTGTGACCAATTATCAAATCACATCTTAGAACTCTTATCCGAAGAATACGTAATTCACATAAAACACAACCTCAACGACATTCTAAAATAGTTTGATACCCATTGACCACAAGTCAACCGTCGATCAAAGATCGACGGTAGGGTTTACAACCCTGTATAACTTGACCCGGAAGATCCGCATATCAGATTTCCAATCCACAACTCCCAACGATCCACAATATGTTTCTAGAATAACATACTAAAATTTCATTACGATCCAACGGTCAGATCTCCGCCAATTGCCTAAAACAAGTGGCCATGAACATTTATTTTACTAACTTACAAATCCAATTTAGGAAGATCCGTACGTCGGATTCCCGATCTGTAAATTCCTATAATCTTTAAATATTACGTATTATAATATATCCCATTTTGGTGACAATCCAACGGTTGGATCATCGATTCACATTTTTATCAAGTAACGTATCGTAACGAATTTAGGTTCCAACTATCAACCTACGTCATTCAAATGACAAAACTGAATTCAAGACATTTGACATAGCCTAAAAATAGCATTGGCGGCTCACTGGCCACGCGCCGCCGCACGTGCCGCCGCGGGTGGCGATCGGCTGCCCCGACTCGCCGGAAAATCCAACTATTTCCAAAAATTCTCAAACTTCACAGAAATGAAGATCTCAGTGAGTGGAGCAACTTTCATACCTGCCACGAAGTCCAAAAGTGGACGGAAGATGGTCAATTTTGCCCACGAAGCCGGCGGGTGCCTAAAACTTCCCGACGTCGATTCGTCGTCTACGGTGGTCCAACGGGGTCAAGGTTGGTTGGGTTTTGCTCCTGGGATGATGGGCTACAAAGCCCAAGTGGTGGCATCGGCCATTGCTTTGCCGATTTGCCGGAAAATCGAAAAGGGTGGCCGGAGCACCATTGATTTTCGTCGACTTTCGTGGCCTCAAACCGCTCCATACCATGGTTAATCAAGGTGGTTCTTGGGTGGGTTTTGTAGAGGGGAATGAGAGCTTCAAGATGGTGGTGGTGGCATCGAAAAACTCCACCGGAGTTGGCCGGAATCGGCCTTGGAAGATGGTCTCGTGGTGGCGCGGGTATGGGTGCACGAGAAGCTCTCTTCCCTTTTTTTTTTTTTTTTTTTTTTTTTTTCTTTCCTCCCTCCGTTTCTGATTTTGTGTCTTCCCCCACAAAGTGGGGTTTTAATTTAAATACACACTAAACCTTGAATAACCAATTTCGAACGTCCGTAACTATACCGTTATAATCCGGACGCGCAAACGGCTTTCGCCTATACGTTCGTACCAAAGAGTACTACGAGGATATGCTTAAAGAATAAGTCCCACATCTCTCAAGTCGATGGTCAACAGAAGTCAAAGTCCTTGCCTCTAGGGCAATTTCGTAAATTCACGCTTTTAAAATAAAATAAAAACGTAAAATTTGGAACGGGTTGTCACAATATGCATGAAGACTAAGTATGCATCCCTAATCAACATACAAAAACAAGTTTTTAATAAACAGATAATTGAATTGCAATCACAACTTAACAAATCACAATTGGAAGAAATCAATTCATATTTCAAACATGTTCATGGCTTCAAACTTTCCCCTAACTAATTAGGGGTTTAGCCACTCATGATTACAGCAAACTTAGAAAGTAATAGCAAAGTAAACATTGAAAACAAGAACGAAGTACACCTAAAACACTCCAATCTGCAAGCATGAAACGTTTTAGGCCTCCTTCCTCTCCTAGTTGCTGCGGCACAAAGGGTTATGGTGAGTTTTGGGGATTATGGATGATGTAGAATCATGTGTTTAGGATAGGGATGGGCGTAGGGGACGGCAAGGGTTGTTTTTGGGCAGAAAGTATGAAGAATGGTGAAGTATGGATGTGTTAGAGGGAGGGGATGAATTTCTGGCGTGAATGGTGAATGAATCAATCTTTTGTGGCTGCAACAAGGAGGTTTATTAATAGGATTTCAGGAATTAAAACCCTAGGTTATTTAGGTAATCAGAAATTAAGTCAAAGACTCTAGAAAATAGGAAAGAATCATCCCCCTTGCATGGCAAGGAAGAGGAAGAGTCCAAGGAAGTGCACGGCAAGGGTTTTCAGAAATAGGTAAGTGTTTTAATTCCCTAAATCAATTCTAAGAATCAGGAATTAAGTTAAATCCCTTTAGAATAGGTAATTGAAATCAGGAATTAGGGGAAAAAGGCTAAGTCTTACGGCACAAGGGAGGAAAAGAAAGGGAAAGTGCAGAACTTGCAGATTTTTGGAGAAAAGGAATGTATAGGTTCGGCTAAGGCTTTTAAGAAAGGGATTGTGACATAATCTTGCAAATTTTAGGAGAGAAGAGGAAGGTAAGGTGCGGCACATGTCTAGGGCTTCTAGAACATGTGATTTAGGCAACCACATTATATGGAAACTTGCATAATTGGAAACCTTTCAAGAATAGAAACTCCCCATAATGGAAACTAGTTTCCAATTCTTGATTCCTCCTTCTTCCTTCGATTCTAGGCTCACTTGGTCTTCAATTTCGTCCAATGCTTTGGCTCCAAGCATAAGCTATCCATCCTTAGCCCAAAAGTGCTCCAAAAGTCTCCAAAATGCACTTCTTTGCTCCTTTAGCCCTTAGAATCTGAAAACATACGAAAATGGCTTAAAAGACTTAAAGAACTAAGAAATAACAACGTAAATGCACAAGAACAAGCTAATTAAGTCGCCTAAATATGCTCCTATCAATGGTCCTTAGGTGCTTGTGGCAGGGGTGTTTCTACCCTTGTCGTGGGCTTGCTTGCCTTCTCCTCTTCATATTGCAGCTTCCCCTCTTCATTAGGACCTGTTTTGGATGGTGTGGATGTAGTGGTAACATCTTTTTCCACTCCTCAAGGTGATTGCTTTGGCAGATTCGAACCCTCCCTTTGGATTGACAATGGTTGAGCTTGGGAGCTTGCCTTGGTCTCGAAATTGTCCTACAAACTCCGCAATCTGCTCAATTTGCTTCTCCAAGTCGTCCACCATTTTGTCTTGGTTTTGCATAGCTTTAGTTTGATTCTCTTGCCCCTGAGACAAATTGGTAAGTAACTTAAGAAGTGTAGCATTGTCCAAAGGCGTACCTTGATTATTTTGGGCAAATTGGGGTTGGGTGGGATTAGTGCCGTAGGGTTTGGTGTAAAACCTCGGGGGTTGTTCCCTAAAGCCTCCTTGTTGTTGAGGTTGTTGAGGCTCCCTCCACTTGAAGTTTGGATGGTCTGTCTAACCCGAATTGTATGTGTTGGAATATGGATCATTCCTTGGCTGATTTTGGCTTGGAAATCCAATGGCATTTGCACTCTCCCATCCCCCATTCTCAATCAATTGAGGGCACTTTTCCGAAGGGTGTCCTTGGATAGAACATACGCCACATACAATTGGTCCTTGTATCTTCATTCCTTCAGCCATCTGAGACACAATAGAAGTAAGATTAGCTAATTGAGTTTGAATGTCGAATTCCCTTTGCCCAATTCCTTCATATTGTTGTGCATTGAGAGCCAGGTTCGCAATTAGGTTCTTGGCTGCCATGGAAGTTTTGTCCACCAACGCACCTCCCGCCGAGGCATCGAGCATTTGTCTTTCAATGGGGAGAAGACCTTCATAGAAGTATTGAAGTAGAAGTTCCTCCTTCAATTGATGTTGAGGACATGATGCAACAAGGGCTTTAAAACGCTCATAGTACGTCGGTAAAGACTCCCCTTTACTTTGTTGGATTCTGCTAATTTTCTTCCTCAAGAGAATGACTCTTGAAGTAGGAAAGAATTTCTCAAGAAATGCCCTCTTCATGCTCTCCCAAGAAGTGACCATTCCGGGTGTTAGTTCGTTTAAACCAATCCTTCGTCTTCTCCAATAATGAGAATGGAAAGGCCTTCATCTTCAAAATACTACTATCAACATTAATTGGAGTCATGCTTGAACACACCACCTCGAACTCCTTTAAATGCTTGTTGGGATCCTCCATGGACAGTCTATGGAACTTTGGAATGCGGTGCAACAAACTTGACTTCAATTCAAATTTGTCAGTTTTATCTTGAGCCGCCCTTGGCTATTGGATGCATAATGGTGCGGCATTGTCCATTCCCGAGTCGGAAAGCTCCTTGATTGTATGGTTGTCCGCTGCCATGATTTGGACCTCTTCTTCCTCCCTTGCCGTGGGCTCCTCTTCCTCCTCAAGATTGGAAGCCGAACTAGAACTTGATGGGTGCAGTTCTGGGTCCTTCTTCTTCCTTCTCAAAGTGCGCTCAAAATCGCCATCAAAATCCAAGATGTTTGCAGGAATAGGTTGAGAAGTACGAGTCATAAACTAGTACCTACAAACAAGAAAAGAAACAAGGTCAGTAGCTAAAACAAAGATATATGAAAAAGAAACAAAAAGAAACAACGGGGGATTAGCAAAGTTGCTAATCCCCGGCAACGGCCCCAAAAATTTGATGTGATAAATAATAGCACTCAAATTAAACCCTCTTTTTGACAATTGTAGTATAGATATAAGTAGGGATAATTCTAGGCCGGGGATTAGAACTCAAATATATTTAAGTATTGACTCAAATATATAAAAATATGCTTCAAAACACTTAAACAAACTCAAAAGACTCTTAACTAAACTTGTATGACTCAAAACAAACTTAAAAGACTCAAAACAACTCAAAACAATCAAAAAGACTCAATTTAGACTCTAGGACTTAACTTGGACGAAAATACAATTGGTTTTGACTCAAAAGACTCAAAAACACACTTTTGGACAGATTTGAAACAAGTAAATAAAGGGGATTTGGTTTTGGACGAATTTAAGAGAAAAACAAGTAATTAAAAGACTTAAAAGAGATTTGGACGAATTTGAGAAAAACTATGGATGATTAGATAACTAAGGGATACTTCTCCACACATGATACATTCAAACATAAATTGATTTCCAGTTGCTTTTCCAAAAAACCATGAACCTCAACACCCCAGATTAAGCGTGACATCACTAATTAACCCTCAGATTTTCCTTAAGTTATTGGATTGGATGACATCATACGACAACCCAAAGCATTCTTCAAAAGTTCCCTACATGACATCATAATAGAGATACAATCAAAGATCATTACGTTCAATGAAAATCATAAGTATTGACAAAGCACTTGTAACTATGACATCATGATACTCATGCTAGGAATTTACTTAACATGATTGTGAAAACAACCTTAACTACTTGTGAATATAAGTTTGTGACGATTATGTGAAACTCCCTTATATTCTAGCACCAAATTCAAGCATGCAAATTAAGTAGGCCTCCCTAATCAACATACAAGAATAAGTTATCCATCAAACGGTTAAGTAAATTGCATTCATAATTTATGAAATCACAACTGGAATTAATCAACTCATATTATAAACGTAATCATGGTTTCAAAGCCTCCCCTAGCTAAAACGAGTTTAGCCTCTCATGTTCACAACAAAACAATGGAAAATAGAATTAAACATTGAAAACAAAAGATAGATTACACCTAACAACGCTTCAACACTCCAACTTGAATGCACAAACGTCCAAGGCTTCTTCTTTCTTCTCTTTTTCCTTGCAAAGTCACGGCACAAGAGTCTAGGGTGATTTGTGGATGATTTTCTAGGTTGTGAATGGATTTAGGATGGTAGGGTGGTGCAGCAAAGGTTGGGGATGGTGTGTGGATGGTTGAGTGAAGGTATGAAGTTGTATGAATGGTGGAAGAATAGTTGGAAGGCTGCGGCAAAAGGAGGTGTGTTTCTGTGAATGAATGCAGATTGTATATGAGAGTGATTTGGGTCAATGAAAGATGCGGCCTTGGTATTTATTTGGGAGAAAGAATCCCTAGAGTTTATTACATAGTTTAGGAAAGGATTTAGACCCCAAATCGATCAGGAAAAGAAGTCATAAAGTCAGAAATTAAAAGGGAAAAGGAAAGGTAATTGCGGCATTCAATTGTGAGAAGGGGATGTGGTTTAATTCTGAAATTAGGCAAGGATTTTGGTATAGAAAAGGTATGTGAGATGTGGCTGAGATTGAGGTGAAAAGGGAATGTGTTTTAATGACTTAGAATAGGAAATAAGGACCTCCCTTGCACGGCAAGGAAGGGAACCACCTATGGGATGCACGATAAGGCACTTAGGTTGCAAGGAAGTTTTGTTTATGTCCTAGAATGTATAGAAGTCTTCAATGATGCTGAAACAAGGAGTCTTTAAGGATTAGGAAAGGTTAAACCAAAATAGGAAACCTTGGCTTAACTTTCCTACTTCAAGTAGGAAACCTTCTTTGACTAGGATTCCTCTTTTTGATTAGGAATCCTCTTGTGATTAGGAATCCTCTTGCGATTAGGAATCCTCTTGCGATTAGGAATCTTCTTGTGATTAGGAATCCTAACACCTTTAGGTCTTCAATTTCGTCCATTCCTTTTGCTCTAAGCATAAGCTATCCATTCCGAATCCAATTTTGCTCCAAAATGCACCTTTTTGCTTCCTTAGCCATATGAACTTAAAAACACACAAAAAAAGCTTAAACTACTAAAATAACTATGAAATAACAACATAAATGCACGAAAACAAGCTAACTAAGTCGCCTAAATATGCTCCTATCACTCATGTTTACAACAAAACAAAGAGAATATAAATTAAACATTGAAAACAAAGATTGAATACACCTAGAAACGCTCCAACAATCCAAGCTTGAATGGCCAAAACGTCCAAGGCTTCTCCTCTCTTCTTTCTCCTTCTTTGTTGCGGCACAAGGGTGTTTGGGTATGAATTATGGTGATGGATGGATAGGTTGGATGGTGGTAGAGGGTGGATGATGGCTGAATGAATGGAGAGAATGAGAGAGAGATTATTTTGTGCGGCAGATTTTTTATATATAGAGGGAGAAAAGTTAAGGCATTAGTAATTAATTTGGGAAGGATTTAAGACTCCAAATCCTCCAAGAAAAGGGCAATTAATTTCAGAGTCTAAGAGGGAAAAGGGAAGCAAAATATGCAGCAAGGATGTTTTATAGAATGGGAAAGTGATTTGCTGCAATAAAAAGGGAAATCTAGAAAGGATATGTGTGGCATGGATTAGGAAGTAGGACTAAGTCTTCTAGACATATATTTAAGTTTCCTAAATTAATTAGGAACCCTTTTTGGCAGCTGAAACTTTGGTAGGATGATGCGAACTAAATAAGCACACAAATTAAATCCCTCTTGTGACAATTGTAGTATATGAATAAGTAGGGATCGTTCTAAACCGGGGATTAGGAGGGATTGCTAAATCACTTGGAAACTGACTCAAAAACTTAAAACAAAGGTTAAAACACTAAACTAGACTCAAAGAATACAAAACTAAACAATAAAAACACTAAAACAAACCAAAAGACTCAAAACAGCCCCAAAACACTCAAAACTGCCTTAAAAACACTTTCTGGGCAGTTTTGAGCACTTTGACTACTTTGGACGAATTTGGGAAATAAATTGATTCAAAACACTTAGAAACACAAACTAAGACACTTTCTAACTAAATTAGACACTAAAGAAAAGGGGAATTGAGTTTTTGACGAAATTAAACTAAATGCACAGATTGTAATTTAAAGGCAGAATATAAATATGAATGTGATGAAAATATGGATGAATGCTAGCTAGAAGGTTCTTCTCCACACATGTCACACTTGCATACAAGATGATTTTCAGTTGGTCTTTCGATGAATTATGAAACTCAACACTCAGGGTTAATTAGGTCCGCTTAAATTAACCGTCAAGTTCTCCTTAAGTTAATGAATTGGATGGGTTAGCGCATACACAATTCAAAACATTCTCCAAAAGTCCTTTACGTGAAAAGCACAATAAAGATACAATCAAAGATCAATAAGCATCATGAAAACTATAAGTGTTGACGAGGCATTCGTTACTATGATGAGCATGAAACTAGTGCCAAGAATTCATTTAACGCGATTGTTTATAAGCAACCTCCACTACTTGTGAATATAAGTTCATAACTATTAGGTGAAACTCACTTATATTCTAGCGTCATATTCATGCATGAAAATCAAGCGTGCACTCTCAATAAACATACATAAATAAGTTATCAATCAAACAGTTAAACAAATTGAATCCACAATACATGAAATTCCAACCAAAGGTAATCAAATCATATTGCAAGCATAAACATGGTTTCGAATCACCCCCTAGCTAACGAGGGATTTAGCCTCTCATGTTCACAGAAAGAGAAATACAATTGAATTTAAACATATAGCACAAAGGATGGATTACACCTAAAACGCCCAACAATTCCACTTGAATTTCTGTGCGTTTCAAGCCCTCTTTCTCCTTTCTTCTTGTTGCGGCAGAGATGGTTTTGGATGATTTGGGGTGAGTTTCTGGGTTATAGATGGGTTTAGGGTGGTAAAGGTGTGCGGCAATGGGTGTGGATGGTGTATAGAGGTGTGGAAGGTGGCTGGAATGGTGGAGATGGCTGCGGCAAGGTGGTAGGAAGGACTGGAATGGGTGGTGGATGCACGGGTTGAATGGGTTATGGGTGATGGCGGCTGCGGATTAGGGAGGATTAGGGTGAATGATAGTGGCTACAGTTTTCAGAATGAATGGGAGCAAGGGGGAGTGACGGCTTAGGGGTTTTTTGTGTGTGAAAGTGGCTGAATGAATGGAATGAACGAATGAGATTCTAGGGTGAATTAAAGGGTGCGGCTGAGATGGATTTAGAAGGCTTAGGGTGAAATATGGATGGGGACTTGCGGCTGAGAGGGAATTAAGGTGAATGGCTGATTTAAATTTGAATGAATGGCATGAATTAGGTCGGCTAGGGTGAAATAAAGGGTGAAAATCTAAGATGGAATGAATAATAGAGCTAGGGTCCGGCTGGAAGTTAATTTATATAGGGTTATAGAAAATAAAACCCTAGCTTATTAAATCAAAGGCTCACAAAATTACGGAATTAAAATCAGAAATTTAAAGGTACGGCTAGGATTGAATTTTGGGAGAGAAATAGGTTTAATTCAGAAATAAAAGGGCAAGGTGCGGCTAGGGTTTAGAAGCATGTGTTTGAATGCTAACTGATAGGAGCATATTTAGGCGACTTAACTAGCTTATTCTTGTGCATTTGTGCTATTATTTCTTAGTTAATGTCGTATTACAACTCAATTTCGTGTGTTTGTAGGTCCTATGGGTTAAAGTATCAAGAAAGTGCATTTTGGTGCATTTTGGAGCTATTTTGGACACTAGGTGGTGAGCTTGCATGTGGGCTAACATGGATGGACGAATTTGGACTTCAAGAAGGTGGAAATGTGATAAGAAGAGGAAGGAACTAAGCTAAGGACAAAGTGGATAAGGAAAGTGCAAGAAAAGAGGAAACATTATCCAAAACATTATCCAACCTTATCCAACATTATCCAATTATCCAAAACATTATCCAAACCTTATCTCATCTTATCCTATCCAAACCTTATCATGTCTTACTCCTAATTGCATGGGGACCTAAATGGATCATTCTAGAACCTATTTCTAGAAGCACCCTAGTCTAGAAGGCCCAAATCTGCCACAAAACCTATTCTTTCTAGAAACCCTAGAAAAGTGGCGCCCAAACCTTTCTAGAAGGCTGTACCTTGCCTTGCAAGCCAAGAAACCCTTCCCCTAAATCAGCCGCACCTTCCTAGGCCCAATTCCTTTGGGATTCTGAATTCCAAGGCCTAATCCTTGTGGATTTGGGTATACAAATCAGTTTATAAAACTATGTGGGCCAAAAACCTCTTCCTAAGTGGATTGGACAACCCATGGCCGAATTCTAGGGCCCTAATCCACCAAATCTGTTAAGCCTAACCCTAATCTACTTAACCCTAGGACTATATAAGCATACTTTCAGCCAAAAATTCGTACACCCCTTATGCTAGACAGAAAACCCTTGTGCCGCACCTCCATTCTCCATTCTAAGCCTCCATAGACCTCCCTACACATCCATACATCTCTGCCGCACCCTTCCCCACCATAATCAACCATCCTCCATCCCTCCAAACAAGAAAACACCACCCAAAACCACCAATTCCAGCACCCACACTTTGTGCCGCAGCAAGGAGGAGGAAGAGGAGCCAATCTGTGCATCGAATCCATCTTGGAATTGCTGAGCATTTAGGTGTATTCTTTCTTATGATTTCAATGTTTAAATTCAATACTTTTGTTGTGCAAGCATGAGGAACTAATCCCCCCTTTGGCTAGGGGGGAATTTCGAAACCATGGTTATATTTGCATGATGATTTGATTACTTTTAGTTGTGATTTCATGAATGATGAATTCAATTTGCTTATCTGTTTTAATTAAAACTTGCTTATGTATATGAATTGAGAGTGCACACTTAATTTGCATGCATAAACATGATGCTAGGGTATGAGGGAACTTCACCTAATCATTGGGAACTTATATTCATGAGTAGTTAAGATTGTTGCTCACAATTATGATAAGTGAATTCTTGGCATAAGTATCATGCGCTTTCATAGTTACGAATGCCTCGTCAACACCTATGATTTTCATAGAACCTAATGATTCTTGATTGTCTTTCTATCATGCGCTTTCATATAGAAAACTTTTAAGGAATAATTTGATTGCAATGCGCTAATTCCATTCAATTCAATAACCTAAGGGAAATCTGAGAGTTAATTTAAGCGTACCTAATTAACTTGGGGTGTTGAGGTTCATAAATTCATCGAATAAGCAACTGGAGATTATTTTGTATGCAAGTATGCCATGTGTGGAGAAAAACCTCCTAGCCATCTCACCATCCATTTAATTCCACCAATTTCGTCAAAATCTGCCTAGTTTACATATTTGTTTTGTTTTGTTTATTTTCGTCCAAAACCAAATCCCCGTTTATTCTAGAGTGTCTAATTGGTCCAAATATGTTTTAGATTGTGTTTTTTTTAGAGTTTTGAGTCAAGTTAGAACCAATTTTCGTCCAAGTTTGTGTTTAGGTTCAAAACTGCCCAGATTGTGTTTTTAAGGCAGTTTTGAGTGTTTTTAGCCTATTTTGTGTCTTGTGAACGTAGTTGAGTCTTTTTACGTGAGTTTAAGTGTTTGAAAGGTTAATTTTAGTTATTTGAGTCAGTTTAGAGTGTTTAGCAAGCCCTCCTAATCCCTGGTGTAAGAACGATCCCTACTTACTTATATGCTACAATTGTCACAAGAGGGTTAATTTGTGTGTTAAGTTAATTTTCGCATCAAATTTTGGCGCCGTTGCCGGGGATTAGCAACTTTGCTAATCCCTTGTTATTTCTTTTTAGTTATTTTCCTGTGTTATTAGTTTGTTATTTATTTTAGTTTCTGACCTATTTGGTTCCTTGTTTTAGGCACTAGTTTATGACTCGGAGTTCTCAACCGGTTAATGCGCATATCTTAGACTTTGACGACGATTTTGAGCGAGCCTTGAGAAGAAAGAAGAATCAACAAGAGCCTCAACCACCTCCACCTGCACCAGACCTTGAAGAGGACGAAATACAAGTGGAGGAGGAGGCCACGGCAAGGGTTGTTGAGGAAGAACAAGTTATGGCAGCCGACAACCGAACAATCAAGGAGCTTTCCGCTTCGGGATTGGTTAATGCCATGCCTCTATGCATTCAATATCCAAGGGCAGCCCCCGACAAGACTGACGAGTTAGAACTCAAGTCCAATTTATTGCATCATATTCCTAAGTTCCATGGGTTGTCTATGGAAGATCCTAATAAACACTTGAAGGCATTCGAGGTTGTTTGCTCAAGTATGACCCCGGTGAATGTTGATGGGAGCATTTTGAAGATGAAGGCTTTCCCCTTTTCTCTCTTGGAAAAGGCTAAAGATTGGTTGTATGAACTAGCTCCCGGAACTGTCACATCATGGGAGAGTATGAAAAGGGCATTTTTGGAGAAGTTTTTCCCAACTTCTCGAGTCATTCTTTTACGTAAAAGAATTAGTGGCATTCAGCAAGATCAAGGTGAATCATTTCCAACTTATTATGAACGTTTTAAAACCCTTGTTGCTTCATGTCCACAGTACCAGATGAAGGAGGAGCTTCTTCTCCAATATTTCTACGAAGGGCTTCTCCCAATTGAACGTCAAATGCTAGATGCCTCAGCGGGTGGAGCTTTAGTGGACAAAACACCCATGGCCGCCAAGACTCTCATTGCCAACCGAGCTTTGAATGCTCAACAATACGAAGGAGTTGGCCAAAGAGACATGCCACGGCAGCAACAAAGTGTAAATGAGGTAAGTGCAATTTCTGACATTCAATCACAATTGGCTAATCTTACTTCTCTTGTGTCTCAGGTTGTCATGGGGTCAAAACCACAAGAAAACCAAGTGTGTGGCGTATGCTCAATGCAAGGGCATCCATCCGAGACATGCCCTCAATTGATAGAGAATGGAGGATGGGAATCTGCCAATGCCATTGGTTTCCAAGGCCAAAACCAACACAAATATGATCCGTACTCCAACAACTACAACCCCGGATGGAGAGATCACCCTAAATGCAAGTGGAGAGAGTCCCAACAATCTGCACCACAAAGGGGATTTCAACAAAACCCCCCTGGGTTCCCACGGCCATACCAATCCAACCAACCACCATTGTCCCAAAACAACTCAGGTTCCTCTTTTGATAATTCTCAAGTTATTCAATTACTAACTACATTGGCGCAGGGGCAAGAAAAACAAGCAAATGACATGCACAATTACGCCAATGAAGTGCAAAATCAAGCTCGAGAGGTGACTGAATTGAAGAGACAAGTGGGACAAATGGCTGAGTTCATGGGCCAATTTAGAGAGCAAGGCAAGTTGCCTAGTTCAACCGTTGTCAACCCGAAAGGAGGATTCGAATCTGCCAAAGCAATCATGTTGCGAAGTGGGAAACAAGTTGGAACGGGCTCACAACCCTCTAAAACCGCCCCAACGGAGGACGAAAAGTTGCAATTTGAGGAGGGGGAGCAAGAACAAGCCACGGCAAGGGTAGAAAGTACCATGCCGCAGCCACCTAACCTACACCATTCGGCTTCCAAGGGTAAGAATGTTCCAAGTTCGATTATTTCTAATGCTATTCCTCCAAATGTACCCTTTCCTCGCAGATTCATGCAAACAAAGAAGGAGGAAGTTGAAAAGGACATTTTAGAGACATTTAGGAAAGTACAAGTCAATATACCACTTTTGGATGCAATTAAGCAAGTTCCAAGATATGCTAAGTTTTTAAAAGAACTTTGCACTACTAGGAAGAGAATTTCAAACAAAGAGGTTGTAAAGGTAAGTGAGAATGTCTCAGCCATCTTGCAACGTAAATTGCCCCCTAAATGCAAAGATCCGGGTAGTTTTACCATTCCTTGTGTTATTGGCAATAATCGTTTTGAACATGCCATGCTAGACCTAGGTGCATCTATTAATGTTATGCCTTACTCAATTTATGCATCTATGAACCTAGGTGAGTTAAAAAATGATGGTGTGATTATTCAATTGGCCGATAGATCTAATGCCTATCCAAAGGGTGTTTTGGAAGATGTGTTAGTGATGCGAGAATTTATACGCACACAAATTAAACCCTCTTTTTGTCAAGTTGTAGTATAGATATAAGTAGGGATCGTTCTGGACCAGGGATTAGGAGGGATTGTTAATCACTTGCATTTGACTCAAAAACGTAAAAACACAATATAAAACACTAAACTAGACTCAAAGA
Organism: Pyrus communis; assembly: GCF_963583255.1. Taxonomy (NCBI): domain Eukaryota; kingdom Viridiplantae; phylum Streptophyta; class Magnoliopsida; order Rosales; family Rosaceae; genus Pyrus; species Pyrus communis. The sequence continues at coordinate 24,210,549 of NC_084804.1, forward strand.
ATGCAAAACTAAACTTTAAAACACTAAAACAAACCAAAAGACTCAAACATCACCCAAAACACTCAAAACTGCCTTAAAAACACTTTCTGGGCAGTTTTGAGCACTTTGGTGAATTTGGACGAAATTGGGAAATAAATTTAATCAAAACTCTTAAAAACACAAACTAAGACACTTTCTAACTAATATTGGACAATAAAGTAAAGGGGGATTGAGTTTTGACGAAATTAAACTAAATGAACAAATTGTAATTAAAGCAGAATGTAAATATGAATTTGATGAAATGGAATGAATGGATGATAGAATAGCTAAGGGGTTCATCTCCATACATGTTACACTTGCATAATAAAATGATTTCCAATTGCATTTCAATAAACCATGACTTCTCAACGCTCCAAGTTAATTAGGTCCGCTTAAATTAACTTTCAGATTTCCCTAGATTCATTGGATTGAATGGAATACGCATTACAACCAACTTATTCCTAATCAAAGTCCCTAACTATGGAATACGCATGATAGAGACATTCAACAAAGATCATTAAGTTCAACGGAAATCATAAACATCGACGAGGCATTCGTTACTATGGAATACGCATAAAACTTATGCCAAGAATTCGTTTAACGCGATTGTTTATAAGCAACCTCCACTACTTGTGAATATAAGTTCGTAACTATTAGGTGAAACTCACTTATATTCTAGCGTCATATTCATGCATGAAAATTAAGTGTGCACTCTCAATAAACATACATAAATAAGTTATCAATCAAACGGTTAAACAAATTGAATCCACAACTTATGAAACGCAATTAGAAGTAATCAAATCAAAATGCAAGCATAACATATATTTCGAATCCCCCCCTAGCCAAGGGGGTTTAGTTCCTCATAACTTTGAAATCAAAGAAACACCTAAACATTCCAACAACTCAAGCTTGAATTGTATGAACGTTTAGGTACTCTTCTCTTCCATTCCTCATACGTACAAAACAAAGAGAATTGAATTTAAACATTGAAATCAAAGAAACACCTAAACATTCCAACAACTCAAACTTGAATTGTATGAACGTTTAGGCACTCTTCTCTTCCTCGTTGTTGTAGTACAAGGTCTAAAGTGAGTTTTGGGGATTATGGATGCAATGGATTGATGGCTGAAATATGGATGGAATGGATGGAATTATGGTGTGATGGGCACGGCCCCAAGGGACCAATTTCTGTGGTGTTTTCGAATATGGAAGAGTGTATTAAAATGAATGCAATGGATGCTTATTTATAGGTGAAATGGGGGGAACATGACAGCTAGGAGGGAATGTGGCTGCATGTTTGAATTATTAAAGGATGCATGTGGGTTGGAAATGCATGTGCAATGAATATGTGGCTGCATATGCAAGGGGACAATCTGAAAATGCATGTGAAAGCATGTGAAAGCTGGAATTGGGATGGGTACTCACGGCATGGGCTTGTTGTTGGTAAAAATGTGGCTGAATGGTTTAATTAATGGGAGTGTATGTTTGAATGATTAAAGGGACATGTGGGGGTGGAAATGATGAATGAAATGCATGTGAATGACAGCTAGATATGTTGATCAATGCATGTGACTTGTTTGTGGTGAGTGAATGCATGTGCAAAGCTGGAAATGCAATGGGAACTCACGGCATTGGCAGATTTTGATGTGTGAATGGGAATTTGAATGTTTAAGAGTGCATGTGGGTGAATGTGTGGCTGAAATGCAAGGGGGGATGATGATGAATGCATGTGCATTAAAGAGTGAATGCATGTGGCTGATTTGTGGTGCAATGATGAAGGAATAATCTGGAAATGCAAAGTGAAATGAAGTGGAATGACAATGGCATGTGGAATGGCTAGAAAGTGGAATGGGATCTCACGGCATTGATGGTGTTTGTGTGAAAGATGGCAGATTGTGTGGGTGAGTGATTAGGTTGGAAATGCATGTGGAGTGCATGGTTGTGTTGAATTAAAGAATGGGAATGCAATCTGAAATGCATGTGAATTATGTTGGAAAGAAGGGGAAGTCACGGCACAAAGGTGAATGGGTGATGTGTGAATGTGGTTGAATGATTAAAGTGTAAATGTGGTTGAATGATTTAAGTGTAAATGTGGGTTAATTAATTAAGTGTATGATATGATAAGTGAATGATAAGTGTATGATATGATAAGTGGTGAATGATAAGTGGTGAATGATAAGTAATGATATGTGGGAGTGTGGCTGAAATGAAGGAGTGGAATGTTGGAATGTTATGCACGACTAAGGATATAGGAAAGGTTTAAATGTCCTAAAACTAAAGGAAACAAGGTTCCAACACTTTGGTCTTCAATTAGGTCTTCAATTTCGTCCAACACTTTGGCTCCAAGCATAAGCTATCCATCCTTAGCCCAAAAGTGCTCCAAAAGTCTCCAAAATGCATCTTTTTGCTCCTTTAGCCCTTTGGACCTACAAACACACGAAAATAGCTTAAAGTACTAAAATAACTAAAGAAACATAACGTAAATGCACGAGAACAAGCCATTTAAGTCGCATGAATATGCTCCTATCAGTTAGTGCAGGTTAATCATCTAATCTTTCCGGCGGATTTCTATGTGTTGGAAATGGAAGAATCAAACCATGCCCCGTCATTGCCAATTCTTCTAGGCCGCCCATTTATGAAAACCGCCCGCACGAAGATTGATGTGTTCCATGGGACTTTGACAATGGAATTTGATGGGGAAGTTATTAATTTCAATCTTTCTGAATCTATTAAGTACCCTTTTGATGATCACTCATGTTAATTGATTCGTTGGCGCAGGACCATTTTGAACAATTGAACGAAGATGCACTTGAATTGGTCATTACACGAGGAATGGAACTCAAAGACAAGGAAATAGGGAAATTGCATACCCACGGCATGCATGGTGAGCACCATGCCGTGCCCCCTAGTGTTGACATGGTTGAGATAGTGGCTGCCCTTGAGTTATTGCCACTACAATCTGGTAAGTCTTCGGACCCAATTTCCATTCCAATTTCGACTAATAAGCCCATTCCTTTAGTTGTGCAGCCACCTTCCCTTGAACTTAAACCATTGCCAAGCCATTTGAAGTATGTTTTCTTGGGAGACCAAGAGACTTTGCCCGTCATCATATCTTCCTCCCTCACGGCACAAGAAGAAGGTAAGTTAGTGAGGGTGTTAAAGGAGTACAAAACTGCAATTGGTTGGACGTTGGCCGACATCAAGGGAATAAGCCCGACCCCGTGCATGCATCGTATACTTTTGGAGGAGGGGTCCAAAACATCTCGAGAGGCTTAACGCCGACTCAACCCTCCGATGATGGAAGTTGTGAAGAAGGAGATAATCAAGCTCTTAGATTGTGGAGTGATCTATCCAATTTCAGATAGTCGGTGGGTGTCTCCGGTGCAATGTGTCCCAAAGAAATCCGGAGTAACTGTGGTGACAAATGCCGAAAATGAGCTTGTTCCTACGCGAATCCAAACAGGTTGGAGGGTTTGTATTGACTATAGGAAGCTCAACGCCACGACAAGGAAATATCATTTTCCCTTGCCATTCATTGATCAAATGCTTGAAAGGTTAGCGGGTTATGCTTTTTATTGTTTTCTTGATGGATATTCAGGTTATAATCAAATTGTGATAGCTCCGGAAGATCAAGAAAAAACCACTTTCACATGCCCTTTTGGTACATTTGCTTATCGTCGTATGCCATTTGGTTTATGTAATGCACCTGCCACATTTCAAAGATGCATGATGAGCATATTTTCAGATTATGTTGAGAAAATTATTGAAGTTTTTATGGATGATTTCAACGTTTTTGGTGATTCATTTGATGGTTGTTTGAATAATCTTAGTTTGATTTTAAAACGATGCATTGAAACTAACCTTGTGTTAAATTGGGAGAAATGTCATTTCATGGTGAAACAAGGCATAGTTTTAGGTCATATTATTTCTGAAAAAGGTATTGAGGTAGATAAATCAAAAATAGATCTTGTGCGTCACTTACCCTCTCCTACTTCGGTTAGAGAGGTTCGTTCGTTCCTTGGACATGCAGGTTTTTATAGGAGGTTCATCAAGGATTTCTCGAAGGTCTCCCAACCTTTATGCCGCCTCCTACAAAAAGATGCACCTTTCAACTTCACCAAGGAATGCACGGCAGCCTTCCAACTCCTTAACGACATGCTAACCACGACACCCATCATTGTGCCACCGGATTGGAGCCTTCCCTTCGAGCTAATGTGTGATGCATCCGACTATGCGTTAGGAGCTGTTTTGGGCCAAAGGAAGGACAAGAAGCCGCATGTCATCTACTACGCATCTCGGACGTTGAATGACGCTCAATTGAACTATTCAACTACTGAAAAAGAACTTCTTGCCATTGTCTTTGCTTTAGATAAATTTCGATCATATTTACTTGGTACTAAGGTTATTATTTTCACTGATCATGCAGCTTTAAAGTACTTGTTCACAAAGAAGGAAGCCAAACTACGGCTAATTCGATGGATGCTACTTCTTCAAGAGTTTGACATCGAAATCAAGGACAAAAAGGGAAGTGAAAATGTGGTGGCTGACCACCTAAGCCGCATGATACATGAGGAGGAGCCGTACCCTATTGTAGAAACCTTTCCCGACGAGCAATTGTTATCCATTAAGGTAAGTGAGCCTTGGTATGCGGATTTGGTAAATTATTTGGTGACTAAACAAGTTCCTAACACTTTAAATAGACACCAACGTGATAAATTGAAAAAAGATGCTAGGTTTTATGTTTGGGATGATCCATACTTGTGGAAATATTGCTCGGATCAGATTATACGTAAGTGTGTGCATGACATGGAATTCACTTCTATTTTAACGTTTTGTCACACTTATGCATGTAGGGGACACTTTGGGACACAACGCACAGCCCTTAAGGTTTTAGAATGTGGATTCTATTGGCCAACTTTATTTAAGGATGCTAGAACCTTTTGTATGTCTTGTGATCGTTGCCAAAGAATGGGCAACATTAGTGCGAAGGATCAAATGCCGCAAAATGTTATACTCCCTGTTGAAATTTTTGATGTTTGGGGTATTGATTTTATGGGTCCTTTTCCTTCCTCACATGGTTTCTTGTATATTTTACTTGCTGTGGATTATGTGTCGAAATGGGTGGAAGCAAAAGCCACCCGAACTAATGATTCTCGAGTGGTTGCAGATTTCATTAGAACTAACCTATTTGCAAGGTTTGGAATGCCACGAGTGATCATAAGTGATGGAGGATCTCACTTTTGCAATTGAACCATTGAGGCTTTGCTCAAGAAGTACAACGTCACGCATAAGGTTTCAACACCTTATCATCCTCAGACTAATGGGCAAGCCGAGGTTTCCAATAGGGAGATTAAGCAAATTCTAGAAAAAACCGTGGGCCCTACAAGGAAGGATTGGAGTGTACGATTGGAGGATGCGTTGTGGGCATATCGCACGGCATACAAGACCCCCCTGGGCATGTCCCTATTTCGGCTCATTTATGGCAAACCATGCCATCTTCCCGTGGAATTAGAGCACAAGGCGCATTGGGCCATCAAGACATTCAACATGGACATTGATGCCGCTGGAATTCACAGGAAGCTCCAATTGAATGAATTAGAAGAGATTAGGAACGAGGCGTATGAAAACGCTCGAATTTACAAGGCGAAGACCAAGGCTTTCCATGATAAGATGATTCGAGGCAAATCATTCTCCATTGGGCAGAAAGTGCTACTCTTTAATTCCCGCCTTCGCTTGTTTCCTGGTAAGTTGCGTTCTAAGTGGGTTGGCCCGTTTGTTATTACTAATGTCTTTCCTTATGGTGCAGTCCAAGTTCAAAGCTTGAAAACAGGACAAGAGTTCAAGGTGAATGGCCATCGAGTAAAACCCTACTACGAGAACTTCGAGGAGCATGTGGTGGATGATGTACCCCTCCATGTCGTGGGTACTACTAGTGAAGCCTAGCATGGCGTATTCGTCCGGTTGGAAGACGTTAAAGCAAGCGCTTCTTGGGAGGCAACCCATGTATTCGACAAGGAGAAAATGGAACTTCCATTCCAAACCCAGATTTGAGTTTCTAAACCCTTTTCCTTGCTGTTTACTTTATCATGCTTAGTTGCTTATTATTTGTTTGCTTTTATGTGAGTCTTTGTGTGAAACATTGAGGACAATGTTTGATTTAAGTGTGGGGGGGGGGGGGGGGTAAACATGTGTTTTTATGCAAAAATTCGTGGGATTCTATCACCTATCACTTCCAATGTTGTTTCTCACTGTTTTTAAGTGTTTTTAGTGCGTTTTTAGCTGTTTTGGTGTGTGTTGAAGTAAAAATCCGAAAATTTGAAAAAATTCGAAAAAAGTGTTTTGAAAAAGCCAAAAAGAGTTGTTTTTGTGTGTTTGTTTGTGTCTTAGGGTACCTTCCAACACAATGATGAGGATTTGGTTTTTAATGCATGACTGTTAAAGAGAGTTACAAACAATGATGGAAGTTTGATTTGCTCCTTGGGTTATGCTTGGTTGTAGTTATAGTTTACGAATTCACATGTAATCACAAAGGATAAAATCAGTTTTTGTAACATGCTTGAAGGAAGGAACTCAAACAAACGCTACATCCCTGAGAGACTTGAGCCTAAACGTTTATTTGGAGAGTTATTAATCTGTGCATTCTTGTTTTCTAAAGTCGTTGCATGATCTCATTATTCTTTGCTTGGTTGCTACTTAGAATGCGTTCATCACTATAGTTCCAAATACTAGAACTCATACCCGTTTCATTCAAAGCATGAAATTGATTAGCATAACAAATAACAAGATGAAGTTGTGTAGTAGTCACCACCATATCCAAATAGCCGAATCCACCATTGTCATTTGTATTGTAGGATCAAACCCCTTTGAGCCTTATATAGCCTATTTTCTTGTTAACCACATCATCCTTACCTAGCCCAGAATAGGACTTTCCATACCTTTGTTCTTAAAGTATAGTGGAGCATAACCTAGAAGGAATTCCTTTTGAGTGACATTTGTGCAGAAAACAAGTGTGGGGGAAGGGATTTTGTGAGTGTGTGTGTGCCAAAGTCTTAAAAGAGGCACGAGAAAAGAAAAAGAAAAAAAAATTGTGAAAAAAAAAACAAGTGTGAAAAAGAAGAAGAAAAGAAAGAAAAGGAGTGAAAATAAGTGAGAATGAACTCACAAGTGTGATTGTTGAAGAAAGGGTCCAAAAAGTTTGAATATGGCCCTAAGTTTTGTTTGTTTCCCCCTTGGGTGTTCAAAGTTGACTTTTGCGTTCTAAAGGGAATTCTAAGTGCCTAATTCAATACTTTGCTCACTATTGCTTTAAGAATGTTTGTTTATCCTCTACTTTCCGTTGTTAGCCAATACCCTAGCCCCGTTACAACCCTTTGACTTCTATCTTGATTGTTATGTGTTTCAATATGTGGAGTTTAAAGTGGGTTTGAGCATATGGTATCCCTGGTTCTCGCGTCTAAGTAGTGGCATTCCATTCATGAGATCATATATATACATATTAATAATTCCAGAAAATGCTTTCCTTGTTATAACATATGTGAGTGTTCGTCTACATGTTTACATCAATCTTCTCACATATACCTAGTGTAGGGAGTGTAGTTGGAAAATCTGTGTGAAAATTGAGAGTACACCTAGTAAGGAATTGAGGGAATTCTCTAAGGCATGTTACTACATTCAAAATGTTGTTTTAATTGATTAAATGCGAGCTAGTGAATGGTGACTATGATTAAGTATGCTCGAGGGTAAGGATTGCTTAAATCTATGTGAGTAGTGATCTTTAACATGTTATGTTTCATTGGAAATCCCTGAGGCAACGTTGGAAGGTTTAGAGTTATGTTTTGTTACTTTTGTTTATTTGTTTTGCTCGAGGACTAGCAAAAGATAAGTGTGGGGGAATTCGATAGGAGCATATTTAGGCGACTTAACTAGCTTATTCTTGTGCATTTGTGCTATTATTTCTTAGTTAATGTCGTATTACAACTCAATTTCGTGTGTTTGTAGGTCCTATGGGTTAAAGTATCAAGAAAGTGCATTTTGGAGCTATTTTGGACACTAGGTGGTGAGCTTGCATGGGGCTAACATGGATGGACGAATTTGGACTTCAAGAAGGTGGAAATGTGATAAGAATAGGAAGGAACTAAGCTAAGGACAAAGTGGATAAGGAAAGTGCAAGAAAAGAGGAAACATTATCCAAAACATTATCCAACCTTATCCAACATTATCCAATTATCCAAAACATTATCCAAACCTTATCTCATCTTATCCTATCCAAACCTTATCATGTCTTACTCCTAATTGCATGGGGACCTACATGGATCATTCTAGAACCTATTTCTAGAAGCACCCTAGTCTAGAAGGCCCAAATCTGCCACAAAACCTATTCTTTCTAGAAACCCTAGAAAAGTGGCGCCCAAACCTTTCTAGAAGGCTGTACCTTGGCTTGCAAGCCAAGAAACCCTTCCCCTAAATCAGCCGCACCTTCCTAGGCCCAATTCCTTTGGGATTCTGAATTCCAAGGCCTAATCCTTGTGGATTTGGGTATACAAATCAGTTTATAAAACTATGTGGGCCAAAAACCTCTTCCTAAGTGGATTGGACAACCCAAGGCCGAATTCTAGGGCCCTAATCCACCAAATCTGTTAAGCCTAACCCTAATCTACTTAACCCTAGGACTATATAAGCATACTTTCAGCCAAAAATTCGTACACCCCTTATGCTAGACAGAAAACCCTTGTGCCGCACCTCCATTCTCCATTCTAAGCCTCCATAGACCTCCCTACACATCCATACATCTCTGCCGCACCCTTCCCCACCATAATCAACCATCCTCCATCCCTCCAAACAAGAAAACACCACCCAAAACCACCAATTCCAGCACCCACACTTTGTGCCGCAGCAAGGAGGAGGAAGAGGAGCCAATCTGTGCATCGAATCCATCTTGGAATTGCTGAGCATTTAGGTGTATTCTTTCTTATGATTTCAATGTTTAAATTCAATACTTTTGTTGTGCAAGCATGAGGAACTAATCCCCCCTTTGGCTAGGGGGGAATTTCGAAACCATGGTTATATTTGCATGATGATTTGATTACTTTTAGTTGTGATTTCATGAATGATGAATTCAATTTGCTTATCTGTTTTAATTAAAACCTGCTTATGTATATGAATTGAGAGTGCACACTTAATTTGCATGCATAAACATGATGCTAGGGTATGAGGGAACTTCACCTAATCATTGGGAACTTATATTCATGAGTAGTTAAGATTGTTGGTCACAATTATGATAAGTGAATTCTTGGCATAAGTATCATGCGCTTTCATAGTTACGAATGCCTCGTCAACACCTATGATTTTCATAGAACCTAATGATTCTTGATTGTCTTTCTATCATGTGCTTTCATATAGAAAACTTTTAAGGAATAATTTGATTGCAATGCGCTAATTCCATTCAATTCAATGACCTAAGGGAAATCTGAGAGTTAATTTAAGCGTACCTAATTAACTTGGGGTGTTGAGGTTCATAAATTCATCGAATAAGCAACTAGAGATTATTTTGTATGCAAGTATGCCATGTGTGGAGAAAAACCTCCTAGCCATCTCACCATCCATTTAATTCCAACAATTTCGTCAAAATCTGCCTAGTTTACATATTTGTTTTGTTTTGTTTATTTTCGTCCAAAACCAAATCCCCGTTTATTCTAGAGTGTCTAATTGGTCCAAATATGTTTTAGATTGTGTTTTTTTTAGAGTTTTGAGTCAAGTTAGAACCAATTTTCGTCCAAGTTTGTGTTTAGGTTCAAAACTGCCCAGATTGTGTTTTTAAGGCAGTTTTGAGTGTTTTTAGCCTATTTTGTGTCTTGTGAACGTAGTTGAGTCTTTTTATGTGAGTTTAAGTGTTTGAAAGGTTAATTTTAGTTATTTGAGTCAGTTTAGAGTGTTTAGCAAGCCCTCCTAATCCCCGGTGTAAGAACGATCCCTACTTACTTATATGCTACAATTGTCACAAGAGGGTTAATTTGTGTGTTAAGTTAATTTTCGCATCACTAACCTAGGACAAAATTGCCCTCCCTTGCACGGCAAGGGAAGGGGAGAAGATACAAGGGCACGGCAAAGGGTTTTAAGGGCCCTAGGGCCTTCGTTTTGTGTCCTAAAGTGCCTACAAGGACTTCAAAGTGGCTAGAAAATACGGACGTTTAAGATTAGGAAAGGTTACCAAAACGGGAAACCTAGGGTTAACTTTCCTACTTCAAGTAGGAACCTTGTTTGGGTAGGAATCCTCGTTTTGGTAGGAAATCATTGTTGGAGTAGGAATTCATCGTTTCTTCAAGTCTTCAACTCATTCATTCCTCTTTTGCTCCAAAAAGCTCCAATTTGCATCTTCTTGCACACTTTGGCCTTATAATCTGAAAATACACAAAAGTGGCCTTAAACACTAAAATAACTAAGTAAACACAACATAAATGCACGAGAACAAGCTAATTAAGTCGCATGAATATGCTCCTATCATAGGAAATGATTAGGAAAGTTAAGTCAAAATAAGGAAGTTTGACTCATGTTTCCTTCTTTGTAGTTGATTCCTTTTCTTCCAAGTCTTGAATTAATTTCTTCCATCTCCTTAGCAGATTCCTAGACTCCTTTGGACTTCAATTTCGTCCATCCACATTGCTCCAAGCATGTGCAATCCATTTAATGCCCAAAATTGCTCCAAAATGCACTTTCTTGCCACTTTAACCATTTGGACCTACAACCATACGAAAATAGCTTAAAATACTAAAATAACTATGAACTAACAACATAAATGTGAGGAATTAAACTAACAAAGTCGGATAAATATGCTCCTATCACGTACGGCCTACAAAACACCCATTGGGATGTCACGATTTCAGCTAGTCTATGGCAAACCATGCCATCTCCCCGTGGAGTTAGAACACAAGGCACATTGGGCGGTCAAAACATTCAACATGGACATAGATGCGACTGGAATTCATAGGAAGCTTCAATTGAATGAACTTGAAGAGATTAGGCTTGAAGCTTATGAGAATTCTTGCATTTACAAGGAAAAGACCAAGGCTTTCCATGATAAGATGATTCGTAGCAAAACATTCTCCATAGGGCAAAAAGTTTTACTTTTTAATTCTCGCCTTCATTTGTTTCCTGGTATGTTACGTTCTAAGTGGATTGGCCCCTTTATTATTACTAATGTTTTTCCATATGGTGCAGTGCAAATCCAAAGCTTGACGAATGGCCAAGAATTCAAGGTGAATGGGCAGATTGTGGAGGATGTCAACCTCCATGCCATGGGTTCTCATTGAGCCTAAGAAGAGAGTTCATTCGGCTGGAAGACGTTAAAGTAAGTGCTTCTTGGGAGGCAACCCATGCATTCAACTAGAGAGGACTTAGACAATTCAACAATTCATTCAACAAAATCAGATTTGAGTTCCTAACTCTCTCTCCCTTTATTGTTTTTATTTCGGCTTGCTAGTTAGTTTTTATTGCTTGTTTGGATGTGAGTCTTTGTTTGAAACATTGAGGACAATGTTTGATTTAAGTGTGGGGGGGGGGGGGGGTGTAAACAAGTTGTTTTTGCATGATTTTCGTGGAATTTTGTCACCTATCACTTATAATGTTGTTTCTCACTGTTTTTAAGTATTTTTAGTGTGTTTTGAAGTGTTTTTATGTGTCTAGATCAGAAAATACGAAACTTTTACAAAAGAAATACAAAATATTTTGCAAAACCCAAAAAGAGTTGTTTTAAAGTTGTTTTTGTTTGTTTGTTTGTGTCTTAGGGTACCTTCCAACACAATGATTGATGTGAAAATTACTTAACACACAAATTAAACCCTCTTGTTGACAATTGTAGTAGATATGTAAGTAGGGATCGTTCTTAAACCGGGGATTAAGAGGGATTGCTAAACACTCTAAACTGACTCAAAATCATAAAAACAAAGTTTAAACACTAAACTAGACTCAAAGAATGCAAAACTAAAATATGAAACACCAAAACACACCAAAAGACTCAAAACAGCAAACAAACACTCAAAACTGCCTTAAAAACACTTTCTGGGCAGTTTTGAGTACAATACTCAAATCTGGACGAAATTAAGTTATCACTTGACTCCAAACACTTAAAAACATCAACTAAATTGATTTCTAACTAATCTAACACTTTAAATTAATGGGGGAATTGGTTTTGACGAAAATTAAGTAAATTAAGACAAAGACAAAGAAAACAGATTCTTTAGACTAGATTAGGTGAATTGATGAATGATGGGCTAACTAGAGGGTTCTTCTCCACACATGACACACTTGCATTCAAATTGATTTCCAATTGCTTCTTTCAATAAATCATGAAACTCAATACTCCAAGTTAACCGTGAACAACACTTTTTTAACATTCAAGTTTTCCTTAAGTTATTGATTTGGATGGGAATGCGCATACAACAACTCAAAACATTCTCTAAAAGTCCCTTACATGAAAAGCACAATAAAGGTACAATCAAAGATCATTAAGTTTCATGAAAACTATAAGTATTGATGAGGCAATTGTTACTATGAAAAGCATGAAACTTTTGCCAAGAATTCACTTAACGCGATCGTCGATAAACGACCTCCACTACTAGCAAATATAAGGTTATAACTATTAGGTGAAATTCCCTTATATTTTAGCTTCAAATCCCTGCATGAAAAACTAAGTGGCCACCTTAATCAACACACAAGAATGAGTTATCAATCAAACAGTTAAGCAAATTGAATTCACAACTTATGAAATAACAATTGGATGTAATCAATTCATCTTGCAAGCATAATCATGGTATTGAATAGCCCCCTAGCCAAAAGGCTTAGTTCCTCATGTTCACAAAACAAAGGAAAACAGATTTATACATTGTAAATATAAGAAAGAGAACACCTAAATACTCCAACGATCCAATGTTGAATAGCTAGAATCTTCAAGCAATCATCTTCCTCTCCTTTGCTACGGCACAAGAGGTTCTGGTGAGTTTAGGGGGTTATGGATGATTTAGAATGATGGATTTAGGTTTGGGATGGATGTAGGGGACGGCAACGGTTGGTTTTGGGCAGAAAATATGGAGAATGGTGAAGTATGGATGTGTTAGAGGGATGGGATGATTTTCTGGCGTGAATGGTGAATGAATCCAACTTTGTGGCTGCTACAAGGATGTTTCTTTATAGGATTTCAGGAATTAAAACCCTAGGTTATTTAGGTAAACAGAAATTAAGTCAAAAGCTTCTAGAAATAGGAAATCAAATCAGAAATTTAAAGGAAACTAATTAAAAGTTGCAGCAATGGTATAAAACACAAAAGGAATGTGTTTTAATGCAAGGAAATAGGAAAGAACCATCTCCCTTGCACGGCAAGGAAGAGGAAAGGTCAAGGGAGGTGCGGCTGTGATATAGGAAGGTTTAAATGTCCTAAAACTAAAGGAAACAAGGTTCCCTTGCACGGCAAGGGTTTGTAAGAAAAGGAATGCTTTTTATTTCTGAAATTAGGCAAGAATTTTGGAATAGAAAAGGGTATGTGAGTTATGGCTGAGCTTGGTATGAAAAAGGAATGTGTTTAAATGGTTTAAAACAGGAAACAAGGCCCTTCCTTGCACGGCAAGGAAGGGAAACACAAAGGGGACACACGGCAATGACTTTAGGTTTGCAAGGGACATTGTTTTATGACCTAGAATAGGTAGGAGCCTTTGATATTGCTGAAATATGGAGTCCTTAAAGATTAGGAAAGATTAATGATAGGGGCATATTTATGCACCTTAGTTTAGCTTGTTCTTGTGCATTTATAGTGTTTTTCCTTAGTAAAGTAGTCTTTTAAGCTAGTTCTATGTATTTTCAGGATTTAAGGGCAAAGTATGCAAAAGGATGCATTTTGGAGCCTTTTGGAGCAAATTAGAGCTTGGAATGGATATCATATGCTTGGAGCCAAGAGGATGGACGAAATTGAAGACTTGAAGATGATGATTCCTACTTGAGCAAGGTTTCCTACTTGAAGTAGGAAAGTTAAATCCCAATGGCCTCAAGTTGCAGCAACAAAGAAGTTTTCCAAATCCAAGAAGGAGAAGAATTCCAAGATGAAGAAGGATTAGCTTTCCTAATCCTAATGCACAAGGTTTTCAGCCACAAAGAGGAGTCCTAAATACTTTAGGACACCTTATCCTAATCCTATAGGGATGCCATGCACTTTACCTTATCTTGCAGGGTTTCTAGAAGCCTTAGATGCCCTATCCTATCTTTACCGTGGGTTTTATCCAAATCCCCTTAGTTTTTAGGCTTTCTAGAAGCCCTAACATTATCCCTACTAAGGTGCCGCACCCTTATCTCTTTTTCCTACAAATTTGGCCCTTAAAACATGATTCTAGGAACCTTATCTTATCTCCTACAAAGGTGGGGCCCCAAATCCTTCTAGAAGTGCCAATTTCTGCCACAAAACACTTTGTTTCTAGAACCCTAAAAATCTGGCGCCTCTATTCCTTTTCCTTTGGGGTTTCCTACCTTCTAGATGGCCTATTCCTGATGGGTTTTGATTTCCTTGTCATCTTCAAATACTTAGTCCTTTTTCCTTGCTGATTTAGAGAGATTTTGCACTATAAATAGACCCCCTTGCCGTGCCATTTAATTACCACCACCCCTTCACACAACTTCCATACATTCATACAGAAATTCACCCTTGCCGTGACCTTACAACCAACCATACACCATTCCCCTAGTTCCACACCTCCATCCCAACCTCCATACACCACCACCAAACCTTGCCGCACCACCATACATACCTAAATCATCCACAAACCCACCATAGACCTTGTGCCGCAACAAAGAGGAGGAGAAGAGGGCTTGGACGTGCATGCAATTCAAGTTCGAGTTGCTGGAATTTTTAGGTGTTTCCACTCCTTTGCTTTCAATGGTTAAATTTACTTTTCTTTGTCTTGTACGTATGAGGAACTAAACCCCCCCCCCTTGGCTAGGGGGGGATTCGAAACCATGATCATGCTTGCTATATGATTTGATTACCTCTAATTGCGTTTCATAAGTTGTGAATTCAATTTACTTATCTATTTGAATTAAACTGATTTGTGTGTGTTGGTTGAGAGTGCACGCTTAATTATCATGCGTAAATATAATGCTAGGATATAAGGAAGTTTCACCTAATCGTTACAAACTTATATTCACAAGTAGTAAAAGTTGATGATCTCAATTGCGTTAAGTAAATTCTTGGCATAAGTTTCATGCAATTCATAGTAACGAGTGCTTCGTCAATGCTTATGGTTTTCAAAGAACTTAATGATTCTTGCTTGTATCTCTATTATGCAATTCATGTAGGGAACTTGGGGGGAAAGCATGACCGTCAACAACTCATGCAATTTTTTAATGGGCCTCAACGAATCCTTTGCTGCTGTTCGTGACCAGATTCTTTTAATGAATCCCCTTCCCACTGTTCGTCAGGCCTGTTCCTCGGTGTCTCAAGCTGAAAAACAACGCTCCCTGGGCGTCCTCCGCTCTGTCGATCAACCTGCTGCCATGGCTGTTCGTGGCCCGTCCCGTCCCTCCTCTGCTCGTCCTCCCCTCCACTGCACCTACTGCAATTTTGATTATCATACCCGAGACACCTGCCATAAACTTCATGGCTATCCCGTTGGCCATCCCCTCCATGGCCAACCGTGGCGACCACCGCGCCGTGCCACTGCTTCCAGTTCTTCCCGCAACCATGCACCTTCCAGTCCTCCCCGGCAGCCACGGTTTTCTGCTTCCCGGCCCCATAATTTCACCCAGGCCAATCACGTGCAAGGCACCCAGGCCCCCGCCTCCTCTTTTACTCCAGCGACCCACCAAGTGCACGGGGCCCAGCCCACTTTGCATGACTTGCAGCTTGCCATGCCTGACCTCTCTGCCGAGCAGCACTCCCGTGTTCTAGCTGCTCTACGTGACACCACCACCCCTCCTCAGGCCAATGCCGTGCTCACTACTGATTTTGCCCAAGGTTTGTTACCTGTCACCTCTCGTCATGGTCAATGGATTCTTGACAGTGGTGCTACGGATCATATTACTTCTTCCGCTTCATGTTTGGTTAATCGTTCTCCTTCACATTTGCCGCCTGTTTCTTTGCCTAGTGGTGCTTCCGCTCCCATTACTTTTACCGGCACTCTTCCTTTAAATTCATCAGTTACTTTGAAGGATGTTTTATGTGTCCCTAATTTCCGAGTGGACCTTTTATCGGTTGGTAAACTTACAGATGGATTATCGTGTTCCATAACCTTCTTTCCTTCTTGGTGTGTTTTGCAGGACTTGGTTTCGAAGGCGATGATTGGTGTGGGTAAGCGACGTGGCGATTTGTATTACCTTGTGGCCCTTACCTCTTCTCTCCCCACCCGTCAACCTCTCTGCAACATCATTACCATCCCCTCCTCCCTCTGGCATAGGCGTCTAGGTCACCCCTCCTCCACTCGTTTGCAAGCTTTAGCATCTAGCTCTCTTAATTGTACTTTTGATTCTAGTCATATTTGTGATGTTTGTCCGTTGGCAAAACAAACTCGTCAACCTTTTCTTTTGAGTTCAATTTCAT
Source organism: Pyrus communis (assembly GCF_963583255.1). NCBI lineage: Eukaryota > Viridiplantae > Streptophyta > Magnoliopsida > Rosales > Rosaceae > Pyrus > Pyrus communis. The sequence continues at coordinate 24,227,137 of NC_084804.1, forward strand.
CAACTTTCCCTTTTGCTTTAATTCATTGTGATATTTGGGGCCCGAATCGTCAATCTTCTCTTTCTGGTGCTCATTATTTCTTAACCATTGTGGATGATTTTTCTCGCTTTACGTGGGTCTTCCTCATGAAACATAAATTTGACACTCAACAATTAATTAAGGATTTTTTTGCTTATGTCACTACCCAATTCCGCACTACCATCCAATGCATTCGTATTGACAATGGTGATGAATTTTTATCTCTTCGTAGTTTTTTCTCTGATCATGGGGTGCTTTTACAAACTTCTTGTGTTTATACCCCCCAACAAAATGGCGTTGTTGAAAGAAAACATCGTCATCTTCTTGAAACCGCTCGCGCCCTTCGTTTTCAATCCCATCTTCCTATCAAGTTTTGGGGGGAATGTGTTCTTACCGCTACTTATCTCATCAATCGTCTCCCTACCCGTCTTCTCCATCATAAATCCCCATTTGAGGTTCTCTTTTCGAAAACCCCATCTTATGACCACTTCCGCGTCTTTGGTTGTCTGGCATATGCCACCTCTGTCACTCCCACCACCAAATTTTCCCCTCGGGCTCATCGTTGCATTTTTCTCGGTTATCCTCATGGACAAAAGGCCTATACCCTTTACGATCTCGACAATCACCGCATTTTCACTAGTCGAGACGTCATCTTTCACGAAACTACTTTCCCTTATGCCGTTTCTCACCCTCCTATCCCTTCCTCTTCGCCTACCCTACCCATCCCACCCCCTCTGGACTTTACATATAACCCACCCCTTCCTGCCCCGACGCCTCACCCTCCTCCACCTTCCTCCCCTTCCACGCCTTCCACAGATTCCCTTGCTGCCCCATTACCCGTTCCTCCCCTTCCCCGCACCTCTTCCCGTGCCCATAAACCTCCATCCTATTTAAAAGACTACGTTTGCTCGCAGGTGATTCTGCCATCCCACCGATCTTCGACTTCGCAACCCGGTTCTACACAAGGTACGCGATATCCACTTTGTAATTTTCTCTCTTATCACCGTTACTCTCCCAGGCATTTTTCTTACATTAACTCTGTCAGTCGGACTGTGGAGCCTTCCTCCTTTGCCGAGGCTGCCACTGACCCCAATTGGCAACGTGCTATGACTGAGGAGCTTCAAGCTTTACATGCTAATGGTACTTGGACTTTAACTTCCTTGCCCCCTGGCAAAATTCCCATTGGTTGTAAGTGGGTGTACAAACTCAAGCACAATTTCGACGGCTCTATTGACCGTTACAAAGCTCGTTTGGTTGCTAAAGGCTTCACTCAGGCTGAAGGTATTGATTATCATGACACTTGTTCTCCTACTGCTAAGATGATTACGGTGCGTTGTCTTCTTGCTCTTGCTGCTAGTCAGTCTTGGTCTCTTCATCAGCTTGATGTTAATAATGCTTTCTTACATGGTGACTTACATGAAGAAATCTATATGTCTCCTCCTCCTGGTCTTCGGCGACAGGGGGAGAATCTTGTGTGTCGCCTTCACAAGTCACTTTATGGTCTTAAGCAGGCTTCTCGCCAATGGTTTGCCAAATTCACTAGTGCCATCATTTCTGCCGGTTTTCAACAATCCAAAGCTGACTATTCATTGTTCACTAAAAAGTCTGGTATTTCTTTCACAGCTTTGCTCATTTATGTGGATGATATTGTGATTACAGGCAATGATGCTAGTGCCATTAATTCTCTGAAGTCTTTTCTCCGTGATCATTTTCGGATAAAAGACCTTGGTGATTTAAAATATTTTTTGGGTATTGAGGTTTCTCGTTCCAAACAAGGGATTTATATTTCTCAACGCAAGTATGCATTAGAGATTCTCAAGGACTATGGTTTTTTGGGAGCACAACCCATTGCTTTTCCTATGGATGACACAAAATTATCTGATAAAGGAGAACTTCTCAAGGATCCTGAAAATTATCGACGATTAGTAGGTCGGTTAATATATATCTCACTATCACTCGGCCGGATATCACCTATTATGTGCATGTTCTAAGCCGTTTTATGCACGAGCCAAGGATATCTCATATGGATGCTGCGCTTCGTATTGTTCGTTATTTGAAGGCTACTCCAGGTCAAGGTTTATTATTTCGTTCTGACAACCAGACCAAGTTAACTGCGTTTTGTGATTCTGATTGGGCAGGTTGCCCTATCACTCGCCGTTCGACTACTGGGTATTGTGTATTCTTGGGCGGTTCTTTGATTTCTTGGCGGACGAAACGACAGAAAACCGTTTTGCTCTCTTCAGCAGAGGCGGAATATAGGGCCATGGCAGGTGCTTGTTGCGAGATAGTTTGTCTTCGTTTTTTGTTGAAGGATTTGAACATTCCTTTGGATGGTCCTTCCATTTTATTTTGTGATAATCAAGCAGCGTTACATATAGCTGCCAATCCTGTTTTTCATGAACGAACTCGTCACATTGAGATGGATTGTCACTTTATACGAGATAAGATTGTAGATGGCACAATAGAGACCAAGCATGTGGGTACGGCACAACAGTTGGCAGACTTGTTTACCAAACCTCTTGGGAAAGAAAAGTTTTCGGGTATGTTATGCAAGTTGGGAGTTCTTGACATCCACTCTCCAACTTGAGGGGGAGTGTTAGACAAATAAGGAATATGGTTGGAGTCCTTGTGTAATTGTATATAATATTATTATTGGAAGAATAAGCCGTCCTACAGCCGTCAAGCCGTCCTACAGCCGTCCTACCTTGTCCTACCTTGTCCTACCTACACACTAGCCGTCCTACAGCCGTCCTACCTTGTCCTACCTACACACTAGGACGGCTACCTTGTCCTCTACAGCCGTCCTACCTACACACTAGGACGGCTACCTTGTCCTACCTACACACTTGTATCATGTATATATATATCCTTGTAATCTTGTAGAGAAACATAATGAAAAAAAAAGCATTCTCTTCCATTTCTCTTCCATTTTCTCCACATTCACGTATCAATAACAAATATATTTTTTAGCCTACATACCTTTTTCTACATTCTACATTGCATAATAATTGATATAAATTGGAAATTATGCACCATACAAAATTTAATTAATATATCTGGAATACCGGTATTTCTTGTTGCATTTTTGTCCAAGACCTTTATGCGCGCATATAGTGAAGTCCATTACGTTCTTTGGAGAGTTATTTTCTGTGATTCTTTGTTTTCTAAAGTTGTTGCATGATCTCATTATTCCTTGCTTGGTTGCTACTTAGAATGCAATTGTATCATGATAGAACTAAATGCTAGAACTTATATCCGTTTCATTCAAAGCATGACATTGAATTGCATAACATATATCAAGATGAAGTTGTGTAGTTGCCACCATAGCCAAATAGCCTTACTTCCCATATTTCGTATATATTAGTTTTAACCCTGTTGAGCCTCGTTTAGCCTATTTTCTTTGTTAACTGATGCGAGTTTTATACGCGCACAAATTAAACCCTCTTTTCGTCAAATTGTAGTATATGTATAAGTAGGGATCGTTCTGGACCGGGGATTAGGAGGGATTGCAAATCACTTGGAAACTGACTCAAAAACGTAAAAACACAAAATAAATGTATTTCTAACTAATCTAACACTTTAAAATAAATGGGGGATTGGTTTTGGATGAATTTAAACTAAAACAGAAACTTGGAAACAGATTATAAAAACGAAATTGATAAAATAGAATGATGAAAAACTAGTTAGAGGGTTCCTTATCCACACATGAACATAAGCATATAATTTGACTCCCAGTTATGACTTCAACAAACGATGAATGACAATGCTCCAAGTTAATTAGGTCCGCTTAAATTAACCTTCAGATTTCCCTAGATTCATTGGATTGAATGGGATACGCATTACAACCAAATTATTCCTAATCAAAGTCTCTCACATGGAATACGCATGATAGAGACATTCAACAAAGATCATTAAGTTCAACGGAAATCATAAACATCGACTAGGCATTCATAACTATGGGATACGCATGTTAATCCAGCCTAGGGTTTACTAAACACAATCGTGACTAGCGATTTTTACTACTCATGAATATAAGTTCATAACGATTAGGTGAAATTCCCTTATATCCTAGCATCAAGTTTTAGGCATGCAAATTAAGTGTCGACCCTCAACCCACATACATAAACAAGTTCTTAATCAAAACAGGAAAGTAACCCACATCTAAAGTTCATGAATTCATAACTGGAGTAAATCAAATCATAACCAACATATGTCCATGGCTTCAAATTCGCTTCTAACTAAAAAGAAATTAGTTTCACATGTTTAACATAATTGAATAACAAGTTAAATTAAACATGAAAACAGAAACAAGAAAAGAAAGAACAAATGGATGGAATTGGATGGAAAGTTAGCTACGGGGTTCATCTCCACATATGTTATACTTGCATAATAAAACGATTTCCAATTGCATTTCAACAAATCATTAATTCTCAACGCCCCGGGTCAATTAGGTCGGCTTAAATTAACCGTCAAGTTTTCCTTAAGTTAATGAATTGGATGGGTTAGCGCAACGCAATTCACAACATTCTCCAAAAGTCCTTTACGTGAAAAGCACAATAAAGATACAATCAAAGATCATTAAGCATCATGAAAACTATAAGTGTTGACGAGGCATTCGTTACTATGGAATACGCATGAAACTCGTGCCAAGAATTCATTTAACGCGATTGTTTATAAGCAACCTCCACTACTTGTGAATATAAGTTCATAACGATTAGGTGAAATTCACTTATATTCTAGCGTCATATTCATGCATGAAAATTAAGCGCGCATTCTTAATAAACATTCATAAATAAGTTATCAATCAAACGGTTAAACAAATTGAACCACAACTTATGAAACGCAATTAGAAGTAATCAAATCAAAATGCAAGCATAAACATATATTTCGAATCACCCCCTAGCTAAAGGGGGTTTAGTTTATTATAACTTTGAAATCAAAGAAACACCTAAACATTCCAACAACTCAAACTTGAATTGTATGAACGTTTAGGCACTCTTCTCTTCCATTCCTCATACGTACAAACAAAGAGAATTGAATTTAAACATTGAAATCAAAGAAACACCTAAACATTCCAACAACTCAAACTTGAATTGTATGAACGTTTAGGCCCTCTTCTCTTCCTCTTTATTGTAGCATAAGGTCTAAGGATAGTTGGTTTGGGGGAATGGAAGTGTGGAATGGAGTGAGGAGTGATGGAAATGGAAAGATGGTGTTTGGATTACAAGGGAACTCACGGCAACAAGGGGGGGTTTGGATGTGTTTGTGGTATGTGTTGTGTATGAAAATGAGATGTTTTTGAATGAATGAATGCAAGGGTATTTATAGGAGTAGTGGAGGGAACATATGGCTATGTCATTTGTAGGTGAAGTAGGTGGATGTTGTAGGTGAAGTAGGTGGATGTTGTAGGTGAAGTAGGTGGATGTTGTAGGTGAATTAGGTGGATGTTGTAGGTGAAGTAGGTGGATGTTGTAGGTGAAGTAGGTGGATGTTGTAGGTGATTATGAGTGATAAGTGATAAGTGTATGATATGTTAAGTGATAAGTGAATGATTATGATAAGTGATAAATGAATGTATGATATGATAAGTGGTGAATGATAAGTGATAAGTGGTGATGATATGTATGGAGCATGTGAATTAACTAATGAAGGAAATGCATGTGCAATGACAATGTGTTAGAATGGATGTGTGTTATGCATGGCATGATTGGGATTAGGAAAGGTTTTAAATGTCCTAAAACTAAAGAGAACAAGGTTCCAACACTTTGGTCTTCAATTAGGTCTTCAATTTCGTCCAACACTTTGGCTCCAAGCATAAGCTATCCATCCTTAGCCCAAAAGTGCTCCAAAAGTCTCCAAAATGCATCTTTTTGCTCCTTTAGCCCTTTGGACCTATAAACACACGAAAATAGCTTAAAGTACTAAAATAACTAAAGAAACATAACGTAAATGCACGAGAACAAGCCATTTAAGTCGCATGAATATGCTCCTATCATTAACCACATCACCCCTAACCTAGCTTAGAGTAGGACTTTCCCATACCCTTGTTCTTGAGTATAGTGGAGCATGACTTAGAAGGAATTCTTTTTGAGTGACATTATTGCAGAAAACAAGTGTGGGGGAAGGGATTTTTGTGTGTATGTATGTGCCTAAGTCTTAAAGGAGGCACGGAAAAAAAAAAAAAGAAAAAAAAAATTGTGAAAGAAAAAAGAAGAAGAAAAGAAAGAAAAAGAGTGAAAAAGAGTGAGAATGGACTCACAAGTGTGATTGTTGAAGAAAGGGCCCAAAAAGTTTGAATATGGCCCTAAGTTTTGTGTGACTTCCCCTTGGGTGTTCAAAGTTGACTTCTGCGTTCTAAAGGGAATTCTAAGTGCCTAATTCAATACTTTGCTCACTATTGCTTAAAGAACGTTTGTTTTCCCTATCCTTTCATTGTTAGCCAACTCCCCAAGCCCCGTTACAACCTTTGACTCCTATCTTGATCGTTATGTGTTCAATAATGTGGAGTTTGGAATTGATATGAGCTTATGGAATCACTGGTTCTCATTCTAAGTAGTAGCATTCCATTCATGAGATCATATTCATGTCATTATCATAAATCCAGAAAATGCTTTCTTTGTTATAACATATGTGAGATACTAGTCTTTCATGTTTACATCAATCTCTCACATATAACTAGTGTAGGGTGTGTAGTCAGAAAATCTGTGTGAAAATAGAGTGCATTCTAGTAAGGAATAGAGGAAATTCTCTAAGGCATGTTACTACATTCAAAACATGGTTTTAAATGCTTAATTGTGAACTAGTATGTGGTGACTATGATTAAGAATGTACTTAAGTGTAAAGATGGCTAAAATCTATGGGAATGATGATTTTTAACTTGTCATGTGCATTGGAAATCCCTGAGACGATTGTTGGAAGGTATAGGTGGTGTTTTGTTCGTTTTGTCTAGTTTCGTGTTCTTTTGTTGTTTTGTTTTGCTCGAGGACTAGCAAAAGATAAGTGTGGGGGTATTTGATAGGAGCATATTCATGCGACTTAAATGGCTTGTTCTCGTGCATTTACGTTATGTTTCTTTAGTTATTTTAGTACTTTAAGCTATTTTCGTGTGTTTGTAGGTCCAAAGGGCTAAAGGAGCAAAAAGATGCATTTTGGAGACTTTTGGAGCACTTTTGGGCTAAGGATGGATAGCTTATGCTTGGAGCCAAAGTGTTGGACGAAATTGAAGACCTAATTAAAGACCAAAGTGTTGGAACCTTGTTCCCTTTAGTTTTAGGACATTTAAACCTTTCCTTAGCCGTGTAAATCCATTCCACTTCATTGCACATGCATCTTCATAAATCAACACATGCATTCACTTCATCATTGCAGCCACATTTCCACCCACATCCATTTAATTCACATGCTTTCACATGCATTTTCACATGCATTCCCATTCACCACAGAAAACTCCTTTTGTGCCGTGCCTAATTCCATGCATTCCATTCATATTTTAGCCATGCACATTTAATCATTCATTTCCATCAATGCCTTGAGTTCCCATCAGATTTCCAACCTAATTCACTTGCATTCCATCCTTTAATTCACCCACATGCACTCATAATCATTCACACCTTGCATTCACATGCATTTCCAACCTAATCACTCACCCACACAATCTGCAATCATTCAACCAAACACCATCATTGCCGTGAGTTCCCATCAGATTTCCATCATATTCACATGCATTCCATCCTTTAAAACATTGCACATGCACTCCCTTTAATTAATTAAGCCACATGCACTCCCATCCATTTCATCATTGCAGCCAACACATGCTTTCACATGCATTTTCAGATTGTCCCCTTGCACATGCAGCCACATATTCATTGCACATGCAATTCCAACCCACATGCATCCTTTAATCATTCAAACATGCAGCCACATTCCCTCCTAGCTGTCATGTTCCCCCCATTTCACCTATAAATAAGCATCCATTGCATTCATTCTGATTCATACACATTTCAGTCACAAAACACTTCCATATTCAGAATGTAGACCATCAAACTCCCTTGTGCCGTGCCCTCCCTTACAATCCAAACGCCATCCTTCCATTTTCACCACTCCCCAAACCATTCACACCATCAAACTATCCTTAGACCTTGTGCTACAACGAAGAGGAAGAGAAGAGTGCCTAAATGTTCATACAATTCAAATTTGAGTTATTGGAATGTTTAGATGTTTCTTTGATTTCAATGTTTAATTTCAATACTCTTTGTTTTGTACGTATGAGGAATGGAAGAGAAGAGTGCCTAAACGTTCATACAATTCAAGTTTGAGTTGTTGGAATGTTTAGGTGTTTCTTTGATTTCAAAGTTATGAGGAAATTCGAAATATATGTTTATGCTTGCATTTTGATTTGATTACTTCTAATTGCGTTTCATAAGTTGTGGATTCAATTCGTTTAACTGTTTGATTGATAACTTATTTATGTATGTTTATTGAGAGTGCACACTTAATTTTCATGCATGAATATGACACTAGAATATAAGTGAGTTCCACCTAATAGTTACGAACTTATATTCACAAGTAGTGGAGGTTGCTTATAAACAATCGCGTTAAACGAATTCTTGGCATAAGTTTCATGCGTATTCCATAGTAACGAATGCCTCGTCAACACTTATAATTTTCATAGAGCGTAATGATTCTTGCTTGTATCTCTATTATGCAATCATGTAGGGGACTTGTGGGGAATGTTTTGGGTTGTCGTATGCAATCATCCAATTCAATAACGTTAGGAAGATTTGAAGGTTAATTTAAGCGGACCTAATTAACTTGGAGCGTTGAGAATTAATGATTTGTTGAAATGCAATTGGAAATCGTTTTATTATGCAAGTATAACATAAGTGGAGATGAACCCTGTAGCTAACTTTCCATCCATTCAATTCCATCAATTTGTTCTTTCTTTTCTTGTTTCTGTTTTCATGTTTAATTTAAATTGTTATTCAATTATGTTAAACATGTGGAACTAATTTCTTTTTAGTTAGAGGCGAATTTGAAGCCATGAACATATGTTGGTTATGATTTGATTTACTCCAGTTATGAATTCATGAACTTTAGATGTGGGTTACTTTTCTGTTTTGATTAAGAACTTGTTTATGTATGTGGGTTGAGGGTCGACACTTAATTTGCATGCCTAAACTTGATGCTAGGATATAAGGGAATTTCACCTAATCGTTATGAACTTATATTCATGAGTAGTAAAGATCGCTAGTCACGATTGTGTTTAGTAAACCCTAGGCTAGATTAACATGCGTATTCCATAGTTATGAATGCCTAGTCGATGTTTATGATTTCCGTTGAACTTAATGATCTTTGTTGAATGTCTCTATCATGCGTATTCCATGGTTAGGGACTTTGATTAGGAATAATTTGGTTGTAATGCGTATCCCATTCAATCCAATGAATCTAGGGAAATCTGAAAGTTAGTTTAAGCGAACCTAATTAACTTGGAGCATTGTCATTCATCGTTTGTTGAAGTCATAACTGGGAGTCAAATTATATGCTTATGTTCATGTGTGGATAAGGAACCCTCTAACTAGTTTTTCATCATTCTATTTTATCAATTTCGTTTTTATAATCTGTTTTAATTAGAATCTGTGCATTTAGTTTAAATTCATCCAAAACCAATCCCCCTTTTATTTTAAAGTGTTAGATTAGTTAGAAATACATTTAGCTTGTGCTTATAAGTGTTTTGATTCATTTTGTTTCCCAAATTCGTCCAAAGTATTCAAGGTGCTCAAAACTGCCCAGAAAGTGTTTTTTTTAGGCAGTTTCGAGTGCTTTGGGTACTATTTGAGTCTTTTGGTTTGTTTTAGTGTTTTAAAGTTTAGTTTTGCAATATTTGAGTCTAGTATAGTATTTAATTTTGTGTTTTTACGTTTTTGAATCAAATCCAAGTGATTAACAATCCCTCCTAATCCCCGGTCCAGAACGATCCCTACTTACATACTTACTACAATTGTCAAAAAGAGGGTTTAATTTGTGTGCGTATAAATCTCGCATCAATATGTTTGGAGCAAGATGGATGGACGAAATTGAAGTCGAAAGGAGGCTAGGAATCTGCTAAGGAGATTGATAGGAGCATATTCATGCGACTTAAATGGCTTGTTCTCGTGCATTTACGTTATGTTTCTCTCGTTATTTTAGTCCTTTATGCTTCTTTTGTGTGTTTTCAGGTTCTAAGGGCCTAGGGAGCAAGAAAGTGCATTTTGAGGCCATTTGGAGCATTTTTGGGCATGGATTGGATAGCTTATCCATGGAGCCAAGAGGATGGACGAATTTGAAGGCCTTGTATGCACTTGAAGACACAAAACAATGGCTCTAGCCCAATCAAACACATTATGCCATACAAACCAACCTATTTTAGGCCCATTCTATGTACTTAAACCCTAGCCCTTTAAACTAATTCATTGATCACTTATCAAACCATTCACTTATCACTCACCACATATCATTCACTTATCACTTAACATATCATTCATTTATTTCACTTCCATACTCCTCTTAATTCCACATGCATTCTCACACATGCACATCATTCACTCACATTTCCACCATTCATTCTTTATTCCTTTCCAAACATCTCACATGCATTTCCACCTTCCTACTTCATCATTTCACCACATTCTCCCTTTTTAACTCACATGCATTCATCATAATTCACAACACAAAACAACTTCATTGCCGTGGGTTCCCATTTCCTTTCCAAACATCTCACATGCATTTCTTCATTATTTCCTAACCCTACATGCATTATTTATTGCATCTTCACATGCATTCACACACACTTTACACATTCAAACCGTGAGCTCCCATTCCTATATGCCATTTTCATATTTCCACCCACTAACCTAGTCATCAACACATGCACTTCCACCTTTCATCCACAATGATTCATGATTCATTCACTTTGCATCCTTTAAATCACATACTTTTCCATCATTAATTAGCCACTTGCATCTTAAACAAACAACCATATGTTCCCTCCACTACTCCTATAAATACCCTTGCACCCATTCAATTCATATCTCATATTTCCATTCACAACACTTCACACAACACAAATACCATTCCATTGCCGTGAGTCCCACTTCATTTTCTGCATATTTTCTCTTCATTCTTCCATCTCCAACCACTCCCTACTCCATTCCACATACACCTAAAGCCCTTAAGCTCACCTTAGACCTTGTGCTACAACAACGAGGAAGAAAAGAGTGCTTAAACGTTCATACAATTCAAGTTTGAGTTGTTGGAATGTTTAGGTGTTTCTTTGATTTCAAAGTTTAAATTTAATTCTCTTTGTTTTGTACGTATGAGAAGGGAAGAGAAGAGTGCCTAAACGTTCATACAATTCAAGTTTGAGTTGTTGGAATGTTTAGGTGTTTCTTTGATTTCAAAGTTATGAGGAACTAAACCCCCTTTAGCTAGGGGGTGATTCGAAACTATGTTTATATTTGCAATTTGAATTGATTACGTTTGGTTGGAATTTCACAAGTTGTGGATTCAATTCGTTTAACTGTTTGATTGATAACTTATTTATGTATGTTCATTGAGATTGCAAGCTTAATTTTCATGCATAAATATGACGCTAGAATATAAGTGCGTTAAACGAATTCTTGGCATAAGTTTCATGCGTATTCCATAGTAACGAATGCCTCGTCGATGTTTATGATTTCCGTTGAACTTAATGATCTTTGTTGAATGTCTCTATCATGCGTATTCCATAGTTAGGGACTTTGATTAAGAATAATTTGGTTGTAATGCGTATTCCATTCAATCCAACGAATTTAGGGAAATCTGAAAGTTAATCTAAGCGGATCTAATTAACTTGGAGCATTGAGTTTCACAACTTATCGAAAGACCAACTGAGAATCAATTTTGTTTGCAAGTGTAACATGTGTGGAGAAGAACCCCTTGGCTATTCCATCATCCATATTTTCATCACATTCATATTTACATTTTGCCTTTAATTATATTCTGTCTTTTTAATTTAATATCGTCCAAACACAATTCCCCCCCCCCCCTCTATTTTGTTAAGTTTTAATCATTCGTGCTTGTTTTATTTTTGTATCTTTAAGCTTTTGGAGTCATAAACATTTGCAAATTCGTCTAAATCAAGTTCTAGCTTCTATTTGAGTCAATTTGATTGTTTTAGACAATTTGAGTTTTTCAAAGCCATTCTGAGTCGTAGTCTTGTTAAGAGTATTTTAATTTAGTTTTTATGTTTTTAAGTCAATTTAGAAGGTTTTAGCAAGCCCTCCTAATCCCCGGTCTAGAACGATCCCTCACTTATCCATTCTACTACAATTGTCAAACGAGGGTTTAATTTGAGTGTCAAGTAATTCTCGCATCAAATTTTGGCGCCGTTGCCGGGGATTAGCAACTTTGCTAATCCTTTGTCTTTATTTTTATATTTTTTTTGTTTTTCGTGCATTCTTCTTTTAGATTCTTAGTTTGTTTGTTTCCTTGTTTTTTAGGTACTGTGTATGACTCGTCGCTCTCGGCCTATTATAGAGAACATCTCCGACTTTGACGGTGATTTTGAACGCACTTTGAGGAGAACGAGGAGTCAACAAGAGCCACCACAACCTCCACCACAACCTGGGCTTGAAGAAGACGAAGTAGGTGTAGAAGAAAAGCCCACGGATCAGATTTTTGAAGAAGAACAAGCCATGGCAGCAGATAATAGAACCATCAAGGAGCTTTCGGCCTCAGGTTTGGATAATGCATTGCCTCTTTGTATCCAATACCCCACGGCTGCAGAGGGGAAGACTGAGGAATTTGAACTCAAATCCAGTTTGTTACACCATATTCCGAAGTTCCATGGCTTGTCTATGGAAGACCCCAACAAACACTTGAAGGAATTCGAGGTGGTTTGTTCGAGCATGACCCCCGTCAATGTGGATGGGAGTATATTGAAGATGAAGGCCTTTCCATTTTCACTTATGGACAAGGCCAAAGATTGGCTCTATGAACTAGCCCCGGGAACTGTGACTTCGTGGGAGAGTATGAAGCGTGCTTTCTTGGAGAAATTCTTCCCTACTTCGAGAGTGATTCTCCTACGGAAGAAAATTAGTGGTATTCAACAGAATCATGGTGAGACATTCCCGGCTTATTATGAGCGCTTCAAGGGCCTTGTATCTTCATGTCCTCAACATCAAATGAAGGAGGAACTTCTCCTTCAATATTTCTATGAGGGCCTCCTTCCTATCGAACGTCAAATGGTTGATGCGTCAGCGGGAGGAGCATTGGTGGACAAAACACCAAGGGATGCCAAGATTCTCATAGCCAACCGAGCGCTCAACGCTCAACAATATGAAGGAGTGGGCCAAAGGGAAGCCCCACGGCAACAAAGTGTAAATGAGGTGAGTGCTATTTCTGAAATTCAATCACAACTTGCTAATCTTACTTCTCTTGTTTCTCAGGTTGTGATTGGTCCAAAAGCACAAGAACACCAAGTTTGTGGCGTGTGCTCAATTCAAGGGCATCCATCCGACAAGTGCCCTCAACTAATCGAGAATGGTGGGTGGGAATCTGCCAATGCAATTGGTTTCCAAGGACAAAATCAAAACAACCCATACTCGAACACTTACAATGCCGGATGGAGGGACCATCCAAACTTCAAATGGAGGGAGCCACAACAAGCTGCCCAACAAGGAGGATTTAGGCCAAACCCCCCTGGTTTTTATTCCAAGCCGTATGCACCCCAACAATCCCAACAACCTTCGGCATCATCTCATTCAGGTACGTCTTTGGAAAGTAATCAAGCTATGCAATTACTAACCTCTATTTCGCAGGGGTTGCAAAATCAAAACAACCGAATAGAAAATAACGAGAAGGAGATGATGGATATGAAGAAACAAATAGGGCAGATTTCTGAGTTCCTTGGACAGATTAGAGAGCAAGGAAAGCTTCCTAGCTCAACCACAGTCAATCCAAAGGGAGGATTCGAATCCGCCAAGGCCATCACCCTAAGGGGTGGAAAAGAAGTTGGGACCGAGCCAAACAATCCCAAATCTGCCCAGAAAGTAGATGAAGAGACGACACAACCTGAGGCAGATCACCCTAACTCGGCCAAATCAGGTAATTTAAGTTCAAATTCATGTACTTCACGTCCTAATCTGCCCAATGTACCTTTTCCTCGCAGGTTCATGCAAGAAAAAAAGGAAGAAAGCGAGAAGGACATTCTTGAAACGTTCCGGAAGGTGCAAGTGAACATACCGCTTCTCGATGCAATCAAACAGGTTCCAAAGTATGCTAAATTCCTCAAGGACCTATGCAATACAAAGAGAAGAAGGGCAAACAAAGAGGTAGTGAAGGTAAGCGAAAATGTGTCCGCTGTTTTGCAACGTAAACTGCCTACCAAGTGCAAAGACCCCGGTAGTTTCACGATTCCTTGTGTAATTGGACATAATCGTTTTGAACATGCCATGCTTGATTTAGGTGCATCCATAAAGAAAGCGAGAAGGGCATACAATTGGCTGATCGTTCTAACGCGTATCCAAAAGGAGTTTTGGAGGATGTGCTTGTGCAGGTGAACCATTTAATTTTTCCGGCTGATTTCTACGTCCTAGACATGGAGGATTCAGCCCATTCTACATCTTTGCCGATTCTCCTTGGTAGGCCATTCATGAAGACGGCCCGAACGAAGATTGATGTATACAAAGGCACCTTGACAATGGAATTCGATGGGGAAGTGATTGATTTTAATATTTCTGAAACTATGAGATATCCCGTTGATGACCATTCTTGTTTTTCCATTGATGTTATCGATTCTTTGGCGCAGGTATACCTTGAAGAATTGAACGAGGACGCCCTGGAAACAACCATCACTAAGGCCATAGAGCGCAAAAATGAAGGATTTGGGCCAATGCAAGGCCACGGCAAGGAGGAGGAATTCTTTGCAATGGGTTCTAGTGAAGAAATAATTGAGGTTGTGGCAGCCCTTGAGTCATTGCCACAACAATATGGTAAGGTTCCACTCTCACTTTCAAATTCAGTTTCCACTAAGATGCTACCTTCTGTTGTTCAGGCACCATCGCTTGAACTTAAGCCGTTGCCGGACCATTTGAAGTATGTGTTTTTGGGAGAAGGCGAAACATTGCCCGTCATCATTTCATCAAGTCTCACAGCAATGGAGGAGGAGAAGCTTGTGAGGGTGCTGCGAGAGCACAAAATGGCCATAGGGTGGACTTTGGCCGACATTAAAGGAATAAGCCCTACCACATGCATGCACCGTATACTTCTTGAGGAGGGGGCTAAACCAACTCGAGAGGCTCAACGCCGTCTCAACCCTCCAATGATGGAAGTGGTGAAGAAGGAAATAATCAAGCTTTTGGATTGCGGAGTGATCTACCCTATCTCCGATAGCCGTTGGGTCTCTCCAGTTCAAGTCGTTCCCAAGAAGTCCGGAGTAACTGTTATCAAGAATGATGAGAATGAGCTCGTGCCTACACGCATTCAGACTGGATGGCGAGTATGTATCGATTACCGGAAGCTAAATGCCATGACTAGGAAAGATCACTTTCCTTTGCCATTCATCGACCAGATGCTCGAAAGGTTAGCCGGTCATGCTTTTTACTGTTTTCTTGATGGATACTCTGGATATAACCAAATTGTGATAGCCCCAGATGATCAAGAGAAGACCACATTCACATGTCCCTTTGGAACATTTGCCTATCGTCGCATGCCATTTGGCTTATGCAACGCACCGGCCACTTTCCAAAGGTGTATGGTAAGTATATTTTCCGATTTTGTTGAAAAGATCATTGAGGTTTTCATGGATGATTTCAGTGTATTTGGGAGTTCATTTGATAATTGCTTGGATAATCTGACCTTAATTTTGAAACGATGTGTTGAAACTAACCTTGTCTTGAATTGGGAGAAATGTCACTTTATGGTGAAACAAGGTATAGTTTTAGGACATATTGTTTCAGAAAAAGGAATTGAAGTAGATAAATCGAAAATAGACCTTGTACGTCACTTACCCTCTCCTACTTCGGTTAGAGAGGTACGTTCGTTTCTTGGCCATGCAGGGTTCTATAGGCGTTTTATCAAGGACTTCTCCAAGATGTCCAACCCTCTTTGCCGATTGCTTCAAAAAGATGTGCCATTCAAGTTTGATGAAGAGTGTAATTCGGCATTTAACCAACTCAAGGAGAAGCTAGTCTCGGCCCCCATTATTGTACCTTCAGATTGGAGCCTTCCGTTCGAGCTCATGTGCGATGCATCCGACTATGCAATAGGAGCTGTTCTAGGACAAAGAAGAGACAAGCGGCCGCATGTCATATACTATGCCTCTCGGACTCTCAATGATGCCCAATTGAACTACTCCACGACGGAAAAAGAACTTCTAGCTTTAGATAAATTCCGTTCATATTTAATTGGTACTAAAGTAATCGTTTATTCTGATCATGCAGCTTTGAGGTACTTGCTCACGAAAAAGGAAGCAAAGCCGAGGCTTATCCGTTGGATTCTTCTTCTTCAAGAATTTGATATTGAAATCCGGGATAAGAAAGGAAGCGAGAATGTAGTGGCTGACCATTTAAGCCGAATGATCCACGAGGAGCATGAACATGCCGTACCTATCCCTGAAACGTTTCCCGATGAGCAGCTGCTATCCATTGAGGTAAGTGAACCATGGTATGCAGATTTAGTGAATTACTTGGTGGCTAAACAAATTCCAAATGAACTAAACAAGCACCAACGTGATAAGCTTAAAAATGATGCACGTTTCTATGTTTGGGATGACCCTTATTTGTGGAAGTATTGCTCAGATCAAATTGTACGTAGATGTGTGCATGATTCTGAATTTCACTCAATTCTAAGCTTTTGTCACACATATGCATGTGGGGGTCATTTTGGCACACAACGCACTGCCCTCAAGGTTCTAGAGTGTGGTTTTTATTGGCCGACTATATTTAGGGATGCTAGAACCTTTTGTATGTCTTGTGATCGTTGCCAACGAATGGGTAACATAGGTACCAAGGACCAAATGCCGCAAACCCCTGTCTTTAATGTTGAAATTTTTGATGTTTGGGGCATTGATTTCATGGGCCCTTTTCCTCCATCTTATGGTTTCACTTATATCTTGCTAGCCGTTGATTATGTTTCTAAATGGGTGGAAGCAAAAGCCACCCGTACTAACGATTCTAAGGTGGTTGCAGATTTTGTGAAAACTAACATTTTTGCTAGGTTTGGAATGCCGAGAGTAATCATAAGTGATGGAGGGTCTCACTTTTGCAATCGGACCATTGAGGCGTTGCTAAGAAAGTACCATGTCAACCATAAGGTCTCCACACCTTACCATCCTCAAACAAATGGCCAAGCCGAGGTGTCTAACCGAGAAATCAAACAAATTTTGGAGAAGACCGTTGGACCAACAAGGAGGGATTGGAGCTTACGTTTAGATGATGCACTGTGGGCATATCGTACGGCATACAAAACACCCATTGGGATGTCACCTTTTCGGCTCGTCTATGGTAAGCCATGTCATTTGCCCGTAGAGTTAGAGCACAAGGCACATTGGGCCGTGAAGATTTTCAACATGGACATAGATGCAGCGGGAGTTCATAGGAAGCTCCAATTGAATGAACTTGAGGAGATTCGGAATGAAGCCTATGAGAATGCCCGGATGTACAAAGCCAAGACCAAAGCATTCCATGATAAAATGATTCGAACCAAGACCTTCACAGTTGGGCAGAAAGTGTTACTTTTCAACTCTCGCCTACGTTTGTTTCCTGGTAAGTTGCGTTCTAAATGGATTGGCCCGTTTGTTGTTACTAATGTTTTCCCTCATGGTGCAGTGCAAATCAAAAGTTTAAGGACGCAGCAAGAATTCAAAGTGAATGGGCATCGATTGAAGCCCTATTACGAGATGTTTGAGGAGCATGTCGTGGAGGAGGTACCCCTCCATGCCGTGGAACCTAGTCAAGCTTAAACGGAGGTACCGTCCGGCTGCAAGACGTAAAAGAAAGCGCTTCGTGGGAGGCAACCCATGCATCCGAATAGAGAAGAACTTGGAAACCCCTTTAAGAGACTTATTTTTATTCCTTTCTTTTTCTTTACTGCCTTTACTTTGCTTTCTTTCTCGTATTTGTTTATTTGCTTGCTCTGTTGTGACTTTCTGCTTAAAACATTGAGGACAAAGTTTGATTTAAGTGTGGGGGGGTAAACAATTTGTATTTGCATGAATTTCGTGGGATTTATTCACCTATCACTTAGAATGTTGTTTCTTGCTGTTTTAAGCGTTTTTAGAGTGTTTTATAGTGTCTTGGTATAAAACTTCGAAAATTTGATAAAAATTAAAAAAAAAAAAAAAAAAAAAAAACTCTTCTCTTTGTTGCTATTTCGTTTCTGCCTTGTTAGGTTGTTTAGTTGTTATTGTTTGTTTGTTTATTAATTGTGTGAGTCTATGATTGTAACATTGAGAAAATGTTTGATTTATTCATAGGCACTGCTAAACAAAGAAAGATGGTGCTTCACAAAGGTTGTTTGCTTGAGGCCCCACTACGTGGCTTTACTCTTGAAGCGGAAGGCGTAGGAACAGAAGGCATCGGAGCGGAAGGCGTAGGAGCAGAAGGCATCGGAGCAGGAGGCATCGAAGATAGAGCA
Organism: Pyrus communis; assembly: GCF_963583255.1. Classification (NCBI taxonomy): domain Eukaryota; kingdom Viridiplantae; phylum Streptophyta; class Magnoliopsida; order Rosales; family Rosaceae; genus Pyrus; species Pyrus communis. The sequence continues at coordinate 24,245,806 of NC_084804.1, forward strand.
TTCCAGGCCTCAATACTTGGCCAAGCGCTGGATGAGCCAGGAAAAAGGTGCTTCTGGAGGAAAGACGAAAACCTTTGACGGTCACTGTGAATCCGACCTTCAGACTCTTGCAGCTCATCAAGCTTCCTCTTCATGCCCGACGAATAGTTATTTGCAAGCACATGCAAACTTCTATTCTCATACTTCAGCTGCTGGATCTCCTGCTTGAGACTTTCCACCTCTGCCATCAATGATTCCACCTGACGGGAGCGGGCAAGCAGGCGTTGGCCCATGTTGGACACAGAACTCGCACACTGAACACTAAGTGCGAGGGACTCTTGAACGGCCAACTCATCGGACCGTCCTGACAGCAGCCTACTATCTTTTGGTGTGAGGAGGTTCCTAGCTACTATTGTAGCTGTTGTGGCGTCCTGCATCACAGAGTCTTCACCTGAAAGAGGACCGTTAGAAGAAAAGAAAGAAGGACGCCATACGTTACCTTGACGCGGCGCGCCCGTATCACTGCTAAGGCTCAATTCCAAGCTAAGGTTCGATGAGTTTGCCATTTTTCAAAAGTGTTCAAAGAGAAGGGATGGAGTTAAATTTCAAAGGGCCGGAGTCGATTTTCTTCAGAGTGTGTTTGTTGTGGTGATCGATAGCTCAATAAAAAAGCCAAGGCGACGCGTCCACCAATTCAAAAAGCCGGAATTTCCGGCGTAAGTTCGGCGACGCTTTCTCGGCTTTTCAGAAGGCGCGTTCAACTTTGTCAAAAGATTTCTTCTTTTCAGACAACACGTGGAGGCCATCACCGCAACTACACATCTTTAGCCGACAAGCGCAAAGTTCGGCGACGCTTTCTCTGCTTTTCAGAAGACGCGTGCAGCTTTGTCAAAAGGAGCCGCATCTGCACTACCACGTGTCGTTCAGAAAGCGAAGGGGCGCCTGCTCAGAAATCGAAGAGGTGTGTTCAGAAATCGAAGAGGTGTGTTCAGAAATCGAAGAGGCGTGTTCAGAGATCGAAGAGGCGCCACTATTTCAAAAAGCCAGATTTGCGGGATCAAAACGTTTGTCGACAAAGGTAAAAAGTACCACCACTTGATATTATCTCTATATATGTCGACCTTCGTCTTTTATGGCAGGGCAAACCTGAAGAAAAATGCCCAACTCTCCCTCACCTCTGAGGGCGTACTCCCAGCAAAGCCTTTCGAAAGACTCAATTCTTTCTTCTTCCCCAAAGATGATACCAGATGCCTGGAGTACATATGACCCAGGAGGAAACAGCACAACAAATACATGTGCTGATTCATTCACCGCTTCTTCAAAAGCAAAGGTATCTCATATCATCAAGGTCAAAAGCAAAAGTATCTCATATCATGCTCTTTCCCTGTCTTTTTCTTTGTCCTTGTTCTTACTCGCATGGCAAAGTAAAACAAGCAATCAGCCGACACTTGGAGTCAGTCTTCCGATCTGGAGCCAACTGCCTGGAATCTATTCCTGATTGCTTACCTAGCGTTGCTCTCGAGTAGTCATCTTCAACGGTTGATACACTTCCGGAGAAGGGACCACTTCTGCAAAGGGGAGCGAGTAAGGCAAGTGAAAATGATACATTGAAGCATGTGGAGACAAACATAGGCTGAGTTATCCTCCAACCCTTTTCAATACGAATTGGAAAGATTGAACAAAGAAACAGACCAAAGGGGTAAGCTCAGACCTTCGGGGGAGACCAAATGAACCATCATGCTGCCCAGTTCAAGAAGTAGCACAAAGGAAAATCAACGATGGGCGGAAACCAGTTCGAGAGTAAGCCTGTGGAATCATCAAGATCAAGCCTCAATGCAATCAACAAAGGGAAGATGGAATTTACACTCTATAACCAGATTTGCGTCTCTAAACTCTTCTCTTTGTTAATTACATTATGCCATGTTTAGTATGTTTAAGTGCTTTTTGTGTATTTACTTATGCTTTGTGTGAATCTATGCTTAAAACATTGAGGACAATGTTTGATTTAAGTGTGGGGGGGTAACTAAGTATATTTGATGCAAATTCGTTGGATTTTATCACCTATCACTTCACATGTTGTTTCTCACTGTTTTAAAACTGTTTTAGTGTGTTTTGTCTTAAAAATTCGAAAATCCCATAAAAATTTGAAAAATTGTTTTGAAAAACCCAAAAAGAGTTGTTTTAAAGTTGTTTTTGTGTGTGTGTTTGTGTCTTAGGATACCTTCCAACACAATGATAAGGATTTGGTTTGTAATTGCATGACTGTTAAAAAGAGTTATTAACATAGAGAAAAGTTTGATTTACTCTTGGTATATGCTTGGTTATGGTTATAATGTATAACTTCACATGCAATCATAAAAGAAAATTTAGTTTTTGTAACATGCCTGAAGGAAGGAACTCAAACAAATGCTACAACCCTGAGAGACTTGAGCCTATAACGTTCTTTGGAGAGTATAATCTGTGATTTCTTGTTTTCTAAAATCGTTGCATGATCTCATTATTCTTTGCTTGGTTACTACTTAGAAGGCGTTTCATCATATAGTTCCAAATGCTAGAACTCATGCCCATTTCATTCAAAGCATGTTATTGATTTGCATAACATATATCAAGATGAAGTTGTGTAGTTGCCACCATAGCCAAATAGCCTCGCTTCCCATATTTCGTATATGTTGTAAGTTTTACCCCCGTTGAGCCATGTTAACCCATGTTCTTTGTTTACCCACTTTATCTTCACCTAACTTAGAATATGACCATCCTTACCCTTGTTCTTAAAAGATAGTGAGCATGACTTAATTGAATTCCTTTTGAGTTACATTATGAAAGAAAATAAGTGTGGGGGAGAGAATGTTTAAGTGTTTTGTTTTGAGATTCAAAAGAAAAAAAAAAAAAAAAAAAAAAAAAAAAAAAAAAAAAAAGAGAAAAGAATAAGTGATTGAAGAAAGGTTCCAAAACACCAATTCTGGACGTAAATTGTCTAAATTCTCCCTTTTTGTTCAAAAGTTGAGTTTTCATTCAAAAGTGAATTCTAAGTTGATTAAAATGCTTTGCTCACTATTTCTTTAAGAACCTTTGTTTTCCATATCCCTTCTTTATCCACATACCCCAAGCCCCGTTACAACCCTTGACTTCTATCTTGAGTGTTGTGTATTTCAATTTGTGGAGTTTGAACTTGGTATGAGCTTATGGTGTCACTGGTTCTCGCGTCTAAGTAGTAGCATTCCATTCATGAGATCATATCTAAACTTGATTATTAACTCCAGAATTTGCGTTCTTTGTGATACATATATGTGAGTGTCGTTTTCATGTTTACATCAATCTTCTCACATATGACTAGATTAGGGTGTGTAGTTAGAAAATCTGAGTAAAAATTGAGTGCATATCTTGAACGGAATTGAGCAAATTCTCTAAGGCATGTTACTACATTCAAAACATGGTTTTAAATGCTTAATTGTGAACTAGTATATGGTGACTATGATTAAGAATGTACTTAAATGTGAAGATGACTAAAATCTGTGAGAATGATGATTTTTAACTTGTCATGTGCATTGGAAATCCCTAAGACGGTTGTTGGAAGGTTTAGGTTGTGTTTTACGTGTTTAGTGTCGTTTTGTTTATTTGTTTTTATTCTGTTTTGCTCGAGGGCTAGCAAAAGCTAAGTGTGGGGGTATTTGATAGGAGCATATTCATGCGACTTAAATGGCTTGTTCTCGTGCATTTACGTTATGTTTCTCTCGTTATTTTAGTCCTTTATGCTTCTTTTGTGTGTTTTCAGGTTCTAAGGGCCTAGGGAGCAAGAAAGTGCATTTTGAGGCCATTTGGAGCATTTTTGGGCATGGATTGGATAGCTTATCCATGGAGCCAAGAGGATGGACGAATTTGAAGGCCTTGTATGCACTTGAAGACACAAAACAATGGCTCTAGCCCAATCAAACACATTATGCCATACAAACCAACCTATTTTAGGCCCATTCTATGTACTTAAACCCTAGCCCTTTAAACTAATTCATTGATCACTTATCAAACCATTCACTTATCACTCACCACATATCATTCACTTATCACTTAACATATCATTCATTTATTTCACTTCCATACTCCTCTTAATTCCACATGCATTCTCACACATGCACATCATTCACTCACATTTCCACCATTCATTCTTTATTCCTTTCCAAACATCTCACATGCATTTCCACCTTCCTACTTCATCATTTCACCACATTCTCCCTTTTTAACTCACATGCATTCATCATAATTCACAACACAAAACAACTTCATTGCCGTGGGTTCCCATTTCCTTTCCAAACATCTCACATGCATTTCTTCATTATTTCCTAACCCTACATGCATTATTTATTGCATCTTCACATGCATTCACACACACTTTACACATTCAAACCGTGAGCTCCCATTCCTATATGCCATTTTCATATTTCCACCCACTAACCTAGTCATCAACACATGCACTTCCACCTTTCATCCACAATGATTCATGATTCATTCACTTTGCATCCTTTAAATCACATACTTTTCCATCATTAATTAGCCACTTGCATCTTAAACAAACAACCATATGTTCCCTCCACTACTCCTATAAATACCCTTGCACCCATTCAATTCATATCTCATATTTCCATTCACAACACTTCACACAACACAAATACCATTCCATTGCCGTGAGTCCCACTTCATTTTCTGCATATTTTCTCTTCATTCTTCCATCTCCAACCACTCCCTACTCCATTCCACATACACCTAAAGCCCTTAAGCTCACCTTAGACCTTGTGCTACAACAACGAGGAAGAAAAGAGTGCTTAAACGTTCATACAATTCAAGTTTGAGTTGTTGGAATGTTTAGGTGTTTCTTTGATTTCAAAGTTTAAATTTAATTCTCTTTGTTTTGTACGTATGAGAAGGGAAGAGAAGAGTGCCTAAACGTTCATACAATTCAAGTTTGAGTTGTTGGAATGTTTAGGTGTTTCTTTGATTTCAAAGTTATGAGGAACTAAACCCCCTTTAGCTAGGGGGTGATTCGAAACTATGTTTATATTTGCAATTTGAATTGATTACGTTTGGTTGGAATTTCACAAGTTGTGGATTCAATTCGTTTAACTGTTTGATTGATAACTTATTTATGTATGTTCATTGAGATTGCAAGCTTAATTTTCATGCATAAATATGACGCTAGAATATAAGTGCGTTAAACGAATTCTTGGCATAAGTTTCATGCGTATTCCATAGTAACGAATGCCTCGTCGATGTTTATGATTTCCGTTGAACTTAATGATCTTTGTTGAATGTCTCTATCATGCGTATTCCATAGTTAGGGACTTTGATTAAGAATAATTTGGTTGTAATGCGTATTCCATTCAATCCAACGAATTTAGGGAAATCTGAAAGTTAATCTAAGCGGATCTAATTAACTTGGAGCATTGAGTTTCACAACTTATCGAAAGACCAACTGAGAATCAATTTTGTTTGCAAGTGTAACATGTGTGGAGAAGAACCCCTTGGCTATTCCATCATCCATATTTTCATCACATTCATATTTACATTTTGCCTTTAATTATATTCTGTCTTTTTAATTTAATATCGTCCAAACACAATTCCCCCCCCCCTCTATTTGGTTAAGTTTTAATCATTCGTGCTTGTTTTATTTTTGTATCTTTAAGCTTTTGGAGTCATAAACATTTGCAAATTCGTCTAAATCAAGTTCTAGCTTCTATTTGAGTCAATTTGATTGTTTTAGACAATTTGAGTTTTTCAAAGCCATTCTGAGTCATAGTAGTCTTGTTAAGAGTATTTTAATTTAGTTTTTATGTTTTTAAGTCAATTTAGAAGGTTTTAGCAAGCCCTCCTAATCCCCGGTCTAGAACGATCCCTCACTTATCCATTCTACTACAATTGTCAAACGAGGGTTTAATTTGAGTGTCAAGTAATTCTCGCATCAGAGATGGAAGAAATTAATTCAAGACTTGGAAGAAAAGGAATCAATCACAAAGAAGGAAAATTGAGTCAAACTTCCTTATTTTGACTTAGTCAATCCTAATCTTTTCCTACTTAAATCCCAGCTGCAAGGAGGGTTCCTAATTGATTTGGGACACTTAAATATATGTTCTAGAAGCCCTAATCCCAGTCCAAGAAGGAGCCGCACTCTCCTTACCCTTTTCTTCCAAAATCTGCCACATATCTTCTTTCCCCCTTTCTCCTAGTCTTTGCCGCATATCTCCTTACCCTTTTCTTCCAAAATCTGCCACATATCTTCCCTTCCCTTTTCTTAAAGATGTGCCGCAACCCACATTCCCTTATTCCCCCTTTCCTTGCAATAAAACACCTTTCCTTTTCTCCCTAGGTGCTGCCGCACCTTTTCCTTTCCTTTTCTTTTAGCATTCTGATTTGGACCCTTTTCTTGGAGGATTTGGAGTCTTAAAACCTTCCCAAATTAATTAATTAATGCCTTAACCTTTCTCTCCAAAATTATATATAATCTGCCGCACAAATCCATTGAGGGGAATCCATTTTTCACCACTATCAAACCTATCCATTCACTCCACCATCCACCACAAGACGCACCAACCATCCATAATACACCACAACCCAATTTTCAGCCATTCCACACCTTGTGCCGCAGCAAAGAAGGAGAAAGAAGAGAGGAGAAGTCTTGGACGTTTTGGCCATTCAAGCTTGGATTGTTGGAGCGTTTCTAGGTGTATTCAATCTTCGTTTTCAATGTTTAATTTAATTTTTCTTTGTTTGATTGTGAACATGAGGAACTAATTTTGTTTTGGCTAGAGGAGACTTCAAAACCATGATTATATTTGCAATATGAATTGATTACTTTCAGTTGTGATTTCATAAATCGTGAATGCAATTTACTTAACCGTTTGATTGAGAACTTATTCTTGTTTGTTAATTAAGGGTGCACACTTAATTTGCATACTTGAATTTGATGCTAGAATATAAGGGAGTTTCACATAATCGTTACAAACTTATATTCATAAGTAGTTAAGATTGTTTTAACAATCATGTTAAGTTAAATTCCTAGCATGAGTATCATGATGTCATAGTTACAAATGCTTTGTCAATACTTATGATTTTCATAGAACGTAATGATATTTGATTGTATCTCTATTATGATGTCATGTAGGGAACTTCTGAAGAATGCTTTGGGTTGTCGAATGATGTCATCCAATCCAATAACTAAAGGAGAATATGAGGGTTAATTAGGGATGTCACGGTTAATCTGGGGTGTTGAGGTTCATGGTTTATTGAGAAAGCAACTGGAAATCAATTTGTGTTCGAATGTATCATGTGTGGAAAAGAATCCTCTAGCTAGCTAATCATCCATAGTTTTTCCCCAAATTCGTCCGAACTTTATTTGAGTTTTTACGTTACTTGTTTTACTTTAAATTCGTCCAAAAACCCGATCCCTTTTACTTTGTTGTGTCTAAATAGCTAGAATCTGTCCAAATTTTGTTTTTGAGTGTTTTGAGTCAAAACCAATTCTATTTTCGTACAAATTAAGTCTTAAGTGTCTAGTTTGAGTCTATTTGATTGTTTTGTGTTGTTTTGAGTCTTTTCAATTTGTTTTGAGTCATATAAGTTTAGTTTTGAGTCTTTGAGGCTATTTAAGTGTTTTCAAGCCTAGTTTTGTATTCTTGAGTCAGTTTTCATTAGTATATAGGTATTTAATATGATGCGAAAATTAACTTAACACACAAATTAACCTTCTTTTGACAATTGTAGTATATAGGTAAGTAGGGATCGTTCTTAAACCGGGGATTAGGAGGATTGCTAAACACTTTAAACTAACTCAAATAAATAAAACTAAACTTTAAAACACTTAACTCAACTTAAAAGACTCAAAATAAGTTCACAAGACTCAAAATAAGCTAAAAACACTCAAAACTGCCTAAAAACACAAACTGGGCAGATTTGACTCTAAACACAATTTTGGACGAATTTTGGTTTTAACTTGACTCAAAACACTTGGAAACACAATCTGAAACAGATTCTAACTAGTTAGACACTCTAAAATAATTGGGGATTTGGTTTTAGACGAAAATAAAGTAAACAAAACAGAAATTAGAACTAGGCAGATTTGCACGAATTTGGTGGAAATAAAAATGGATGATGGGCTAGCTAGGAGGTCTTTCTCCACACATGAAATACTTACATACAAAACAATCTACAGTTGCTTTTCAATGATCCATGAACCTCAACACCCCAAGTTAATTAGGTATACTTAAAATAACCCTCAGATTTTCCTTAAGTCATTGAATTGAATGGAATTAGCGCATCGCAATCAAATTATTCCTCAAAAGTTCTCTACATGAAAGCACATAATAGAGAAACAATCAAAGATCATTAAATTCTATGAAAATGATAAGTGTTGACGAGGCGTTCGTAACTATGAAAGCGCATGATACTTATGCCAAGAATTTACTTAACATGATTGTGACTAACAACCTTTACTACTTATGAATATAAGTTCACAACGATTAGGTGAAGCTTCCTTATATCCTAGCATCAGATTTATGCATGCAAATTAAGTGTGCACTCTCAACCCACATACACAAACAAGTTTTAATTCAAACTGATAAGTAAATTGAATTCACAATTCATGAAATCACAACTGGAAGTAATCAAATCATAATGCAAATATAGCCATGGTTTCGAAATTCCCCCTAGCTAAGAGGGGATTAGTTCCTCATACTCACAAAACAAAGATTCTTGAATTTAAACATTGAAAAACACAAGAAAGATTACACCTAAAACGTTCTAGCAACTCCAAGTCGAATGGCATGCACGTCTAGGGCTCTCCTCCTTCTTCCTTGCAGCAGCACAAGATATGGTTGGGGGTTTTTGGGGTTTTGAACGGTGTATTCTTGTTTGGGATGATGAATGATGGCTGATTAGGGTGAAAGGTTACGCAGGTTGTAGATGGAGGTGTATGGAGTGAATGAATGATGTAGAATTAGGGTGGAAGGTTGCGGCAAGGGTTTTTTGATTGGCATAAGGGGTTGATCCGAATTTGTGGCTGAAAATATGTATATATAGTTCGGCCAACCCTAGGGTTAATTAGATTAGGGTTACAACTTAGCAGATTTTATGGATTAGGGCCCTAGGGTTCGGCACAAGTAACTTAAATCAACTTAGGAGAGGGTTTGGCCCAATTAATTTCAGAAAAGGATTTGTATAACCCAAATTCCCAAGGAATAAGGCCTAACAAATCAGAATCCAAAAGGAAAAAGGTTTAGGAAATTCGTTCAAAATTGGGCCTTCTAGAAATTAGGTGTTTTGTGGTTGATTTTGGGTTTTCTAGAAGAGATAAAAGGGGGAAAGGTGCGGCACCCTTTTAGGGTCAGATAAGGCTTATAGAAATCATGTTTTTAGGTCCACTTGCAGCTAGGATTAAGGTGGAACAAGATTAGGTTAGGATAAGATAAGGTTGTTAGGATAAATTTCCATATTTCTTGCTCTTTCCTTATCTTCTTTGTCTTGAACTTTCCTTTTCTGATTTGTGGCATGTTCCTAGCCTCTTTTGACTCCAAATTCGTCCATCCACCTTGCTCCATATACAAGTTATCCATTTAGTGCCCAAAACTGCTCCAAAATGCGCCAAAATACACTTTCTTGGTACTTTAACCCTTTGGACCTACAAACACACGAAAATGACTTGAAATACTAGGGGTGATTTTGGAAGGATTTATGGGTTATGAATGGATTTAGGTTGGTAGGGGGGTGCAGCAAAGGTTAGGGATGATGTATGGGTGAAGGTATGGAAGTGTGTGAATGGTGGAAGAATGGTTTAAGGCTACGACAAAGGCTTGTTTCTGTGTGAATGATGGCAGGTTGTGTGCGTGAATGATTGATGCGAAATATATAAGCACACAAATTAAAACCCTCTTTTGACAATTGTAGTATATGTATAAGTAGGGATCGTTCTAAACCGGGGATTAGGAGGGATTGCTAAATGACTTGAAAACTGACTCAAAAACGTAAAACAAAGGTTAAAACACTAAACTAGACTCAAAGAATGCAAAACTAAACACTTAAAACACTAAAACAAACCGAAAGACTCAAAACACTCAAAACTGCCTTAAAAACACAATCTGGGCAGTTTTGAGCACTTACACTAATTTGGACGAATTTGGGTGATAAATTGAATCAAAACACTTAGAAAACAAACTAAGACACTTTCCAACTAAATTGAACACTAAAGTAAAGGGGGATTTAGTTTTTGACGAAATTAAACACAATGCACAGATTGTAATAAAGACAAAATGTAAATACGAATTTGATGAAAATATGGATGGAATGCTAGCTAGAAGGTTCTTCTCCACACATGTCACACTTGCATACAAGATGATTTTCAGTTGGTCTTTCGATGAATCATGAAACTCAACACCCCAGGTTAATTAGGTTCGCTTAAATTAACCTTCAAGTTCTCCTTAAGTTACTGAATTGGATGGGACAGCGCATACACAATTCAAAACATTCTCCAAAAGTCCTTTACGTGAAAAGCACAATAAAGATACAATCAAAGATCATTAAGCAACATGAAAACTATAAGTGTCGACGAGGCATTCGTTACTATGATGAGTGATAGGAGCATATTCATGCGACTTAAATGGCTTGTTCTCGTGCATTTACGTTATGTTTCTTTAGTTATTTTAGTCCTTTATGCTTCTTTTGTGTGTTTTCAGGTTCTAAGGGCAAAGTATGCAAAAGGATGCCTTTTGGAGCCTTTTGGAGCAAATTAGAGATTGGAATGGATATCATATGCTTGGAGCCAAGAGGATGGACGAAATTGAAGGATTCCTCCTCCATTGCAGCCACATGCACATTCAATCATTCACACCAAAACCTTGCACATGCTTTCCCATTTCATTATTCATTCACCTTGCAGCCACTCCACATGCATTTCTAGCTTTTCCTTTGCATTCCCCCTTTAATCAACACATGCATCCACTCACCAAGAAATCATTCAATCCACATGCACCCAAAACACCACCAGAAATCATCATTGCCGTGGGTACCTATCCCATTTCAGATTGTCATTCCACTTCATTGCACATGCATCTTCATAATTCAACACATGCATTCATTATTTATTTACTTTGCATCCTTTAATTTAATCACATGCACATTCAAACAAACACAATCATTCCAGCCATACCTTGCATTTTCAGATTGTTCCTCCATCATTGCACCACAATGCAGCCACATGCACTTGTTCCTCTAACATTTCAGCCACTTGCACTCCCATTCTTTCCCAAAACCGTGCACATGCCTTCTCCTTGCATTTCCAGCCATTCCACATGCTATTTCAGCCACATGCACTCATAATCATTCAACCAACATGTGCACATGCAACCTAGCTGTCATGTTCCCCCCATTTCACCTATAAATACTCATTCATTCACACTCATTCATACACAATTCATTTCATAACAGAAATTGGTCCCTTGGGGCCGTGCCCTTCACAAAGTCCATCCATTGCAGAAATGTAGACCATAAACCCCCCTTTGTGCCGTGACTCTCCCCTACAAATCCAAACACCATCCTTCCATTCCTCCACCACTACCCAAACCATTCACACCACCAAACTATCCTTAGACCTTGTGCTACAACGAAGAGGAAGATAAGAGTGCCTAAACGTTCATACAATTCAAGTTTGAGTTGTTGGAATGTTTAGGTGTTTCTTTGATTTCAATGTTTAATTTCAATGCTCTTTGTTTTGTACGAATGAGGAATGGAAGATAAGAGGGCCTAAACGTTCATACAATTCAAGTTTGAGTTGTTGGAATGTTTAGGTGTTTCTTTGATTCTCTTTGTTTTGTACCATGAGGAACTAAACCCCCCTTGGTTAGGGGGTGATTCGAATATATGTTTATGCTTGCATTTTGATTTGAATACTTCTAATTGCGTTTCATAAGTTGTGGATTCAATTTGTTTAACCGTTTGATTGATAACTTATTTATGTATGTTTATTGAGAATGCGCGCTTAATTTTCATGCATGAATATGACGCTAGAATATAAGTAAGTTTCACCTAATCGTTATGAACTTATATTTACAAGTAGTGGAGGTTGCTTATAAACAATCGCGTTAAACAAATTCTTGGCATAAGTTTCATGCAATCCATAGTAACGAATGCCTCGTCAACACTTATAATTTTCATAGAGCGTAATGATTCTTGCTTGTATCTCTTCTATGCATTCATGTTGAGGACTTGTGGGGAATGTTTTGAATTGTTGTATGCGCTAACCCATCCAATTCAATAACGTTAGGAAGATTTGAAGGTTAATTAGTGCATCACGGTTAACCCGGGGTGTTGAGTTTCATGGTTTATTGAAATGCAATTGGAAATCATTTTATTATGCAAGTATAACATGTATGGAGATGAACCCCTTAGCCATTCTATCATCCATTCATTCCATTCCATCAAATTCGTTTTACAATCTGTTTAGTTTATTAACTTGTTTTGTTATTTCAATTCTCGTCAATTTAAAACCCCCCTTTACTTTCTTGTTCTTTAGTGTTTAGAATTTGTTTAGTTTATGTTTTAAAGTGTTTTGATTCAATTTTATTTCCCAATTTCGTCCAAATTCACCAAAGTGCTCAAAACTGCCCAGAAAGTGATTTTAAGGCAGTTTTGAGTGTTTTGGGTGATGTTTGAGTCTTTTGGTTTGTTTTAATGTTTTAAGTGTTTAGTTTTACATTCTTTGAGTTAGTTTAGTGTTTTATATTGTGTTTTTACGTTCTTGAGTCAAGTTATTACTTAATTTCGTCCAAATTTGTGTTTGTGCTCAAATCTGCCCAGAAAGTGGTTTTTAGGCAGATTTGAGTATGTTTGTGTTGTTTTGAGTCTTTTGGTTTGTCTTAGTGTTTTAAAGTTTAGTTTTGCATTCTTTGAGTCTAGTATAGTGTTTCATATTGTTATTTTACGTTTTTGAGTCAAATCCAAGTGGTTAACAATCCCTCCTAATCCCCGGTCTAGAACGATCCCTACTTGCACCTATACTACAATTTGACGAAAAGAGGGTTTAATTTGTGTGCTTAACTATTCTCGCATCAAATTTTGGCGCCGTTGCCGGGGATTAGAAAATTTGCTAATCCCTTGGATTGTTTTATTTTTGTTTGTTTTTATTCCAGATTCTTAATCTTGTTTTGTTTCTTGTTTTAGGTACTAGTTCATGACTCGGAGTTCTCATCCGATTCGTGAACATATCCTGGAGTGATTGGGTTCTTCGTCCGGCTGCAAGACGTAAAAGAAAGCGCTACTTGGGAGGCAACCCAATGCACTGAATAAAACAAAGCATGTTCAAAAAAAAAAATAAAAAATAAAAAATAAAAAAAGTGATACTAAACATGGAGAAAGATGGAGCTTCACAAAGGTTGTTTACGTGAAGCCCTACTACGAGGCATCGGAGCGGAAGGCATAGTAGCGGAAGGCATCGAAGCGGAAGGCTTTGAAGCGGAAGGCATCGGAGCGGAAGGCATCGAAGCGGAAGGCATCGAAGCGGAAGGCATCGGAGCGGGAGGCATCGGAGCTAAAGCATTCCAGGCCTCAATACTTGGCCAAGCGCTGGATGAGCCAGGAAAAAGGTGCCTCTGGAGGAAAGACGAAAACCTTTGACGGTCACTGTGAATCCGACCTTCAGACTCTTGCAGCTCATCAAGCTTCCTCTTCATGCCCGTCGAATAGTTGTTGGCAAGCACGTGCAAACTTCTATTCTCGTACTTAAGCTGCTGGATCTCTTGCTTAAGACTTTCCACCTCTGCCATCAATGATTCCACCTGACGGGAGCGGGCAAGCAGGCGTTGGCCCATGTTGGACACAGAACTCGCACACTGAACACTAAGTGCGAGGGACTCTTGAACGGCCAACTCATCGGACCGTCCTGACAGCAGCCTACTATCTTTTGGAGTGAGGAGGTTCCTAGCTACTATTGTAGCTGTTGTGGCGTCCTGCATCACGGAGTCTTCACCTGTAAGAAGACCGTTAGAAGATAAGAAAGAAGGGCGCCATACGTTACCTTGACGCGGCGCGCCCGTATCACTGCTAAGGCTCAATTCCAAGCTAAGGTTCGATGAGTTTGCCATTTTTCAAAGGTTTTCAAAGATAAGGGTTGATGGAGTAAATTTTCAAAGGGTCGGAGTCGATTTTCAAGAATGGGAATTCTTCAGAGTGTGTTTGTTGTGGTGATCGATAGCTCTATAAGAAGCCAAGGCGACGCGTCCACCAATTAAAAAAAAACCGGAATTTCCGGCGTAATTTAGGCGACGCGTTATCGGCTTTTCAGAAAACGCGTTCAACTTTGTCAAAAGATTTCTGACAAAGCTGAAAACACGTGGAGGCCATCATCGCAACTACACGTCTTTAGCCGACAAGCGCAAAGTTCGGCGACGCTTTCTCTGCTTTTCAGAAAACGCGTGCATCTTTGTCAAAAGGAGCCGCATCTGCACTACCACGTGTCGTTCAGAAAGAGAAGGGGCGTCGTTCAGAAATCGAAGGGGCGCCTGCTCAGAAATCGAAGAGGCGTCGTTCTGATATCGAAGAGACATTTGTCGACAAGGGTAAAAGAACAGTACCACCACTTGATATTATCTCTATATATGTCGACCTTCGTCTTTTATGGCAAGGCAAACCTGAAGAAAATGCCCAACTCTCCCTCACCTCTGAGGGCGCACTCCCAGCAAAGCCTCCCAGCAAAGCCTTTCGAAATACTCAATTCTTTCTTCTTCCCCAAAGATGATACCAGATGCCTGGAGTACAGATGACCCAGGAGGAAATGGCGGATTGAAGTGTGCTGATTCATTCACCGCTTCTTCAAAAGCAAAGGTATCTCATATCATCAAGGTCAAAAGCAAAAGTATCTCATATCATGCTCTTTCCCTGTCTTTTTCTTTGTCCTTGTTCTTACTCGCATGGCAAAGTGAAAGAAGCAATCAGCCGGCACTTGGAGTCAGTCTTTCGATCTGGAGCCAACTGCCTGGAATCTATTCCTGGTTGCTTACCTAGCGTTGCTCTCGAGTAGTCATCTTCAACGGTTGATACACTTCCGGAGAAGGGACCACTTCTGCAAAGGGGAGCGAGTGAGGCAAGTGAAAATGATACATTGAAGCATGTGGAGACAAACATAGGCTGAGTTATCCTCCAACCCTTTTCAATACGAATTGGAAAGATTGAACAAAGAAACAGACCAAAGGGGTAAGCTCAGACCTTCGGGGAAGACCAAAAGAATCCTCCAGCCCAGTAGCACAAAGGAAAATCAACAAGTGGAGGAGACCAAAAGAATCATGCAGCCCAGTTCAAGAGTATGCCTGTGGAGTCACTATGATCAAAGCCTCAATGCAATTACCAAGGAGAAGAGGGAATTTACACTCCATAACCAGATTTGCGTCCCTAAACTCTTCTCTTTGTTAATTACATTCTGCCATGTTTAGTATGTTTAAATTGTTTTTTTTTTTGTGTGTTTACTTATGTTTTGTGTGAATCTATGCTTAAAACATTGAGGACAATGTTTGATTTAAGTGTGGGGGGGTAACTAAGTATATTTAATGCAAATTCGTGGGATTTTATCACCCATTACTTCAAATGTTGTTCCTTGCTGTTTTAAGGTGTTTTTAAGATGTTTTAGAGTGTTTTTAGTGTGTTTTGTTTTATAACTCCGAAAATCACATAAAAATTTGAAAAAAAAATGTTTTGAAAAGCCTAAAAAGAGTGTTTTGAGTCGTTTTTGTGTGTTTGTGTCTTAGGGTACCTTCCAACACAATGATAAGGATTTGGTTTGTAATTACATGACGGTTAAAAAGAGTTATAAACATAGAGAAAAGTTTGATTTACTCTTGGTATATGCTTGGTTATGGTTATAATGTATGACTTCACATGCAATCATAAAAGAAAAATTCGTTTTTGTAACATGCTTGAAGGAAGGAACTCAAACAAACGCTACAACCCTGTGAGACTCGAGCCATTACCTTCTTTGGAGAGTTATTTTCTGTGATTCTTTGTTTTCTAAAGTTGTTGCATGATCTCATTATTCCTTGCTTGGTTGCTACTTAGAATGCAATTGTATCATGATAGAACTAAATGCTAGAACTTATATCCGTTTCATTCAAAGCATGACATTGAGTTGCATAACATATATCAAGATGAAGTTGTGTAGTTGCCACCATAGCCAAATAGCCTTACTTCCCATATTTCGTATATATTAGTTTTAACCTCGTTGAGCCTCGTTTAGCCTATTTTCTTTGCTAACCACATCACCCCTTACCTAGCCTAGAGTAGGACTTTCCTATACCCTTGTTCTTGAAGTATAGTGAGCATGACTTAAATGAATTCCTTTTGATTAATATGTTGCAGAAAATAAGTGTGGGGGAAGGGATTTTTGTGTGTATGTATGTGCCTAAGTCTTAAAGGAGGCACGGGAAAAAGAAAAAAAAATGTGAGAAAAAGAAGAAGAAAAGAAAGAAAAAGAGTGAAAATAAGTGAGAATGGACTCACAAGTGTGATTGTTGAAGAAAGGGCCCAAAAAGTTTGAATATGGCCCTAAGTTTTGTGTGACTTCCCCTTGGGTGTTCAAAGTTGACTTCTGCGTTTTAAAGGGAATTCTAAGTGCCTAATTCAATACTTTGCTCACTATTGCTTAAAGAACATTTGTTTTCCCTATCCTTTCTTTGTTAGCCAAACACCTTTAGCCCCGTTTCAACCCTTATGCTTCTATCTTGATCGTTATGTGTTCAATAATGTGGAGTTTGGAATTGATATGAGCTTATGGAATCACTGGTTCTCGTTCTAAGTAGTAGCATTCCATTCATGAGATCATATATATACATGTTAATAATTCCAGAAAATGCTTTCCTTGTTATAACATATGTGAGGGTTCGTCTACATGTTTACATCAATCTTCTCACATATACCTAGTGTAGGGTGTGTAGTCAGAAAATCTGTGTGAAAAACGAGTGCATATCTTGTAAGGATTTGAGCAAATTCTCTAAGGCATGTTACTACATTCAAAACATAGTTTTAAATGCTTAATTGTGAAATAATATGTGGTGACTATGAGTAAGAATGTACTTAAGTGTGAAGATGACAAAAATCTATGGGACTAATGATTTTTAACTTGTCATGTGCATTGGAAATCCGTGAGACGATTGTTGGAAGGTGTAGGTTGTGTTTTGTTCGTTTTGTCTAGTTTCGTGTTCTTTTGTTGTTTTGTTTTGCTCGAGGACTAGCAAAAGATAAGTGTGGGGGTATTTGATAGGAGCATATTCATGCGACTTAAATGGCTTGTTCTCGTGCATTTACGTTATGTTTCTTTAGTTATTTTAGTCCTTTATGCTTCTTTTGTGTGTTTTCAGGTTCTAAGGGCAAAGTATGCAAAAGGATGCCTTTTGGAGCCTTTTGGAGCAAATTAGAGATTGGAATGGATATCATATGCTTGGAGCCAAGAGGATGGACGAAATTGAAGGATTCCTCCTCCATTGCAGCCACATGCACATTCAATCATTCACACCAAAACCTTGCACATGCTTTCCCATTTCATTATTCATTCACCTTGCAGCCACTCCACATGCATTTCTAGCTTTTCCTTTGCATTCCCCCTTTAATCAACACATGCATCCACTCACCAAGAAATCATTCAATCCACATGCACCCAAAACACCACCAGAAATCATCATTGCCGTGGGTACCTATCCCATTTCAGATTGTCATTCCACTTCATTGCACATGCATCTTCATAATTCAACACATGCATTCATTATTTATTTACTTTGCATCCTTTAATTTAATCACATGCACATTCAAACAAACACAATCATTCCAGCCATACCTTGCATTTTCAGATTGTTCCTCCATCATTGCACCACAATGCAGCCACATGCACTTGTTCCTCTAACATTTCAGCCACTTGCACTCCCATTCTCTCCCAAAACCGTGCACATGCCTTCTCCTTGCATTTCCAGCCATTCCACATGCTATTTCAGCCACATGCACTCATAATCATTCAACCAACATGTGCACATGCAACCTAGCTGTCATGTTCCCCCCATTTCACCTATAAATACTCATTCATTCACACTCATTCATACACAATTCATTTCACAACAGAAATTGGTCCCTTGGGGCCGTGCCCTTCACAAAGTCCATCCATTCCATTCATACACTTCATCCATTGCAGAAATGTAGACCATAAACCCCCCTTTGTGCCGTGACTCTACCCTACAAATCCAAACACCATCCTTCCATTCCTCCACCACTACCCAAACCATTCACACCACCAAACTATCCTTAGACCTTGTGCTACAACAAAGAGGAAGATAAGAGTGCCTAAACGTTCATACAATTCAAGTTTGAGTTGTTGGAATGTTTAGGTGTTTCTTTGATTTCAATGTTTAATTTCAATGCTCTTTGTTTTGTACGAATGAGGAATGGAAGATAAGAGGGCCTAAACGTTCATACAATTCAAGTTTGAGTTGTTGGAATGTTTAGGTGTTTCTTTGATTCTCTTTGTTTTGTACCATGAGGAACTAAACCCCCCTTGGTTAGGGGGTGATTCGAATATATGTTTATGCTTGCATTTTGATTTGAATACTTCTAATTGCGTTTCATAAGTTGTGGATTCAATTTGTTTAACCGTTTGATTGATAACTTATTTATGTATGTTTATTGAGAATGCGCGCTTAATTTTCATGCATGAATATGACGCTAGAATATAAGTAAGTTTCACCTAATCGTTATGAACTTATATTTACAAGTAGTGGAGGTTGCTTATAAACAATCGCGTTAAACAAATTCTTGGCATAAGTTTCATGCAATCCATAGTAACGAATGCCTCGTCAACACTTATAATTTTCATAGAGCGTAATGATTCTTGCTTGTATCTCTTCTATGCATTCATGTTGAGGACTTGTGGGGAATGTTTTGAATTGTTGTATGCGCTAACCCATCCAATTCAATAACGTTAGGAAGATTTGAAGGTTAATTAGTGCATCACGGTTAACCCGGGGTGTTGAGTTTCATGGTTTATTGAAATGCAATTGGAAATCATTTTATTATGCAAGTATAACATGTATGGAGATGAACCCCTTAGCCATTCTATCATCCATTCATTCCATTCCATCAAATTCGTTTTACAATCTGTTTAGTTTATTAACTTGTTTTGTTATTTCAATTCTCGTCAATTTAAAACCCCCCTTTACTTTCTTGTTCTTTAGTGTTTAGAATTTGTTTAGTTTATGTTTTAAAGTGTTTTGATTCAATTTTATTTCCCAATTTCGTCCAAATTCACCAAAGTGCTCAAAACTGCCCAGAAAGTGATTTTAAGGCAGTTTTGAGTGTTTTGGGTGATGTTTGAGTCTTTTGGTTTGTTTTAATGTTTTAAGTGTTTAGTTTTACATTCTTTGAGTTAGTTTAGTGTTTTATATTGTGTTTTTACGTTCTTGAGTCAAGTTATTACTTAATTTCGTCCAAATTTGTGTTTGTGCTCAAATCTGCCCAGAAAGTGGTTTTTAGGCAGATTTGAGTGTGTTTGTGTTGTTTTGAGTCTTTTGGTTTGTCTTAGTGTTTTAAAGTTTAGTTTTGCATTCTTTGAGTCTAGTATAGTGTTTCATATTGTTATTTTACGTTTTTGAGTCAAATCCAAGTGGTTAACAATCCCTCCTAATCCCCGGTCTAGAACGATCCCTACTTGCACCTATACTACAATTTGACGAAAAGAGGGTTTAATTTGTGTGCTTAACTATTCTCGCATCAATGAGCATGAAACTAGTGCCAAGAATTCATTTAACGCGATCGTTTCTAAGCGACCTTCACTACTTGTGAATATAAGTTTGTAACTATTAGGTGAAACTCCCTTATATTCTAGCATCATATTCATGCATGAAAACTAAGCGTGCACTCTCAATAAACATACACAAATAAGTTATCAATCAAGCAGTTAAACAAATTGAATCCACAACTCATGAAATTCCAACCAAAGGTAATCAATTTATATTGCAAGCATAAACATGGTTTTGAATCACCCCCTAGCTAACTAGGGGTTTAGCCTCTCATGTTCACAGAAAGAGAAACAAAATTGAAATTAAACATAGAGAACAAAAGATTGATTACACCTAAAACGCCCAATTATTCCACTTGAATTTCTGCACGTTTAAGCTCATCTTTCTTCTTCTCCTTGCTGCGGCAGAGAAGGTTTAGGGGGTTTTTGGATGATTTTCTGGGTTGGGAATGGATTTATGGGGATATGGTGGTGCGGCAAGGAGGTGGGAAGGTGTATGGAGGTTGGGAATGGTGGCTGGAATGATGGGAAGGCTGCGGCAGAGATCGAATTAGGGTGGTGGTAGCTGCGGATTGAAGGAAGAAAGGGATGGTGGCTGCGGCTTAGAGGCTTAGGGTGAATGATGAAGAGAATGAATGAAAAGGAGTGCTCTAGGGTGAAATAAAGGGTGCGGCTGAGATGTTTTGTGGCTGAAATCTTAAAGAATGAATGAAAAGTGAATGAAAGTGAATGCTAGGGTGCGGCTAGGGTTTAAAATATATATGGTTTCAGAAATAAAACCCTAGCTTATTTTTATTCACTAAAATTAAGTCAAAGGCTTCTAGAATTAGGGAATTAAATCAGAAATTAAAAGGAAAGTGGCTGCAAGGTAAGGCTAGGGTTTAGTTTAGGAGAGGAGCATGTGTTTAATTGCCTAACCTAGGACAAAATTGCCCCCCCTTGAACGGCAAGGGAAGGGGAGAAGGGAAAAGGCCACGGCAAGGTGTGAAAGTGGGCTAGGGCCTTTGTTTTGTGTCCTAAAGTGCATATAAGGCCTTCAAAGTGGCTGGAAAATACGGACGTTTAAGATTAGGAAAGGTTACCAAAATGGGAAACCTAGGGTTAACTTTCCTACTTGAAGTAGGAATCCTCGTTGAAGTAGGAATCCTCGTTCTTCAAGTCTTCAACTCATTCATTCCTCTTTTGCTCCAAAAGACTCCAATTTGCATCTTCTTGCACACTTTGGCTTTATAATCTGAAAATACATAAAAGTGACTTTAAACACTAATATAACTAAGGAAACACAACATAAATGCACGAGAACAAGCTAATTAAGTCGCATGAATATGCTCCTATCAATGATTAGGGTTCAATAAGGGTGCGGCTTTGGGTATTTATTTGAAGGAAGGAATCCTAACTTTTATTACATAGTTTTGGAAATGATTAGTGTTAGGAGCATATTTAGGCGACTTAGCTTATTTTCGTGCTTTTATGTTGTTAATTCATAGTTGTTTTAGTAGTTTAAGCCATTTTTGTGTGTTTTTAGGTTCACATGGCTAAGGAAGCAAAAATGTGCATTTTGGAGCATTTTGGAGCAAAATTGGACTTGGAATGGATAGCATATGCTTGGAGCAAAAGGAATGGACGAAATTGAAGACCTAAAGGAGTTTGGATTCCTAATCACTGATAGGGGCATATTTATGCACCTTAGTTTAGCTTGTTCTTGTGCATTTATAGTGTTTTTCCTTAGTAAAGTAGTCTTTTAAGCTAGTTCTATGTATTTTCAGGATTTAAGGGCAAAGTATGCAAAAGGATGCATTTTGGAGCCTTTTGGAGCAAATTAGAGCTTGGAATGGATATCATATGCTTGGAGCCAAGAGGATGGACGAAATTGAAGACTTGAAGATGATGATTCCTACTTGAGCAAGGTTTCCTACTTGAAGTAGGAAAGTTAAATCCCAATGGCCTCAAGTTGCAGCAACAAAGAAGTTTTCCAAGTCCAAGAAGGAGAAGAATTCCAAGATGAAGAAGGATTAGCTTTCCTAATCCTAATGCACAAGGTTTTCAGCCACAAAGAGGAGTCCTAAATACTTTAGGACACCTTATCCTAATCCTATAGGGATGCCATGCACTTTACCTTATCTTGCAGGGTTTCTAGAAGCCTTAGATGCCCTATCCTATCTTTGCCGTGGGTTTTATCCAAATCCCCTTAGTTTTTAGGCTTTCTAGAAGCCCTAACATTATCCCTACTAAGGTGCCGCACCCTTATCTCTTTTTCCTACAAATTTGGCCCTTAAAACATGATTCTAGGAACCTTATCTTATCTCCTACAAAGGTGGCGCCCCAAATCCTTCTAGAAGTGCCAATTTCTGCCACAAAACACTTTGTTTCTAGAACCCTAAAAATCTGGCGCCTCTATTCCTTTTCCTTTGGGGTTTCCTACCTTCTAGATGGCCTATTCCTGATGGGTTTTGATTTCCTTGTCATCTTCAAATACTTAGTCCTTTTTCCTTGCTGATTTAGAGGGATTTTGCACTATAAATAGACCCCCTTGCCGTGCCATTTAATTACCACCACCCCTTCACACAACTTCCATACATTCATTCAGAAATTCACCCTTGCCGTGACCTTACAACCAACCATACACCATTCCCCTACTTCCACACCTCCATCCCAACCTCCATACACCACCACCAAACCTTGCCGCACCACCATACATACCTAAATCATCCACAAACCCACCATAGACCTTGTGCCGCAACAAAGAGGAGGAGAAGAGGGCTTGGGCGTGCATGCAATTCAAGTTCGAGTTGCTGGAATTTTTAGGTGTTTCCTCTCCTTTGCTTTCAATGGTTAAATTTACTTCTCTTTGTCTTGTACGTATGAGGAACTAAACCCCCCCCCCCCTTGGCTAGGGGGGGATTCGAAACCATGATCATGCTTGCTATATGATTTGATTACCTCTAATTGCGTTTCATAAGTTGTGAATTCAATTTACTTATCTATTTGAATTAAACTGATTTGTGTGTGTTGGTTGAGAGTGCACGCTTAATTATCATGCGTAAATCTAATGCTAGGATATAAGGAAGTTTCACCTAATCGTTACAAACTTATATTCACAAGTAGTAAAAGTTGATGATCTCAATTGCGTTAAGTAAATTCTTGGCATAAGTTTCATGCAATTCATAGTAACGAGTGCTTCGTCAATGCTTATGGTTTTCAAAGAACTTAATGATTCTTGCTTGTATCTCTATTATGCAATTCATGTAGGGAACTTGGGGGGAATGCTTTGGGTTGTCGTATGCAATCATCCAATTCAATAACGTTAGGAAAATCTGAGGGTTAATTAGTGCAATTCACGGTTAATCTGGGGCGTTGAGAATTCATGGTTTATTGAAAAGCAATTAGAAATCGTTTTGTGTGCAAGTATGGCATGTGTGGAGATAAACCCCTTAGCTAGCCTTCATTCCATTCATTAAATCCAAATTCGTTTTAAAATCTGTTCGTTTTACAAAGTTTTAAGTTTTGTTTTCAAATTCGTCAAAATCAAAATCCCCCTTTACTTGGAGTGTCAAATTAGTTAGAAATCAATTTAGTTTGTGTTTTTAAGGTATCTTGAGTCAAGTTATAACTATTTTCGTCCAAATTCTTCTCTAGTGCTCAAAACTGCCCAGAAAGTAGTTTTAAGGCAATTTTGAGTGTTTTCTTGCTGTTTTGAGTCTTTTGGTTTGTCTTAATGTTTTAAACTTTAGTTTTGCATTCTTTGGGTCTAGTTTGGTGTTTTATATTGTGTTTTTACGTTTTTGAGTCAAATCCAAGTGATTAACAATCCCTCCTAATCCCCGGTCCAGAACGATCCCTACTTACATTCTTCACTACAATTGATAAAAAGAGGGTTTAATTTGTGTGCGTATAATTCTCACATCAATCACAAGAGGATTCCTAATCAAATGAGGAATCCTAGTCAAAGAAGGTTTCCTACTTGGAGAAGGAAAGTTAAGCCAAGGTTTCCTATTTTGGTTTAACCTTTCCTAATCCTAAATGTCCTTGACTTCCAGCAAGTTTGAAGGCACCTTATGTATTTTAGGACACAAAACAAAGTTCCCTTGCAACCTAAATACCATGTCGTGCATCCCTTGGTGTTTCCTTTCCTTGTCGTGCAAGGGAGGGCCTTCTTTCCTATTCTAAAGCATTAAAACACATTCCTTTTTCATATCAAACTCAGCCATAACTCACATACCTTTTTCTATTTCAAAATCCTTGCCTAATTTCAGAAATAAAAGCACATTCCCTTTCTTGCATTCCTTTGCCGCAAGTTACATGCCTTTCCCTTTTATTTTCTGACTTTGTGTTTCCGTTTCTTTAAGGATTTGGAGTTAATTCCTTTCCTAAACTAAGTAATAAAGCCTTAGGATTCTTTCTTCCATATAAATACCCAATACCGCACCTTTAGTGAACCCTAATCACCATTCCATACAACCTGCCTTCATTCACACAGAAAACCAACCTTTGTCGCAGCCTTCCATCAAGCTTTCCATCGTTCTCCTACTTCCATACCTTCATCCAAGCCTCCATACACCCTCCTTAACCCTTGCCGCACCACCTTACTCTCCTAAATCCATTCAAAACCCAGAAAATCATCCACAAAACCACCTTAAACTTTTGTGCCGTGACTTAGCAAGGAAGAAGAGAAGGAAGACGAAACCTTGGACGTTTGTGCATTCAAATTGGAGTGTTGGAACGTTTTTTGGTGTAATCTATCTTTTGTTTTCAATGTTTAATTCTATTTTCTTTTGTTTTGTTATGAACATGAGAGGCTAAACTCGTTTTAGCCTAGGGATGCTCTGAAACCATGATTACGTTTATAATATGAGTTGATAAATTCCAATTGTGATTTCATAAATTGTGAATGCAATTTACTTAACCGTTTGATGGATAACTTATTCTTGTATGTCGATTAGGGAGGCCTACTTAATTTCCATGCTTGAATTTGGTGCTAGAATATAAGGGAGTTTCACATAATCGTCACAAACTTATATTCACAAGTAGTTAAGGTTGTTTTCACAATCATGTTAAGCAAATTCCGAGCATGAGTATCATGATGTCATAGTTACAAGTGTTTTGTCAATACTTATGATTTCCATTGAACGTAAGGATCTTTGATTGTATCTCTATTATGATGTCATGTAGGGGACTTTTGAAGAATGCTTTGGGTTGTTGTATGATGTCTTCCAATCCACTAACTTAAGGGAAATCTGAGGGTTAATTAGTGATGTCACGGTTAATCTAGGGTGTTGAGGTTCATGGTTTATCGGAAAAGCAACTGGAAATCAATTTATGTTTGAATGTATCATGTGTGGAGAAGTATCCATTGGTTTTTCTTAATTTCGTCAAAATCTATTTTAAGTTTTTAATTTACTTGTTTTTCTTTTAAAATTCGTCCAAAATCAAATCCCCTTTTCTTACTTGTTCCAAATTTGTCCAAAAATGTGTTTTTGAGTCTTTTGAGTCTAATGATAGGAGCATATTCATGCGACTTAAATGGCTTGTTCTCGTGCATTTACGTTATGTTTCTTTAGTTATTTTAGTACTTTAAGCTATTTTCGTGTGTTTGTAGGTCCAAAGGGCTAAAGGAGCAAAAAGATGCATTTTGGAGACTTTTGGAGCACTTTTGGGCTAAGGATGGATAGCTTATGCTTGGAGCCAAAGTGTTGGACGAAATTGAAGACCTAATTGAAGACCAAAGTGTTGGAACCTTGTTCTCTTTAGTTTTAGGACATTTAAACCTTTCCTAATCCCAATCATGCCATGCATAACACACATCCATTCTAACACATTGTCATTGCACATGCATTTCCTTCATTAGTTAACCCACATGCTCCCATTACTTATCATCACCACATATCATATCACTTATCACTTATCATCATCACTTATCACTTATCACTTAACATGCACCCATCACCTAACACAACACCTTTAATTCACATGCATACCTATTCTTTAAATCAGCCACATGCATTCATATTCACCATCATTGCCGTGCACATTCCTTCCCATTTCCACCTTTCATTTCAGCCACATGTCTTCATCATTGCAGCCACCATTCACTCTTTAATCCACATGCATTCACACACACTTCACACAAACAGCAATCACATGCAAACACATGCATTTCCAACCCCAAACACCCATTGCCGTGACTCTTCACTCCCATTTCCAGCTTTTCCTTTGCATTCCCCCTTTAATCCACATGCATTTCCACCTAGCTTTCCACCTCACAACCACCAGAAATCAACCAAAACCGTGCATTCCCTTTCATTTCTGTCAAAGCACATGCACTCCCACCCTTTAATCACATGCATAAATCAGCCACATGCATTTCCTATCCCATTTCAGATTGTCATTCCACTTCATTGCACATGCATCTTCATAAATCAACACATGCATTCATTATTCATTTACTTTGCATCCTTTAATTTAATCACATGCATCTACAAACATTTCAGCCAACACATGCACTTTAATCATCCACCACATATTCCCTTGCACACTCCACCTAGCCGTGCACATTCATACATTTCCATTTTCCATATTTTCCCCCATCTTGGCAGATTTCACATGCACACACATGCAATTCCAGCTTTCACATGCTTTCCTAGCTGTTTTTCATCATTAACCATCCACATGCATGCTTAAACAAACAGCCATATACACCTCCATTCCTCCTATAAAAACTCTTGCATTCTCATTCATGATACACACTCATTCATTCTCATTCATACAGATTTCTATCACACACTTCCATTCCATTGTACATACCACAACACAAACCCTTCCATTTTCAGAATGTAGACCATCACAAACTGCCCTTGGTGCCGTGGCCTTAAGGCACCACTCCCTTACAATCCAAACACCATCCTTCCATTTCCACCACTCCTCTTCCATTCCTCCACCACTCCCCAAACCATTCACACCATCAAACTATCCTTAGACCTTGTGCTACAACGAAGAGGAAGAGAAGAGTGCCTAAACGTTCATACAATTCAAGTTTGAGTTGTTGGAATGTTTAGGTGTTTCTTTGATTTCAATGTTTAATTTCAATACTCTTTGTTTTGTACGAATGAGGAATGGAAGAGAAGAGGGCC
The DNA here is from genome assembly GCF_963583255.1 of Pyrus communis. Classification (NCBI taxonomy): domain Eukaryota; kingdom Viridiplantae; phylum Streptophyta; class Magnoliopsida; order Rosales; family Rosaceae; genus Pyrus; species Pyrus communis. The sequence continues at coordinate 24,272,704 of NC_084804.1, forward strand.
TAAACGTTCATACAATTCAAGTTTGAGTTGTTGGAATGTTTAGGTGTTTCTTTGATTCTCTTTGTTTTGTACCATGAGGAACTAAATCCCCTTTAGCTAGGGGGTGATTTGAATATATGTTTATGCTTGCATTTTGATTTGATTACTTCTAATTGCGTTTCATAAGTTGTGGATTCAATTTGTTTAACCGTTTGATTGATAACTTATTTATGTATGTTTATTGAGAATGCGCGCTTAATTTTCATGCATGAATATGACGCTAGAATATAAGTGAGTTTCACCTAATCGTTATGAACTTATATTCACAAGTAGTGGAGGTTGCTTATAAACAATCGCGTTAAACGAATTCTTGGCATAAGTTTCATGCAATCATAGTAACGAATGCCTCGTCAATACTTATAATTTTCATAGAGCGTAATGATTCTTGCTTGTATCTCTATTATGCAATCATGTAGGGGACTTGTGGGGAATGTTTTGGGTTGTCGTATGCAATCATCCAATTCAATAACGTTAGGAAGATTTGAAGGTTAATTTAAGCGGACCTAATTAACTTGGAGCGTTGAGAATTAATGGTTTATTGAAACGCAATTGGAAATCTTTTTATTATGCAAGTATAACATATGTGGAGATGAACCCCGTAGCTAACTTTCCATCAATTTGTTCTTTCTTTTCTTGTTTCTGTTTCAATGTTTCATTTAACTTGTTGTTCAATTATGTTAAACACGTGGAACTAATTTCTTTTTAGTTAGAGGTGAATTTTGGCGCCGTTGCCGGGGATTAGAAAATTTGCTAATCCCTTGGATTGTTTTATTTTTGTTTGTTTTTATTCCAGATTCTTAATCTTGTTTTGTTTCTTGTTTTAGGTACTAGTTTATGACTCGGAGTTCTCATCCGATTCGTGAACATATCCTGGAGTGATTGGGTTCTTCGTCCGGCTGCAAGACGTAAAAGAAAGCGCTACTTGGGAGGCAACCCAATGCACTGAATAAAACAAAGCATGTTCATAAAAAATAAAAAATAAAAAAAAAAAAAAAAAAAAAGATACTAAACATGGAGAAAGATGGAGCTTCACAAAGGTTGTTTACGTGAAGCCCCACTACGAGGCGTCGGAGCGGAAGGCATAGAAGCGGAAGGCATAGAAGCGGGAGGCATAGGAGCGGAAGGCATCGAAGCGGAAGGCATCGGAGCTAGAGCATTCCAGGCCTCAATACTTGGCCAAACACTGGATGATCCAGGAAAAAGGTGCCTCTGGAGGAAAGACGAAAACCTTTGACGGTCACTTTGAATCCGACCTTCAGACTCTTGCAGTTCATCAAGCTTCCTCTTCATGCCCGTCGAATAGTTGTTGGCAAGCACGTGCAAACTTCTATTCTCGTGCTTAAGCAGTTTGATCTTCTGCTTGAGGCTTTCCACTTCTGCCATCAACGATTCAACCTGACGGGAGCGAGCAAGCAGGCGTTGGCCCATGTTGGACACAGAACTCGCACACTGAACACTAAGTGCGAGGGACTCTTGAACGGCCAACTCATCGGACCGTCCTGACAGCAGCCTACTATCTTTTGGAGTGAGGAGGTTCCTAGCTACTATTGTAGCTGTTGTGGCGTCCTGCATCACGAAGTCTTCACCTGTGAGAGGACCGTTAGAAGATAAGAAAGAAGGGCGCCATACGTTACCTTGACGCGGCGCGCCCGTATCACTGCTGAGACTCAATTCTAAGCTAAGGTTCGATGGGTTTGCCATTTTTCAAAAGTGTTCAAAGAGATGGGGTGGATGGAGTTAATTCTCAAAGGGCCGGAGTCGATTTTCAAGAATGGGAATTCTTCAGAGTGTGTTTGTTGTGGTGATCGATAGCTCTATAAGAAGCCAAGGCGACGCGTCCACCAATTCAAAAAGCCGGAATTTCCGGTGTAAGTTAGGCGACGCTTTCTCGGCTTTTCAAAAGACGCGTTCAACTTTGTCAAAAGATTTCTTCTTTTCAGACAACACGTGGAGGCCATCATCGCAACTACACATCTTTAGCCGACAAGCGCAAAGTTCGGAGACGCTTTCTCTGCTTTTCAGAAAACGCGTGCAGCTTTGTCAAAAGGAGCCGCATCCGCACTACTACGTGTCGTTCAGAAAGCAAAGGGGCGTCGTTCAGAAATCGAAGGGGCGCCTGCTCAGAAATCGAAGAGGCGTCGTTCTGATATCGAAGAGACATTTGTCGACAAGGGTAAAAGAACAGTACCACCACTTGATATTATCTCTATATATGTCGACCTTCGTCTTTTATGGCAAGGCAAACCTGAAGAAAATGCCCAACTCTCCCTCACCTCTGAGGGCGCACTCCCAGCAAAGCCTTTCGAATTACTCAATTTTTTCTTCTTCCCCAAAGATGATACCAGATGCCTGGAGTACAGATGACCCAGGAGGAAGCAGCACAACAAATACATGTGCTGATTCATTCACCGCTTCTTCAAAAGCAAAGGTATCTCATATCATCAAGGTCAAAAGCAAAAGTATCTCATATCATGCTTTTTCCCTGTCTTTTTCCTTGTCCTTGTTCTTACTCGCATGGCAAAGTGAAAGAAGCAATCAGCCGGCACTTGGAGTCAGTCTTCCGAGTTGGAGCCAACTGCCTGGAATCTATTCCTGATTGCTTACCTAGCGTTGCTCTCGAGTAGTCATCTTCAACGGTTAATACACTTCCAGAGAAGGGACCACTTCTGCAAAGGGGAGCGAGTAAGGCAAGTGAAAATGATACATTGAAGCATGTGGAGACAAACATAGGCTGAGTTATCCTCCAACCCTTTTCAATACGAATTGGAAAGATTGAACAAAGAAACAGACCAAAGGGGTAAGCTCAGACCTTCGGGGAAGACCAAAAGAATCCTGCTGCCCAGTTCAAGAGTAGCACAAAGGAAAATCAATGATGGGCGGAAACCAGTTCAAGAGTAAGCCTGTGGAGTCACTATGATCAAAGCCTCAATGCAATTACCAAGGAGAAGAGGGAATTTACACTCCATAACCAGATTTGCGTCCCTAAACTCTTCTCTTTGTTAATTACATTCTGCCATGTTTAGTATGTTTAAATTGCTTTTTGTGTGTTTACTTATGTTTTGTGTGAATCTATGCTTAAAACATTGAGGACAATGTTTGATTTAAGTGTGGGGGAGGTAACTAAGTATATTTAATGCAAATTCGTGGGATTTTATCACCCATAACTTCAAATGTTGTTCCTTGCTGTTTTAAGGTGTTTTTAAGTTGTTTTAGAGTGTTTTAGTATGTTTTGTTTTTATAACTCCGAAAATCACATAAAAATTTGAAAAACATGTTTTAAAAAGCCTAAAAAGAGTGTTTTGAGTCGTTTTTGTGTGTTTGTGTCTTAGGGTACCTTCCAACACAATGATAAGGATTTGGTTTGTAATTACATGACGGTTAAAAAGAGTTATAAACATAGAGAAAAGTTTGATTTACTCTTGGTATATGCTTGGATATGGTTATAATGTATGACTTCACATGCAATCATAAAAGAAAAATTCGTTTTTGTAACATGCTTGAAGGAAGGAACTCAAACAAACGCTACAACCCTGTGAGACTCGAGCCATTACCTTCTTTGGAGAGTTATTTTCTGTGATTCTTTGTTTTCTAAAGTTGTTGCATGATCTCATTATTCCTTGCTTGGTTGCTACTTAGAATGCAATTGTATCATGATAGAACTAAATGCTAGAACTTATATCCGTTTCATTCAAAGCATAACATTGATTTGCATAACATATATCAAGATGAAGTTGTGTAGTGCCACCATAGCCAAATAGCCTTACTTCCCATATTTCGTATATATTAGTTTTAACCCCGTTGAGCCTCGTTTAGCCTATTTTCTTTGCTAACCACATCACCCCTTACCTAGCCTAGAGTAGGACTTTCCTATACCCTTGTTCTTAAAGTATAGTGAGCATGACTTAAATGAATTCCTTTTGAGTTACATTATGCAAGAAAATGAGTGTGGGGGAGTAAAAGTTGTTCTTACGTTTATATGTATGTTTTGAGATTCAAAAGAAAAAGAAGAAGAAAAGAAAAAAAAAAGGAGTGAAAATAAGTAAGAATGAACTCACGAGTGTGATTGTTGAAGAAAGGGCCCAAAAAGTTTGAATATGGCCCTAAGTTTTGTGACTTCCCCTTGGGTGTTCAAAGTTGACTTCTGCGTTCTAAAGGGAATTCTAAGTGCCTAATTCAATACTTTGCTCACTATTGCTTTAAGAATGTTTGTTTATCCTTCACCTTTCATTGTTAGCCAATACCCTAGCCCCGTTACAACCCTTTGACTTCTATCTTGATTGTTATGTGTTTCGATATGTGGAGTTTAAAGTGGGTTTGAGCTTATGGAATCACTGGTTCTCATTCTAAGTAGTAGCATTCCATTCATGAGATCATATTCATGTCATTATCGTAAATCCATAAAATGCTTTCTTTGTTATAACATATGTGAGATACTAGTCTTTCATATTTACATCAATCTTCTCACATATAACTAGTGTAGGGTGTGTAGTCAGAAAATCTATGTGAAAAACGAGTGCATATCTTGTAAGGATTTGAGCAAATTCTCTAAGGCATGTTACTTCATTCAAAACATGGTTTTAACTGCTTAATTGTGAAATAGTATGTGGTGACTATGATTAAGAATGTACTTAAGTGTAAAGATGGCTAAAATCTGTGGGAATAATGATTTTTAACTTGTCATGTGCATTGGAAATCCGTGAGACGATTGTTGGCAGGTTTAGGTTGTGTTTTTCTTGTTCAGTGTCGTTTTGTTTTTGGTTTCTTTTGTTTTGTTTTGCTCGAGGACTAGCAAAAGATAAGTGTGGGGGTATTTGATAGGAGCATATTCATGCGACTTAAATGGCTTGTTCTCGTGCATTTACGTTATGTTTCTTTAGTTATTTTAGTACTTTAAGCTATTTTCGTGTGTTTGTAGGTCCAAAGGGCTAAAGGAGCAAAAAGATGCATTTTGGAGACTTTTGGAGCACTTTTGGGCTAAGGATGGATAGCTTAAGCTTGGAGCCAAAGTGTTGGACGAAATTGAAGACCTAATTGAAGACCAAAGTGTTGGAACCTTGTTCTCTTTAGTTTTAGGACATTTAAACCTTTCCTAATCCCAATCATGCCATGCATAACACACATCCATTCTAACACATTGTCATTGCACATGCATTTCCTTCATTAGTTAACCCACATGCTCCCATTACTTATCATCACCACATATCATATCACTTATCACTTATCATCATCACTTATCACTTATCACTTAACATGCACCCATCACCTAACACAACACCTTTAATTCACATGCATACCTATTCTTTAAATCAGCCACATGCATTCATATTCACCATCATTGCCGTGCACATTCCTTCCCATTTCCACCTTTCATTTCAGCCACATGTCTTCATCATTGCAGCCACCATTCACTCTTTAATCCACATGCATTCACACACACTTCACACAAACAGCAATCACATGCAAACACATGCATTTCCAACCCCAAACACCCATTGCCGTGACTCTTCACTCCCATTTCCAGCTTTTCCTTTGCATTCCCCCTTTAATCCACATGCATTTCCACCTAGCTTTCCACCTCACAACCACCAGAAATCAACCAAAACAGTGCATTCCCTTTCATTTCTGTCAAAGCACATGCACTCCCACCCTTTAATCACATGCATAAATCAGCCACATGCATTTCCTATCCCATTTCAGATTGTCATTCCACTTCATTGCACATGCATCTTCATAAATCAACACATGCATTCATTATTCATTTACTTTGCATCCTTTAATTTAATCACATGCATCTACAAACATTTCAGCCAACACATGCACTTTAATCATCCACCACATATTCCCTTGCACACTCCACCTAGCCGTGCACATTCATACATTTCCATTTTCCATATTTTCCCCCATCTTGGCAGATTTCACATGCACACACATGCAATTCCAGCTTTCACATGCTTTCCTAGCTGTTTTTCATCATTAACCATCCACATGCATGCTTAAACAAACAGCCATATACACCTCCATTCCTCCTATAAAAACCCTTGCATTCTCATTCATAATACACACTCATTCATTCTCATTCATACAGATTTCTATCACACACTTCCATTCCATTGTACATACCACAACACAAACCCTTCCATTTTCAGAATGTAGACCATCACAAACTGCCCTTGGTGCCGTGGCCTTGAGGCACCACTCCCTTACAATCCAAACACCATCCTTCCATTTCCACCACTCCTCTTCCATTCCTCCACCACTCCCCAAACCATTCACACCATCAAACTATCCTTAGACCTTGTGCTACAACGAAGAGGAAGAGAAGAGTGCCTAAACGTTCATACAATTCAAGTTTGAGTTGTTGGAATGTTTAGGTGTTTCTTTGATTTCAATGTTTAATTTCAATACTCTTTGTTTTGTACGAATGAGGAATGGAAGAGAAGAGGGCCTAAACGTTCATACAATTCAAGTTTGAGTTGTTGGAATGTTTAGGTGTTTCTTTGATTCTCTTTGTTTTGTACCATGAGGAACTAAATCCCCTTTAGCTAGGGGGTGATTTGAATATATGTTTATGCTTGCATTTTGATTTGATTACTTCTAATTGCGTTTCATAAGTTGTGGATTCAATTTGTTTAACCGTTTGATTGATAACTTATTTATGTATGTTTATTGAGAATGCGCGCTTAATTTTCATGCATGAATATGACGCTAGAATATAAGTGAGTTTCACCTAATCGTTATGAACTTATATTCACAAGTAGTGGAGGTTGCTTATAAACAATCGCGTTAAACGAATTCTTGGCATAAGTTTCATGCAATCATAGTAACGAATGCCTCGTCAATACTTATAATTTTCATAGAGCGTAATGATTCTTGCTTGTATCTCTATTATGCAATCATGTAGGGGACTTGTGGGGAATGTTTTGGGTTGTCGTATGCAATCATCCAATTCAATAACGTTAGGAAGATTTGAAGGTTAATTTAAGCGGACCTAATTAACTTGGAGCGTTGAGAATTAATGGTTTATTGAAACGCAATTGGAAATCTTTTTATTATGCAAGTATAACATATGTGGAGATGAACCCCGTAGCTAACTTTCCATCAATTTGTTCTTTCTTTTCTTGTTTCTGTTTTCATGTTTAATTTAACTTGTTGTTCAATTATGTTAAACATGTGGAACTAATTTCTTTTTAGTTAGAGGTGAATTTGAAGCCATGGACATATGTTGGTTATGATTTGATTTACTCCAGTTATGAATTCATGAACTTTAGATGTGGTTTACTTTTCTGTTTTGATTAAGAACTTGTTTATGTATGTGGGTTGAGGGTCGACACTTAATTTGCATGCCTACACTTGATGCTAGGATATAAGGGAATTTCACCTAATCGTTATGAACTTATATTCATGAGTAGTAAAGATCGCTAGTCACGATTGTGTTTAGTAAACCCTAGGCTGGATTAACATGCGTATTCCATAGTTATGAATGCCTAGTCGATGTTTATGATTTCCGTTGAACTTAATGATCTTTGTTGAATGTCTCTATCATGCGTATTCCATGGTTAGGGACTTTGATTAGGAATAATTTGGTTGTAATGCGTATCCCATTCAATCCAATGAATCTAGGGAAATCTGAAAGTTAGTTTAAGCGAACCTAATTAAATTGGAGCATTGTCATTCATTGTTCGTTGAAGTCATAACTGGGAATCAAATTATATGCTTATGTTCATGTGTGGATAAGGAACCCTCTAACTAGTTTTTCATCATTCTATTTCATCACATTCATATTTACATTTTGCTTTAAATTACAATTTGTTCATTTAGTTTAATTTCGTCCAAATTTCAATCCCCCTTTACTTTATTGTCCAAATTAGTTAGAAAGTGTCTTAGTTTGTGTTTATAAGTGTTTTGATTCAATTTGTTGCACAAATTTGTCCAAATTCACCAAAGTGCTCAAAACTGCCCAGAAAGTGTTTTTAAGGCAGTTTTGAGTGTTTTGGGTGATGTTTGAGTCTTTTGGTTTGTTTTAGTGTTTTAAAATTTAGTTTTACATTCTTTGAGTCTAGTTTAGTGTTTTATATTGTGTTTTTACGTTTTTGAGTCAAATCCAAGTGATTAACAATCCCTCCTAATCCCCGGTCCAGAACGATCCCTACTTGCACCTATACTATAATTGATAAAAAGAGGGTTTAATTTGTGTGCGTATAAATCTCGCATCATCTAACTAATTGTATTTTCGTCCAAATCGAGTCCTAGAGTCTAAATTGAGTCTTTTTTATTGTTTTGAGTTGTTTTGAGTCTTTAAAGTTTGTTTTAAGTCATACAAGTTTAGTTAAGAGTCTTTTGAGTTTGTTTAAGTGTTTTAAAGCATATTTTTACATCTTTGAGTCAATTTTCATTAGATTAGCAATCCCTTCTAATCCCCGGCCTAGAAAGATCCCTACTTATATCTATACTACAATTGTCAAAAAGAGGGTTTAATTTGAGTGCTATCTTTTATCACATCAAAAACAACCTTAACTACTTGTGAATGTAAGTTTGTGACGATTATGTGAAACTCCCTTATATTCTAGCACCAAATTCAAGCTCGCAAAATAAGTAGGCCTCCCTAATCAACATACAAGAATAAGTTATCTATCAAACGGTTAAGTAAATTGCATTCACAATTTATGAAATCACAACTGGACTTAATCAATTCATATCATAAACATAATCATGGTTTCAAAGCATCCCCTAGCTAAAACGAGTTTAGCCTCTCATGTACACAACAAAACAAGTGAGAATAGAATTAAACATTGAAAACAAAAGATAGAATACACCTAAAAATGCTTCAACACTCCAACTTGAATGCACAAACGTCCTAGGCTTCTTCTTTCTTCTCTTCTTCCTTGCAAAGTCACGGCACAAGAGTCTAGGGTGATTTGTGAATGATTTTCTGGGTTGTGAATGGATTTAGGATGGTAGGGTGGTGTGGCAAAGGTTGGGAATGGTGTATGGATGCTTCGATGAAGGTATAAATGTGTATAAATGGTGGAAGAATGGTTGGAAGGCTGCGGCAAAGAAGCGTTGTTTCTGTGAATGATGGCAGGTTGTGTATGAGAGTGATTAGGGTGAATGAAAGGTGCGACCTTGGTATTTATTTGAGAGAAAGAATCCCTAGAGTTTATTACATAGTTTAGGAAAGGATTTAGACCCCAAATCCATCAGGAAAAGGAGTCTTAAAGTCAGAAATTAAAAGGGAAAAGCAAAGGTAGTTGAGGCATTCAATTGTGAGAAGGGGAATGTGGTTTAGTTCTGAAATTAGGCAAGGATTTTGGGATAGAAAAGGTATGTGAGATGTGGCTGAGATTTAGGTGAAAAGGGAATGTGTTTTAATGACTTAGAATAGGAAATAAGGACCTCCCTTGCACGGCAAGGAAGGGAACCACCTATCGCATGCACGGCATGGCACTTAGGTTGCAAGGAAGTTTGGTTTATGTCCTAGAATGCATAGAAGTCTTCACTGATGCTGAAACAAGGAGTCTTTAAGGATTAGGAAAGGTTAAACCAAAATAGGAAACCTTGGCTTAACTTTCCTACTTCAAGTAGGAAACCTTCTTTGACTAGGATTCCTCTTTTGATTAGGAATCCTCTTGTGATTAGGAATCCTAACACCTTTAGGTCTTCAATTTCGTCCATTCCTTTTGCTCCAAGCATATGCTATCCATTCCGAGTCCAATTTTGTTCCAAAATGTTCCAAAATGCACCTTTTTGCTTCCTTAGCCATGTGAACCTAAAAACACACGAAAATAGCTTAAACTAATAAAATAACTATGAATTAACAACATAAATGCACAAAAACAAGCTAAGTAAGTCGCCTAAATATGCTCCTATCAAGGACTTTGGCCGATATCAAGGACATAAGCCCTACCACATGCATGCACCGAATTCTCAGGGAAGAAGGAGCCAAACCATCAAGGGAAGCACAACGTCGACTCAACCCACCAATGATGGAAGTTGTGAAGAAGGAAATCATCAAATTACTTGATTGTGGCGTCATCTATCCTATCTCGGATAGTTGTTGGGTTTCACCGGTCCAAGTAGTTCCCAAGAAGTCCGGAGTCATGGTGGTGAAGAATGAAGAGAATGAACTTGTGCCCACACGCATTCAAACCGGTTGGAGAGTGTGCATTGACTATAGGAAGCTAAATGCCGCAACAAGGAAAGATCACTTTCCTTTGCCATTCATTGATCAAATGCTTGAAAGGTTAGCCAGTCATTCTTTTTATTGCTTTCTTGATGGTTATTCGGGTTACAATCAAATTGTCATAGCGCCAGATGATCAAAAAAAGACCACCTTTACTTGTCCATTTGGTACTTTTGCATATCTTAGTGTGCCATTTGGGTTATGCAATGCGCCGGCCACCTTCCAACGTTGCATGGTAAGTATATTCTCGGATTATGTGGAGAAAATAATTGAGGTATTTATGGATGATTTTAGTGTGTTTGGGGACTTATTTGATGATTGTTTGCATAATCTTACTCTAATCTTGAAAAGATGCATGGAAACTAACCTTGTTTTAAATTGGGAAAAGTGTCATTTTATGGTCAAACAAGGCATAGTTTTGGGTCATATCATCTCTGAAAAAGGAATTGAAGTTGATAAGTCTAAAATAGATCTTGTCCATTACTTACCCTCTTCTACTTCGGTTAGAGAGATTCGTTCTTTTCTTGGCCATGCAGGATCTTATAAGCGATTTATCAAGGATTTTTCCAAGATTGCACAACCCCTATGCCGTCTCCTACAAAAAAAAGTGGCTTTTGAGTTCAACGAGGAGTGTGAGAAGGCATTCAAGCATCTCAAGGACATGCTTACCATGGCACCAATTATCCTACCACCAGATTGGACGTTGCCTTTTGAGCTAATGTGTGATGCATCCGATTATGCAATAGGAGCTGTTTTGGGCCAAAGGAAGAACAAGCAACCACATGTCATATATTATGCTTCACAGACCTTAAATGATGCTCAATTAAACTACTCTACCACTGAAAAAGAACTTCTTGCCGTTGTATTTGCTTTAGATAAGTTTCGTTCATATTTACTTGGCACTAAAGTAATTGTATATTCTGACCATGCAGCTTTAAGGTACTTATTCACCAAAAAGGAGCCCAAACCAAGGCTCATTCGATGGATGCTTCTTCTCCAAGAGTTTGACATTGAAATTAGAGACAAGAAAGGGAGTGAGAACGTGGTTGCTGACCATCTAAGTCGTTTGGTGTGCAATGAGGAATGGACGAAATTGAAGACCTAAAGATGTTAGGATTCCTAATCAAAGAAGGATTCCTAATAAAAGAAGGATTCCTAATCAACGAAGGATTCCTAATCAAAGAAGGATTCCTAATCAAAGAAGGATTCCTAGTCAAAGAAGGATTCCTACTTGAAGTAGGAAAGTTAAGCCAAGGTTTGCTATTTTTGTTTGACCTTTCCTAATCCTAAATATCCCTAAGTTCCAGCAACATTGAAGGTGTCTTTTGCATTTTAGGACACAAACCAAAGATTCCTTGCACTATCCTAGTCTATGCCGCACCTTTCTTACCTTTTTCTTCCAAAATTTGCCACATATCTTCTTTCCCTTTTTCTTCTAGTCAATGCCGCAACTTTCCTTTCCTTTTCTTTTAGGATTCTAGTTTGTTACCCTTTTCTTGGAGTATTTGGAGTCTTAAAACCTTCCCAAATTAATTACTTATTGCCTTAACCTTTCTTCCTCTATATATACATAATCTGCCGCACTTATGAGAGACTCTAGACATCCATACACATCCATTCGAATTATTCCTCATTCTCTTCATTTATTCAGCCATCATCCACCCCCTACCACCATCCAACCTATCCATCCATCACCATAATTTATACCCAAACACCCTTGTGCCGCAACAAAGAAGGAGAAAGAAGAGAGGAGAAGCCTTGGACGTTTTGGCCTTTCAAGCTTGGATTGTTGGAGCGTTTCTAGGTGTATTCAATCTTTGTTTTCAATGTTTAATTTATATTCTCTTTGTTTTGTTGTAAACATGAGGAGCTAAACTTGTTTTAGCTAGGGGAGACTTTGAAACCATGATTATATTTGCAATATGAATTGATTAATTTCAGTTGTGATTTCATAAATTGTGAATGCAATTTACTTAACCATTTGATGGATAACTTATTCTTGTTTGTTGATTAAGGGTGCACACTTAGTTTGCATGCATGAATTTGGTGCTAGAATATAATGGAGTTTCATATAATCATTACAAACTTATATTCACAAGTAGTTAAGGTTGTTTTCACAATCATGTTAAGTAAATTCCTAGCATGAGTATCATGATGTCATAGTTACAAGTGCTTTGTCAATACTTATGATTTTCATTGAACGTAATGATCTTTGATTGTATCTCTATTATGATGTCATGTAGGGAACTTTTGAAGAATGCTTTGGGTTGTCGTATGATGTCATCCAATCCAATAACTTAAGGGAAATCTGAGGATTAATTAGTGATGTCACAGTTAATCTGGGGTGTTGAGGTTCATGGTTTATCGAAAAAGCAACTGGAAATCAATTTGTATGCAAGTGTGTCATGTGTGGAGAAGGACCCTCTAGCTAGCTAATCCCCCATCCATATTCCCCAAATTCGTTCAAAACTTTGTCTAGTTTAGTTTCTGTCTTGTTTACTTCAAATTCGTCAAAACCAAAACCCCCATTTGTTTTAAGTGTCAATTAGGTTAGAATCTGAGTTATTTTGTGTTTTTGAGTGTTTTGAGTCAAAACTTATTCTATTTTCGTCCAAATTAAGTCCTAGAATCTAAATTGAGTCTTTTGGATTGTTTTGTGTTGTTTTGAGTCTTTTAAGTTTGTTTTGAGTCATATAAGTTTAGTTAAGAGTCTTTGGGTTTGTTTAATTGTTTTTAAGCATATTTTTGTATCTTTGAGTCAGTTTTCATTAGATTAGCAATCCCTCCTAATCCCCGGCCTAGAACGATCCCTACTTATATCTATACTACAATTGTCAAAAAGAGGGTTTAATTTGTGTGCTATTATATATCACAACAACAACCTGCCATCATTCACACAGAAACAAGCCTTTGCCGCAGCCTTCGACCATTCTTCCACCATTCACACACTTCCATACCTTCACCTAAACACCCATACATCATCCCTAACCTTTGCCGCACCCCCTACCAATCTAAATCCATTTATAACCAGAAAGTCCATCCAAAATCACCCCTAGACTCTTGTGCCGCAGCTTTGCAAGGAAGAAGAAGAGAAGAAGAAGCCTTGGACGTTCGTGCATTCAAGTTGGAGTGTTGGAATTTTTTTAGGTGTAATCTATCTTTTGTTTTCAATGTTTAACTCAATTTTTGACACACCCCGACCGAGATCGGAGCGTGCTGGCCGTCACACAAGGCGACGTAGCCATGTGCACGTGCGGAAGCTAATAGAGTAGTAATATAAAAGTACGAATAATTAAAAACTAGCATACAAGTACTAGAATAAGTGCTAGTTAGTGCGATACAAATTCAGAGCAGGTCTAAAGCAGTCCAAATAAAACAACAACAGTAGTACGCCCGAAGGCGACCCTACAATGTGGAGTGTCTGTCAGAACGCCGAAAAGCTCTCAAGGGAAACCACCGCAACGGCTAAGCAACTAGAACCTGGAGGGGCGCAAAACAAAAGCGTGAGTGGGCAAAAACAAAGCTCTTTGAAAACCATTTAGCAAAACACAATCTAACCCCTCGCCGTAAAACCTGTATACTTCCCAGAAAAAAATAACATATGTACGTATGTATAGATATGCCCAATCATGCTCAAGGGTATGCCAATCATGCTCAATATATATGCTATGTCAAAATCTCATAATGATATGCAAGTGCTCAGGTATGAGTCGTATCAATCACATAATCCTCTGGCAGCCGGAGTCACCTAACGTGACCTGTACGGCTGTATATAGAGCTCAAATCTCAATCTCAATAACTAAACCTGCCCACGAGTCGGAACCACCTAAAGGGGTCTGTACGACAGGCCTGGGTGTAACATGTATATACGCTCTAGTGCTACGATCACGTGAAGGCTGTGCGAATAATCGCGGGTCACCTACGAGTCGGAACCACCTACTGTGGTCTGTACGACAGGCCTATGCACCTAGCTTGGATCCAAGCTGAGCGTATGGTGCGGGAGGTGAACAACACGTGAAGGACTGTGCCCTACTCTGGGCGGGAGCACTAACACCGGGGGTGCAGGTTATGAGCTCTCTAAGCATCTCTAAACACTATGTAATGCAATCGTTAATTAACGCTTACCTGGCACTTACCTATGCCTCCACAGCACCCACATACAAATATATATGACATATGCATATGTATATGTATGCCACAAATAATGCGTGCAAAGATGCATAAACGATAAATAATAAAGTGCATGGCATAAGGCAAATAACCCTTTTAAATCAATTTCTGGGAATATAAATGTATATAGGTATATACGGAAAACAAAAGCCCACTCACTGGTATGTAGAAGGGTCGTAGCCCCCCTGTCTCGCATGTGCACGCTCGTCCTCTGGGTACGTGTCACCTAGATGCGAAACAACTATAAAAACGTTAACTTTAAAGCACATAACCCGTTTCTCGTAATAACTTCTCATACATTGCTCAAAATGGACAAATGAATATACCCACGTGCTCTACACAACCTCAGGGTCACAACCATATTTTTAGAAAAAATTTTGGACCCCGCACGCGCCCCCACGCGCCAGCACAGGCACGGACCTACGCGCCACCCACGCGCGGCCACGTGCCAGGCACACTGACGGTGTCAACAGACGCCGTCAGGAATATTCCGTCAAACTGACGGAATATTCCGTTAAATCTAACTGGTTCCGTTAACGGCGTTAGGAATATTCCGTCAGAATTGACGGAATATTCCGTCGCCTTCTTCCTTCGATCGCCGGCAACGTCGCCGGCGCCGGAAACTGGGAAAACCTGCAACTCAGGTTTTCTCACTCATTTTTCAACCGTTTTTCGTGATTTTTGGACCAAATGAAAGCCCTAGACTAGAAGAACAAGTCCCAACAAGTTTTAAGGGCTAAAACTAAGAGATTATACCTGCCCAAAAACTCCAAGTTCGGCCAACTTCGAACCAGGCCTTCCCGACGTCCAAAATCGTCCAACGAGCTACTCCGACACTCCTGGGAACCTCACAAACACAACTACGAGTTCAGAAAACCCAAAAACTTAATGTACAAACTTTGCATGAACAGTACACAATTCGGACCACTTCGAAACGACGTGAAAATGGTAGTTTTCTTACCTGAAAATGGTACCACTAGACTCCTCTCAACTTCACGAGCTTGAAGGTGTACCTGGCTCCCTCGATCTACTAAGATTTGAGGGGTTTTGGTGTTGTCCGTACCGTTTCTAAGGAGAAGGGAGGAAGAGAGCACGGGAGAGACAGAGAGAAGACAGAAGGAGAGAGAGAGAGAGAGAGACAGTGTCTGTCTGTGGGAGTGTGTGTGTGGTCCAACACATGCCACACCACACCAAAACAACCCACAACGTGACAAAAAAAACGAACTAAGGGCAAAAAGGTAATTTCACACGTGCGTTTAATAATCCCGGGACGGGATGTCACAATTTTCCTTTGCTTTGTTGTGAATATGAGAGGCTAAACTTGTTTTAGCTAGGGGAGGCTTTGAAACCATGCTTATGTTTATGATATGAATTGATTAATTCCAGTTGTGATTTCATAAATTGTGAATGCAATTTACTTAACCATTTGATGGATAACTTATTCTCGTATGTTGATTAGGGAGGCCTACTTAATTTGCATCCTTGAATTTGGTGCTAGAATATAAGGGAGTTTCACATAATTGTCACAAACTTATATTCACAAGTAGTTAAGGTTGTTTTCACAATCATGTTAAGTAAATTCCTAGCATGAGTATCATGATGTCATAGTTACAAATGCTTTGTCAATATTTATGATTTTCATTGAAAGTAATGATCTGTGATTGTATCTCTATTATGATGTCATGTAGGGAACTTTTGAAGAATGCTTTGGGTTGTCGTATGATGTCATCCAATCCAATAACTAAAGGAAAATCTAAGGGTTAAGTAGTGATGTCACGGTTAATCTGGGGTGTAGAGGTTCATGGTTTATCGGAAAAGCAACTGGAAATCAATTTGTGTTTGAATGTATCATGTGTGGAAAAGTATCCACTAGCTATCTAATCATCCATTGTTTTTCTCAAATTCGTCCAAATCTCATTTAAGACTTTTAGTTACTTGTTTTTACTCTAATTTCGTCAAAAACCCAATCCCCTTTACTTGTTTCAAATCTGTCCTAATGTGTTGTTTTGAGTCTTTTAAGTTTGTTTTGAGTCATATAAGTTTAGTTAAGAGTCTTTGAGTTTGTTTAAGTGTTTTTAAGCATATTTTTGTATCTTTGAGTCAATTTTCATTAGATTAGCAATCCCTCCTAATCCCCGGCCTAGAACGATCCCTATTTATATCTATACTACAATTGTCAAAAAGAGGGTTTAATTTGAGTGCTATTATTTATCACATCAAATTTTTGGTGCCGTTGCCGGGGATTAGCAACTTTGGTAATCCCCCGTTGTTTCTTTTTGTTTCTTTTTCATATATTTTGTTTTAGGTACTGACCTTGTTTCTTTTCTTGTTTGTAGGTACTAGTTTATGACTCGTAGTTCTCAACCTATTTGTGCAAACATCTTGGACTTTGACGACAATTTTGCGCGCACTTTGAGAAGGAAGAGGAAGGAGCCAGAACTTCACCCATCAAGTTCTAGCTCCGCCTCTAACTTTGAGGAGGAAGAACAACCCACGGCAAGGGTGGAAGAAGAGGCCCAAGTCATGGCAGCGGACAACCGTACAATGAAGGAACTTTCCGCCTCGGGAATGGACAATGCCGCACCATTATGCATGCAATACCCAAGGGCGGCTCAAGATAAAACCGATGAGTTTGAATTGAAGTCTAGTTTGTTGCACCACATTCCGAAGTTCCATGGGGCTTTCCATGGAGGATCCCAACAAGCACTTAAAAGAGTTCGAGGTGGTATGTTCGAGCATGACTCCAATTAATGTTGATAGCAATATTTTGAAGATGAAGGCCTTTCCATTCTCACTATTGGAGAAGGCCAAAGATTGGTTATACGAATTGGCACCTGGAACGGTCACTTCTTGGGAGAACATGAAGAGGGCGTTTCTAGAGAAATTCTTCCATACTTCAAGAGTCATTCTCTGGAGGAAGAAAATTAGCGGAATCCAACAAAGTCAAGGAGAGTCTTTCCCGGCGTATTATGAGCATTGTAAGGCCCTTGCTGCATCATGTCCTCAACATCAAATGAAGGATGAGCTTTTACTTCAATACTTCTATGAAGGCCTTCTTCTAATTGAAAGGCAAATGCTCGATGCTTCGGTAGGAGGTGCATTGGTGGACAAAACTCCTATGGCAGCCAAGACCCTAATTGCAAACCGTTCTCTAAATGCACAACAATACGAAGGAATTAGCCAAAGAGACCCCCCACGGCTGCAAGTGCATGAGGTAAGTTCCCAATCCGACATTCAATCTTAGTTAGCTAATCTTACTTCTATTGTGTCTCAGATGGCCGAAGGAATGAAGATACAAGGACCTATTGTATGTTGTGTGTGTTCTATCCAAGGACACCCTTTGGAAAAGTGCCATCAATTGATTGAGAATGGGGGATGGGAAAGTACGAATGCCATTGGATTTCCAAGCCAAAATCAGCCAAGGAATGATCCATATTCCAACACATACAATCCGGGTTGGAGAGACCATCCAAATTTCAAGTGGAGGGTGATGCGAGATTTATACGCACACAAATTAAACCCTCTTTTCGTCAAATTGTAGTATATGTATAAGTAGGGATCGTTCTGGACCGGGGATTAGGAGGGATTGTTAATCACTTGGATTTGACTCAAAAACGTAAAAACGTAATATAAAACACTAAACTAGACTCAAAGAATGTAAAACTAAACTTTAAAACACTAAAACAAACCAAAAGACTCAAACAGTACCCAAAGCACTCGAAACTGCCTTAAAAACACTTTCTGGGCAGTTTTGAGCACCTTGAGTACTTTGGACGAATTTGGGAAACAAAATGAAACAAAACACTTATAAACACAAACTAAATTGATTTCTAACTAATCTAACACTTTAAAATAAATGGGGGATTGGTTTTGGATGAAATTAAACTAAATGCACAGATTCTAATTAGAACAAATTATAAAAACGAAATTGATAAAATAGAATGATGAAAAAAAAACTAGTTAGAGGGTTCCTTCTCCACACATGAACATAAGCATATAATTTGACTCCCAGTTATGACTTCAACAAACGATGAATGACAATGCTCCAAGTTAATTAGGTTCGCTTAAACTAACTTTCAGATTTCCCTAGATTCATTGGATTGAATGGGATACGCATTACAACCAATTATTCCTAATCAAAGTCCCTAACCATGGAATACGCATGATAGAGACATTCAACAAAGATCATTAAGTTCAACGGAAATCATAAACATCGACTAGGCATTCATAACTATGGAATACGCATGTTAATCCAGCCTAGGGTTTACTAAACACAATCGTGACTAGCGATCTTTACTACTCATGAATATAAGTTCATAACGATTAGGTGAAATTCCCTTATATCCTAGCATCAAGTTTAGGCATGCAAATTAAGTGTCAACCCTCAACCCACATACATAAACAAGTTCTTAATCAAAACAGAAAAGTAACCCACATATAAAGTTCATGAATTCATAACTGGAGTAAATCAAATCATAACCAACATATGTTCATGGCTTCAAATTCGCCTCTAACTAAAAAGAAATTAGTTCCCCATGTTTAACATAATTGAACAACAAGTTAAATTAAACATGAAAATAGAAACAAGAAAAGAAAGAACAAATTGATGGAATTGAATGGATGGAAAGTTAGCTACGGGGTTCATCTCCACATATGTTATACTTGCATAATAAAACGATTTCCAATTGCATTTCAACAAATCATTAATTCTCAACGCTCGAAGTTAATTAGGTCCGCTTAAATTAACCTTCAAATCTTCCTAACGTTATTGAATTGGATGATTGCATACGACAACCCAAAACATTCCCCACAAGTCCCCTACATGATTGCATAATAGAGATACAAGCAAGAATCATTACGCTCTATGAAAATTATAAGTGTTGACGAGGCAATCGTTACTATGGAATACGCATGAAACTTATGCCAAGAATTCGTTTAACGCGATTGTTTATAAGCAACCTCCACTACTTGTGAATATAAGTTCGTAACTATTAGGTGAAACTCACTTATATTCTAGCGTCATATTCATGCATGAAAATTAAGTGTGCACTCTCAATAAACATACATAAATAAGTTATCAATCAAACAGTTAAACGAATTGAATCCACAACTTATGAAACGCAATTAGAAGTAATCAAATCAAAATGCAAGCATAAACATATATTTCGAATTTCCTCATAACTTTGAAATCAAAGAAACACCTAAACATTCCAACAACTCAAACTTGAATTGTATGAACGTTTAGGCACTCTTCTCTTCCATTCCTCATACGTACAAAACAAAGAGTATTGAAATTAAACATTGAAATCAAAGAAACACCTAAACATTCCAACAACTCAAACTTGAATTGTATGAACGTTTAGGCACTCTTCTTTTCCTCTTCGTTGTAGCACAAGGTCTAAGGATAGTTTGATGGTGTGAATGGTTTGGGGAGTGGTGAAAATGGAAGGATGGTGTTTGGATTGTAAGGGAGGGCACGACACAAGGGAGTTTGATGGTCTACATTCTGAATATGGAAGTGTGTGATGAATTGATTGCAATGGATGCTTATTTATAGGTGAAATGGGGGGAACATGACAGCTAGGAGGGAATGTGGCTGCATGTTTGAATGATTAAAGGATGCATGTGGGTTGGAATTGCATGTGCAATGAATATGTGGCTGCATGTGCAAGGGGAGAATCTGAAAATGCATGTGAAAGCATGTGTTGGCTGAATTGGTGGTGCATGTGCTGATTTGTGGTGCATTTGGATGGGAAAGTCACGGCACAAGGTTGGAGAAATGATTATGGATGCATGTGTTGAATTATTTCTTGGTGAGGGATGTAGAGTGGCTGGAATGATGAAAGAATAAAGGGTGCATGTGGGTTAATTAATTAAAGGGAGTGCATGTGCAATGTTTTAAAGGATGGAATGCATGTGAATATGCTGGAAATCTGATGTGCACGGCAATGATTGGAATGTGCAAGAGAATGTGCTGAAAATGCATGTGAAAGCATGTGAATTAAAGCTAGGGTGAATGTTTTGTG
The DNA here is from genome assembly GCF_963583255.1 of Pyrus communis. NCBI lineage: Eukaryota > Viridiplantae > Streptophyta > Magnoliopsida > Rosales > Rosaceae > Pyrus > Pyrus communis. Next base: position 24,293,119 of record NC_084804.1, read on the forward strand.
AATGCACGTGGATTAAAGGTTGGAATGAACATGAAATGCACGGCAATGATGGTGTTTTCTGTGAATGATGGCAGATTGTGTTTGCATGTGAATTAGGTTGTGAAATGATGACGGAAATGCATGTGCACGGCAAGGGGAGTGCATGTGGCTTAGGTTGTGTATTGTGATGCATGTGGCTGAAGTGGAATGACAGCTAGGTTATGATGATGAGTGCATGTGAGTTGAAATGTTGGAGGAACAAGTGCATGTGAATGCATGGTGATTGCATGTGCACGATTTTGGTTGGAATGCAAGGTTTTGTGTTAGGTGATGGGTGCATGTTAAGTGATAAGTGATAAGTGGTGATGATAAGTGTATGATATGTGATTATGATAAGTGATAAGTGGTGATGATAAGTAATGATATGTGGGAGTGTGGCTGAAATGAAGGAGTGGAATGTTGGAATGTTATGCACGGCTAAGGATATAGGAAAGGTTTAAATGTCCTAAAACTAAAGGGAACAAGGTTCCAACACTTTGGTCTTCAATTAGGTCTTCAATTTCGTCCAACACTTTGGCTCCAAGCATCAGCTATCCATCCTTAGCCCAAAAGTGCTCCAAAAGTCTCCAAAATGCATCTTTTTGCTCCTTTAGCCCTTTGGACCTACAAACACACGAAAATAGCTTAAAGTACTAAAATAACTAAAGAAACATAACGTAAATGCACGAGAACAAGCCATTTAAGTCGCATGAATATGCTCCTATCAGAGGGAGCCTCAACAACCTCAACAAGGAGGCTTTAAGCAAATACCCCCGGGGTTCTACACTAAGCCATAAGGCCCCAATCCAAACCAAGCACAACCTGCCCAAAACAATCAAGGTATGTCTTTGGACAATGATACACTTATTAAGTTACTAACCAATTTGTCTCAGGGGCAAGAGAATCAAAACAAAGCGATGCAAAACCAAGACAAAAGGGTGGACCACTTGGAGAAGCAAATTGAGCAGATTGCGGAGTTTGTAGGGCAATTTCGAGACCAAGGCAAGCTCCCTAGCTCAACCATTGTCAATCCAAAGGGGGGTTCGAATATGCTATAGCAATCACCTTGAGAAGTGGAAAAGAAGTTGGCACTAATCCAAAACCATCCAAATGAAGCCCTAATGAAGATGAGAAGCTGCACTTCGAAGAGAAGGAGCCAAGCAAAGCCACGGCAATGGTGTGCCCTAATGAAGATGAGAAGCTGCACTTTGAAGAGGAGGAGCCAAGCAAAGCCACGGCAAGGGTAGAAACACCCTTGCCGCAGCCACCTAAGGACCCCAAGTCCGCCAATTCATCTAATTCGGCCACTATAGGTAAGTTGGGTTCAATTTCGATTAATTCTTACCTTATTCCACCCAATGTTCCTTTTCCTCACGGATTTTTGCAAGCAAAGAAAGAGGAGCATGAGAAAGACATTCTTGAGACGTTTAGGAAAGTACAAGTGATAGGAGCATATTCATGCGACTTAAATGGCTTGTTCTCGTGCATTTACGTTATGTTTCTTTAGTTATTTTAGTACTTTAAGCTATTTTCGTGTGTTTGTAGGTCCAAAGGGCTAAAGGAGCAAAAAGATGCATTTTGGAGACTTTTGGAGCACTTTTGGGCTAAGGATGGATAGCTTATGCTTGGCGCCAAAGTGTTGGACGAAATTGAAGACCTAATTGAAGACCAAAGTGTTGGAACCTTGTTCCCTTTAGTTTTAGGACATTTAAACCTTTCCAATTTCCTTAGCCGTGCATAACATTCCAACATTCCACTCCTTCATTTCAGCCACACTCCCACATATCATTACTTATCATCACCACTTATCATATCATAACCACATATCATATCACTCATCACTTATCACTTATCACTTATCATCATCACTTATCATATCACTTATCATCATCACTAATCACTTATCATCATCACTAATCACTTATCACTTATCATCATCACTTATCACTTATCACTTAACATGCATAACACACATCCATTCTAACACATTGTCATTGCACATGCATTTCCTTCATTAATTAACCCACATGCACCCTTTATTCTTTCATCATTTCAGCCATCTTCCACACCCTTTAATCATTCACCCACATGCACTTTTAATCATCCACCAACACATTCCTTCCCATTATTGCCGTGCACATTCCTTCCCATTTCCAACTTTCTATTTCATTGCAGCCACATTCCACATGCATTTGCACATGCATTCCCTCACCAATAAATCATTCAACACATGCATTCACTCTTTAATCACATGCACCACCAATTCAGCCACTTTCACACACCAACAACACCACTCATTGCACATGCACTCCCACCCTTTAATCACATGCATAAATCAGCCACATGCATCTCCCATCACCATTTCAGAATTCCAGCATTTGCACATGCAACCTAGCTGTCATGTTCCCTCTCCCATCCATCCATCTCCCTATAAAAACCATACACACTTCACACAACATGGATTCTCATTCATTCTTCCACATTTTCAGAAAATCATCCATTCACACCAAGAAACATCCCTTTGGCCGTGAGTTTCCCTACAAATCCAAACACCACTCCTCTTCCATTTCCATCACTCCCCAAACCATTCACACCATCAAACTATCCTTAAACCTTGTGCTACAATAAAGAGGAAGAGAAGAGGGCCTAAACGTTCATACAATTCAAGTTTGAGTTGTTGGAATGTTTAGGTGTTTCTTTGATTTCAATGTTTAAATTCAATTCTCTTTGTTTTGTATGTTTGAGGAATGGAAGAAAAGAGTGCTTAAACGTTCATACAATTCAAGTTTGAGTTGTTGGAATGTTTAGGTGTTTCTTTGATTTCAATGTTATGAAGAACTAAACCCCCCTTAGCTAGGGGGTGATTCGAAATATATGTTTATACTTGCATTTTGATTTGATTACTTCTAATTACGTTTCATAAGTTGTGAATTCAATTTGTTTAACTGTTTTATTGATAACCTATTTATGTATGTTTATTGAGAGTGCACGCTTAATTTTCATGCATGAATATGACGCTAGAATATAAGTGAGTTTCACCTAATAGTTATGAACTTATATTCACAAGTAGTGGAGGTTGCTTATAAACAATCGCGTTAAATAAATTCTTGGCATAAGTTTCATGCAATCATAGTAACGAATGCCTCGTCAACACTTATAGTTTTCAAAGAACTTAATGATTCTTGCTTGTATCTCTATTATGCAATTCATGTAGGGAACTTGTGGGGAATGCTTTGGGTTGTCGTATGCAATCATCCAATTCATTAACTTAAGGAAAACTTGACGGTTAATTTAAGTGGACCTAATTAACCCGGGGTGTTGAGAATTCATGGTTTATTGAAATGCAATTGGAAATCGTTTTATTATGCAAGTGTAACATGTGTGGAGATGAACCCCTTGGCTAATTTTACAATACTTTCATCATATTCATTTTTACAATCTGTTCTAATTTTACAAAGTTTTAAGTTTTGTTTTCAAATTCGTCAAAACCTCAATCCCCCTTTACTTTAGTGTCCAATTTAGTTAGAAAGTGTCTTAGTTTGTGTTTCTAAGTGTTTTGAATCAATTTATTACCCAATTTCGTCCAAAGTAGTCAAAGTGCTCAAAACTGCCCAGATTGTGTTTTTAAGGCAGTTTTGAGTGTTTTGGTGCTGTTTTGAGTCTTTTGGTTTGTTTAGTGCTTTAAGTGTTTAGTTTTACATTCTTTGAGTCTAGTTTAGTGTTTTATATTGTGTTTTTACGTTTTTGAGTCAAATCCAAGTGATTAACAATCCCTCCTAATCCCCGGTCCAGAACGATCCCTACTTATACTTATACTACAATTGACAAAAAGAGGGTTTAATTTGTGTGCGTATAAATCTCGCATCAACAAGTCAATATTCCGCTCCTAGATGCCATCAAGCAAGTGCCCAAATATGCCAAATTCTTGAAGGAACTTTGCACCACAAGGAAGAGGGCTTCGAATAAAGAGGTGGTTAGGGTAAGTGAAAATGTTTCCGCTATTTACAAAGAAAGTTACCTCCAAAGTGCAAAGATCCAGGTAGCTTTACAATTCCTTGCATTATTGGCCAAACTAAGTTTGAACATGCTATGTGATAGGAGCATTGATGTGATAAAAGATAGCACTCAAATTAAACCCTCTTTTTGACAATTGTAGTATAGATATAAGTAGGGATCGTTCTAGGCCGGGGATTAGGAGGGATTGCTAATCTAATGAAAATTGACTCAAAGATGTGAAAATATGCTTTAAAACACTTTAAATAAACTCACAAGACTCTTACTAACTGATGTGAAATATTCTAACACTCAAATTAAACCCTCTTTTTGACAATCGTAGTATAGATATAAGTAGGGATCGTTCTAGGCCGGGGATTAGGAGGGATTGCTAATCTAATGAAAACTGACTCAAAGATACAAAAATATGCTTCAAAACACTTAAACAAACTCAAAAGACTCTTAACTAAACTTATATGACTCAAAACAAACTTAAAAGACTCAAAACAACACAAAACAATCAAAAAGACTCAAACTAGACTCTAGGACTCAACTTGGACGAAAATAGGTTTGGTTTTGACTCAAAACACTCAAAAACACTAATTAGGACAGATTTGACACAACTAAATAAAGGGGATTGGGTTTTTGACGAATTTAAGATAAAAACAAGTAACTAAAAGACTTGAATAGGATTTGGACGAATTTGGGAAAAACGATGGATGATTAGATAGCTAGAGGATTCTTCTCCACACATGACACACTTGCATACAAATTGATTTCTAGTTGCTTTTCTGATAAACCATGAACCTCAACACCCCAAATTCACCGTGACATCACTAATTAACCCTCAGATTCTCCTTAAGTTATTGGATTGGATGACATCATACGACAACCCAAAGCATTCTTCAAAAGTCCCCTACATGACATCATAATAGAGATACAATCAAAGATCATTACGTTCTATGAAAATCATAAGTATTGACAAAGCACTTGTAACTATGACATCATGATACTCATGCTAGGAATTTACTTAACATGATTGTGAAAACAACCTTAACTACTTGTGAATATAAGTTTGTAACGATTATGTGAAACTCCCTTATATTCTAGCCCCAAATTCATGCATGCAAACTAAGTGTGCACCCTTAATCAACAAACAAGAATAAGTTATCCATCAAACGGTTAAGTAAATTGCATTCACAATTTATGAAATCACAACTGGAATTAATCAATTCATATTGCAAATATAATCATGGTTTCAAAGTCTCCCCTAGCCAAAACAAAATTTGTTCCTCATGTTTACAACAAAACAAAGAGAATATAAATTAAACATTGAAAACAAAGATTGAATACACCTAGAAATGCTCCAGGTGGCTCCTTCTTCCTTCCTTGCTGCCAACAATGGGGATTTGTGTGAATTTAGGCTCTTGAGGTGTGGTGGATGGTGTGGTGTGAATTTGTGGTAGAGGGTGGTGGTTTTTGAGTGTTGTGGCATCAAGTATTTATAGGGTGAAAGGGAGGCACGAATTTGGGCTGAAAAGGAGAGGAATTAGGACTCCAAATCACCAAAGAACAAGGATACCTTCAATTAGATTCCAAGGAGGACAAGGAATGGTCTTTGTGGCAGATTCTAGAACTTCTAGAAGGGTTACATGTGGCATAAACTTAATGCACGAAAATAGGGCTTCTAGAACTTGATATTTAGGTGATTTAATGTGAAAAGGAGTCCTCTTTGAAGTTGGAATTAAGGTAGGAAAAGATTAGGATAGGATAAAATAAGATAAGGTTGGATAAGGTTTGGATAAGGTTTGGAAATTTGGATAAGGTTCCTTATTTCTTGCTCTTTCCTTATCTTCTTTGCATTTGGATTTCTTTCTCCAGATTTTTAGACTTTCCTAGCATCTCTTGACTTCAATTTCGTCCATCCACATTGCTCCATAGTTAAGCTATCCAATCCATGCCCAAAACTGCTCCAAATAGCCTCAAAATGCACTTTCTTTCTCCTTTTGCCATTAGGACCTAAAAACATACGAAAATAGCTTAAAAGACTAAAATAGATAGTAGTTAAGTAACTAAATGCAAGGAAACAACATAACTAAGTAGCATAAATATGCTCCTATCAAATTCCCCCACACTTAGCTTTTGCTAGTCCTCGAGCAAAAGGAAATAAACAAAACAAACAAAACACAATCTAGACCTTCCAATATGCACCTTAGGGATTTCCAATGAACATGACACATTAAAGAACACCACATACATAGATTTTAGTTATCCCTACCCTCGAGCATATACTTAACCATAGTTACCACACACTAGCTCCCATTTAATCAATTAAAACATGATTTTGAATGTAGTAACATGCCTTAGAGAATCCCCCAATTCCTCACTGGATACACTCTATTTTCACATAGATTTTCTGACTACACTCCCTACACTAGGTATATGTGAGAAGATTGATGTAAATATGTAAACTAATACTCACATATGTCATAACAAAAAAGGCAATTTCCGGAATTTATTAACTTGTGTATGATCTCATGAATGGAATGCCACTACTTAGACGCGAGAACCAGGGATACCATATGCTCAAACCAATTTTAAACTCCACATATTGAAACACATAACAATCAAGATCGAAGTCAAAGGGTTGTAACGGGGCTAAGGTATTGGCTAACAAAGAAAGGTAAGGATAAACAAAAGTTCTTAAAGCAATAGTAAGCAAAGTAATGAAATAAACACTTAGAATTCACTTTGAATGCAGAAATCAACTTTAAACACCAAGGGACGATTCACATAAAACTTAGGGTCAAATTCAAACTTTTGGACCCTTTCTTCAACAATCAACACTTGTGAGTTCATTCTCATTTATTTTCAACTCCTTTTCTCTTTCTTTTCCTTCTTTTTCACGTTTTTTTTTTTTTTTCTCATGCCCTATTCTTTTCTTCGGTACATAAATCATCCATCCCCCTAGATTCCCACGAAAATCCTTCCCCCACACTTGTTTTTCTGCAAATTGTAGAACAAAAGGAATTCCCTCTAAGTCATGCTTTACTATACTTTAAGAACAAGGGTATGGATAGTCCTATTCTAGGCTAGGTAAGGATAATATGGTTAACAAAGAAAATTAGGCTAACTAAGGCTCAAAGGGGTTAACATACAATACATATGGAAAGGGGTAAGGCTTTTTGGCTTTGAGTTTAAACTAACCAACTTCATCTTATTATTTGTTATGCTAATCAATTTTATGCTTTGAATGAAATGGGCGTGAGTTCTAGTATTTGGAACTATAGTGATGAAACGCATTCTAAGTAGTAACCATGCAAAGAATGATGAGATCATGCAACGATTTTAGAAAACAAGGAATCAAGATTAATAACTCTCCAAAGAATGTTTAGGCTCAAATCTCTCAGGGTTGTAGCGTTAGTTTGAGTTTCTTCCTTCAAGCATGTTACAAAAACTGATTTTTTTTCCCTTTGTGATTACATGTGAATTCGTAAATGTTAACAACAACTAAGCATAAACCAAAGAGCATATCAAACTTCCATCCATGTTTGTAACTTTCTTTAATAGTCATGCGATTAAAAACCAAATCCTCATCATTGTGTTGGAAGGTATCCTAAGACACAAACAAACACAAAAACAAAAACGACTCTAAAAACAACTCTTTTTGGGTTTTTAAAACACTATTTTTTTATTTTTTTCAAATTTTCGGATTTTTAGTTTAAGACACATAAAAACACTTCAAAATACACTAAAAACACTTAAAAACAGTGAAAAACAACTTTAGAAATGATGGGTGATAAAATCCCACGAATTTGCATGAAAAACACTTTGTTTACCCCCCCACACTAAAACCAAACATTGTCCTCAATGTTTTAAGCATAAACTCACAAACAAACAAATAACACAACTAACAAACATAACAATAATGGCAAAGTAAAAGCAATAAAGAGTAAGGTTTAGGAACGCAAATCTGGTTGTGGGAGCCGGAGATTCCTAGGTCTTCTTTATTTAAATGCATGGGTTGCCTCCCAAGAAGCGCTTGCTTTAACGTCTTCCAGCCGGACGATGTCTCTCTTTAAACTTCATTGGAGCCCACGACATGGAATTGATCTTTGAATGGATGGTGATACTTGAAATGATCCGGTAATGGTTTAAATTCAAGATTGGGTGCCTGAATCATTAACAACATATTAGTATAAAACAAAATTGAAATTCGGGGAGGTGGCTTACCTGTGTGCTCCGACATGAACTCAAGAATAAACACCCCTTCTTTGAACGTTTCAGGAACTTTGCACTCGGTCAGATTTGATGTGAGGATCGGTCCTTGTCCTGTGTCATAAAATTCAACTTCTTTGGGGTTGTTTGCCTCAAGAACATCCTCTTTGACGAATTCTTGATATTCCATACTTTGACAATTGTAGTAGATATGTAAGTAGGGATCATTCTTAAACCGGGGATTAGGAGGGATTGCTAAATCACTCTAAACTGACTCAAATTCATAAAAACAAGGTTTAAACACTCAACTAGACTCAAAGAATGCAAAACTAAACTATAAAACACCAAAACGAACCAAAAGACTCAAAACAGCAAACAAACACTCAAAACTGCCTTAAAAACACTTTCTGGGCAGTTTTGAACACTTTACTCAAATCTGGACGAAATTAAGTTATCACTTGACTCAAAACACTTAAAAACATCAACTAAATTGATTTCTAATTAATCTAACACTTTAAATTAATGGGGGAATTGGTTTTGACGAAAATTAAGCAAATTAAGACAAAGACAAAGAAAACAGATTCTTTAGACTCTTTAGACTAAATTAGGTGAATTGATGAATGATGGGCTAACTAGAAGGTTCTTCTCCACACATGACACACTTGCATTCAAATTGATTTCCAATTGCTTCTTTCAATAAATCATGAAACTCAATACCCCAAGTTAGCCGTGAACAACACTTTTCTAACTTTCAAGTTTTCCTTAAGTTATTGAATTGGATGGGAATGCGCATACAACAACTCAAAACATTCTCTAAAATTCCCTTATGTGAATAGCACAATAAAGGTACAATCAAAGATCATTAAGTTTCATGAAAACTATAAGTATTGACGAGGCAATTGTTACTACGAAAAGCATGAAACTTTTGCCAAGAATTCACTTAACGCGATCGTCGATAAACAACCTCCACTACTAGCAAATATAAGGTTATAACTATTAGGTGAAATTCCTTTATATTTTAGCTTCAAATCCCTGCATGAAAAACTAAGTGGCCACCTTAATCAATCACACAAGAATGAGTTATCAATCAAACAGTTAAGCAAATTGAATTCACAACTTATGAAATAACAATTGGATGTAATCAATTCATCTTGCAAGAATAATCATGGTATTGAATAGCCCCTTAGCCAAAAGGCTTAGTTCCTCATGTTCACAAAACAAAAGGAAAACAGATTTATACATTGTAATTATAAGAAAGAGAACACCTAAATACTCCAACGATCCAATGTTGAATAGCTAGAATCTTCAAGCAATCTTCTTCCTCTCCTTTGCTACGGCACAAGAGGTTCTGGTGAGTTTAGGGGGTTATGGATGATTTAGAATGATGGATTTAGGTTTGGGATGGATGTAGGGGACGGCAAGGGTTGGTTTTGGGCAGAAAATATGGAGAATGGTGAAGTATGGATGTGTTAGAGGGATGGGATGATTTTCTGGCGTGAATGGTGAATGAATTCCACTTTGTGGCTGCTATAAGGATGTTTATTTTATAGGATTTCAGGAATTAAAACCCTAGGTTATTTAGGTAAACAGAAATTAAGTCAAAAGCTTCTAGAAATAGGAAATCAAATCAGAATTTTAAAGGAAACTTATTAAAAGTTGCAGCAATGGTATAAAACACAAAAGGAATGTGTTTTAATGCAAGGAAATAGGAAAGAACCATCTCCCTTGCACGGCAAGGGTTTGTAAGAAAATGAATGCTTTTTATTTCTGAAATTAGGCAAGAATTTTGGAATAGAAAAGGGTATGTGAGTTATGGCTGAAATTGGTATGAAAAAGGAAGGTGTTTAAGTATTTAAAATAGGGAACAAGGCCCTTCCTTGCACGGCAAGGAAGGGAGACACAAGGAACACACGGCATTGTCCTAAGGTTGCAAGGGATGTTGTTTTTGTGACCTAGAATAGATAGGAGCCTTTGATCTTGCTGAAATATGGAGTCTTTAAGGATTAGGAAAGATTAAACCAAAATAGGAAACCTTGGCTTAACTTTCCTACTTCAAGTAGGAAACCTTCTTTGACTAGGATTCCTCATTTGATTAGGAATCCTCTTGTGATTAGGAATCCTCTTGAGATTAGGAATCCTCTTGAGATTAGGAATCCTAACTTAATTTGGTCTTCAATTTCGTCCATTTCTTTTGCTCCAAACATAAGCTATCCATTCCAAGTCCAATTTTGCTCCAAAGTGCTCCAAAATGCACCATTTTGCTTCCTTAGCCATATGAACCTAAAAACACACAAAAGAAGCATAAAGGACTAAAATAACTAAGGAAACACAACGTAAATGCACGAGAACAAGCCAATTAAGTCGCATAAATATGCTCCTATCAAATTCCCCCACACTTACCTTTTGCTAGTCCTCGAGGAATGTCCACTCCCTTGTGGCAGACATTGCACATGTATCTTGGATTAAATAACCACATACCTGCAGATCATGTCCATGCTTTGCATCCATCACTCCAGAAATCCACTCATCCCACCACTTCATGCGATTCCAGCTCCTTCTTGTCTAGACCGTGCACATTCATCCCTTTTTCAGTTTTCCTTTCACATGCTTCTTGTTAGCTTTCACATGCATTGCTATTGTTTATCCATCATTAACCATATTCAGAAATTCACCAAGGGACTCACACACTCTCTCTCTCGGATTTCATTCCATTATTCCACACACCTTCTCTCCCATTCACAGAAAAACTATCTACATTTTATTCCATTACACATTCTCTCCCATCTGCATTGTGGTTCTTCATTCAGTCCATTACACACACATAGCCGCTGCATTCCCACTCCATTTCTGTCCATTTCTGTCCATTTCTGTCCCAAGGGCAGAAACCATTCAACCATAACTAATCTACCTTCATCCGCACCACATTTGGAAAACCAACACCGAAGGCAATCTTCAAGGAATTCAACATCAGTTTTGCTTAAAGGGTTTCTTCTTATTAATTCTATGTTCATTCATGTTTTATATTTTTATGTTAAATCTTTTGTAAACATGAATTGTAACTAATCCTCCTCTAGGGATTCGATGTAACCTTGCAAAGTTTGCCATGTAATTAAGTTAGAATGCTCAGTTTGTCCATCTATTTCTTGTTTCATTCTCTGATTTAATGGTGACTTAGTGTGTTGATTTTAATGTTTGATCATCATTTGAATTAATCACTAAGTTGTGTAGCCAAGATTAAAACACACATCATGCATAATCTTGGTAGATATGTGAATGAATGAAGGGAATGTTTAGCAAACATCCTGCCGAGTTATTCCCTTTGGTTTTATGAAAGTTTCTTGTGCATTACATACTCTTGATTATGAACCCAAGTTGCACATCACAACTAGGTTCATGATTAGAGACATTTGATCAAATACACACATCACATGGTTGATCATGTCCAAGTGAAACAAACTCAAGAAATAGGTAGATGAATGAGTATAAACTAACTTAACAAACATGGACTTGGTTTAGCAATGGTGAAACCGAATCCCTAGTTTCATCTCCATTGGTACTATCTCATTTTATTAATTGTTGAGTCATTTATTTGTGTTTACTTCACTTTCTTATACTTTCAAGTTACAACAACAAATCTGCCTATTCTGTTTAGTTTGATTCATTTCATAGAGTTCTTGCAAAACAAGTCATTACATAGGTCCAATTAGTCCCTGCGGATTCGACACCCTTGCTTGTGCCATTATACTAAATATATTCTAGCATTAGGAAGGAATAATACATCAACAAAAATGGCGCCGTTGCCGGGGACTGATTTCAGTCCCTTGTAATTGCTTGTTTGCTATGAAAAATTTGTTCATTTCATTGTTGTTTGCTAGTTAAAATTTGTTCATTTCATTGTTGTTTGCTAGTTAAACTTTGTTCTTTTCATTGTAGGTAGATTCTTGATTTTCATTCAAACTTGTGTTACTTTGTTTCAGGTAGTATATGTCAAATAAACTTGTTGAGTTAGGCCAAAGAATTGAACGGTTGAAGGGCCACACTTTGGACAACTTTGTGCCATCAAGTTCATCCATTATCCGTGAAGAAGAGGAAGGCAATTCACCTAGTTCAACAAGTAAAGAATCTGAGCAATTTAATTGGGAAGGAGAAGAGGAGATGGCGGGCAACGAAGATGAGCTTCGAGCTTTGGAGGACTTTGCTCAACCAATCATACCAAATTCACCTTCATGCATCTTGCTGCCCACAGAAGCTAGAAACTATGATCTCAAATCTTCACATTTCCATATGTTTCCTTCATTTTATGGCTTACCTAATGAAGACCCTTTAGCTCATATTAAAGAGTTTTACAATGTTGTGAGTGGTTTACCTTTTGATAGAAGCATATTTAGGCGACTTACTTAGCTTGTTTTCGTGCATTTATATTGTTAATTCATAGTTGTTTTAGTCGTTTAAGCCATTTTCGTGTGTTTTTAGGTTCATATGACTAAGGAAGCAAAAAGATGCATTTTGGAGCATTTTGGAGCAAAATTGGACTTGGAATGGATAGCTTATGTTTGGAGCAAAAGGAATGGACGAAATTGAAGGATTCCTAATCCATTGTAGCCACATGCACCCATAATCATTCACACCTTGCAGCCACATGCATTCACATGCATAAATCAGCCACATGCATCTCCCATCACCATATCAGATTTCCATCATATTCACATGCATTCCATCCTTTAAAACATTGCACATGCACTCCCTTTAATTAATTAAGCCACATGCACTCCCATCCATTTCATCATTGCAGCCAACACATGCTTTCACATGCATTTTCAGATTGTCCCCTTGCACATGCAGCCACATATTCATTGCACATGCAATTCCAACCCACATGCATCCTTTAATCATTCAAACATGCAGCCACATTCCCTCCTAGCTGTCATGTTCCCCCCATTTCACCTATAAATAAGCATCCATTGCATTCATTCTCATTCACTCTTCCATATTCCAGAAATTCGTCAAAACCTCTCCACACCCTTGCAGCAGCCACCAAAACACTTTTCTCCTCCATTGCAGCCACTCCAACCACTCCCCAAACCATTCACACCATCAAACTATCCTTAGACCTTGTGCTACAACGAAGAGGAAGATAAGAGGGCCTAAACGTTCATACAATTCAAGTTTGAGTTGTTGGAATGTTTAGGTGTTTCTTTGATTTCAATGTTTAATTTCAATACTCTTTGTTTTGTACGAATGAGGAATGGAAGAGAAGAGGGCCTAAACGTTCATACAATTCAAGTTTGAGTTAGTTGGAATGTTTAGGTGTTTCTTTGATTCCAATGTTTAAATTCAACTAAAACCCCCTTGGCTAGGGGGGGATTCGAAATATATGTTTATGCTTGCATTTTGATTTGATTACTTCTAATTGCGTTTCATAAGTTGTGGATTCAATTTGTTTAACTGTTTGATTGATAACTTATTTATGTATGTTTATTGAGAGTGCACGCTTAATTTTCATGCATGAATATGACGCTAGAATATAAGTGAGTTTCACCTAATAGTTACGAACTTATATTCACAAGTAGTGGAGGTTGCTTATAAACAATCGCGTTAAACGAATTCTTGGCATAAGTTTCATGCGTATTCCATAGTAACGAATGCCTCGTCAACACTTATAATTTTCATAGAGCGTAATGATTCTTGCTTGTATCTCTATTATGCAATCATGTAGGGGACTTGTGGGGAATGTTTTGAATTGTTGTATGCGCTAACCCATCCAATTCAATAACGTTAGGAAGATTTGAAGGTTAATTATTGCATCACGGTTAACTTGGGGTGTTGAGAATTCATGGTTTATTGAAATGCAATTGGAAATCATTTTATTATGCAAGTGTAACATGTGTGGAGAAGAACCTTCTAGCTAGCATTCATCCATTCATTTTCATCGCATTCATCCATTCATTTTCATCGCATTCATATTTACATTCTGTCTAGTTTATTAAACTTGTTTCGTTATTTCAATTTTCGTCAAATTAAAATCCCCCTTTACTTTATTGTCTAATTTAGTTAGAAGGTGTCTTAGTTTGTGTTTATAAGAGTTTTGAGTCATTTTGTTACACAAATTCGTCCAAATTTGTGTTTGTGCTCAAATCTGCCCAGAAAGTGGTTTTTAGGCAGATTTGAGTGTGTTTGTGTTGTTTTGAGTCTTTTGGTTTGTTTTAGTGTTTTAAAGTTTAGTTTTACATTCTTTGAGTCTAGTTTAGTGTTTTATATTACGTTTTTACGTTTTTGAGTCAAATCCAAGTGATTAACAATCCCTCCTAATCCCCGGTCCAGAACGATCCCTACTTATACATATACTACAATTTGACGAAAAGAGGGTTTAATTTGTGTGCGTATAAATCTCGCATCACCTTTGCAGGGAGTAAGTGAAGCAAATTTGAGGATGAGAGTGTTTCCTTACACCTTGAAAGATAAGGCCAAGAGTTGGTTGATGACTCTAACACCAGGTTCCCTCACTACATGGGATGCCGTGGCTAAGAAGTTCTTGGAGAAGTTCTTTTCCACTCAAAAGACAGCCACATTAAGGGGACAAATCTTCAACTTCAAACAAGATGATGGAGAACCTTTCAATGAGTGCTGGGAGCGTTTTAAAGGCCTCTTGATACAATGTCCACACCATGGGTTACCTTTTCACTTACAAATGCAAATTTTCTATGATGGACTAACCCAAACTTGTCAATCAACTGTTGATAATGCAGCAGGTGGAGCATTGAAGAAAAAGAATGCTCAAGAGTCATATAACATTTATGAGATGTTGGGGGTCTAATGCTCAACACAAAGATTTAAGGGGTAAGAAAGTTGGAGTCTATGAAACAAGTTCTAATCATGAGCTTTTGTTGCAGGTAGCTAACCTAGAAAGGAAGCTTGAATCCGTGCTCAACATGGTGCCAAAAGCAAATGAAGTGTGTGCCATTTGCAACTTACCAAACCACCCTACTCATCAATGTCCATCTAGGGAGGCTTACCCCGAGTATGTTCAAGAGCAAGACAACCTAATGAATTCTTACAATCAAAGACCAAAGAATGATATGTATTCCAATACATATAACCTGAGTTGGAGAGATCATCCCAACCTTTCATGGAAGAACAACAATCAATTCCAAAATTTCCAACCAAAACCTGCCACTACCCTTGAGGATACGGTTAAGTTGTTAGCCCAAAACACTTTGCAATTCCAACATTCCACAAATAGCACTCTCCAACAACATTCAGCAGCCCTAACCAAAATGGAGACACAATTGGGGCAGATTGTAGATGCCTTGAACCAAAGAGAGGTTGGGAAGTTTCCAAGCCAACCCGTGATACTCCAAAGGAACCAAGAGCAAGCCAAAGCAATCACTACACTTAGAAGTGGTAAGATTATTGATAATAGAGTTGGCAATGAAGTTACTAATGAATATGATCATGTGAATGCAGGTGTTACTCAAGGAGACAATGAGAAACCAAATGAGGAACCAAGCCATGCTACTTCCTCATTTGAAGCACCAAATCTTCACAAGGCCGAGAAACCATACACTCCACCAATACCATTCCCTGGAAGACTTGCCAAGAGCAAGCAGGATAAGTCATTTAAGGACATTTTTGATATACTAAGCAAAGTGAATGTTAACTTACCTTTGCTTGATGTCATTAGGAACATGCCGGCATATGGGAAGTTCTTCAAGGAGTTAAACAGCTACAAAAGGAAGTATGGACCACATGAGAAGGTTGTGGTGTCTGAGAATGTGAGTGCAGTTTTGCAAAGAAAACTTCCACCAAAGCTCAAGGATCCAGGAAGTTTCTCTATCAACATCACCATAGGAGACAAGAAAGTAGAGAAGGCAATGCTTGATTTGGGTGCTAGCATCAACTTAATGCCTTATTCAGTGTACCTTCAATTAGGTTTGGGAGATTTGAAAGCCACCACCATTTCATTACAACTTGCAGACAGATCAGTGAAATATCCAAGAGGTATAGTAGAAGATATTCTATTTCAAGTTGATAAACTAATCTTGCCTGCAGATTTTGTAGTGTTGGACATGGAAGAAGCTCCTATACATGATCGTGAGTTGCCTATATTGCTTGGGAGACCCTTCATGGCCACGGCCAAAACCATCATTGATGTGCAAAATGGACTCCTCACTATGACAGTGTTAGGAGAGACAGTCCAATTCAAAGTGTTTGAATCTCTTTCTCATCCTTCTTCATCTCTTGATTGTTATGCCATTGATGTGCTTGATTCATTGGTATTCTCTAAGTTTTTGCAGGCACAATCGAATGAACCATTACAAACTGTTTTGAGTCAATCTCAAGATGAGTTTGATGAAGAAGATGCACTCATGGAAGAAGTAGCTGCCTTGGAAGCATTAGCATTGTATCCTTTGAATGTTTCACCTTTGTTAGAGCCTTGATGCGTGATTTATACGCACACAAATTAAACCCTATTTTCGTCAAATTGTAGTATATGTATAAGTAGGGATCGTTCTAGACCGGGGATTAGGAGGGATTGTTAACCACTTGGATTTGACTCAAAAACGTAAAATAACAATATGAAACACTATACTAGACTCAAAGAATGCAAAACTAAACTTTAAAACACTAAGACAAACCAAAAGACTCAAAACAACACAAACACACTCAAATCTGCCTAAAAACCACTTTCTGGGCAGATTTGAGCACAAACACAAATTTGGACGAAATTAAGTAATAACTTGACTCAAGAACGTAAAAACACAATATAAAACACTAAACTAACTCAAAGAATGTAAAACTAAACACTTAAAACATTAAACGAACCAAAAGACTCAAACATCACCCAAAACACTCAAAACTGCCTTAAAATCACTTTCTGGGCAGTTTTGAGCACTTTGGTGAATTTGGACGAAATTGGGAAATAAAATTGAATCAAAACACTTTAAAACATAAACTAAACAAATTCTAAACACTAAAGAACAAGAAAGTAAAGGGGGGGGTTTTAAATTGACGAAAATTGAAATAACAAAACAAGTTAATAAACTAAACAGATTGTAAAACGAATTTGATGGAATGGAATGAATGGATGATAGAATGGCTAAGGGGTTCATCTCCATACATGTTATACTTGCATAATAAAATGATTTCCAATTGCATTTCAATAAACCATGAAACTCAACACCCCGGGTTAACCGTGATGCACTAATTAACCTTCAAATCTTCCTAACGTTATTGAATTGGATGGGTTAGCGCATACAACAATTCAAAACATTCCCCACAAGTCCTCAACATGAATGCATAGAAGAGATACAAGCAAGAATCATTACGCTCTATGAAAATTATAAGTGTTGACGAGGCATTCGTTACTATGGATTGCATGAAACTTATGCCAAGAATTTGTTTAACGCGATTGTTTATAAGCAACCTCCACTACTTGTGAATATAAGTTCATAACGATTAGGTGAAACTTATATTCTAGCGTCATATTCATGCATGAAAATTAAGCGCGCATTCTCAATAAACATACATAAATAAGTTATCAATCAAACGGTTAAACAAATTGAATCCACAACTTATGAAACGCAATTAGAAGTATTCAAATCAAAATGCAAGCATAAACATATATTCGAATCACCCCCTAACCAAAGGGGGGTTTAGTTCCTCATGGTACAAAACAAAGAGAATCAAAGAAACACCTAAACATTCCAACAACTCAAACTTGAATTGTATGAACGTTTAGGCCCTCTTATCTTCCATTCCTCATTCGTACAAAACAAAGAGCATTGAAATTAAACATTGAAATCAAAGAAACACCTAAACATTCCAACAACTCAAACTTGAATTGTATGAACGTTTAGGCACTCTTCTCTTCCTCTTCGTTGTAGCACAAGGTCTAGGGATAGTTTGATGGTGTGAATGGTTTGGGGAGTGGTGGAGGAATGGAAGAGGAGTGGTGGAATATGGAAGGATGGTGTTTGGATTGTAAGGGAGAGCACGGCACAAGGGAGTTTTATGGTCTACATTTCTACAATGGATGAGTGTTTATGAATGGAATGGATGGACTTGTGAAGGGCACGGCCCCAAGGGACCAATTTCTGTTGTGAAATGAATTAGAATGTATGCAATGGATGCTTATTTATAGGTGAAATGGGGGGAACATGACAGCTAGGAGGGAATGTGGCTACATGTTTGAATGATTAAAGGATGCATGTGGGTTGGAATTGCATGTGCAATGAATATGTGGCTGCATGTGCAAGGGGACAATCTGAAAATGCATGTGGAAGCATGTGTTGGCTGTAATGATGAAATGGATGGGAGTGCATGTGGCTTAATTAATTAAAGGGAGTGCATGTGCAATGTTTTAAAGGATGGAATGCATGTGAATATGATGGAAATCTGATGGGAACTCACGGCAAGGATGATTTCTGGTGGTGAATGGGTGTATGTTTGAATGATTAAAGGGACATGTGGGTTGGAAATGATGAAGGAAATGCATGTGAGTGACAACTAGATATGTTGGTGAATGCATGTGGAATGTTTGTGGTGAGTGAATGTGCACGGCAATGAGTGAATGTGGTGGTGAATGTGGCTGATTTGATTTATGGAAGATGCATGTGGATTAAAGGTGAGTGAATGATTATGGAATGCAATCTGAAATGGGAGATGGAATGGGATGTTTTGCATGTGAATTAAAGAGTGAATGCATGTGCAATGACAGCTAGGTTGAATATGCATGTGGAATGGCTGATTTATTTGAAGAAGCATGTGCAATGAAGTGGAATGACAGCTAGGTTATGATGATGAATGCATGTGGCTGATTTAATTGAATAGGAAAGCATGTGGATTTAATGGTTTAAAGGGTGAATGCATGTGGATGCATGTGTTGATGAATGGGATTAGGAAAGGTTTAAATGTCCTAAAACTAAAGGGAACAAGGTTCCAACACTTTGGTCTTCAATTAGGTCTTCAATTTCGTCCAACACTTTGGCTCCAAGCATAAGCTATCCATCCTTAGCCCAAAAGTGCTCCAAAAGTCTCCAAATTGCATCTTTTTGCTCCTTTAGCCCTTTGGACCTACAAACACACGAAAATAGCTTAAAGTACTAAAATAACTAAAGAAACATAACGTAAATGCATGAGAACAAGCCATTTAAGTCGCATGAATATGCTCCTATCAAATACCCCCACACTTATCTTTTGCTAGTCCTCGAGCAAAACAAAACAACAAAAGAACACGAAACTAGACAAAACAAACAAAACACAACCTACACCTTCCAACAATCGTCTCAGGGATTTCCAATGCACATGACAAGTTAAAAATCATTATTCCCACAGATTTTAGCCATCTTTACACTTAAGTACATTCTTACTCATAGTCACCACATACTAGTTCACAATTAAGCATTTAAAATCATGATTTGAATGTAGTAATGATGCGGGATTTATACGCGCACAAATTAAACCCTCTTTTGACAATTGTAGTATAAGTATAAGTAGGGATCGTTCTGGACCGGGGATTAGGAGGGATTGCAAATCTCTTGGAAACTGACTCAAAAACGTAAAATAAAGTTTAAAACACTATACTAGACTCAAAGAATTCAAAAATACTTTAAAACATAAACTAAACAAATTCTAAGCACTAAAGAACAAGAAAGTAAAGGGGGGGTTTGATTTGACGAAATTAACTAAATTGCACAAATTGTAATTAAAGGCAAAACGTAAATATAAATGTGATGAAAATATGGATGATGGAATAGCCAAGGGGTTCTTCTCCACACATATTACACTTGCATACAAGATTGATTCTCAGTTGGTCTTTTGATAAATTATGAAACTCAACACTCCGGGTTAATTAGGTCCACTTAAATTAACCGTCAAGTTTTCCTTAAGTTAATGAATTGGATGGGTTAGCGCAACGCAATTCACAACATTCTCCAAAAGTCCTTTACGTGAACAGCACAATAAAGATACAATCAAAGATCATTAAGCGTCATGAAAACTATAAGTGTTGACAAGGCATTCGTTACTATGGAATACGCATGAAACTCGTGCCAAGAATTCATTTAACGCGATTGTTTATAAGCAACCTCCACTACTTGTGAATATAAGTTCATAACGATTAGGTGAAACTCACTTATATTCTAGCGTCATATTCATGCATGAAAATTAAGCGCGCATTCTTAATAAACATACATAAATAAGTTATCAATCAAACGGTTAAACAAATTGAATCAACAACTTATGAAATTCCAACGAAAGTTAATCAATTCATATTGCAAGTAATAAACATAATTTCGAATCACCCCCTAGCTAAAGGGGGTTTAGTTCCTCATATCTTTGAAATCAAAGAAACGCCTAAACATTCCAACAACTCAAAGTTGAATTGTATGAACGTTTAGGCACTCTTCTCTTCCATTCCTCATACGTACAAAACAAAGAGAATTAAATTTAAACTTTGAAATCAAAGAAACACCTAAACATTCCAACAACTCAAACTTGAATTGTATGAACGTTTAGGCCCTCTTATCTTCCTCGTTGTTGTAGCATAAGGTCTAAGGTGAGGTTTGGGGGATTATGGAAATGGATGAGGAGTGGTGGAAATGGAAAGATGGTTAGGGAAGGGAGAATGTGTTTGTAATGTGTTGTGTATGAAATGAGATGTCCATGAATGAATGAATGCAAGGGTATTTATAGGAGTAATGGAGGGAACATATGGCTATGTCATTTGTAGGTGAAGTAGGTGGATGTTGTAGGTGAAGTGGATGTTGTAGGTGAAGTAGGTGGATGTTGTAGGTGAAGTAGGTGGATGTTGTAGGTGAAGTAGGTGGATGATATGTTAAGTGATAAGTGATAAGTGATATGATATGTGGTTATGATATGATAAGTGGTTAAGTGGTGATGATAAGTGATAAGTGATTAAGTGATATGATATGTGGTGATGATAAGTGATAAGTGCATGTGGGCTAACTAATGAAGGAAATGTATGTGCAATGACAATGTGTTAGAATGGATGTGTGTTATGCATGGCATGATTGGGATTAGGAAAGGTTTAAATGTCCTAAAACTAAAGAGAACATGGTTCCAACACTTTGGCTCCAATTAGGTCTTCAATTTCGTCCAACACTTTGGCTTCAAGCATAAGCTATCCGTCCTTAGCCCAAAAGTGCTCCAAAAGTCTCCAAAATGCATCTTTTTGCTCCTTTAGCCCTTTGGACCTACAAACACACGAAAATAGCTTAAAGTACTAAAATAACTAAAGAAACATAACGTAAATGTACGAGAACAAGCCATTTAAGTCGCATAAATATGCTCCTATCAAATACCCCCACACTTAGCTTTTGCTAGTCCTCGAGCAAAACAGAAAAACAAAACAAAAAGAACAAAACACAACCTACACCTTCCAACAATCGTATCAGGGACTTCCAATGCACATGACAAGTTAAAAATCATTATTCTCACAGATTTGAGCCATCTTTACACTTAAGTACATTCTTAATCATAGTCACCACATACTAGTTCACAATTAAGCAATTAAAACACATTTCAAATGTAGTAACATGCCTTTAGAGAATTCCCTCAATTTCTTACTAGATGTACTCTCGTTTTTCACACAGATTTTCTGACTACACACCCTACACTAGGTATATGTGAAAAGATTGATGTAAACATGTAGACGAACACTCACATATGTTACAATAAGGAAAGCATTTTCTGGAGTTAATAAGCATGTTTAGATATGATCTCATGAATGGAATGCTACTACTTAGACGCGAGAACCAGTGACACCATAAGCTCATACCAAGTTCAAACTCCACAATTGAAATACATAACACTCAATATAGAAGTCAAAGGGTAGTAACGGGGCTAGGGTATTGGCTAACAATGAAAGGTGAAGGATAAACAAACATTCTTAAAGCAATAGTGAGCAAAGTATTGAATTAGGCACTTAGAATTCCCTTAAGAACGCAGAAGTCAACTTTGAACACCCAAGGGAAAATCACACAAAACTTAGGGCCATATTCAACTTTTTGGACCCTTTCTTCAACCATCAACGCTCGTGAGTTCATTCTTACTTATTTTCACTCCTTTTTTTTTTTTTTTTTTTTTTTTTTTGTTCTTTTCTTCTTTTTCTTTTGAATCTCAAAACATACATATAAACGTAAGAACAAACTTTTACTCCCCCACACTCATTTTCTTGCATAATGTAACTCAAAAGGAATTCATTTAAGTCATGCTCACTAAACTTTAAGAACAAGGGTATAGGAAAGTCCTACTCTAAGCTAGGTAAGGGGTGATGTGGGTAAACAAGGAATAAAGGCAAAACGAGGCTCAACGGGGTTAAAACTTACAACATATACGAAGTATGGGAAGTAAGGCTATTTGGCTATGGTGGTGGTCACTACACAACTTCTTCTTGAATATGTGTTATGCAAATCAATAACATGCTTTGAATGAAATGGGCATGAGTTCTAGCATTTGGAACTATATGATGAAACGCCTTCTAAGTAGTAACCAAGCAAAGAATAATAAGATCATGCAACGACTTTAGAAAACAAGAAATCACAGATTATACTCTCCAAAGAACGTTATAGGCTCAAGTCTCTCAGGGTTGTAGCGTTTGTTTGAGTTCCTTCCTTCAAGCATGTTACATAACTAATTTTTTTCTTTTATGATTGCATGTGAAGTCATACATTATAACCATAACCAAGCATATACCAAGAGTAAATCAAACTTTTCTCTATGTTTATAACTCTTTTTAACAGTCATGCAATTAGAAACCAAATCCTTATCATTGTGTTGGAAGGTGACCTACGACACAAAAACGACTCAAAACAACTCTTTTTGGGTTTTTCAAAACAATTTTTCAACTTTTTATGGGATTTTCGAATTATAAAACAAAACACACTAAAACACTCTAAAACAACTTAAAAACACCTTAAAACAGCAAGGAACAACATTAGAAGTTATGGTGGATAAAACCCTACGAATTTGCATCAAAACACTTTAGTTACCCCCCCACACTTAAATCAAACATTGTCCTCAATGTTTTAAGCATAGATTCACACAAAACATAAGTAAACACACAAAAAGCAACTAAACATATTAAACATGGCATAATGTAATTAACAAAGAGAAGAGTTTAGAGATGCAAATCTGGTTATAGAGTGTAAATTCCATCTTCTCCTTGGTAATTGCATTGAGGCTTTTGATCTTTGTGATTCCACAGGCTTACTCTTGAACTGGTTTCTGCCCATCGTTGATTTTCCTTTGTGCTACTTCTTGAACTGGGCAGCAGGATGGTTCATTTGGTCTCCCCCGAAGGTCTGAGCTTACTCCTTTGGTCTGTTTCTTTGTTCAATCTTTCCAATTCGTATTGAAAAGGGTTGGAGGATAACTCAGCCTAAGTTTGTCTCCACATGCTTCAATGTATCATTTTCACTTGCCTTACTCGCTCCCCTTTGCAGAAGTGGTCCCTTCTCTGGAAGTGTATCAACCGTTGAAGATGACTACTCGAGAGCAACGCTAGGTAAGCAATCAGGAATAGATTCCAGGCAGTTGGCTCCAGATCGGAAGACTGACTCCAAGTGCCGGCTGATTGCTTCTTTTACTTTGCCATGCGAGTAAGAACAAGGACAAAGAAAAAGACAGGGAAAGAGCATGATATGAGATACTTTTGCTTTTGACCTTGATGATATGAGATACCTTTGCTTTGAAGAAGCGGTGAATGAATCAGCACATGCTTCAATCCGCCGTTTCCTCCTGGGTCATATGTACTCCAGGCATCTGGTATCATCTTTGGGGAAGAAGAAAGAATTGAATATTTTGAAAGGCTTTGCTGGGAGTGCGCCCTCAGAGGTGAGGGAGAGTTGGGCATTTTCTTCTTGTTTGCCCTGCCATAAAAGACGAAGGTCGACATATATAGAGATAATAGCAAGTGGTGGTACTTTTTACCTTTGTCGACAAACGTTTTGATCCCGCAACTCCGGCTTTTTGAAATAGTGGCGCCTCTTCGATCTTTGAATTCGCCTCTTCGATTTCTGAGCAGGCGCCCCTTCGCTTTCTGAACGACACGTGGTAGTGCAGATGCGGCTCCTTTTGACAAAGCTGCACGCGTTTTCTGAAAAGCAGAGAAAGCGTCGCCGAACTTTGCGCTTGTCGGCTAAAGATGTGTAGTTGCGATGATGGCCTCCACGTGTTTTCAGCTTTGTCAGAAATCTTTTGACAAAGTTGAACGCGTCTTCTGAAAAGCCGAGAACGCGTCGCCTAAATTACGCCGGAAATTCCGGCTTTTTGAATTGGTGGACGCGTCGCCTTGGCTTCTTATAGAGCTATCGATCACCACAACAAACACACTCTGAAGAACTCCCATTCTTGAAAATCGACTCCGACCCTTTGAAAATTTACTCCATCAACCCCTATCTTTGAACACCTTTGAAAAAATGGCAAACTCATCGAACCTTAGCTTGGAATTGAGCCTTAGCAGTGATACGGGCGCGCCGCGTCAAGGTAACGTATGGCGCCCTTCTTTTTTATCTTCTAACGGTCCTCTTTCAGGTGAAGACTCTGTGATGCAGGACGCCACAACAGCTACAATAGTAGCTAGGAACCTCCTCACACCAAAAGATAGTAGGCTGCTATCAGGACGGTCCGATGAGTTGGCCGTTCAAGAGTCCCTCGCACTTAGTGTTCAGTGTGCGAGTTCTGTGTCCAACATGGGCCAACGCCTGCTTGCCCGCTCCCGTCAGGTGGAATCATTGATGGCAGAGGTGGAAAGACTTAAGCAAGAGATCCAGCAGCTTAAGTACGAGAATAGAAGTTTGCATGTGCTTGCAAATAACTATTCGTCGGGGATGAAGAGGAAGCTTGATGAGCTGCAAGAATCTGAGGGTCGAATTCACAGTGACCGTCAAAGGCTTGCGTCTTATCTCCAGAGGCACCTTTTTCCTGGGTCATCCAGCGCTTGGCCAAGTATTGAGGCCTGGAATGCTCTAGCTCCGATGCCTCCCGCTCCGATGGCTTCCGCTCCGATGCCTCCCGCTTCTATGCCTCCCGCTTCTGCGCCTTCCAATTCTGCGCCTCGTAGTGGGGCTTCACGCAAACAACCTTTGTGAAGCTCCACCTTTCTCCATGTTTAGTATCTTTTTTTTTTTTTTTTTTTTTTTTTTTTTTTTTTTTTAACATAAATAAAATCAAACGGCATGGAATTGGTCCTTGAATGGAAGGTGATACTTGAAGTGAACTGGCATTGGTTTGAATTCTAGTGTAGGTGCCTGATTCATAAAAAACAGCAAGTTAGTATAAAATCTAATGGAATTTGAAAAAAAATACTTACTTGTTTTGTCCGACAAGAATTCAATGACAAACACCACTCCTTTGAAAGTTTCAGGGATATTGGACTTGGCCAGATTGCAAGTGATGGTTATGACTTGTCCAATGTCATCAAATTTAACTTCTTTGGATTTTGTGGTTTCAAGAACGTCCTCTTTGATGAATTCATGACATTCCCTACTTGTCACCTTTGGAAGGGCTTCCAAGATGTCTTTTTCACCTTCTTCTTCCTTGGAAGTCATGAATTTGCAAGGAATAGGGATACTTGTTAGAACGGGGTTAAAAATAATGAAATTTGGAACAACCATACCTGTATTAGATGGCATAGGAGCAATAGGTGCCTCCGGTAAAGGTGTTTCCACCCTTTCCGTGGGTTGGGTGTATTCCTCTTCCTTGTGATTTGATTTTGATGGTTGAGGGTCCGTTCCAACCTCCTTGTCACTTCTCAACATGATAGCATTGGTGGTTTCAAATTCTCCCTTCTGATTTGCAATGGTTGAACTAGGGAGTTCGCCTTGGTCGCAAAATTGTCCTTCGAACTCCGCTATCTGCCCAATTTGCTTTTCCAGAGTAGTAAGTGATTGAAAAATCGTATCATTATCATTTGAATTACCTACATTACTTTGGGCAGGTTGTGGTGGCTGCATAGGCGTTGAATAGAACTCCTCATACGGCTGCCAATATCCTTCTTGTTGAGCCTCATTGTCTTGATTTTGTAAGCCCTGCACCAAACATATTAATTCATCAAGCTTTTGATTATAATTTATTGACGAACTTGAGTTTGGTTGGGCATATTGAATATGAGGTTGTGGTGGCTGCCAATATCCTCCTTGTTGAGCATTTTGAGGTTCCCACCACATAGAGTTTGAATGATCACTCCAATCCGAATTGTAAGTATTGGAAAACACGTTATTCCTTGATTGAAGATTAAATATATCAACTCTTTGCATTTGGGACCTTTCCATGAGTTGTGACAAAAGAGAAGCATTATCAAGTGCCATCTTGTTCTTAACAAACAAAACACAAATAAAAAAAACTAAATCTAAAAGACAATACAGAAACAAACAATCCAAGGGATTAGCAAATTTTCTAATCCCCGGCAACGGCGCCAAAATTTGATGCGGGATTTATACGCGCACAAATTAAACCCTCTTTTGACAATTGTAGTATAAGTATAAGTAGGGATCGTTCTGGACCGGGGATTAGGAGGGATTGCAAATCTCTTGGAAACTGACTCAAAAACGTAAAATAAAGTTTAAAACACTATACTAGACTCAAAGAATTCAAAAATACTTTAAAACATAAACTAAACAAATTCTAAGCACTAAAGAACAAGAAAGTAAAGGGGGGGTTTGATTTGACGAAATTAACTAAATTGCACAAATTGTAATTAAAGGCAAAACGTAAATATAAATGTGATGAAAATATGGATGATGGAATAGCCAAGGGGTTCTTCTCCACACATATTACACTTGCATACAAGATTGATTCTCAGTTGGTCTTTTGATAAATTATGAAACTCAACACTCCGGGTTAATTAGGTCCGCTTAAATTAACCGTCAAGTTTTCCTTAAGTTAATGAATTGGATGGGTTAGCGCAACGCAATTCACAACATTCTCCAAAAGTCCTTTACGTGAACAGCACAATAAAGATACAATCAAAGATCATTAAGCGTCATGAAAACTATAAGTGTTGACAAGGCATTCGTTACTATGGAATACGCATGAAACTCGTGCCAAGAATTCATTTAACGCGATTGTTTATAAGCAACCTCCACTACTTGTGAATATAAGTTCATAACGATTAGGTGAAACTCACTTATATTCTAGCGTCATATTCATGCATGAAAATTAAGCGCGCATTCTTAATAAACATACATAAATAAGTTATCAATCAAACGGTTAAACAAATTGAATCAACAACTTATGAAATTCCAACGAAAGTTAATCAATTCATATTGCAAGTAATAAACATAATTTCGAATCACCCCCTAGCTAAAGGGGGTTTAGTTCCTCATATCTTTGAAATCAAAGAAACGCCTAAACATTCCAACAACTCAAAGTTGAATTGTATGAACGTTTAGGCACTCTTCTCTTCCATTCCTCATACGTACAAAACAAAGAGAATTAAATTTAAACTTTGAAATCAAAGAAACACCTAAACATTCCAACAACTCAAACTTGAATTGTATGAACGTTTAGGCCCTCTTATCTTCCTCGTTGTTGTAGCATAAGGTCTAAGGTGAGGTTTGGGGGATTATGGAAATGGATGAGGAGTGGTGGAAATGGAAAGATGGTTAGGGAAGGGAGAATGTGTTTGTAATGTGTTGTGTATGAAATGAGATGTCCATGAATGAATGAATGCAAGGGTATTTATAGGAGTAATGGAGGGAACATATGGCTATGTCATTTGTAGGTGAAGTAGGTGGATGTTGTAGGTGAAGTGGATGTTGTAGGTGAAGTAGGTGGATGTTGTAGGTGAAGTAGGTGGATGTTGTAGGTGAAGTAGGTGGATGATATGTTAAGTGATAAGTGATAAGTGATATGATATGTGGTTATGATATGATAAGTGGTTAAGTGGTGATGATAAGTGATAAGTGATTAAGTGATATGATATGTGGTGATGATAAGTGATAAGTGCATGTGGGCTAACTAATGAAGGAAATGTATGTGCAATGACAATGTGTTAGAATGGATGTGTGTTATGCATGGCATGATTGGGATTAGGAAAGGTTTAAATGTCCTAAAACTAAAGAGAACATGGTTCCAACACTTTGGCTCCAATTAGGTCTTCAATTTCGTCCAACACTTTGGCTTCAAGCATAAGCTATCCGTCCTTAGCCCAAAAGTGCTCCAAAAGTCTCCAAAATGCATCTTTTTGCTCCTTTAGCCCTTTGGACCTACAAACACACGAAAATAGCTTAAAGTACTAAAATAACTAAAGAAACATAACGTAAATGTACGAGAACAAGCCATTTAAGTCGCATAAATATGCTCCTATCAAGTAACATGCCTTAGAGAATTCCCTCAAATCCTTACAAGATATGCACTCAATTTTCACACAGATTTTCTAACTCCACACCCTAAACTAGTTATATGTGAGAAGATTGATGTAAACATGAAAACGAACACTCACATATATGTATCATAAAGAGAGCAATTTCTGGAGTTAATAAGCATCTTTAGGTATGATCTCATGAATGGAATGCTACTACTTAGAATCGAGAACCAGTGACACCATAAGCTCATACCAAGTCCAAACTCCACATATTGAATACATAACATCAAGATAGAAGTTGAGGGTTGTAACGGGGCTAAGGGTAATGGTTTAACAAAGAAAGGTAAAGTAAAACAAAGGTTCTTAAAGTAATAGGAAGCGAAGTAATGAAATTGACACTTAAACTCACTTTTAATGGCAGAAATCAACTTTTAAACACAAGGGAAGATTCATGCAACAACTAGGGTCAAATTCACTCTTTTGGACCCTTCCTTCAATAACCAATGCTTGTGAGATCATTCTCACTTTTTTTTCAACTTTTTTTTTTTTCTTTCTTTTCAACAAATTTTTATTTTTATTTTTTTTTATTTCATTCTTTGGCCGTGCCCTATTATCTTCCCCCACACTTATTTTCTGTAGTATATTGATCAAAAGGAGTTCATTCTAAGTCATGCTTCACTATCCTTTAAGAACAAGGGGTTAACAAAGAAAATAAGCTTGAAAAGGCTCAAAAGGGGTAATCCTACAATACATGTGAAAAGGGATAGGCTTTTTGGCTTTGGCTTGACTAACAACTTCATCTTATTGTATGTTATGCAATCAATATCATGCTTTGAATGAAACGGATATAAGTTCTAGCATTTAGTTCTATCATGATACAATTGCATTCTAAGTAGTAACCAAGCAAGGAATAATGAGATCATGCAACAACTTTAGAAAACAAAGAATCATAGAAAATAACTCTCCAAAGAAGGTAATGGCTCGAGTCTCACAGGGTCGTAGCGTTTGTTTGAGTTCCTTCCTTCAAGCATGTTACAAAAACGAATTTTTCTTTTATGATTGCATGTGAAGTCATACATTATAACCATAACCAAGCATATACCAAGAGTAAATCAAACTTTCATCTATGTTTATAACTCTTTTTAACAGTCATGCAATTACAAACCAAATCCTTATTATTGTGTTGGAAGGTACCCTAAGACACAAACACACAAAAACGACACAAAACACTCTTTTTAGGCTTTTCAAAACATGTTTTTCAAATTTTTATGTGATTTTTGGAGTTATAAAAACAAAACACACTAAAACACTGTAAAACAACTTAAAAACACCTTAAAATAGCAAGGAACAACATTAGAAGTTATGGTGGATAAAACCCTACGAATTTGCATCAAAACACTTTAGTTACCCCCCCACACTTAAATCAAACATTGTCCTCAATGATTTAAGCATAGATTCACACAAAACATAAGTAAACACACAAAAAGCATTTAAACATACTAAACATGGCAGAATGTAATTAACAAAGAGAAGAGTTTAGGGACGCAAATCTGGTTATGGAGTGTAAATTCCCTCTTCTCCTTGGTGATTGCATTGAGGCATTGATCTTGGTGATTCCATAGGTGATGCTCTTGAACTGGGCTGGATGATTCTTTTGGTCTCCTCCACTTGTTGATTTTCCTTTGTGCTACTGGGCTGGAGGATTCTTTTGGTCTTCCCCGAAGGTCTGAGCTTACCCCTTTGGTCTGTTTCTTTGTTCAATCTTTCCAATTCGTATTGAAAAGGGTTGGAGGATAACTCAGCCTATGTTTGTCTCCACATGCTTCAATGTATCATTTTCACTTGCCTTACTCGCTCCCCTTTGCAGAAGTGGTCCCTTCTCCGGAAGTGTATCAACCGTTGAAGATGACTACTCGAGAGCAACGCTAGGTAAGCAATCAGGAATAGATTCCAGGCAGTTGGCTCCAGATTGGAAGACTGACTCCAAGTGCCGGCTGATTGCTTCTTCTACTTTGCAATGCGAGTAAGAACAAGGACAAAGAAAAAGACAGGGAAAGAGCATGATATGAGATACTTTTGCTTTTGACCTTGATGATATGAGATACCTTTGCTTTTGAAGAAGCGGTGAATGAATCAGCACACTTCAATCCGCCGTTTCCTCCTGGGTCATATGTACTCCAGGCATCTGGTATCATCTTTGGGGAAGAAGAAAGAATTGAGTATTTCGAAAGGCTTTGCTGGGAGTGCGCCCTCAGAGGTGAGGGAGAGTTGGGCATTTTTTTCAGGTCTGCCTTGCCATAAAAGACGAAGGTCGACATATATAGAGATAATATCAAGTGGTGGTACTGTTCTTTTACCCTTGTCGACAAATGTCTCTTCGATATCAGAACGACGCCTCTTCGATTTCTGAGCAGGCGCCCCTTCGATTTCTCTTCGATATCAAGTGCGGATGCGGCTCCTTTTGACAAAGCTGCACGCGTTTTCTGAAAAGCAGAGAAAGCGTCGCCGAACTTTGCGCTTGTCGGCTAAAGATGTGTAGTTGCGATGATGGCCTCCACGTGTTGTCTGAAAAGAAGAAATCTTTTGACAAAGTTGAACGCGTCTTCTGAAAAGCCGAGAACGCGTCGCCTAAATTACGCCGGAAATTCCGGTTTTTTGAATTGGTGGACGCGTCGCCTTGGGTTCTTATAGAGCTATCGATCACCACAACAAACACACTCTGAAGAATTCCCATTCTTGAAAATCGACTCCGACCCTTTGAAAATTTACTCCATCAACCCTTATCTTTGAACACCTTTGAAAAATGGAAAACTCATCGAACCTTAGCTTGGAATTGAGCCTTAGCAGTGATACGGGCGCGCCGCGTCAAGGTAACGTATGGCGCCCTTCTTTCTTATCTTCTAACGGTCTTCTTACAGGTGAAGACTCCGTGATGCAGGATGCCACAACAGCTACAATAGTAGCTAGGAACCTCCTCACTCCAAAAGATAGTAGGCTGCTGTCAGGACGGTCCGATGAGTTGGCCGTTCAAAAGTCCCTCGCACTTAGTGTTCAGTGTGCGAGTTCTGTGTCCAACATGGGCCAACGCCTGCTTGCCCGCTCCCGTCAGGTGGAATCATTGATGGCAGAGGTGGAAAGTCTTAAGCAAGAGATCCAGCAGCTTAAGTACGAGAATAGAAGTTTGCACGTGCTTGCAAACAACTATTCGACGGGCATGAAGAGGAAGCTTGATGAACTGCAAGAGTCTAAAGGTCGGATTCAAAGCGACCGTCAAAGGTTTTCTGCTTATCTCCAGAGGCACCTTTTTCCTGGCTCATCCAGCGCTTGGCCAAGTATTGAGGCCTGGAATGCTCTAGCTCCGATGCCTCCCGCTCCGATGCCTTCTGCTCCGATGCCTTCCGCTCCGATGCCTTCCGCTTCAATGCCTTCCGCTTCAATGCCTTCTGCTCCGATGCCTTCAGCTCCGACGCCTCGTAGTGGGGCTTCACGTAAACAACCTTTGTGAAGCACCATCTTTCTCCATGTTTAGTATTTTATTTAATATATGAAATTTTTTTTTTTTTTTTTTTTTTTTTCAGTGCATTGGGTTGCCTCCCAAGTAGCGCTTTCTTTTACGTCTTGCAGCCGGACGGAGAACCCAATCACTCCAGGATATGTTCACGAATCGGATGAGAACTCCGAGTCATAAACTAGTACCTAAAACAAGAAACAAAACAAGATTAAGAATCTGGAATAAAAACAAACAAAAATAAAACAATCCAAGGGATTAGCAAGTTTTCTAATCCCCGGCAACGGCGCCAAAATTTGATGCGAGAATTTGTGGCTGCATGTGCAAGGGGACAATCTGAAAATGCATGTGAAAGCATGTGTTGGCTGTAATGATGAAATGGATGGGAGTGCATGTGGCTTAATTAATTAAAGGGAGTGCATGTGCAATGTTTTAAAGGATGGAATGCATGTGAATATGATGGAAATCTGATGGGAACTCACGGCAAGGATGATTTCTGGTGGTGAATGGGTGTATGTTTGAATGATTAAAGGGACATGTGGGTTGGAAATGATGAAGGAAATGCATGTGAGTGACAACTAGATATGTTGGTGAATGCATGTGGAATGTTTGTGGTGAGTGAATGTGCACGGCAATGAGTGAATGTGGTGGTGAATATGGCTGATTTGATTTATCGAAGATGCATGTGGATTAAAGGTGAGTGAATGATTATGGAATGCAATCTGAAATGGGAGATGGAATGGGATGTTTTGCATGTGAATTAAAGAGTAAATGCAAGTGAATTAAAGAGTGAATGCATGTGCAATGACAGCTAGGTTGAATATGCATGTGGAATGGCTGATTTATTTGAAGATGCATGTGCAATGAAGTGGAATGACAGCTAGGTTATGATGATGAATGCATGTGGCTGATTTAATTGAATAGGAAAGCATGTGGATTTAATGGTTTAAAGGGTGAATGCATGTGGATGCATGTGTTGATGAATGGGATTAGGAAAGGTTTAAATGTCCTAAAACTAAAGGGAACAAGGTTCCAACACTTTGGTCTTCAATTAGGTCTTCAATTTCGTCCAACACTTTGGCTCCAAGCATAAGCTATCCATCCTTAGCCCAAAAGTGCTCCAAAAGTCTCCAAAATGCATCTTTTTGCTCCTTTAGCCCTTTGGACCTACAAACACACGAAAATAGCTTAAAGTACTAAAATAACTAAAGAAACATAACGTAAATGCATGAGAACAAGCCATTTAAGTCGCATGAATATGCTCCTATCAAGCCTTTAGAACCATCAATGTCATATCTAACTCCTTCCACTGTTAAGGCACCAAAACTTGAACTTAAACCACTTCCACCACATCTAAAATATGCATATCTAGCTGAATTTGAAACTCTTCCAATTATCATAGCTTCTGATCTCACCCCAAATGAAGAAGATAAACTAATTAGGGTGTTAAAAGAGTTCAAATCAGTTTTTGGTTGGTCTATTGCAGATATCAAGGGAATAAGCCCTACCATGTGCATGCATAGGATTCTTTTGGAGGAAGGGGCAACGTCAACCCGTGAGCCACAAAGAAGACTCAATCCACACATGAAGGAGGTTGTTAGGAATGAGGTGTTGAAATTGTTAGATGTGGGGATCATATATCCCATTTCTGATAGCAAATGGGTGAGTGCTATTCAAGTGGTTCCTAAGAAGGTGGGAATCACTGTGATGAGGAATGAAAACAATGAGCTTGTGCCCACAAAGCCCACAGCTAGTTGGCGTGTTTGCACCGATTACAGGAAGTTGAATTCTAGCACTAGAAAAGATTACTTTCCTATGCCTTTCATAGATCAAATGCTTGAGAGATTGGCAGGTTACTCACATTATTGTTTTCTGGATGGATACTCAGGTTACAATCAAATTGCAATCGCTCCGGAGGATCAAGAAAAAACAACTTTTACTTGCCCCTTTGGCACATTTGCATACAGGAGAATGCCTTTTGGACTTTGCAATGCTCCAGCAACATTCCAAAGATGCATGTTGGCCATCTTTTCTGACATGGTAGAAAGATTCATTGAGGTATTTATGGATGACTTCTCAGTGTTTGGTTCCTCTTTTGATGAATGTCTTAACCATCTCTCTTTAGTACTTCAAAGATGTCAGGAAACAAATTTGGTTCTCAATTGGGAAAAGTGCCAATTTATGGTGAAACAAGGAATTGTATTGGGACATGTAATCTCTAGCAAAGGAATGGAGGTGGACAAAGCCAAAATTGACGTCATCACCAATATGGTAGCCCCCACCACTGTGAAGGGAGTAAGAAGTTTTTTGGGCCATGCGGGTTTTTATCGTCGTTTCATTAAGAACTTTTCAATGATCACTCGTCCATTATGCAATCTGTTAGCTAAAGATGTTGTATTTCATTTTGATAAGGCTTGTATGGATGCATTCAATAATTTGAAATATGAACTAACCTCGGCCCCTATTATTATGGCACCAGATTGGTCGTTACCTTTTGAATTAATGTGTGATGCCTCTGACTATGCTATTGGTGCAGTTTTAGGGCAAAGGGTGAACAAGCTTCCACATGTGATCTACTATGCAAGCCGGACTCTGCATAATGCCCAACTTAACTATTCCACAACTGAAAAGGAGTTGCTTGCTGTTGTTTTTGCCTTAGAAAAGTTTAGGTCATATCTTGTGGGATCTAAAGTTATTGTGTTTTCTGATCATGCATCCCTTAGGTACTTGATGACAAAGAAGGATGCTAAACCACGCTTGATTAGATGGATGCTCTTACTACAAGAGTTTGACTTGGAAATTCGAGATAAGAAGGGCAGTGATAATGTTGTGGCTGACCATTTGTCCAGGCTTAATGAAAACCATGGAGTTGGACAACCTTTGCCCCTAAATGAATCATTTCCAGATGAACAACTCCTTGTTGTTCAAGAACAAGAACCATGGTATGCGGATTTTGTTAATTATCTTGCTTGTGGTATAATGAGAAATGACCTTTCTTTTCAGGAAAGAAAGAAGTTCCTTGCCATGGTAAAGCACTACGTTTGGGACGAACCATATTTGTTTAAATATTGCCCTGATCAAATCATTAGGAGATGTGTCCCAGAGAGTGAGCAACAAAGCATTCTAACATTTAGCCATACATTGGCATGTGGAGGACATTTTGGTGCCAAAAAGACATCTCTAAAGGTTTTACAATCTGGTTTCTTTTGGCCTACTTTATTCAAAGATGCTTTTGATTTTTGTTCTAAGTGTGATAGGTGCCAGAAAATGGGGAACATTAGCCGAAGAAATGAGATGCCATTGAACAACATATTGGTGGTGGAACTCTTTGATGTTTGGGGAATCGATTTCATGGGACCATTTCCATCCTCTTTTGGCTACTTATACATATTAGTGGCAGTGGATTACGTATCCAAATGGGTTGAAGCCATTGCTACAAGAGCTAATGATCATAAGGTTGTGTTGAATTTTCTCAAAGATGTGATTTTTTGTAGGTTTGGAACCCCAATAGCTATTATTAGTGATGGTGGCAGCCATTTCTGCAACAAACCTTTTGAGTCCTTGATGAAAAAGTACAACATCAAACACAAAGTGGCAACCCCGTACCATCCTCAAACCTCAGGACAAGTGGAGATTAGCAATAGGGAGATCAAGAACATTTTGATGAAGACTGTGAGCCCTACAAGGAAGGATTGGTCATTGAGGTTAAATGATGCACTATGGGCATATAGAACAGCATACAAGACCCCCATTGGCATGAGTCCTTATCGCCTTGTGTTTGGGAAAGCTTGTCATTTGCCAATGGAGCTTGAACACCGTGCATATTGGGCCATCAAGAAGTTCAACTTTGATTACAAGGATGCTGGAATAGCAAGGAAGCTCAAACTTAATGAGTTGGAAGAGCTTAGAAATGAGGCATATGAGAATGCCAAAATCTACAAGGAACGGACTAAGCTCTATCATGACAAGGCCATCCTAAGGAAGGAGTTTCACCAAGGTATGAAAGTACTTTTGTATGACTCACGTTTGAGACTTTTTCCAGGAAAACTGAAGTCTAGGTGGGTGGGACCATTCAAAGTGCTGCAAACATTTCCCCATGGAGCTGTGGAGATAGAGAACATGAAGAATGGCACCTCTTTTAAAGTCAATGGGCAGCGATTGAAACTGTACTTGGAGAAAGTGGAGGAAGAGCCAGTGTATCAAGTTGTAGATTTTCTTGAGTTTACAACACCATGAACAAGCTACCATGTCTTGCCTAGACATTAAATAAAGCGCTTGCTAGGAGGCAACCTAGTGTGATTTGTGTTCTTTCATTATTTTGTGTTTATGTTATTTCCATTCCATATTCTTTGCCTTTTTGCTTTGCATACGATTTTAAGCATCGAGGGCAATGCTTAGGTTAGGTTTGGGGGTGTGGGATGGAAGGTTTGTGTTTTGTGTTTGTTTTATGTGTTAGTTTTGGTTAAAGGTGTTTTGCATGCTAATACGAATGTATATGAGGACTATGTTTGAAAACAAACGATTGGGTTGCTATGGAAAAGTGTTGCATCTTGTTGTCATGTATAAAGCTTTAACTCTTGAAATTATGATCATGGAGGTACCATACTCAAATTCTGGAAGAAGAATAGTGGAGACTACCCTAGTGAGTTATTTTGAGCCTAATTGTTTCTTTGAGAGGGTTTAAAGTGTTTCTACTCTTATCTTTTTCTTTCAATTTCACTTTAAATGATCTCATTGATTCTATTTCGTTTGAATGCTAAGAATCATTTTCCTTTGCAGATACCATGTATTTAGTATCATTCATGAATGAACTCAATGAGATGATGTTAGGCTATGCATGTTTAACTACTAAAAGGCTTAAATCCTACCCATTTGTGTGCTCCATTCACCCTTGTTGCAGCCAAACACTTTAGCCTAACTTTTTCATCACCCACACCATAATCTACCCATTCTAGCCCATTACAAGCCATACCTTATAGTTTGGGGAATACCAATGTGATGAAGACTAAAAAGGTAAATTGAGCTTAGAACAAGATTGTGGCGTGTACCGAGGGCGCCTATGTTGAAAATGTTTCTCAAAAAAAAAAATGAGAAAAGAAAAAAAAAAAGAGGATCAAAGTGGATACAAATTCCAAATCGCCTCATTATAAAGCATAGGGCCTGGACGCCAAAAACAAAAGAAGACAAATGCCAGTGAAGAGCCTCAAAGACACTTTGGTATGCCCCAAACTCTAGTATTTCATATCAAATCTTTCATAACCTATACCCTAAGCCTTGCATTACAACCTTGAAGAAGACCTAACTGATCATTGAGGATGTATTCATGAGTGATGATAAGTGTGTGTATTTCTATATTCTTAGCATTTGATTCATTTCATGAGATCTACTCAGAAACTGTGCTTCCATTTCAGATTTCATATGTGAGAATTTTGATTCCCTTTACATAATTTCACTCATATATGTTGTTGAGAGATTAAAACCTTAAGATCTGAGTGAGAACTTGAGTGGAAACTGTGAGGAGTAGAGTTGAGGCGAATTCTATCTTAAACATTTGGGTATGGTGACTTTGAAGTTGTAAGATATGGAGAAAAATCTTTATACATTACAAGTGATACGATTCTTTGAAATGGAAATCTTTTGAGTTGAATGAATGACAAAATCTTCATTGGTTCTTATTAGTTTGTTTAAAGCATGTATTAACCAAGTTGTTTGCAGATTTTGTAAATGTTTGTGGGTGTCATCACTGTAAACCCTCAGGAGACACAACTCCTCCAACTAGGGACACCTAGGGGTTCAAAGGCTTGTTGCACATGCTCAGTGCAATCGTTTGGCCAGCGAAAGTGGTTTAGTTAGATGTTTGTATTTTGTGTGTTTTAGTTTTAAGTTTGCTCGAGGACTAGCAAAAAACCAGGTTTGGGGGTATTTGATAAGTCATAATTTGCATGCAGGTATATCTTTCTTATTTGGCGTTTTTGTATTGTTTTTGGATTAAACTAGTTGCATTTTACATTGTTTGGTGTTAGTGTGCAGCCAAGTGTGTAATAAGATCAATTGGAAGGCAAATGAAGGAATGTGGTGCAATTCGGCCATATTGGGTGAATCTAAACAAGGCAAAAAGATTGAAGTCAAATTGGGTGGTTCCAACACCAAAACATGCATTCACATGCATGTTCAAACACCTTGCCGAGCACTTACATGCATTTCCAGCTCCCTTTGCATTTCCAACTCATGCATGTCCATAACCTGTGCCGTGTATTCCCTTGCTTTGTCCAGCTCCCTTTTGCACCAAAAACATTCACTCCCATTAATTAAACCTTTCAGCCATATTTACACCAACAAACATCATCATACCGTGCACTCCCATGTGATTCCAAGGCAGATTATGTACTTCTAATACCAAAACATGCATTCACATGCATGATTCACAATCTGACCGTGCATTCCATTACCTTTCTCCACTTCATCTTTGCAGAAATCCACATGCATCTCAATTAAACATTCCCTGCCATTTCAGCGCTCCTTCATGTCCATCCCGTGCAATTCCATTCCCATTTCCAGATTATTATAACCAATTTCAGATTGTCCACTCCCTTGTGGCAGACATTGCACATGTATCTTGGATTAAATAACCACATACCTGCAAATCATGTCCATGCTTTGCATCCATCACTCCAGAAATCCACTCATCCCACCACTTCATGCGATTCCAGCTCCTTCTTGTCTAGACCGTGCACATTCATCCCTTTTTCAGTTTTCCTTTCACATGCTTCTTGTTAGCTTTCACATGCATTGCTATTGTTTATCCATCATTAACCATATTCAGAAATTCACCAAGGGACTCACACACTCTCTCTCTCGGATTTCATTCCATTATTCCACACACCTTCTCTCCCATTCACAGAAAAACTATCTACATTTTATTCCATTACACATTCTCTCCCATCTGCATTGTGGTTCTTCATTCAGTCCATTACACACACATAGCCGCTGCATTCCCACTCGATTTCTGTCCATTTCTGTCCATTTCTGTCCCAAGGGCAGAAACCATTC
The DNA here is from genome assembly GCF_963583255.1 of Pyrus communis. NCBI lineage: Eukaryota > Viridiplantae > Streptophyta > Magnoliopsida > Rosales > Rosaceae > Pyrus > Pyrus communis. The sequence continues at coordinate 24,332,232 of NC_084804.1, forward strand.
AACCATAACTAATCTACCTTCATCCGCACCACATTTGGAAAACCAACACCGAAGGCAATCTTCAAGGAATTCAACATCAGTTTTGCTTAAAGGGTTTCTTCTTATTAATTCTATGTTCATTCATGTTTTATATTTTTATGTTAAATCTTTTGTAAACATGAATTGTAACTAATCCTCCTCTAGGGATTCGATGTAACCTTGCAAAGTTTGCCATGTAATTAAGTTAGAATGCTCAGTTTGTCCATCTATTTCTTGTTTCATTCTCTGATTTAATGGTGACTTAGTGTGTTGATTTTAATGTTTGATCATCATTTGAATTAATCACTAAGTTGTGTAGCCAAGATTAAAACACACATCATGCATAATCTTGGTAGATATGTGAATGAATGAAGGGAATGTTTAGCAAACATCCTGCCGAGTTATTCCCTTTGGTTTTATGAAAGTTTCTTGTGCATTACATACTCTTGATTATGAACCCAAGTTGCACATCACAACTAGGTTCATGATTAGAGACATTTGATCAAATCCACACATCACATGGTTGATCATGTCCAAGTGAAACAAACTCAAGAAATAGGTAGATGAATGAGTATAAACTAACTTAACAAACATGGACTTGGTTTAGCAATGGTGAAACCGAATCCCTAGTTTCATCTCCATTGGTACTATCTCATTTTATTAATTGTTGAGTCATTTATTTGTGTTTACTTCACTTTCTTATACTTTCAAGTTACAACAACAAATCTGCCTATTCTGTTTAGTTTGATTCATTTCATAGAGTTCTTGCAAAACAAGTCATTACATAGGTCCAATTAGTCCCTGCGGATTCGACACCCTTGCTTGTGCCATTATACTAAATATATTCTAGCATTAGGAAGGAATAATACATCAACAAGGAAAACAAACAAACAAACTAAACAAAACGAAACGAAACAAAACAATCAAAAGACAATCTAAACCTTCCAACGTCGCCTCAGGGATTTCCAATGCACATGACATGTTAAAATTCATTATCTCCACAGATTTTAGTCATCTTCACACTTAAGTACATTCTTAATCATAGTCACCACATACTAGTTCACAATTAAGCATTTAAAACCATGTTTTGAATGGAGTAACATGCCTTAGAGAATTTGCTCAATTCCTTACAAGATATGCACTCAATTTTCACTCAGATTTTCTAACTACACACCCTAATCTAGTTATATGTGAGAAGATTGATGTAAACATGAAAACGAACACTCACATATATGTATCACAAAGAAAGCAATTTCTGGAGTTAATAAGCATGTTTAGATATGATCTCATGAATGGAGTGCTACTACTTAGACGCGAGAACCAGTGACACCATATGCTCATACCAAATTCAAACTCCACAAATTGAAACACTTAACACTCAAGATTGAAGTCAAGGGTTGTAATGGGGCTTGGGGTATTGGTTAACAATGGAAGGATAGGGATAACAAACATTCTTGAAGCAATAGCAAGCAAAGTAATGAATTTGAGACTTAGAATTCACTTTAAAACACAGAAATCAACTTTTAACACAAAGGGAAGATCTAAGCAACACTCAGGGCCATATTCAACATTTTGGACCCTTTCTTCAACTACCATAAACATGTGAACTTATTTTCATTTATTTCACACTCTTTTTTCTTTCTTTTCACAACTTTTTATTTTCTTTTTCTTTTTCCACGAATTTTTTCTTTTTTTTTTCTTTTCCACCCATGCCTATGTCACACTAACTCACATGAGAAATACTTCCCCCACACTTGTTTTCTGCCATACATTAATCAAAAGGAGTTCAATTCAAATCATGCTTTGCTATGCTTCAAGAATAAGGGTATGGATGGTCCTAATCTAGGCTAGGTGAGGATAATGTGGGTTAACAAAGAATGCAAGCTTAACAAGGCTCAATGGGGTTAACTTAAACATATAATGAAGTAGGATACACAGCAATTTGGCTTTGGTGGTGGTCACTACACAACTTCTTCTTGAATATGTGTTATGCAAATCAATAACATGCTTTGAATGAAATGGGCATGAGTTCTAGCATTTGGAACTATATGATGAAACGCCTTCTAAGTAGTAACCAAGCAAAGAATAATGAGATCATGCAACGACTTTAGAAAACAATAATGCACAGATTTTAACTCTCCAAATAACGTTTAGGCTCAAGTCTCACAAGGTTGTAGCGTTTGTTTGAGTTCCTTCCTTCAAGCATGTTACAAAAACTAATTTTTCTTTTATGATTGCATGTGAAGTCATACATTATAACCATAACCAAGCATATACCAAGAGTAAATCAAACTTTTCTCCATGTTTATAACTCTTTTTAATAGTCATGCAATTAGAACCAAATCCTCATCATTGTGTTGGAAGGTACCCTAAGACACAAACAAACAAAAATGACTCAAAACACTCTTTTTAGGCTTTTCAAAACATGTTTTTCAAATTTTTATATGATTTTCGGAGTTATAAAACAAAACACACTAAAACACTTCAAAACAGCTTAAAAACACTTTAAGACAGCAAGGAACAACACTTGAAGTTATGGGTGCTAAAATCCCACGAATTTGCATCACATATACTTAGTTACCCCCCCACACTTAAATCAAACATTGTCCTCAATGTTTTAAACATAAATTCACACAAAACACAAGTAAACACATAAACAGCAACTAAACAACATAACATGGCAGATTAGAAACAACAACAAGGAGAAGGGTTTGAGGAATGCAAATCTGGAATTTGGGGGATTCCTAGGGCTTCCTTTGTTGGATGGATGGGTTGCCTCCCACATAGCGCTTGCTTTAACGTCGTACAGCCGGACGAAGCACATCTTCACTCCAATTTGGAACCCACGGCATGCAAGGGAATCTCTTCCACAACATGTCCTTCAACACTTTCATAATATGGCTCAATGAATGGGAGGGGGTAGTGACTCCCTGATGGTGGTGTTTTAGTTTCGAAAGTCCATGTAAATGCTCCCACCACCTTTAAATCGGTTGGGCACCTGCACCAAAGAAGGTAACAACCTATTAATTGAAATGGGAATTGAAATTGGGATTGAAGACTTACAAACATATTGTGGTGAAGGCTCAAAATCGGCAGCCCTATCAACAATGTCACCATGGCTACTTTCGGCCATATGGGGGTGGTTGTAGGGCAATCACTCCAAGTTCTTCTCCAATGGTGGTTCTTGATACATCCTTCGTGATAAGTGTGGATACTTTCGGCCCTATGTCCTTATGCACATCTATGACAAAACAAGAATGACTATCGTTAGGATTCTTAATAGAGTCATAAACATTGAATTTAATTATATCACCACCAAACTCCATTGTTAGTGCTCCCTTGGCCACATCAATCTTTGTTTGGGCTATTTTCATGAACGAACGGCCTAGCAAGATTGGCAATGATGGAGCATGGCTCGAATCCTCCATTTCTAATACATAAAAATATGCAGGAAAGATGAGATGATTGACTTGCACTAAAACATCCTCAAGGACTCCCTTGGGATAAACATTAGAACGATCGGCCAATTGAATTATAACGCCATCTTGTTTTAACTCACCAAGGTTCATAGATGCATAAATGGAATATGGCATGACATTAATAGAAGCACCTAAATCTAACATGCATTGTTCAAATCTAGTGTTTCCAATTATGCATGGGATAGTAAAGCTCCCTGGATCCTTACATTTTGGAGGTAACTTTCATTGCAAAACCGCGGATACATTTTCACTTACTTTCACAACTTCTTTGTTTGAAATTCTTTTCCTAGTTGTGCATAACTCTTTTAAAAACTTTGCATACCTGGGCACTTGCTTAATGGCATCAAGTAAAGGAATGTTTACTTGGACCTTCCTACATCGAAGTAAAGGAATGTTTACTTGGACCTTCTTACATCAAATCCCTAGGCAGAAATTAGTTACACTTCATGTTTACAGAATGTTTGACATAAAAATATACAACATGAATGAACATAGAATTAAGGAGAAGGAACCCTTGAAGCAAAACTGATGTCGAAATCCCTTAAGAGTTGCCTTCGGTGTTGGTGCTCCAAGTGTGTTGTAAATGAAGGTGGAGCGGCTAAGGTTGAATGGTTTCTGCGAATGGGAGAGTGTATGGACAGTTTCTGTGAATGGGAGAGTGTGTGTAATGGAATGAAGCCGAGAGGAAGTGACTGAAATGCCTAATTCGCTTGGTTTAAATAGGGAGATGAATGGATGGGAGAGGGAACATGACAACTAGGTGAATGCATGTGCAAATCTGGAAGTGGTGCTGGAAAGTGGAGGGGGAGTCACGGCCATGATTGTGTTTGTGTGAATGGTTATGGAGTGGGTGGATTTCTGGGATGGTGATGCACGGTTTAAGGGAAATATGGATGCATGTGGCTAATTTAATTGAAGATGCATGTGGAAGGAATGCTGGAAAGGTGTATGAATGTGCACGGCATGGGCTGATTAAGTGTTGTTTATGAATGTGTTTGCATGTGGAATGTCTGCAAGAATGAAGTGGACAACCTGGAATTGGTTGTAACAAGCTGGAAATGGGTATGTAAGTGCACGGTATGGGCATGAGGGAGTTGGAAATGCAAAGGTGATCTGTTTTGGTGCTGGAAGTGCATAAGGGAGCTGGAAATGCATGTGAGTGCTTGGCAAGGTGTGTGAAACCACCCAATATGGCCGAATTGCACCACTTGTCTTCCACAACTTTTCCTGAAATTCCAAAAGCCAAATTAGTCTTAGATTCCTCATTTGGACTTCAAGTTAACTCTCCAAAATCCTCCCCACGTTTGGAATAATGCTCAGCTACCAAAAGGAGTGTTTTTACTTCATTTGCCTTCCAATTGATCTTATTACACACTTGGCTGCACACTAACACCAAATAATGTAAAATGCAACCATTTTAATCCAAAAACATCACAAAGACACCAAATATGGAAGATATAAACGCATGCAAAATGTGAACTATCAAATACCCCCAAACCTGGTTTTTGCTAGCCCTCGAGCAAACTTAAAACTAAAACACACAAAACACTATCATCTAACTAAACCACTTTCGCTGGCCAAACGATTGCACTGAGCGTGTGCAACAAGCCTTTGAACCCCTAGGTGTCCCTAGTTGGAGGAGTTGTGTCTCCTGAGGGTTTATAGTGATGACACCCACAAACATTTACAAAATCTGCAAACAATTTGATTAAAACATGCTTTAAACAAACTAATAAGAACCAATGAAAAACTTTGTCATACATTCAAACTCAAAAGTTTGCTACTTCAAAGAATCGTATCAATTGTAGCGTATAAAGCTATTTCTCCATTTTCTTACAACTTCAACATAGGTCACCATACCCAAATGCTTAAGATAGAACTCGCCTCAACTCAACTCCTCACAGATTTCCCTCAACTTTTCACTCAGATCCTAAGGTTTAGTCTTTCCACAACCATATATGAGTGAAATTATGTGAAGGGAATCAAAAGTCTCACATATGAATCTTGAAATGAAAGCACAATTTCTGAGTAGATCTCATGAAATGAATCAAATGCTAAGAATATAGATAACACACACACTTACCATCACCCATGAATACATCCTCAATGTTCAGCTAGGTCTTTCTCAAGATTGTAACGTAAGGCTTAGGTTATAGGTTACGAAAGAAGTGATATGAAATACTAGAGCTTGGGGCATACCAAAGTGTCCTTGAGGATCATGCTCTTCACTTGCATTTGTCTTCTTTCTTCTTTGTTTTTGGCGTCCAGGCCCTATGCATTATAATGAGGAGATTTGGAACTTGTATCCACTTTGATTCTCTTTTTTTTTTTTTTTTTTTTTTGATAGCTTTATTTTTAGAAACAACTTCAACATAGGTGCCCTCGGTACATGCCACAATCTTGTTCTAAAGCTCAATTTACCTTTAGTCTTCATCACATTGGTATTCCCCAAACTATAAGGTATGGCTTGTAATGGGCTAGAATGGGTAGAGTATGGTGTGGGTGATGAAAGAATTAGGCTAAAGTGTTTGGCTGCAACAAGGGTGAAGGGAGCACACAAAGGGATAGGATTTAAGCCTTTTAGTAGTTAAAACATGCATAGCCTAACATCATCTCATTGAGTTCATTCATGAATGATTCGAAACACATGGTATCTGCAAAAGAGAGTAATTCTTAGTATCCAATCAAAATAGAAGTAATGAGATCATTTAAAGTGAAATTGAAAGAAAAAGATAGGAGTAGAAACACTTTAAACCCTCTCAAAGACGCAATTAGGCTCAAAATAACTCACTAGGGTAGTCTCCACAATTCTTCTTCCAGAATTTGAGTATGGTACCTCTATCATCATAATTTCAAGAGTTACAGCTTAATAAATGACAACAAGATGCAACCCTTTTTCATAGCAACCCAATAGTTTGTTTGCAAACATAGCTCTCATATACATTCGTATTAGTAAGCAAAAACACACTTAACCAAAACTAACACAACTTAACACAAAAAAAAAACAAAACTTCCATCCCACACCCCCAAACCTAACCAAAGCATTGTCCTCGATGCTTAAAATTGTATGTAATGCAAGTAGGCAAAGAATACGGAATGGTGACAACATAAACACAAAATAAGGAAAGAACACAAACCACACTAGGTTGCCTCCTAGCTAGCGCTTTATTTAATGTCTAGGCAAGACATGGTAGCTTGTTCACTGTGTTGTAAACTCAAGAAAATCTACAACTTGATAAACTTGCTCTTCCTCCACTTTCTCCAAATATGGTTTCAATCCCTGCCCATTGACTTTAAAAGAGGTGCCATTCTTCATGTTCTCTATCTCCACAGCTTCGTGGGGAAATGTTTGCAGCACCTTGAATGGTCCCACCCACCTAGACTTCAATTTACCTGGAAAAAGTCTCAAACGTGAGTCATACAAAAGTACTTTCATACCTTGGTGAAACTCTTTCCGTAGGATGGCCTTGTCATGATAGAGCTTAGTCCGTTCCTTGTAGATTTTGGCATTTTCATATGCCTCATTTCTGAGCTCTTCAAACTCATTAAGTTGGAGTTTCCTTGCTACTCCAGCATCCTTGTAATCAAAGTTGAACTTCTTGATGGCCCAATATGCACGGTGTTCAAGCTCCATTGGCAAATGACAAGCTTTCCCAAACACAAGGCGATAAGGACTCATGCCAATGGGGGTCTTATATGCTGGTCTATATGCCCATAGTGCATCATTCAACCTCAGTGACCAATCCTTCCTTGTAGGGCTTACGGTCTTCATCAAAATGTTCTTGATCTCCCTATTGCTAATCTCCACTTGTCCTGAGGTTTGAGGATGGTACGGGGTTGCCACTTTGTGGTTGATGTTGTACTTCTTCATCAAGGATTCAAAGGGTCTGTTGCAGAAATGGCTGCCACCATCACTAATAATAGCTCTTGGGGTTCCAAACCTACAAAAAATCACATCTTTAAGAAAATTCAAAACAACCTTATGATCATTAGTTCTTGTAGCAATGGCTTCAACCCATTTGGATACATAATCTACTGCCACTAATATGTATAAGTAACCAAAAGAGGATGGAAATGGTCCCATGAAATCGATTCCCCAAACATCAAAGAGCTCCACCACCAAAATGTTGTTCAATGGCATCTCATTTCTTCGGTTAATGTTCCCCATTTTCTGGCACCTATCACACTTAGAACAAAAATCAAAAGCATCTTTGAATAAAGTAGGCCAAAAGAAACCAGATTGTAAAACCTTTAGAGATGTCTTTTTGGCCCCAAAATGTCCTCCACATGCCAATGTAATGCTTTGTTGCTCACTCTCTAGGACACATCTCCTAATGATTTGGTCAGGGCAATATTTAAACAAATATGGTTCGTCCCAAACGTAGTGCTTTACCATGGCAAGGAACTTCTTTCTTTCCTGAAAAGAAAGGTCATTTCTAATTACACCACAAGCAAGATAATTAACAAAATCAGCATACCATGGTTCTTTTTCTTGAATAACAAGGAGTTGTTCATCTGGAAATGATTCATTTAGAGGCAAAGGTTGTCTAACTCCATGGTTTTCATTGAGCCGTGACAAATGGTCAGCCACAACATTATCACTTCCCTTCTTATCTCGAATTTCCAAGTCAAACTCTTGTAGTAAGAGTATCCATCTAATTAAGCGTGGCTTAGCATCCTTTTTTGTCATCAAGTACCTAAGGGCTGCATGATCAGAAAACACAATAACTTTAGATCCAACAAGATATGACCGAAACTTCTCTAAGGCAAAAACAATAGCAAGCAACTCCTTTTCAGTTGTAGAATAGTTAAGTTAAGCATCATTGAGAGTCCGGCTTGCATAGTAGATCACGTGTGGGAGCTTGTTCACCCTTTGCCCTAAAACTGCACCAATAGCATAGTCAGAGGCATCACACATTAATTCAAAAGGTAAAGACCAATCTGGTGCCATAATAATAGAGGCCGAGGTTAATTCATGTTTCAAAGTATTGAATGCATCCATACAAGCTTTATCAAAATGAAATACAACATCTTTAGCTAACAGATTGCATAATGGACGAGTGATCATTGAAAAGTTCTTAATGAAACGACGATAAAAGCCCGCATGTCCCAAAGAACTTCTTACTCCCTTCACGGTTGTGGGAGTTGCCATATTGGTGATGATGTCAATTTTGGCTTTGTCCACCTCCATTCCTTTGCTAGAGATTACATGTCCCAACACAATTCCTTGTTTCACCATAAATTGGCACTTTTCCCAATTGAGAACCAAAATTGTTTCCTGACATCTTTGAAGTACTAAAGAGAGATGGTTAAGACATTCATCAAAAGGGGAACCAAACACTGAAAAGTCATCCATAAATACCTCAATGAATCTTTCTACCATGTCAGAAAAGATTGCCAACATGCATCTTTGGAATGTTGCTGGAGCATTGCAAAGTCCAAAAGGCATTCTCCTATATGCAAATGTGCCAAAAGGGCAAGTAAAGGTAGTTTTCTCTTGATCCTCCGGAGCAATTGCAATTTGATTGTAACCTGAGTAACCATCAAGAAAACAATAGTGTGAGTAACCTGCCAATCTCTCAAGCATTTGATCTATGAAAGGCATAGGAAAGTAATCTTTTCTAGTGCTAGAATTCAACTTCCTGTAATCGGTGCAAACACGCCAATTAGCCGTGGGCTTTGTGGGCACAAGCTCTTTGTTTTCATTCTTCATCACCGTGATTCCCACCTTCTTAGGTACCACCTGAATAGCACTCACCCATTTGCTATCAGAAATGGGATATATGATCCCCACATCTAACAACTTCAACACTTCATTCCTCACAGCTTCCTTCATATGTGGATTGAGCCTCCTTTGTGGTTCACGGGTTGACTTTGCTCCTTCCTCTAAAAGAATCCTATGCATGCACATGGTAGGGCTTATTCCCTTGATATCTGCAATAGACCAACCAATAACTGATTTGAACTCTTTTAACACCCTAATTAGTTTATCTTCTTCATTTGGGGTGAGGTCAGAAGTTATGATAACTGGAAGAGTTTCAAATTCAGCTAGATATGCATACTTTAGATGTGGTGGAAGTGGTTTAAGTTCAAGTTTTGGTGCCTTAACAGAGGAAGGGGTTAAATGTGACCTCGATGGTTCTAAAGGCTCTAAACGAGGTGAAACATTCAAAGGATACGGTGCCAATGCTTCCAAGGCAGCTACCTCTTCCATCAGTGCATCTTTTTCATCAAACTCATCTTGAGATTGACTCAAAACAGTTTGTAATGGTTCATTAGATTGTGCCTGCAAGAACTTAGAGAAAACAAGCGAATCAAGCACATCAATGGCATAACAATCAAGAGATGAAGAAGGATGAGAAAGAGACTCAAACACTTTGAATTGAACGGTCTCTCCTAGCACTGTCATAGTGAGGAGTCCATTTTGCACATCAATGATGGTCTTGGCCGTGGCCATAAACGGTCTCCCAAGCAAAATAGGTAACTCTCGGTCATGTATAGATGCTTCCTCCATGTCCAACACTACAAAATCCGCAGGCAAGATTAGTTTATCAATTTGAACTAGAATATCCTCTACTATACCTCTTGGATATTTCACGGATCTGTCCACAAGTTGTAATGAGATGGTGGTGGCCTTCAATTCCCCCAAACCTAGTTGAAGGTACACGGAATAAGGCATTAAGTTGATGCTAGCACCCAAGTCAAGCATCGCCTTCTCTACCTTCTTGTCCCCTATGGTGATGTTGATAGAAAAACTTCCTGGATCCTTGAGCTTTGGTGGAAGTTTTCTTTGCAACACGGCACTTACATTCTCGGACACCACTACTTTCTCATGTGGTCCATACTTCCTTTTGTAGTTGTTTAAATCTTTGAAGAACTTCCCATAAGCTGGCATGTTCCTAATGACATCAAGCAAAGGTAAGTTAACATTCACCTTACTTAGAATATCAAAAATCTCCTTAAATGACTTATCCTGCTTGCTCTTGGCAAGTCTTCCAGGGAATGGTATTGGTGGAGTGTAAGGTTTCTCGGCCTTGTGAAGATTTGGTGCTTCAAACGAGGAAGTAGCATGGCTTGGTTCCTCATTTGGTTTCTCATTTTCTCCTTGAGTAACCCCTGCATTCACATGATCAGATTCATTAGTAACTTCATTGCCAACTCTATTATTGATAATCTTACCACTTCTAAGTGTAGTGATTGCTTTGGCTTGCTCTTGGTTCCTTTGGAGTATCACGGGTTGGCTTGGAAACTTTCCAACCTCTCTTTGGTTCAAGGCATCTGCAATCTGCCCCAATTGTGTCTCCATTTTGGTTAGAGCCGCCGAATGTTGTTGGAGAGTGCTATTGGTGGTTTGTTGGAATTGCAAGGTATTTTGGGCTAACAATTTAACCATATCCTCAAGTGTAGGTTTTGGTTGGAAGTTTTGGAATTGATTGTTGTTCTTCCACAAAAGATTGGGATGATCTCTCCAACCTGGGTTATATGTATTGGAATACACATCATTCCTTGGCCTTTGATTGTAAGAATTCATGAGGTTCACTTGCTCTTGGACATACTCGGGATAAGCCTCCCTAGATGGACATTGATGAGTAGGATGGCTTGGTATGTTGCAAATGGCACACACTTCATTTGCTATTGGCACCATGTTGAGCACGGATTCAAGCTTCTTTTCTAGGTTAGCTACCTGCAAAGAAAGATCATGATTAGAACTTGTTTCATATACTCCAACTCTCTTACCCCTTAAATCTTTGTGTTGAGCATTAGATCCCAACATCTCATAAATGTTATATGACTCTTGAGCATTCTTTTTCTTCAAAGCTCCACCTGCTGCATTATCAACAGTTGATTGACATGTTTGGGTTAGTCCATCATAGAAAATTTGCATTTGTAAGTGAATAGGCAACCCATGGTGTGGACATTGCAACAAAAGGCCTTTAAAGCGCTCCCAACACTCATTGAAAGGTTCTCCATCATCTTGTTTGAAGTTGAAGATTTGTCCCCTTAATGTGGCTGTCTTTTGAGTGGAAAAGAACTTTTCCAAAAACTTCTTAGCCACGGCATCCCATGTGGTGAGTGATGCGTGATTTATACGCACACAAATTAAACCCTCTTTTCGTCAAATTGTAGTATATGTATAAGTAGGGATCGTTCTGGACCGGGGATTAGGAGGGATTGTTAATCACTTGGATTTGACTCAAAAACGTAAAAACGTAATATAAAACACTAAACTAGAACTCAAAGAATGTAAAACTAAACTTTAAAACACTAAAACAAACCAAAAGACTCAAACAGTACCCAAAACACTCAAAACTGCCTTAAAAACACTTTCTGGGCAGTTTTGAGCACCTTGAGTACTTTGGACGAATTTGGGAAACAAAATGAATCAAAACACTTATAAGCACAAACTAAATGTATTTCTAACTAATCTAACACTTTAAAATAAATGGGGGATTGGTTTTGGATGAATTTAAACTAAAACAGAAACTTGGAATTAAAACAGATTGTACAAACGAAATTGATGGAAAGAATGATGAAAAACTAGTTAGAGGGTTCCTTATCCACACATGAACATAAGCATATAATTTGACTCCCAGTTATGACTTCAACAAACGATGAATGACAATGCTCCAAGTTAATTAGGTTCGCTTAAACTAACTTTCAGATTTCCCTAGATTCATTGGATTGAATGGGATACGCATTACAACCAAATTATTCCTAATCAAAGTCCCTAACCATGGAATACGCATGATAGAGACATTCAACAAAGATCATTAAGTTCAACGGAAATCATAAACATCGACTAGGCATTCATAACTATGGAATACGCATGTTAATCCAGCCTAGGGTTTACTAAACACAATCGTGACTAGCGATCTTTACTACTCATGAATATAAGTTCATAACGATTAGGTGAAATTCCCTTATATCCTAGCATCAAGTTTAGGCATGCAAATTAAGTGTCGACCCTCAACCCACATACATAAACAAGTTCTTAATCAAAACAGAAAAGTAAACCACATCTAAAGTTCATGAATTCATAACTGGAGTAAATCAAATCATAACCAACATATGTCCATGGCTTCAAATTCGCCTCTAACTAAAAAGAAATTAGTTCCACATGTTTAACATAATTGAACAACAAGTTAAATTAAACATGAAAACAAGAAAAGAAAGAACAAATGTATGGAATTGAATGGATGGAAAGTTAGCTACGGGGTTCATCTCCACATATGTTATACTTGCATAATAAAACGATTTCCAATTGCATTTCAACAAATCATTAATTCTCAACGCTCCAAGTTAATTAGGTCCGCTTAAATTAACCTTCAAATCTTCCTAACGTTATTGAATTGGATGATTGCATACGACAACCCAAAACATTCCCCACAAGTCCCCTACATGATTGCATAATAGAGATACAAGCAAGAATCATTACGCTCTATGAAAATTATAAGTATTGACGAGGCATTCGTTACTATGATTGCATGAAACTTATGCCAAGAATTCGTTTAACGCGATTGTTTATAAGCAACCTCCACTACTTGTGAATATAAGTTCATAACGATTAGGTGAAACTCACTTATATTCTAGCGTCATATTCATGCATGAAAATTAAGCGCGCATTCTCAATAAACATACATAAATAAGTTATCAATCAAACGGTTAAACAAATTGAATCCACAACTTATGAAACGCAATTAGAAGTAATAAAATCAAAATGCAAGCATAAACATATATTCAAATCACCCCCTAGCTAAAGGGGATTTAGTTCCTCATGGTACAAAACAAAGAGAATCAAAGAAACACCTAAACATTCCAACAACTCAAACTTGAATTGTATGAACGTTTAGGCCCTCTTCTCTTCCATTCCTCATTCGTACAAAACAAAGAGAATTGAATTTAAACATTGAAATCAAAGAAACACCTAAACATTCCAACAACTCAAACTTGAATTGTATGAACGTTTAGGCACTCTTCTCTTCCTCTTCGTTGTAGCACAAGGTCTAGGGATAGTTTGATGGTGTGAATGGTTTGGGGAGTGGTGGAAATGGAAGGATGGTGTTTGGATTGTAAGGGAGAGTCACGGCACAAAGATGGTTTGATGGTCTACATTTCTGCAATGGATGAGTGAATATGGAAGAGTGTATGAATGAGTATTTCTGAATATGGGAATGTGGGATGAATTGAGGTGTGTATGAATGCTTATTTATAGGTGAAATGGGGGGGGACATGACAGCTAGGTTGCATGTGCAAATGCTGGAAAACTGATGGGTTGTGCACGGCATTGAGTGTGGATGAGCTGGAAATGCATGTGTGTGCATGTGAAAGCTGCCAAGATGCATGTGAAAGTGTATGAATGTGCACGGCATGGGTTGTTGATTTTCTGGAATTGAATTAAAGGATGCATGTGGTTGCAAGGTGTGGTGAATGATGATGAATGCATGTGAATTATTTATGAAGGGAATGCATGTGCAATGAAGTGGATTTTCTGATGGAATGTGCACGGCAATGAGTGGTGGATGGGAGTGCATGTGGATTAAAGGTTGGAATGACAATGAGTGCATGTGGAATGGCTGAAATGTAAAGGGGGAAGTCACGGCCTTGTTATGATGAATGCTTATGGGTGCATGTGGGTGGTTTAACGAATAGGTATGCATGTGAATTAAAGGTCTTGTGTTAGGTGATGGGTGCATGTTAAGTGATAAGTGATAAGTGATGATGATAAGTGATAAGTGATAAGTGATGATGATATGATATGATATGTGGTTATGATAAGTGATAAGTGATAAGTGATGATGATATGATATGTGGTTATGATATGATATGTGGTTATGATAAGTGATAAGTGATGATGATAAGTAATGATATGTGGGAGTGTGGCTGAAATGAAGGAGTGGAATGTTGGAATGTTATGCACGGCTAAGGAAATTGGAAAGGTTTAAATGTCCTAAAACTAAAGGGAACAAGGTTCCAACACTTTGGTCTTCAATTAGGTCTTCAATTTCGTCCAACACTTTGGCGCCAAGCATAAGCTATCCATCCTTAGCCCAAAAATGCTCCAAAAGTCTCCAAAATGCATCTTTTTGCTCCTTTAGCCCTTTGGACCTACAAACACACGAAAATAGCTTAAAGGACTAAAATAACTAAAGAAACATAACGCAAATGCACGAGAACAAGCCATTTAAGTCGCATGAATATGCTCCTATCAAATACCCCCACACTTATCTTTTGCTAGTCCTCGAGCAAAACAAAACAACAAAAGAACACAAAACTAGACAAAACGAACAAAACACCACCTACACCTTCCAACAATCGTCTCACGGATTTCCAATGCACATGACAAGTTAAAAATCATTAGTCCCATAGATTTTAGTCATCTTCACACTTGAGTACATTCTTAATCATAGTCACCACATACTATTTCACAATTAAGCATTTAAAACACATTTCGAATGTAGTAACATGCCTTAGAGAATTTCCTCAATTCCTTACTAGAATGCACTCTATTTTCACACAAATTTTCTGACTACACACCCTACACTAGTTATATGTGAGAGATTGATGTAAACATGAAAGACTAGCATCTCACATATGTTATAACAAAGAAAGCATTTTCTGGATTTACGATAATGACATGAATATGATCTCATGAATGGAATGCTACTACTTAGAATGAGAACCAGTGACTCCATAAGCTCATATCAATTCCAAACTCCACATATTGAATACATAACATCAAGATAGAAGTTGAGGGTTGTAACGGGGCTAAGGGTAATGGTTTAACAAAGAAAGGTAAAGTAAAACAAAGGTTCTTAAAGTAATAGGAAGCGAAGTAATGAAATTGACACTTAAACTCACTTTTAATGGCAGAAATCAACTTTTAAACACAAGGGAAGATTCATGCAACAACTAGGGTCAAATTCACTCTTTTGGACCCTTCCTTCAATAACCAATGCTTGTGAGATCATTCTCACTTATTTTTCAACTCTTTTTTTTTTTTTTTTTTTTTTCTTTCTTTTCAACAATTTTTTCCTTTATTTCATTCTTTGGCCGTGCCCTATTATCTTCCCCCACACTTATTTTCTGCAGTATATTGATCAAAAGGAGTTCATTCTAAGTCATGCTTCACTATCCTTTAAGAACAAGGGGTTAACAAAGAAAATAAGCTTGAAAAGGCTCAAAAGGGGTAATCCTACAATACATGTGAAAAGGGATAGGCTTTTTGGCTTTGGCTTGACTAACAACTTCATCTTATTGTATGTTATGCAATCAATATCATGCTTTGAATGAAACGGATATAAGTTCTAGCATTTAGTTCTATCATGATACAATTGCATTCTAAGTAGCAACCAAGCAAGGAATAATGAGATCATGCAACAACTTTAGAAAACAAAGAATCACAGAAAATAACTCTCCAAAGAAAGTAATGGCTCGAGTCTCACAGGGATGTAGCGTTTGTTTGAGTTCCTTCCTTCAAGCATGTTACAAAAACGAATTTTTCTTTTATGATTGTGATAGGAGCATATTCATGCGACTTAATTAGCTTGTTCTCGTGCATTTATGTTGTGTTTACTTAGCTATTTTAGTGTTTATGGCTACTTTTGTGTATTTTCAGATTATAAGGCCAAAGTGTGCAAGAAGATGCAAATTGGAGTCTTTTGGAGCGAAAGAGGAATGAATGAGTTGAAGATTTGAAGAAATGACGAATTCCTACTCCAACGATGAATTCTTACCAAAACGAGGAATCCTACTCAAACAAGGTTTCCTACTTGAAGTAGGAAAGTTAACCCTAAGTTTCCCGTTTTGGTAACCTTTCCTAAACTTAAACGTCCGTATTTTCTAGCCACTTTGAAGGCCTTGTAGGCACTTTAGGACACAAAACCAAGGCCCTAGCCCAATTACACAACCTTGCCGTGCCTTAACCCTAATTCCCTTCCCTTGCCGTGCAAGGGGGGGCACTTTTGTCCAATGTTGTGCAATTAAACCCTATTTCCCTCTCCTAACCTAACCCTAGCCGCACCCTTTAATTATTCCCTCTTTAATTTCTGATTTTATTTCCTAATTCTAGAAGCCTTTGAATTTATTTTCGTTAATAAAAATAAGCTAGGAACCAAACATATTTAAAACCCTAGGTTTTACATACTTAGCCGCACCTTTCCATATCCTCCCCTTTAATCCGTAGCCTTCCATTTTATTTTCATTTTTATAATAAAACAATACAGCCATTGCATCCAAAATTACCCACCTTGGCCGTGCATCCTATCACCAAAACCTAAAGCCGTGCATCCCATTATTAATAAAACCTAAGATACCAAAAAGTTTTCAACCCGTGGCCACCATCCCATTTATTTATTCACCTTTGCCGTGATTCCATGAGGATTTCAACCTAATTTTGACATAAGCCGCCACCTCCCATTTTTTTTACCATAGGCCGTGGATCCCACCATCCAACCCTAATTCACTCATCCACATCCTTGCAGCCACCTTTACACCCCAAATTCATGCAGCCGCACTCTTCACCATTCTACCCTAATTCCCTCTAAACCGTGCATCCCATGACCCTAATCCTTTTTGTGCCGTAGCCACCAACACATCTCCATTCTCTAAAAAAAAACTGCCGCAGCCACCATATCCCAGATTCTTCCAGCCGTGCCTTTTCCCATCAAACTCCAGCCAATTCCCAGCCTTGCCGCAGCCATCCCCTCCACTCCAGCCATCTTCCACACCTCCATACACCTTCCTACCACCTTGCCGCACCACCACACTTCCCTAAATCCATCCCAAAGTCAGAAAAATCACCCAAATAAACCCACACAACATCTCTGCCGCAGCAAGGAGAAGAGGAAAGAGGAGCTTGGACGCGCCGAAATTCAAGTGGATTCGTTGGGCGTTCTAGGTGTAATCAATCCTTTGTGCTTTATGTTTAAATTCAATTGTATTTCTCTTTCTGTGAACATGAGAGGCTAAACCCCCTAGTTAGCTAGGGGGTGATTCGAAACCATGATTATATATGTGAAATAAGTTGATTACTTCCAATTATCGTTGCATAAGTTTTGAATACAATTTGCTTAACCGTTTGATTTAGAACTTATTCTTGTATGTTGATTGAGAGTGCACGCTTAATTTGCATGCTTGAATTTGATGCTAGGATATAAGTTTGTTTCACCTAATCGTTATGAATTTATATTCACAAGTAGTGAAGGTTGCTAGTCACGATCATGTTAAGTAGATTCCTGGCAAGCGTATCATGCTTTTCATAGTTACAAATGCCTTGTCGATGCTTATGATTTCCAAAGAACGTAATGATTCTAACTTATATCTTTATCATGCTGTTCATATAGAGAATTTGTTAGGAATAATTTGCTTGCGATGCATATTCATCCAATTCAATGATTCTAGGGAAATCTGAAGGTTAATTTAAGCGGACCTAATTAACTTGGAGTGTCGAGGTTCACAACTTATTGGATTGATAATTGGAAATTGATTTACGTTGCATATATTTCATGTGTGGAGAAGAACCCCTTAGCTATCCCATCATCCATTGATTCATCCAAATTTTGTCTTAGAATCTATTTTCTTTACAATCTGCCCATTTAGTTTAAATTCATCCAACCACAATCCCCTCATATTTTGTTGAGTCGTAGTCATTCGTATTTGTTTTATTTTGTGTTTTTAAGCATTTGGAGTCATAAACACTTTCAAATTCGACCAAATTAAATTTTAGTTTTTGTGTTTTTGAGTCAATTCAAATTAGATTAGCACCCCTAGTTAATCCCCGGTTAGAACGATCCCTACTTACTTCATTACTACAATTGTCACAAATAGGGTTTAATTTGTGTGTCAACATAAGTTACACATCAAATTTTGGCGCCGTTGCCGGGGATTAGCAAAGTTGCTAATCCCTTGTCTTGAGTCTTGTTTAAATTGTTTAGTTTCTGTTTTGTTTTAATTTTTTTGCACCGAGTGTGTGTGTTTTGTTTTTGTGCCGTGTGTGGCACCTTATTTCCTTACTTGTGCCGAGTCTATTAGGTTGATTGCTAACCTTGTTTGCTCTTGCGTGCAGGTACTAGTTTATGACCCGTGGCTCACAACCTGTTCTTGAGCATATCTCCGACTTTGACGGTGATTTCGAGAGGACTTTGAGAAGGAAAAAGAAATCGCAAGCATCTAATCCTCCTAGTCCCGAACCTGAATTAGAAGAGCAAGAAGTTGAAGTTGAGGTTGAAGAGGAGGCCACAGATTGGGTTGAAGAGGAAGTACCAACCATGGCAGTGGACAATCGAACCATCAAGGAGCTTTCTGCCTCGGGTTTGGCCAATGCAGCACCTCTTTGCATCCAATACCCTAGGGCAGCCCCTGAGAAGACCGATGAATTTGAGTTGAAGTCCATCTTGCTCCACTATATTCCGAAATACCATGGGTTGGCCATGGAGGATCCGAACAAGCATCTAAAGGAATTCGAGGTGGTGTAGGTAGGGATCGTTCTGGACCGGGGATTAGGAGGGATTGTTAATCACTTGGATTTGACTCAAAAACGTAAAAACGTAATATAAAACACTAAACTAGAACTCAAAGAATGTAAAACTAAACTTTAAAACACTAAAACAAACCAAAAGACTCAAACAGTACCCAAAGCACTCAAAACTGCCTTAAAAACACTTTCTGGGCAGTTTTGAGCACCTTGAGTACTTTGGACGAATTTGGGAAACAAAATGAATCAAAACATTTATAAGCACAAACTAAATGTATTTCTAACTAATCTAACACTTTAAAATAAATGGGGGATTGGTTTTGGATGAATTTAAACTAAAACAGAAACTTGGAATTAAAACAGATTGTACAAACGAAATTGATGGAAAGAATGATGAAAAACTAGTTAGAGGGTTCCTTATCCACACATGAACATAAGCATATAATTTGACTCCCAGTTATGACTTCAACAAACGATGAATGACAATGCTCCAAGTTAATTAGGTTCGCTTAAACTAACTTTCAGATTTCCCTGGATTCATTGGATTGAATGGGATACGCATTACAACCAAATTATTCCTAATCAAAGTCCCTAACCATGGAATACGCATGATAGAGACATTCAACAAAGATCATTAAGTTCAACGGAAATCATAAACATCGACTAGGCATTCATAACTATGGAATACGCATGTTAATCCAGCCTAGGGTTTACTAAACACAATCGTGACTAGCGATCTTTACTACTCATGAATATAAGTTCATAACGATTAGGTGAAATTCCCTTATATCCTAGCATCAAGTTTAGGCATGCAAATTAAGTGTCGACCCTCAACCCACATACATAAACAAGTTCTTAATCAAAACAGAAAAGTAAACCACATCTAAAGTTCATGAATTCATAACTGGAGTAAATCAAATCATAACCAACATATGTCCATGGCTTCAAATTCGCCTCTAACTAAAAAGAAATTAGTTCCACATGTTTAACATAATTGAACAACAAGTTAAATTAAACATGAAAACAAGAAAAGAAAGAACAAATGGATGGAATTGAATGGATGGAAAGTTAGCTATGGGGTTCATCTCCACATATGTTATACTTGCATAATAAAACGATTTCCAATTGCATTTCAACAAATCATTAATGCTCAACACTCCAAGTTAATTAGGTCCGCTTAAATTAACCTTCAAATCTTCCTAACGTTATTGAATTGGATGATTGCATACGACAACCCAAAACATTCCCCACAAGTCCCCTACATGATTGCATAATAGAGATACAAGCAAGAATCATTACGCTCTATGAAAATTATAAGTATTGACGAGGCATTCGTTACTATGATTGCATGAAACTTATGCCAAGAATTCGTTTAACGCGATTGTTTATAAGCAACCTCCACTACTTGTGAATATAAGTTCATAACGATTAGGTGAAACTCACTTATATTCTAGCGTCATATTCATGCATGAAAATTAAGCGCGCATTCTCAATAAACATACATAAATAAGTTATCAATCAAACGGTTAAACAAATTGAATCCACAACTTATGAAACGCAATTAGAAGTAATAAAATCAAAATGCAAGCATAAACATATATTCAAATCACCCCCTAGCTAAAGGGGATTTAGTTCCTCATGGTACAAAACAAAGAGAATCAAAGAAACACCTAAACATTCCAACAACTCAAACTTGAATTGTATGAACGTTTAGGCACTCTTCTCTTCCTCTTCGTTGTAGCACAAGGTCTAGGGATAGTTTGATGGTGTGAATGGTTTGGGGAGTGGTGGAAATGGAAGGATGGTGTTTGGATTGTAAGGGAGAGTCACGGCACAAAGATGGTTTGATGGTCTACATTTCTGCAATGGATGAGTGAATATGGAAGAGTGTATGAATGAGTATTTCTGAATATGGGAATGTGGGATGAATTGAGGTGTGTATGAATGCTTATTTATAGGTGAAATGGGGGGGGACATGACAGCTAGGTTGCATGTGCAAATGCTGGAAAACTGATGGGTTGTGCACGGCATTGAGTGTGGATGAGCTGGAAATGCATGTGTGTGCATGTGAAAGCTGCCAAGATGCATATGAAAGTGTATGAATGTGCACGGCATGGGTTGTTGATTTTCTGGAATTGAATTAAAGGATGCATGTGGTTGCAAGGTGTGGTGAATGATGATGAATGCATGTGAATTATTTATGAAGGGAATGCATGTGCAATGAAGTGGATTTTCTGATGGAATGTGCACGGCAATGAGTGGTGGATGGGAGTGCATGTGGATTAAAGGTTGGAATGACAATGAGTGCATGTGGAATGGCTGAAATGTAAAGGGGGAAGTCACAGCCTTGTTATGATGAATGCTTATGGGTGCATGTGGGTGGTTTAACGAATAGGTATGCATGTGAATTAAAGGTCTTGTGTTAGGTGATGGGTGCATGTTAAGTGATAAGTGATAAGTGATGATGATAAGTGATAAGTGATAAGTGATGATGATATGATATGTGGTTATGATAAGTGATAAGTGATAAGTGATGATGATATGATATGTGGTAATGATATGATATGTGGTTATGATAAGTGATAAGTGATGATGATAAGTAATGATATGTGGGAGTGTGGCTGAAATGAAGGAGTGGAATGTTGGAATGTTATGCACGGCTAAGGAAATTGGAAAGGTTTAAATGTCCTAAAACTAAAGGGAACAAGGTTCCAACACTTTGGTCTTCAATTAGGTCTTCAATTTCGTCCAACACTTTGGCGCCAAGCATAAGCTATCCATCCTTAGCCCAAAAATGCTCCAAAAGTCTCCAAAATGCATCTTTTTGCTCCTTTAGCCCTTTGGGCCTACAAACACACGAAAATAGCTTAAAAGACTAAAATAACTAAAGAAACATAACGCAAATGCACGAGAACAAGCCATTTAAGTCGCATGAATATGCTCCTATCAGTGAGTGAACCAGGTGCTAGAGTCATCAACCAACCCTTGGCCTTATCTTTCAAGGTGTAAGGAAACACTCTCATTCTCAAATTTGCTTCACTTACTCCCTGCAAAGGTAAACCACTCACCACATTGTAAAATTCTTTAATATGAGCCAAAGGATCTTCATTATGTAAGCCATAAAAAGAAGGAAACATATGGAAATGTGAAGATTTAAGATCATAGTTTCTAGCTTCTGTGGGCAGCAAGATGCATGAAGGTGAATTTGGTATGATTGGTTGAGCAAAGTCCTCCAAGGCTCGAAGATCATCTTGGTTGCCCGCCATCTCTTCTTCTCTTTCCCAATTAAAGTGCTCAGATCCTTCACTTGTTGGACTAGACAACTTCTCTTCCTCTTCTTCACGGACAATGGAGGAACTTGTTGGCACAAAGCTTTCCAAAGTGTTGCCCTTTAAACGTTCAATCCTTTGGCCTAATTCAGCAAGTCTATTTGACATATACTACCTAAAACAAAATAAAACAAGGTTGAATAAAAATCAGAAATTTACTTAAAATGAAAAGAACAAGGTTTAATATCAAAACAAGCAATTATAAGGGACTGAAATCAGTCCCCGGCAACGGCGCCATTTTTGTTGAAGTTTTCCTTCCTCATGCTAGAATATGTTTAGTATAATGGCACAAGTAAGGGTGTCGAATCCACAGGGACTAATTGGACCTATACAACTACTTGTTTTGCAAGAACTATATAAGATAAATAAAACTAATCAATTTAGGCAGATTTGGTGTTGTAACTTGAAAGCACAAGAAAATGAAGTAGACACAAATAAATGAATCAACAACTAATGAAATGAGATAGCACAAATGGAGATGAAGCTAGGGATTCGGTTTCACCATTGCTAAGCCAAGTCCATGCTTGTTAAGTCAGATTATACTCATCCATCTACCTATTTCTTGGGTTTGTTTCACTTAGATATGATCAACCATATGATGTGTGGACTTGATCAAATGTTCCTAATCATGAACCTAATTGTGATGTGCAACTTTGGTCCCTAATCAAGAACATGACACGCACAAGAAACTTTCATAAAACCAAAGGAAACACTCGGCAGGTTGTTTGCAAAGCATTCCCTTCATTCATTCACATATCCACCAAGAGTATGCATGATGTGTGCTTTACTCTTGGCTAAACAACCTGTGGTTAAATCAAATGGTGATCAAACATTAAAATCAACACACAAAGTCACAATTAAATCAGAGAATGAAACAAGAAATAAATGGATCAACTGAGCATTCTGAATTAACTACATGGCAATCTTGCAAGGCTACATCGAATCCCTAGACAGAAATTAGTTACACTTCATGTTTACAGAATGTTTGACATAAAAATAGACAACATGAATGAACATAGAATTAAGGAGAATGAACCCTTGAAGCAAAACTGATGTCGAAATCCCTTAAGAGTTGCCTTCGGTGTTGGTGCTCCAAGTGTGTTGTAAATGAAGGTGGAGCGGCTAAGGTTGAATGGTTTCTGCGAATGGGAGAGTGTATGGACAGTTTCTGTGAATGGGAGAGTGTGTGTAATGGAATGAAGCCGAGAGGAAGTGACTGAAATGCCTAATTCGCTTGGTTTAAATAGGGAGATGAATGGATGGGAGAGGGAACATGACAGCTAGGTGAATGCATGTGCAAATCTGGAAGTGGTGCTGGAAAGTGGAGGGGGAGTCACGGCCATGATTGTGTTTGTGTGAATGGTTATGGAGTGGGTGGATTTCTGGGATGGTGATGCACGGTTTAAGGGAAATATGGATGCATGTGGCTAATTTAATTGAAGATGCATGTGGAAGGAATGCTGGAAAGGTGTATGAATGCGCACGGCATGGGCTGATTAAGTGTTGTTTATGAATGTGTTTGCATGTGGAATGTCTGCAAGAATGAAGTGGACAACCTGGAATTGGTTGTAACAAGCTGGAAATGGGTATGGAAGTGCACGGTATGGGCATGAGGGAGTTGGAAATGCAAAGGTGATCTGTTTTGGTGCTGGAAGTGCATAAGGGAGCTGGAAATGCATGTGAGTGCTTGGCAAGGTGTGTGAAACCACCCAATATGGCCGAATTGCACCACTTGTCTTCCACAACTTTTCCTGAAATTCCAACAGCCAAATTAGTCCTAGATTCCTCATTTGGACTTCAAGTTAACTCTCCAGAATCCTCCCCACGTTTGGAATAATGCTCAGCTACCAAAAGGAGTGTTTTTACTTCATTTGCCTTCCAATTGATCTTATTACACACTTGGCTGCACACTAACACCAAATAATGTAAAATGCAACCATTTTAATCCAAAAACATCACAAAGACACCAAATATGGAAGATATAAACGCATGCAAAATGTGAACTATCATTTATACATTGTAATTATAAGAAAGAGAACACCTAAATACTCCAACGATCCAATGTTGAATAGCTAGAATCTTCAAGCAATCTTTTTCCTCTCCTTTGCTACGGCACAAGAGGTTCTGGTGAGTTTAGGGGGTTATGGATGATGTAGAATGATGGATTTAGGTTTGGGATGGATGTAGGGGACGGCAAGGGTTGGTTTTGGGCAGAAAATATGGAGAATGGTGAAGTATGGATGTGTTAGAGGGATGGGATGATTTTCTGGCGTGAATGGTGAATGAATTCCACTTTGTGGCTGCTACAAGGATGTTTATTTTATAGGATTTCAGGAATTAAAACCCTAGGTTATTTAGGTAAACAGAAATTAAGTCAAAAGCTTCTCGAAATAGGAAATCAAATCAGAAATTTAAAGGAAACTAATTAAAAGTTGCAGCAATGGTATAAAACACAAAAGGAATGTGTTTTAATGCAAGGAAATAGGAAAGAACCATCTCCCTTGCACGGCAAGGGTTTGTAAGAAAAGGAATGCTTTTTATTTCTGAAATTAGGCAAGAATTTTGGAATAGAAAAGGGTATGTGAGTTATGGCTGAAATTGGTATGAAAAAGGAAGGTGTTTAAGTATTTAAAATAGGGAACAAGGCCCTTCCTTGCCGTGCAAGGAAGGGAGACACAAGGAACACACGACATTGTCCTAAGGTTGCAAGGGATGTTGTTTTTGTGACCTAGAATAGATAGGAGCCTTTGATCTTGCTGAAATATGGAGTCTTTAAGGATTAGGAAAGATTAAACCAAAATAGGAAACCTTGGCTTAACTTTCCTACTTCAAGTAGGAAACCTTCTTTGACTAGGATTCCTCATTTGATTAGGAATCCCTCTTGTGATTAGGAATCCTCTTGAGATTAGGAATCCTAACTCAATTTGGTCTTCAATTTCGTCCGTTTCTTTTGCTCCAAACATAAGCTATCCATTCCAAATCCAACTTTGCTCCACAGTGCTCCCAAAATGCACCATTTTGCTTCCTTAGTTGGCTTGTTCTTGTGCATTTACGTTGTTATTTCTTAGTTCTTTAAGTCTTTTAAGCCATTTTCGTATGTTTTCAGATTCTAAGGGCTAAAGGAGCAAAGAAGTGCATTTTGGAGCCTTTTGGAGCACTTTTGGGCTAAGGATGGATAGCTTATGCTTGGAGCCAAAGCATTGGACGAAATTGAAGACCAAGTGAGCCTAGAATCGAAGGAAGAAGGAGGAATCAAGAATTGGAAACTAGTTTCCATTATGGGGAGTTTCTATTCTTGAAAGGTTTCCAATTATGCAAGTTTCCAAATAATGTGGTTGCCTAAATCACATGTTCTAGAAGCCCTAGACATGTGCCGCACCTTACCTTCCTCTTCTCTCCCAAAATCTGCAAGATATTGTCACAATCCCTTTCCTAAAAGCCTTAGCCGAACCTATACATTCCTTTTCTCCCAAAATCCCCAAGTTTGGCACTTTCCCCTTCTTTTCCTCCCTTGTGCCGCAAGACTTAGCCTTTTTCCCCTAATTCATGATTTCAATTACCTATTCTAAAGGGATTTAACTTAATTCCTGATTCTTAGAATTGATTTAGGGAATTAAACACTTACTTATTTCATGCAAGCCTTGCCGTGCACTTCCTTTGACCCTTCCTCTTCCTTGCCGTGCAAGGGGGAGGATTCTTTCCTATTTCTAGAGTCTTTGACTTAATTTCTGATTACCTAAATAACCTAGGGTTTTAATTCCTGAAATCCTATTAATAAACCTCCTTGTTGCAGCCACAAAATATTCATTCATTCACCATTCACGCCAGAAATTCATCCCCTCCCTCTAACACATCCATACTTCACCATTCTTCATACTTTCTGCCCAAAAACAACCCTTGCCGTCCCCTACATCCATCCCTATCCTAAACACATCATTCTATATCATCTATAATCCCCAAAACTCACCATAACCCCTTGTGCCGCAGCAACTAGGAGAGGAAGGAGGCCTAAAACTGTTCATGCTTGCAGATTTGAGTGTTTTAGGTGTACTTCGTTCTTGTTTTCAATGTTTACTTTGCTATTACTTTCTAAGTTTGCTGTAATCATGAGTGGCTAAACCCCTAATTAGTTAGGGGAAAGTTTGAAGCCATGAACATGTTTGAAATATGAATTGATTTCTTCCAATTGTGATTTGTTAAGTTGTGATTACAATTCAATTATCTGTTTATTAAAAACTTGTTTTTGTATGTTGATTAGGGATGCATACTTAGTCTTCATGCATAAACTCGATGCTAGTTTATAAATGAGTTTCACCTAATCGTCATAAGTTTATAAACATGAGTAGTGAAGGTTGCTAGTCACAACCGCGTTAATTGAATTCTTGGCAACAGTCTCATGCATTCATAGTTACAATTGCCTCGTCAACACTTATGATTTTCATGGAGCATAATCATCTCTCACTGTATCTCTTTTATGCATTCATGTTGAGAACCGTTGGAGAATGATTTGAATTGTCACATGCATCATCCAATTCAATAACATAAGGAAATCTGATGGTTAATTAGTGCATCACGATTAACTTGGGGTGTTGAGCATCATAGTTAATGAAAAGCAATTGGAAAGTCGATTCATATACAATTATGTCATGTGTGGAGAATGGACCTCTAACTAATCCATCCATTATCTTGTTTTCAAAATTCGTTTTACAATCTGCCTAGTTCTATACTTTGTTTTGTTATTTCAATTTTCGTCAAATCAAAACCCCCCTTTACTTTCTTGTTCTATATTGTTTAGAATCTGTTTAATTTGTGTTTTAAAGTGTTTTGAATCAAACCATAACCTTAAATTCGTCCAAAATTGTGTTTAAGGTCAGAAACTGCCTATTTAGTGTTTTTAGGCAGTTTGGAGTCTTTTGAACCTGTTTTGAGTCCTTTGAGTCTTTGTGAACGTTTTTAACTTTGATTTTATGTTTTTAAGTCAGTTTAGAGGTTTTAGCAAGCCCTCCTAATCTCCGGTCCAGAACAATCCCTACTTGCATCCTTACTACAATTTGACAACGAGAGGGTTAATTTCTATGCTTAACTATTTTCGCATCAAATTTTGGCGCCGTTGCCGGGAATTAGCAACTTTGCTAATCCCTCATTAATTCTTTTATTTCTTTTTCTTTTATTTTCGTTTTAGTTACTGACCTTATTTTTGTTTTTGTTTCTAGGGCCTTAGTTTATGACTAGGAGTTCAAAACCTGTTAGTGAGCACATCCTTGACTTTGACGACGATTTTGAGCGGACCTTAAGGAAGAAAAAGCATCAACAAAACCCTAATCCACCATCTTCTAGCTCTACATCCGAGTTTGACGAAGGAGGAAAGGAAGGAGAAGCCACGGCACAGGTTGTGGAGGAAGTTCAAACCATGGCTGTGGACAATCGAACCATCAAAGAGCTCTCTGCCTCAGGTATGGGCAATGTCGTTCCTTTATGCATACAATACCCTACGGCAGCTGAAGGTAAGACGGAAGAATTTGAATTTAAGTCTAGTTTATTACATCATATTCCTAAATTCCATGGGTTGTCCATGGAAGATCCTAACAAACATCTTAAGGAATTTGAAGTAGTTTGCTCAAGTATGACACCCATCAACATGGATGGGAGTATTTTGGAAGATGAAGGCCTTTCCATTCTCACTTATGGATAAGGCCAAAGATTGGTTGTTTGAAGTGTCCCCTGGAACTGTCAATTCTTGGGAGAGTATGAAACGTGCATTCTTAGAGAAATTCTTTCCCACTGCGAAGATCATTCTCTTGAGGAAACGAATTAGTGGCATCCAACAAAATCAAGGTGAGTCGTTTCCATCTTATTATGAACGTTTTAAATCACTTGTTGCTTCATGTCCACAGCACCAAATGAAGGAGGAGCTGCTCATTCAATATTTCTACGAGGGACTCCTTCCCATGGAACGTCAAATGCTAGATGCTTCGGCGGGTGGTGCATTAGTGGACAAGACTCTAGTGGATGCCAAAGCTCTAATTTCCAACCGAGCACACAACGCTCAACAATATGAAGGTGTTGGACAAAGAGAGGGGCCACGGCAACAAAGTGTGAATGAGGTAAGTGCAATTTCTGATATTCAATCACAATTGGCTAATCTTACTTCTCTCGTGTCTCAGGTTGTCAAGGGGTCAAAACCACAAGAAAACCAAGTGTGTGGCGTGTGTTCAATACAAGGGCATCCATCCGAGACATGCCCTCAGTTGATAGAGAATGGAGGATGGGAATCTGCCAATGCCATTAGTTTCCAAGGCCAAAACCAACCCAAACATGATCCATACTCCAACACCTACAACCCCGGATGGAGAGATCACCCTAATTTCAAGTGGAGAGAGCCCCAACAATCTGCACCACAAAGGGGATATCAACAAAACCCCCCTGGGTTCCCACGGCCATACCAATCTAACCAACCACCATCGTCCCAAAACAACTCAGGTTCGTCTTTTGATAATTCTCAAGTTATTCAATTACTAACTACATTGGCGCAAGGGCAAGAAAAACAAGCCAAGGACATGCAAAATTACGCCAATGAGGTACAAAATCAAGCTCGAGAAGTGACGGATTTGAAGAGACAAGTGGGACAAATGGCTGAATTCATGGGGCAATTTAGTAGAGAACAAGGTAAGTTACCAAGTTCAACGCACGTGAATCCGAAAGGTGGATTCGAATCTGCCAAGGCCATAGTGTTGAGAAGCGGAAAAGAAGTTGGGGGCAGGTTCTTCATCAAAAACAAGTCACAAAGAGGATGAAAAATTGCATTTTGAAGAGGGGGAAACAACCAAACCCACGGCAAGGGTGGAACTCCCTTTGCCGCAAGCTTCTAGTGGCCTTAAACCACCCAATCTGTCCAATAAAGGTAAAAACGTGTTAAGTTCAATTCCTACTAATGTTTTTCCTTCGAATATGCCTTTTCCTTGTAGGTTCACGCAAACAAAGAAAGAGGAAGCCGAAAAGGACATTCTTGAGACGTTTCGGAAAGTTCAAGTCAATATCCCTCTTTTGGATGCAATCAAGCAAGTCCCGAGGTACGCCAAGTTCTTGAAGGAACTTTGCACTAATAAGAGGAAGATTTCGACCAAGGAGGTTGTAAAAGTGGGTGAAAACGTCTCCGCCATCTTGCAAAGAAAATTGCCCCCTAAATGCAAGGATCCGGGTAGTTTTACAATTCCATGTGTCATTGGTAATACTCGTTTTGAATCTGCCATGTTAGATTTAGGTGCATCAATAAATGTCATGCCATATTCAATTTATGCATCTATGAATCTAGGAGCATTGAAAAATGATGGTGTTATTATACAATTTGGCCGATAGATCTAACGCCTATCCAAAGGGAGTTTTGGAAGATGTGTTAGTGCAGGTCAATCATTTAGTCTTTCCGGCAGATTTCTATGTGCTTGAAATGGATGAATCCGACCATACCCCTTCATTGCCCATCCTCCTTGGAAGGCCATTCATGAAAACTGCTCGTACGAAGATTGACGTATATAATGGCAATTTGACAATGGAATTTGATAGGGAAGTTATTAAGTTCAATCTTTCTGATTCTATGAAGTACCCTAGTGAGAATCATTCGTGTTTTTCTATTGATATAATTGATTCTTTGGCACAGGACCATTTGGACAATTTGAAGGACGATGCACTTGAATTGGTCATTGCACAAGGAAGGGACATGCAAAACATCGAAACAACCACCAAGGAACCCCACAGCATGCATGAGGAATCCTTGGCCGTGCCCCCTAGTGTGGATATGATTGAGATGGTGGCTGCCCTCGAGTCCTTGCCATCACATTCAGGTAAGTTTTTGGACCCTATTTTAAGTTCAGTTTCGTCTAATAAAATGCTTCCCTCAGTTGTGCAGCCACCTACACTTGAACTTATGTCGTTGCCTAGTCACTTGAAGTACGTGTTCTTGGGAGAGGATGAGACATTGCCCATCATCATCTCATCCTCACTCACGGCACAAGAGGAGAGCAAATTGGTGCAAGTGCTTCAAGAGTACAAAACGGCAATTCGATGGACTTTGGCCGACATAAAGGGAATTAGCCTTACTATGTGCATGCATCGCATACTTCTAGAGGAGGTGTCCAAAACATCTCGAGAGGCTCAACGCCGTCTCAACCCTACAATGATGGAAGTAGTGAAGAAAGAGGTAATCAAATTACTTGATTGTGGAGTAATTTATCCTATTTCTGATAGCAGGTGGGTTTCGCCCGTGCAATGCATTCCAAAGAAGTCCGAGGTGACTGTGGTTGAAAATGCCGAAAATGAGCTTGTTCCTACGCGCATTCAAACTGGTTGGAGGGTTTGCATCGACTATAGGAAGCTAAATGCCACCACAAGGAAGGACCACTTCCTATTGCCGTTCATTGACCAAATGCTTGAAAGGTTAGCGAGTCATGCTTTTTATTGTTTTCTTGATGGTTACTCTGGTTATAATCAAATTGTCATAGCACCTGAGGACCAAGAAAAAACAACTTTCACACGCCCTTTTGGTACATTTGCATATCGTCGCATGCCTTTTGGTTTATGTAATGCACCTGCCACATTTCAAAGATGCATGATGAGCATATTTTCTGATTATGTTGAGAAAATCATTGAAGTTTTTATGGTTGATTTTAGCGTCTTTGGTAATTCTTTTGATGGTTGCTTGCATAATCTTAGTTTGATTCTAAAATGTTGTGTTGACACTAACCTTGTTCTTAATTGGGAAAAGTGTCACTTTATGGTTAAACAAGGCATCGTTTTAGGTCATATTATCTCTGAAAACGGCATTGAAGTTGATAAATCCAAAATAGATCTTGTACGTCACTTACCCTCTCCAACTTCGGTTAGAGAGGTTCGTTCTTTTCTTGGCATGCAGGATTCTATCGTAGGTTTATCAAGGATTTCTCAAAAGTTGCCCAACCTCTTTGCCGTCTACTACAAAAAGAAGTGGCGTTTGAATTCACCAAGGAATGCACGGCTTCATTCAATCAACTCAAGGAGTTGTTGACCACGGCACCAATCATTGTTCCACCTGATTGGAGCCTCCCGTTTGAGTTAATGTGTGACGCCTCGGATTATGCTCTAGGGGCTGTTTTAGGGCAAAGGAAAGACAAGAGGCCACATGTTATCTACTATGCCTCACGGACGTTGAATGATGCCCAACTAAATTATTCCACAACCGAAAAAGAACTCTTGGCTATTGTATTTGCATTAGATAAGTTTAGATCATATCTTCTTGGTACTAAAGTCATTGTTTTCACTGACCATGCAGCCTTGAAGTATCTTCTCACCAAAAAGGAGGCCAAGCCAAGACTCATTCGTTGGATGCTCCTACTTCAAAAGTTCGATCTTGAAATTCGAGACAAGAAAGGGTGTGAAAACGTGGTGGCTGACCCCCTAAGTAGAATGGTGCGTGAGGAAGAGTCCACCCCCATTTTAGAAACATTTCCGGATGAGCAACTTCTGTCCATTGAGGTAAGAACCCCTTGGTATGCCGATTTGGTCAATTTCTTGGTGTCTAAGCAAGTTCCTAGTACCCTAAACGAGTTCCAACGTGATAAACTTGTTCATGATGAACGTTTTTATGTTTGGGATGATCCATATTTATGGAAATTCTGCCCAGATCAGATTGTGTGTAGATGTGTGCCCGAATCTGAATTTAATTCCATTCTTATATTCTGCCATACTTATGCATGTGGGGGACATTTTGGCACCCAAAGGACAGCCCTAAAGGTGTTACAATCTGGATTTTATTGGCCTAATCTCTTTAAAGATGCTAAAATGTTTTGTTTAACATGTGATAAGTGTCAAAGAACAGGTAACATAGGGCCTAAGGACCAAATGCCGCAACAATCTCTCTCCTTTGTGGAAATTTTTTATGTTTGGTGTATTGATTTCATGGGCCCCTTTCCTCCATCTTTTGGTTTCACTTACATCTTGCTAGCTGTTGATTATGTTTCCAAATGGGTGGAAGCCAAAGCCACCCGTACTAACGATTCTAAGGTTGTTGCAGATTTTGTGAAATCTAATATTTTTGCTAGGTTTGGGATGCCACGAGTTTTAATTAGTGATGGAGGTTCTCACTTTTGTAACCGCACCATTGAAGCTTTGCTCAAGAAGTACAACATTACGCATAAGGTTTCCACACCTTATCACCCTCAAACTAATGGGCAAGCTGAGGTTTTAAATAGGGAGATCAAACAAGTCCTAGAGAAAACCGTGGGACCCTCAAGAAGAGATTGGAGTTTGCGCTTGGACGATGCATTGTGGGCCTATCGTACGGCTTACAAAACTCCCCTTGGCATGTCACCTTTTCGGCTTATATATGGTAAGCCATGTCATTTGCCCGTTGAGTTAAAGCAGAAGGCGCATTGGGCTGTGAAGACCTTCAATTTGGACATAGACACTGCTGGAGTTCATAGGAAGCTCCAATTAGATGAACTTGAGGAGATTAGGAACGAGGCGTACGAGAATGCTCGCATCTATAAGGACAAGACGAAGGCTTATCATGATAAGATGCTTTGTACCAAAACATTCTCCAAAGGGCAGAAAGTGTTGCTTTTTGATTCAAGACTTCGGTTATTCCCTGGTAAGTTACGTTCTAAATGGATTGGACCTCTTGTTGTTACTAATGTTTTTCCTCATGGTGCAGTCCAAGTCCAAAGCTTAAAAAGTGGCCACGAGTTCAAGGTAAATGGGCATAGATTGAAGCCTTACTACACTTTGTTTGAGGAGCATGTCGTGGAGGAAACACCCCTCCATGCCGTGGCCTCCCCTGAAGCTTGATGGAGGTGTTCGTCCGGCTGCACGACGTTAAAGCAAGCGCTATGTGGGAGGCAACCCATCTATTCAACAAAGGAAGCCCTAGGAATCCCCCAAATTCCAGATTTGTGTTCCTAAAACCCTTCTCTTTGTTGTTGATTCTAATCTGCCATGTTATGTTGTTTAGTTGCTGTTTGTGTGTTTATTTGTGTTTTGTGTGAATTTATGTTTAAAACATTGAGGACAATGTTTGATTTAAGTGTGGGGGGGGTAACTAAGTATATTTGATGCAAATTCGTGGGATTTTATCACCCATAACTTCAAGTGTTGTTCCTTGCTGTTTTAAAGTGTTTTTAAGCTGTTTTGAAGTGTTTTAGTGTGTTTTGTTTTATAACTCCGAAAATCACATAAAAATTTGCAAAACATGTTTTGAAAAGCCTAAAAAGAGTGTTTTGAGTCGTTTTTGTGTGTTTGTGTCTTAGGGTACCTTCCAACACAATGATGAGGATTTGGTTTGTAATTGCATGACTATTAAAAAGAGTTATAAACATGGAGAAAAGTTTGATTTACTCTTGGTATATGCTTGGTTATGGTTATAATGTATGACTTCACATGCAATCATAAAAGAAAAAATTTGTTTTTGTAACATGCTTGAAGGAAGGAACTCAAACAAACGCTACAACCTTGTGAGACTTGAGCCTAAACGTTATTTGGAGAGTTAAAATCTGTGCATTATTGTTTTCTAAAGTCGTTGCATGATCTCATTATTCTTTGCTTGGTTACTACTTAGAAGGCGTTTCATCATATAGTTCCAAATGCTAGAACTCATGCCCAATTCATTCGAAGCATGTTATTGATTTACATAACACATATTCAAGAAGAAGTTGTGTAGTGACCACCACCAAAGCCAAATTGCCGTGTATCCTACCTCATTTTATGTTTAAGTTAACCCCGTTGAGCCTTGTTTAGCCTTTATTCTTTGTTAACCCACATTATCCTCACCTAGCCTAGTTTAGGACAGTCCACACCTTTGTTCTTAAAAGATAGTGAGCATGACTTAAATGAATTCCTTTTGAGTTACATTATGCAAGAAAATGAGTGTGGGGGAGGGAATGTTTGTTCTGAAAAGTTTATATGTAGGTTTGAGAGTCAAAAGAAAAGAAAAAGTTGTGAAAAACGTATGAAAAAGAAAAACAGAAAAGAAAAGAAAGAAAGAAAGGAAAAAGAGCTTGAAAAGATGTAAGAATGAGTGATTAAGTGTTGAATGTTGAAGAAAGGGTCCAAAACACCAAATCTGGCCCTAAATTGTTTACATTCTCCCCTTTTGTTCAAAAGTTGAGTTTGCATTCGAAAGTGAATTCTAAGTTGATTCAAATGCTTTGCTCACTATTTCTTTAAGAACCTTTGTTTTCCATATCACTTCTTTGTTAGCCAAACACCCCAAGCCCCATTACAACCCTTGACTTCAATCTTGAGTGTTATGTGTTTCAATTTGTGGAGTTTGAACTTGGTATGAGCATATGGTGTCATTGGTT
This sequence comes from Pyrus communis, assembly GCF_963583255.1. Taxonomy (NCBI): domain Eukaryota; kingdom Viridiplantae; phylum Streptophyta; class Magnoliopsida; order Rosales; family Rosaceae; genus Pyrus; species Pyrus communis. The sequence goes on from NC_084804.1 coordinate 24,366,856, forward strand.
CTCGCATTTAAGTAGTAGCATTCCATTCATGAGATCATATCTAAACATGCTTATTAACTCCAGAAATTGCCTTCTTTGTGATACATATATGTGAGTGTTCGTTTTCATGTTTACATCAATCTTCTCACATATAGCTAGATTAGGGTGTGTAGTTAGAAAATCTGAGGGAAAATTGAGTGCATATCTTGTAAGGAATTGAGCAAATTCTCTACGGCATGTTACTACATTCAAAACATGGTTTTAAATGCTTAATTGTGAAATAGTATGCGGTGACTATGATTAAGAATGTACTTAAGTGTGAAGATGACTAAAATCTGTGGGAATGATGATTTTTAACATGTCATGTGCATTGGAAATCCCTGAGGTAAATGTTGGAAGGTTTAGGTTGTGTTTTGTTCGTTTTGTCTAGTTTTGTGTTCTTTTGTTGTTTTGTTTTGCTCGAGGACTAGGAAAAGCTAAGTGTGGGGGAATTTGATAGGAGCATATTTAGGCGACTTAGTTGGCTTGTTCTTGTGCATTTACGTTGTTATTTCTTAGTTCTTTAAGTCTTTTAAGCCATTTTCGTATGTTTTCAGATTCTAAGGGCTAAAGGAGCAAAGAAGTGCATTTTGGAGCCTTTTGGAGCACTTTTGGGCTAAGGATGGATAGCTTATGCTTGGAGCCAAAGCATTGGACGAAATTGAAGACCAAGTGAGCCTAGAATCGAAGGAAGAAGGAGGAATCAAGAATTGGAAACTAGTTTCCATTATGGGGAGTTTCTATTCTTGAAAGGTTTCCAATTATGCAAGTTTCCAAATAATGTGGTTGCCTAAATCACATGTTCTAGAAGCCCTAGACATGTGCCGCACCTTACCTTCCTCTTCTCTCCCAAAATCTGCAAGATATTGTCACAATCCCTTTCCTAAAAGCCTTAGCCGAACCTATACATTCCTTTTCTCCCAAAATCCCCAAGTTTGGCACTTTCCCCTTCTTTTCCTCCCTTGTGCCGCAAGACTTAGCCTTTTTCCCCTAATTCATGATTTCAATTACCTATTCTAAAGGGATTTAACTTAATTCCTGATTCTTAGAATTGATTTAGGGAATTAAACACTTACTTATTTCATGCAAGCCTTGCCGTGCACTTCCTTTGACCCTTCCTCTTCCTTGCCATGCAAGGGGGAGGATTCTTTCCTATTTCTAGAGTCTTTGACTTAATTTCTGATTACCTAAACAACCCTTGCCGTCCCCTACATCCATCCCTATCCTAAACACATCATTCTATATCATCTATAATCCCCAAAACTCACCATAACCCCTTGTGCCGCAGCAACTAGGAGAGGAAGGAGGCCTAAAACGGTTCATGCTTGCAGATTTGAGTGTTTTAGGTGTACTTCGTTCTTGTTTTCAATGTTTACTTTGCTATTACTTTCTAAGTTTGCTGTAATCATGAGTGGCTAAACCCCTAATTAGTTAGGGGAAAGTTTGAAGCCATGAACATGTTTGAAATATGAATTGATTTCTTCCAATTGTGATTTGTTAAGTTGTGATTGCAATTCAATTATCTGTTTATTAAAAACTTGTTTTTGTATGTTGATTAGGGATGCATACTTAGTCTTCATGCATAAACTCAATGCTAGTTTATAAACGAGTTTCATGATGCGAGAATTATACGCACACAAATTAAACCCTCTTTTTATCAATTGTAGTGAAGAATGTAAGTAGGGATCGTTCTGGACCGGGGATTAGGAGGGATTGTTAATCACTTGGATTTGACTCAAAAACGTAAAAACACAATCTCAAACACCCAACTAGACCCAAAGAATGCAAAACTAAAGTTTAAAACACTAAGACAAACCAAAAGACTCAAAACAGCAAGAAAACACTCAAAACTGCCTTAAAACTACCTTCTGGGTAGTTTTGAGCACTAGAGAAGAATTTGGACGAAAATAGTTATAACTTGACTCAAGATACTTTAAAAACACAAACTAAATTGATTTCTAACTAATTTGACACTCCAAGTAAAGGGGGATTTTGATTTTGACGAATTTGAAAACAAAACTTAAAACTTTGTAAAACGAACATATTTTGGACGAAAATAAGAAAAACTAATGGATGATGGGATAGCCAAGGGATACTTCTCCACACATGATACTTTCTAACATAAATTGATTTCCAGTTGCTTTTCCAATAAACCATGAACCTCAACACCCCAGATTAACCGTGAATTGCACTAATTAACCCTCAGATTTTCCTCACGTTATTGAATTGGATGATTGCATACGACAACCCAAAGCATTCCCCACAAGTTCCCTACATGAATTGCATAATAGAGATACAAGCAAGAATCATTAAGTTCTTTGAAAACCATAAGCATTGACGAAGCACTCGTTACTATGAATTGCATGAAACTTATGCCAAGAATTTACTTAACATGATTGTGAAAACAACCTTAACTACTTGTGAATATTAGTTTGTGACGATTATGTGAAACACCCTAATATCCTAGCCCCAAATTCAAGCATGCAAATTAAGTAGGCCTCCCTAATAAACATACAAGAATAAGTTATCCATCAAACGGTTAAGTAAATTGCGTTCACAATTTATGAAATCACAACTGGACTTAATCAACTCATATTATAAATGTAATCATGGTTTCAAAGCATCCCTAGGCTAAAACGAGTTTAGCCTCTCATGTTCATGACAAAACAAAGCAACATAGATTTAAACATTAACAATAAAGGATAGATTACACCTAGAAACGTCCAACACTCCAACTTGAATGCACAAACGCCCAAGGCTTGGTCTTCCTTCTCCTCTTCCTTGCTAAGTCACGGCACAAGGTCTATAATGGGTTTGTGGATGATTTTCTGGGTTTTGGATGGATTTAGGTATGTATGGTGGTGTGGCAAGGGTAGATGGAGGTGTATGGAGGTTGGAATGGAGGTGTGGAAGTAGGGGAATGATGGATGGGTGGTTGCAAGGTCACGGCAAAGGGTGGATGAATGAATGTATGAATGTTGTGTGAAGGGGTGGTGGTGATTAAATGGCACGGCAAGGAGTTTATATAGGCTAGTTTGGCACATTTAGTGTAGGAAAAGGATTGCCTAATCCCATTGGATTAGGAATAGGAATTTCGGCAGAAATCAAGTGGGATTTGGAATAGGAATTTCGGCTAGGATTTAGGGATTCTAGAAGGGAAGGTGCGGCACACATGTAGGGATGAGATAAGGTTTCTAGAATAGAAGGTTTAGGGCAGATTCCTAAACCTAAAGGGCCTAGGACATGTGATATAAGAGTAGGAAAATGTTTTCAATTCCTAAACCTATAAGGAATGGTGATTTGCGGCATTGGTATGGATGAGTCTTCTAGAAACTGAAATAGGTGTTTAAATGTGTAATTGATTCTCCCTAAGTAGCTAGGTTTAAGCCCCTACCTGATTTGGATAGAATAGAATAGGATAATGTTAGAGATAGGATAGGATAAGGTTTCTAGGATAGGATAAGATAAGGTTGGATAAGGTTCCTTGTTTCTTGCTTCTTCCTTATCTTCATTGTATTAGGACTTCTTCCACTAGATTTGTAGCCTTTCCTAACTCTTCTAGTCTTCAATTTCGTCCATCCTCTTTGCTCCATGGTCAAGCTATCCAATCCATGCCCAAAAATGCTCCAAATAGCCTCAAAATGCACTTTATTGCTCCCTTTGCCATTAGAACCTAAAAACACACGAAAATACTTTAAAAGACTAAAACAACTATGAATTAGTAACATAAATGCATGAAAACAAGCTAAGTAAGTCACCTAAATATGCTCCTATCATTTCACCTAATCGTCATAAGTTTATAAACATGAGTAGTGAAGGTTGCTAGTCACAACCGCGTTAATTGAATTCTTGGCAACAGTCTCATGCATTCATAGTTACAATTGCCTCGTCAACACTTATGATTTTCATGGAGCATAATCATCTCTCACTGTATCTCTTCTATGCATTCATGTTGAGAACCGTTGGAGAATGATTTGAATTGTCGCATGCATCATCCAATTCAATAACATAAGGAAATCTGATGGTTAATTAGTGCATCACGATTAACTTGGGGTGTTGAGCATCATAGTTAATGAAAAGCAATTGGAAAGTCGATTCATATACAATTATGTCATGTGTGGAGAATGGACCTCTAACTAATCCATCCATTATCTTGTTTTCAAAATTCGTTTTACAATCTGCCTAGTTCTATACTTTGTTTTGTTATTTCAATTTTCGTCAAATCAAAACCCCCCTTTACTTTCTTGTTCTATATTGTTTAGAATCTGTTTAATTTGTGTTTTAAAGTGTTTTGAATCAAACCATAACCTTAAATTCGTCCAAAATTGTGTTTAAGGTCAGAAACTGCCTATTTAGTGTTTTTAGGCAGTTTTTAGTCTTTTGAACTTGTTTTGAGTCCTTTGAGTCTTTGTGAACGTTTTTAACTTTGTTTTTATGTTTTTAAGTCAGTTTAGAGGTTTTAGCAAGCCCTCTTAATCCCCGGTCCAGAACGATCCCTACTTGCATCCTTACTACAATTTGACAACGAGAGGGTTAATTTGTGTGCTTAACTATTTTCGCATCAATTGGTGTTGAACGTTCCTGCCCTATATTTTTAATTGTACCAATGGCAAAACAAGAACAAACATTATTAGGATTCTCAATGTATTCAGAAACTTTAAAGTTAATCGTATCACCACCAAACTCCATAGTTAAGGCTCCCTTGGCCACGTCAATCTTGGTATGGGCTGTTTTCATGAAAGGTCGTCCAAGTAAGAGTGGCGATGGTGGAGAGTGGGTTGAATCCTCCATGTCAAGCACATAGAAATCTGCAGGAAAAATCAAGTGGTCTACCTGCACCAAAACATCTTCCAAAACTCCTCTCGGGTATGCATTAGATCGATCGGCTAATTGAATAATAACACCATCATTTTTAAGCTCTCCTAGATTCATAGATGCATAAACAGAGTATGGCATGACATTAATTGATGCACCTAAATCTAGCATAGCATATTCGAACCTTGTATTACCAATTACACAAGGGATAGTGAAACTACCTGGATCTTTGCATTTAGGTGGCAGCTTTCTTTGCAACATTGCAGAGACATTCTCACTTACATGTACCACCTCCTTCTCCCGAATCCGTTTCCTTGTTGTACAAATCTTCCTCAAAAACTTAGCGTACTTCGGAATTTGCTTTATTGCATCAAGGAGCGGGATATTGACATGCACCTTCCTAAACGTCTCCAGGATGTCTTTGTCATCCTCCTCTGTCTTAGATTGCATAAACCTGCTAGGAAAGGGCACATTTTGTGGAACGGGGTTAGAATTAATCGAATTTGAACCCAACTTACCTTTGGTGGCTGAATGGGATGCATTGGATGAAGTAGTGTCCTTAGGTGCTTGCGGCAAAGGGGATTATGTCCTTGCCGTGGGCTTGCTTGCAGCCTCCTCTTCATGTTGCAACGTCTCGTCTTCATTAGGACTTGTTTTGGGTGGTGTGGATGTGGTGCCAACTTCTTTTCCACTCCTCAAAGTGATTGCTTTGGCAGATTTGAACCCTCCCTTTGGATTGACAATGGTTGAACTTGGAAGCTTGCCTTGGTCTCGGAATTGTCCCACAAACTCCGCAATCTGCCCTATTTGTTTCTCTAAGTGGTCCACCCTTTTGTCTTGGTTTTGCAACGCCCTTTCTTGATTTTGCAATGCTTTGTTTTGATTTTCTAGCCCCTGAGACAAATTGGTAAGTAACATAAGAATTGTATCATTGTCCAAAGACATACCTTGATGGTTTTGGGCGGATTGGGATTGTGATGCTTCTTGGCCGTGGGTTTTGGTGTAAAACCCCGGGGGTTGCTGCCTAAAGCCTCCTTGTTGGTAAGGTTGTTGAGGCTCCCTCCACTTGAAATTTGGATGGTCTCTCCAACCCGGATTGTACGTATTGGAATATGGATCATTCCTTGGCTGATTTTGGCTTGGAAATCCAATGGCGTTTGCAATCTCCCATCCCCCATTCTCAATCAATTGAGGGCATTTTTTCGAAGGATGACCTTGAATAGAACATACGCCACATACAATTGGACCTTGGATCTTCATTCCTTCGGCCATCTGAGACACAAGAGAAGTAAGATTAGCTAATTGAGTTTGAATGTCGGATTGAGAACTTACCTCATTCACTTGTTGCCATGGTGGGTCTCTTTGCCTAAGTATTGTTGTGCATTGAGAGCCCGGTTCGCAATGAGGTTCTTGGTTGCCATAGGGGTTTTATCCACCAACGCTCCTCCCGCCGAAGCATCAAGCATTTGCCTTTCAATGGGAAGAAGACCTTCATAGAAGTATTGAAGTAGAAGCTCCTCCTTCATTTGATGTTGAGGACATGATGCAACAAGGGTTTTAAAACGCTCATAGTATGTTGGAAAAGACTCCCCCTGACTTTGTTGAATTCCGCTAATCTTCTTTCTTAAGAGAATGACCCTTGAAGTAGGAAAGAACTTTTCAAGAAACGCCCTCTTCATGCTCTCCCAAGAAGTGACCGATCCAGGTGCTAACTCGTATAACCAATCTTTGGCCTTCTCCAATAGTGAGAACGGGAAAGCCTTCATCTTCAAAATACAACCATCAACGTTGATTGGAGTCATGTGATAAGAGCATATTTAGGCGACTTAACTAGTTTATTCTTGTGCATTTGTGCTATTATTTCTTAGTTAATGTCGTATTACAACTCAATTTCGTGTGTTTGTAGGTCCTATGGGTTAAAGTACCAAGAAAGTGCATTTTGGAGCTATTTTGGACACTAGGTGGTGAGCTTGCATGTGGGCTAACATGGATGGACGAATTTGGACTTCAAGAAGGTGGAAATGTGATAAGAAGAGGAAGGAACTAAGCTAAGGACAAAGTGGATAAGGAAAGTGCAAGAAAAGAGGAAACATTATCCAAAACATTATCCAACCTTATCCAACATTATCCAATTATCCAAAACATTATCCAAACCTTATCTCATCTTATCCTATCCAAACCTTATCATGTCTTACTCCTAATTGCATGGGGACCTAAATGGATCATTCTAGAACCTATTTCTAGAAGCACCCTAGTCTAGAAGGCCCAAATCTGCCACAAAACCTATTCTTTCTAGAAACCCTAGAAAAGTGGCGCCCAAACCTTTCTAGAAGGCTTTACCTTGCCTTGCAAGCCAAGAAACCCTTCCCCTAAATCAGCCGCACCTTCCTAGGCCTAATTCCTTTGGGATTCTGAATTGGAAGGCCTAATCCTTGTGGATTTGGGTATACAAATCAGTTTATAAAACTATGTGGGCCAAAAACCTCTTCCTAAGTGGATTTGACAACCCATGGCCGAATTCTAGGGCCCTAATCCACCAAATCTGTTAAGCCGAACCCTAATCTACTTAACCCTAGGACTATATAAGCATACTTTCAGCCAAAAATTCGTACACCCCTTATGCTAGACAGAAAACCCTTGTGCCGCACCTCCATTCTCCATTTTAAGCCTCCATAGACCTCCCAACACATCCATACATCTCTGCCGCACCCTTCCCCACCATAATCAACCATCCTCCATCCCTCCAAACAAGAAAACACAATCCAAAACCACCAATTCCAGCACCCACACTTTGTGTCGCAGCAAGGAGGAGGAAGAGGAGCCAATCTGTGCATCGAATCCATCTTGGAATTGCTGAGCATTTAGGTGTATTCTTTCTTATGATTTCAATGTTTAAATTCAATACTTTTTGTTGTGCAAGCATGAGGAACTAATCCCCCCTTTGGCTAGGGGGGAATTTCGAAACCATGGTTATATTTGCATGATGATTTGATTACTTTTAGTTGTGATTTCATGAATGATGAATTCAATTTGCTTATCTGTTTTAATTAAAACTTGCTTATGTATATGAATTGAGAGTGCACGCTTAATTTGCATGCATAAACATGATGCTAGGGTATGAGGGAACTTCACCTAATCGTTGGGAACTTATATTCATGAGTAGTTAAGATTGTTGGTCACAATTATGATAAGTGAATTCTTGGCATAAGTATCATGCGCTTTCATAGTTACGAATGCCTCGTCAACACCTATGATTTCCATAGAACCTAATGATCTTTGATTGTCTTTCTATCATGCGCTTTCATATAGAAAACTTTTAAGGAATAATTTGATTGCAATGCGCTAATTCCATTCAATTCAATGACCTAAGGGAAATCTGAGAGTTAATTTAAGCGTACCTAATTAACTTGGGGTGTTGAGGTTCATAAATTCATCGAATAAGCAACTGGAGATTATTTTGTATGCAAGTATGCCATGTGTGGAGAAAAACCTACTAGCCATCTCACCATCCATTTAATTCCACCAATTTCGTCAAAATCTGCCTAGTTTACATATTTGTTTTGTTTTGTTTATTTTCGTCCAAAACCAAATCCCCGTTTATTCTAGAGTGTCTAATTGGTCCAAATATGTTTTAGATTGTGTTTTTTAGAGTTTTGAGTCAAGTTAGAACCAATTTTCGTCTAAGTTTGTGTTTAGGTTCAAAACTGCCCAGATTGTGTTTTTAAGGCAGTTTTGAGTGTTTTTAGCCTATTTTGAGTCTTGTGAACGTAGTTGAGTCTTTTTACGTGAGTTTAAGTGTTTGAAAGGTTAATTTTAGTTATTTGAGTCAGTTTAGAGTGTTTAGCAAGCCCTCCTAATCCCCGGTGTAAGAACGATCCCTACTTATTTATATGCTACAATTGTCAAAAGAGGGTTAATTTGTGTGTTAAGTTAATTTTCGCATCATCATGCTCGAACATACCACCTCGAACTCTTTCAAATGCTTGTTGGGATCCTCCATGGACAGTCCATGGAACTTCGGAATGTGGTGCAACAAACTTGACTTCAATTCAAATTCATCGGTTTTGCCTTGAGCTGCCTTTGGGTATTGGATGCATAAGGGTGCGGCATTGTCCATTCCCGAGGCGGAAAGCTCCTTGATTGTACGATTGTCCGATTGGTTTGAGCATATGGTATCCCTGGTTCTCGCGTCTAAGCAGTGGCATTCCATTCATGAGATCATACATATAATGTTAATAATTCCAGAAAATGCTTTCTTTGATTCTACATATGTGAGTATTAGTCTACATGTTTACATCAATCTTCTCACATATACCTAGTATAGGGAGTGTAGTCAGAAAATCTGTGTGAAAATAGAGAGTATATCCAGTGAGGAATTGAGGAATTCTCTAAGGCATGTTACTACATTCAAAATCATGTTTTAATTGATTAAATGCGAGCTAGTGAGTGGTAACTATGATTAAATATATGCTCGAGGGTAGGGATAATTAAAATCTAAGTATGTGGTGTTATTTAATATGTCATGTTGCATTGGAAATCCCCGAGGTACATGTTGGAAGGTCTAGATTGTGTTTTGTTCATTTCGTTTTGCTCGAGGACTAGCAAAAGCTAAGTGTGGGGAAATTTGATAGGAGCATATTTATGCTACTTAGTTATGTTGTTTCCTTGCATTTAGTTACTTAATTACTATCTATTTTAGTCTTTTAAGCTATTTTCGTATGTTTTTAGGTCCTAATGGCAAAAGGAGCAAGAAAGTGTATTTTGAGGCTATTTGGAGCAGTTTTGGGCATGGATTGGATAGCTTAACAACGGAGCAAAGAGGATGGACGAAATTGAAGTCAAGAAGGGCTAGGAAAGGCTACAAATCTGGAGAAAGAAGTCCAAATGCAAAGAAGATAAGGAAATAGCAAGAAATAAGGAACCTTATCCAACCTTATCTTATCCTATCCTAACCAACCTTATCCTTTCCTAACTCTAACATTATCTTATCTTATCCTATCCTAATCTTTTCCTACCTTAATTCCAACTTCAAAGAGGACTCCTTTTCACATTGAATCACCTAAATATCAAGTTCTAGAAGCCCTGTTTTCGTGCATTAAGTTTATGCCACATGTAACCCTTCTAGAAGTTCTAGAATCTGCCACAAGGACCATTCCTTGTCCTCCTTGGAATCTGATTGAAAGTATCCTTGTTCTTTGGTGATTTGGAGTCCTAATTCCTCTCCTTTTCAGCCCAAATTCGTGCCTCCCCTTCACCCTATAAATACTTGATGCCACAACACTCAAAAACCACCACCCTCTACCACAAATTCACACCACACCATCCACCACACCTCAAGAGCCTAAATTCACACAAATCCCCATTGTTGGCAGCAAGGAAGGAAGAAGGAGCCACCTGGAGTGTTTCTAGGTGTATTCTATCTTTGTTTTTAATGTTTAAGTTTAATTATCTTTGTTTCGCGAACATGTGGAACTAATTTTGTTTTGGCTAGAGGAGACTTTGAAACCATGATTATCTTTGCAATATGAATTGATTAATTCCAGTTGTGATTTCATAAATTGTGAATGCAATTTACTTAACCGTTTGATGGATAACTTATTCTTGTTTGTTGATTAAGGGTGCACACTTAGTTTGCATGCATGAATTTGGGGCTAGAATATAAGGGAGTTTCACATAATCGTTACAAACTTATATTCACAAATAGTTAAGGTTGTTTTCACAATCATGTTAAGTAAATTCCTAGCATGAGTATCATGATGTCATAGTTACAAGTGCTTTGTCAATACTTATGATTTTCATAGAACGTAATGATCTTTGATTGTTGATGCGAACTAAATAAGCACACAAATTAAAACCCTCTTGTGACAATTGTAGTATATGTATAAGTAGGGATCGTTCTAAACCGGAGATTAGGAGAGATTACTAAATCACTTGGAAACTGACTCAAAAACTTAAAACAAAGGTTAAAACACTAAACTAGACTCAAAGAATGCAAAACTAAACACTTAAAACACTAAAACAAATCAAAAGACTCAAAACAGCACCAAAACACTCAAAACTGCCTTAAAAACACTTTCTGGGCAGTTTTGAGCACTTTGACTACTTTGGACGAATTTGGGATATAAATTGATTCAAAACACTTAGAAACACAAACTAAGACACTTTCTAACTAAATTGGACACTAAAGTAAAGGGGGATTGAGTTTTTGACGAAATTAAATAAAATGCACAGATTTGAATTAAAACAGATTGTAAAGATCAATTTGATGAAAATATGGATGGAATGCTAGCTAGAAGGTTCTTCTCCACACATGTCACACTTGCATACAAGATGATTTTCAGTTGGTCTTTCGATGAATCATGAAACTCAACACCCCGGGTTAATTAGGTCCGCTTAAATTAGCCTTCAGATTTCCCTAGAATCATTGTATTGGATGAATATGCATCGCAAACAAATTATTCCTAACAAGTTCTCTATATGAAGAGCATGATAAAGATACAAATTAGAATCATGACGTTCTTTGGAAATCATAAGTGTTGACGAGGCATTCGTTACTATGATGAGCATGAAACTAGTGCCAAGAATTCATTTAACGCGATTGTTTATAAGCAACCTCCACTACTTGTGAATATAAGTTCATAACTATTAGGTGAAATTCACTTATATTCTAGCGTCATATTCATGCATGAAAATTAAGCGTGCACTCTCAATAAACATACACAAATAAGTTATCAATCAAGCAGTTAAACAAATTGAATCCACAATTCATGAAATTCCAACCAAAGGTAATCAATTCATATTGCAAGCATAAATAATTGAGGTTTTCCTTCTTCGTGCTAGAATATGTTTAGTATAATGGCACAAATAAGGGTGTCGAATCCACAGGGACTAATTGGACCTATATAATCACTTGTTTTGCAAGAACTTTTTATTAGAGAAATAAAACTAATCAATGTAGGCAGATTTGTTGTTGTAACTTGAAAGCATAAGGAAATGAAGTAAACACAAATAAATGAATCAACAACTAATAAAATGAGATAGTACCAATGGAGATGTGATAGGAGCATATTCATGCGACTTAAATGGCTTGTTCTCGTGCATTTACGTTATGTTTCTCTAGTTATTTTAGTCCTTTATGCTTCTTTTGTGTGTTTTCAGGTTCTAAGGGCTTAGGGAGCAAGAAAGTGCATTTTGAGGCTATTTGGAGCATTTTTGGGCATGGATTGGATAGCTTAATCATGGAGCAAAGAGGATGGACGAAATTAAAGCCTTGTATGCTCTTTGGGACATAAAACAAAGGGCCTAGCCCAATCAAACAAATCCTTTGAGCCATGGAAAACCTCTAGCCCAATCAAACAATCCATCAAAGCCATAAAAAAAACACCAACACATGCACTCACATGCATTCACATGCATTTCAAGCACAAAACACCTTCAATGCCGTGACTTCCCCTTCATTCCAGCCATTCCACATGCAATTCCAACCTAACCCACATGCAACTCTTCATCATTGCACCACAAATCAGCCACTCACATGCATTCACACACACTTCACACAAACAACAAGTCTTTGCCGTGCCTTCCACACCAATTCCAGCTTTTCTTCATCATTGCAGCCACTTTGCCCTTTTATTTATGCATTAAACCTATTTCCTTTCCCTAAATTGCAGCCACAATCCACACCTTTCCAACCTAGCTGCACCCTACATACATTAATTAGTCATTCTTTTCATATTGCACTCACATGCATTCACATGCATTTCAAGAAGCAAAACAACATTGTGCCGTGAGCTTCCCTTGCATTTTCAGCTTTCCTCCTTGCATTCATATGCATTTCCAACCTAGCATTCCATACTTTAATCATTCCTAGCTGCCATTCACATGTTTTCCCATCCATTCTCTCCCTATAAAACCATGCATTGCATTCATACAATTCATTCATTCACTCCCCACTCCATTTCTCCATTTCTCACACCACAACTAACACAAACACCTCCCCTTAGAATCCAAAACCGTGAGTCCCCCCACCACTCCTCTACCATTTCCATAATCCCCCAAACCTCACCTTAGACCTTGTGCTACAACAACGAGGAAGATAAGAGGGCCTAAACGTTCATACAATTCAAGTTTGAGTTGTTGGAATGTTTAGGTGTTTCTTTGATTTCAAAGTTTAAATTCAATTCTCTTTGTTTTGTACGTATGAGGAATGGAAGAGAAGAGTGCCTAAACGTTCATACAATTCAAGTTTGAGTTGTTGGAATGTTTAGGTGTTTCTTTGATTTCAAAGTTATGAGGAACTAAAACCCCCTTTAGCTAGGGGGTGATTCGAAACTATGTTTATGTTTGCATATTGAATTGATTAACTTTCGTTGGAATTTCATAAGTTGTTGATTCAATTTGTTTAACCGTTTGATTGATAACTTATTTATGTATGTTTATTAAGAATGCGCGCTTAATTTTCATGCATGAATATGACGCTAGAATATAAGTGAGTTTCACCTAATCGTTATGAACTTATATTCACAAGTAGTGGAGGTTGCTTATAAACAATCGCGTTAAATGAATTCTTGGCAAGAGTTTCATGCTCATCATAGTAACGAATGCCTCGTCAACACTTATAGTTTTCATAATGCTTAATGATCTTTGATTGTATCTTTATTGTGCTGTTCACGTAAAGGACTTTTGGAGAATGTTGTGAATTGCGTTGCGCTAACCCATCCAATTCATTAACTTAAGGAAAACTTGACAGTTAATTTAAGCGGACCTAATTAACCCGGAGTGTTGAGTTTCATAATTTATCGAAAGACCAACTGAGAATCAATCTTGTATGCAAGTGTAACATGTGTGGAGAAGAACCCCTTAGCTAGCATTCATCCATTCAATTCCATCACATTCATATTTACATTCTGCTTTAATTTATAATCTGTGCATTTTAGTTTAATTTAGTCCAAAACTCAATCCCCTTTACTTTATTGTTCAATTTAGTTAGAAATCTGTTTAGTTTATGTTTTAAAGCATTTTGAGTTTTTGATTTGTCTTAGTGTTTTAAAATTTAGTTTTGTATTCTTTGAGTCTAGTTTAGTCTTTTAAACTGTGTTTTTAAGTTTTTGAGTCAAATCCAAGTGATTAACAATCCCTCCTAATCCCCGGTCTAGAACGATCCCTACTTATACTTATACTACAAATCGACAAAAAGAGGGTTTAATTTGTGTGCGTATAAATCTCGCATCAAGATGAAGCTAGGGATTCGATTTTACCATTGCTAACCCAAGGCCATGTTTGTTAAATCAGTTTATACTCAGTCATCTACCTATTTCTTGAGTTTGTTTCACTTAGATATGATCAACCATATGATGTGTGGATTTGATCAAATGTCTCTAATCATGAGCCTAATTGTGATCTGCAACTTTGGTTCCTAATCAAGAATATGTAGTGCACAAGAAACTTTCACAAAACCAAAGGGAACACTCAGCAGGATGTTTGCAAAACATTCCCTTCATTCATTCACATATCCACCAAGATTATGCATGATGTGTGCTTTAATCTTGGCTAAACAACCTGTGGTTAATTCAAATGATGATCAAGCATTAAAATCAACACACTAAGTCACAATTAAATCGGAGAATGAAACAAGAAATAGATAAATTAAATGAGAATTCTGAATTAACTACATGGCAATCTTGCAAGGCTACATCGAATCCCTAGAGAGAGATTAGTTACACTTCATGTTTACAAAAGGTTTGACATAAAAATATATAACATGAGTGAACATAGGATTAAGAAGAAAGAACCCTTGAAGCAAAACTGATGTTGAAATCCCTTAAGAGTTGCCTTCGGTGTTGGTGCTCCAAGTGTGTTGTAAATGAAGGTGGAGCGGCTAAGGTTGAATGGTTTCTGCAAATGGGAGAGTGTATGGAATGGAATGAAACCGAGAAGAGATTGTGTAAAAATGGAATGGGAGCTTGCGGCAAAGGGAAGATTGGATGTGTTTGTGGTGTCTTGTGTATGAAAATGAGATGTGATTTTTGTGTATGAATGTATGGGTTTTTATAGGGGAATGGGAGAATATGTGGGTGATTGTTTAAGAGTGAATGTGGTTGTTATGATTGAGAGTGCATGTGGATGAAATAATGATGGAAAAAGAGCTAGGTTGTTGGTGTGTGAATGCATGTGTTGAATTTGTGATGCAATGATGAAAGAGTAAGTGCATGTGTGTGTGAATGGTGGTGCAATGATGAAAGAGTAAGTGCATGTGTGTGTGAATGGTGGTGCAATGATGAAATGATGAAGTAGGAAGGTGGAAATGCATGTGGCTAAGGGTTGTTGATTGGGCTAGAGGTTTTGCATGGCTCAAAGGATTGTTTGATTGGGCTAGGCCCTTTGTTTTATGTCCAAAGTGCATACAAGGCTTTCAAATTCGTCCAACACTTTGGCTCCAAGCATATGCTATCCATTCCAAGCCCAATTTTGCTCCAAAATGCTCCAAAATGCATCTTTTTGCTTCCTTAGCCATATGAACCTAAAAACACACGAAAATGGCTTAAACTACTAAAACAACTATGAATTAACAACATAGATGCACGAAAACAAGTTAAGTAAGTCGCCTAAATATGCTCCTATCAATAAACATGGTTTCGAATCACCCCCTAGCTAATTAGGGATTTAGCCTCTCATGTTCACAGAAAGAGAAATAAAATTGAATTTAAACATAAAGAACAAAGGATTGATTACACCTAGAACGCCTAACGAATCCACTTGAATTTCTGCGCGTTTTAAAGTCCTCTTTCTTTGTTCTCCTTGCTGCGGCAGAGAGGGTTTTTGGATGATTTGGGATGATTTCTGGGTTGTAGATGGGTTTATGGGGATTTGGTGGTGCGGCAAGGGGTTGTGGGAGGTGTATGAAGGTTGGATGGTGGCTGGAATGGTAGGGGAAGGCTGCGACAAGGATGGGAATTGGCTGCAATGGATGGGGGAGATGGAGAGATGGCTGCGGATTAGAGAGGAGAGTGAATGGTGGCTGCGTCTTAGGGGGAAAATTAGGGTGAATGATGAATGGGAGCTACGGCTTAGGGAAAAAATAGGGTTATGGTGGCTGAATGATGTGTAGCCTGAAAAGTAGAGAGAGCTAGGGTGAATAATGGGGTGCGGCTGATATGGGAACTAGGGTTATGGTGAAAATAGATGGGGACTTGCGGCTGAGATGGATTTTGGATGAATGAAAGGCTACGGATTCAAAGGAGAGAATGGAAGGGTGCGGCTAGGGTTAGGAAAATGTATGATTTCAGAAAACAAACCCTAGCTTATTTTGGTTAATTAAAATTAAATCAAAGGCTTCTAGAAAAAGGAAATAAAATCAGAAATTAAAAGGGAATGGCTGCAAGGTGCGGCTAGGGTTTTAAATTAGGTTAGGAGCATGTGTTTTAAGTGCAAACCTAGGAAAAAACTACCCCCCTGCACGGCAAGGGAAGGGAATTATGGTTAAGGCACGGCAAAGGTGTTTGGATGGGCTAGGGCCTTTGTTTTGTGTCCTAAAGTGCCTACAAGGCCTTCAAAGTGGCTAGAAAATACGGACGTTTAAGATTAGGAAAGGTTACCAAATCGGGAAACCTAGGGTTAACTTTCCTATTTCAAGTAGGAATCCTTGTTGGAGTAGGATTCCTCGTTTGAGTAGGAATTCATCGTTGGAGTAGGAATTCATCGTTAGAGAGGGTGAATGATGATAATGGGAGCTCACGGCTTAGAGAGGGAAATAGGCTTTGTGGTGGCTGAATGAAAATTGAATAAAATCAATCTAGGGTGCGGCTAGGGTTGTAAAAATGGGTAGGGTTTCAGAAAATAAACCCTAGCCTATTAAAATTAAATCAAAGGCTTTTAAAATTAGGAAATAAAATCAGAAATTAAAAGGGATGGCTGCAAGGTGCGGCTAGGGTTAGGTTAGGAGAGGGAAATAGGGTTTAAGTGAATGACATTAGACCTAAGGCCTTCGTTTTAAGGGCCCTAGGGCCTTCGTTTTGTGTCCTAAAGTGCCTACAAGGCCTTCAAAGTGGCTAGAAAATACGGACGTTTAAGATTAGGAAAGGTTACCAAAACGGAAAACTTAGGGTTAACTTTCCTACTTCAAGTAGGAATCCTTGTTTGAGTAGGAATCCTCGTTTTGGTAGGAATTCATCGTTGGAGTAAGAATTCATCGTTTCTTCAAGTCTTCAACTCATTCATTCCTCTTTTGCTCCAAAAGGCTCCAATTTGCATCTTCTTGCACACTTTGGCCTTATAATCTGAAAATGCACAAAAGTGACTTTAAACACTAAAATAGCTAAGGAAACACAACATAAATGCACGAGAACAAGCTAATTAAGTCGCATGAATATGCTCCTATCAAATTCCCCCACACTTAACTTTTGCTAGTCCTCGAGCAAAACAAAACAACTAAAGAAAATAAGACGAAACAAAACAAACAAAACGAAACCTAAACCTTCCAACGTTTGCCTCAGGGATTTCCAATTAACATGACATGTCAAAGATCATTACTCACATAGCTTTTAGTCTTCCTTCTCCTCAAGCACATACTTAATCATAGTCACCATTCACTAGTTCGCATTTAATCAATTAAAACACATTTTGAATGTAGTAACATGCCTTAGAGAATTCCCTCAATTCCTCACTAGTTATGCACTCAATTTTCACTCAGATTTTCTTACTACACACCCTATACTAGTTATATGTGAGAAGATTGATGTAAACATGAAAGACTAGTACTCACATATGTTATAACAAAGAACGCAATTTCTGGAGTAATTAAACATGTTTAGATATGATCTCATGAATGGAATGCTACTACTTAGATGCGAGAACCAGTGACACCATATGTTCATACCAATTTCAAACTCCACAATTGAAATGCACAACACTCAAGATAGAAGTCAAGGGTTGTAACGGGGCTTGGGGTATTGGCTAGCAAGGAAAGATAGGGATAAACAAAAGTTCTTTAAGCAATAGCAAGCAAAGTAATGAAATTGAGACTTAGAATTCACTTAGAATGCAGAAATCAACTTTTAGACAAATAGGGAGGATTCAAGCAACTCTTAGGGCCTAATTCATTGTTTTGGGCCCTTTCTTCAACAAACCATACTTTGGAACTCTTTTTCACCTCTTTTCTTTCTTTTTTTACTTCTTTTTTCTTTTCTTTTCTTTTTTTTTTCTTTTTTTTTTTTTTTTTTTAGCCGTGCCTATGGCACATAAACTCACATCAATACTCCTTCCCCCAGACTTATTTTCTGCAACACATTAAGGAATTCATTCATGTTTACTATGCTTCAAGAACAAGGGTACGGATGGTCCTAATCTAGGCTAGGTGAGAACAATATGGGTTAACAAAGAACATGGGCTAACACGGCTCAATGGGGTTAAACTTAAACACAAAATGAGTTAAGGGTACATGGCTATTTGGCTTTGGTGGTGGTCACTACACAACTTCATCTTGAATATGTGTTATGCAAATCAATAACATGCTTTGAATGAAATGAGCATGAGTTATAGCATTTGGAACTAAGTGATGAAACGCCTTCTAAGTAGTAACCAAGCAAAGAATAATGAGATCATGCAACGACTTTGGAAAACAATGATGCACAGATTTTAACTCTCCAAATAACGTTTAGGCTCAAGTCTCACAAGGATGTAGCGTTTGTTTAAGTTCCTTCCTTCAAGCATGTTACAAAAACTGATTTTATCTTTTGTGATTACATGTGAATTTGTAAACTATAACTACAACCAAGCATAAACCAAAGAGTATATCAAACGTCCATCCATGTTTGTAACTTTCTTTAACCATCATGCAATTAAAAACCAAATCCTCATCATTGTGTTGGAAGGTACCCTACGACACAAACAAACACACAAAAGCAACTCTTTTTGGGTTTTTCAAAGCAATTTTTCAAATTTTTATGGGTTTTTCGGATTTTTAAGTCAACACACACTAAAACACTCTAAAATAGCTTAAAAACACTTAAAAACAGCAAGGAACAACATTGGAAGTTATGGGTGATAAAATCCCACGAATTTGCATCAACAACATTAGTTACCCCCCCCCCCCCCCCCAACACTTAAATCAAACATTGTCCTCAATGTTTTAAGCCTAAAATCACACTAAACAAAAACAAACACACAAACAGCAACTAAAAACACTAAACATGGCAGAATGTAAATAACAAAGAAAAGAGGTTAGGGACGCAAATCTGGGTATGGAGTGTAGATTCCATCTTCTCCTTGGTGATTGCATGGGTTGCCTCCCACGAAGCGCTTTCTTTAACGTCTTGCAGCCAGACGATGGTGTGCTCATTCCTCACTTAGAGCCCACGGCATGGAGGGGTATGTCCTCCACGGTATGCTCCTTGAAATTCTCGTAGTATGCATCAATGAATGGGAGGGGATAGTGATCCTCCTTGATTGTGGTGTCCGGGTTCCTAAAGCCCGTGTAAGTGCTCCCACCACCTTGAAATTGATTGGGTACCTGCACCAAAGAAGGTAACAACCTATTAGTTGAAATGGGAATTGGAATTGGGATTGGAGACTTACTAGGATGTTGTGGCAATGCCCCTAGGGCCGCCACCATCTCCCCAATTTTATCACTAGGCACGGCCATATTGGGTCTTTTTAGGGTAGTGGCGTGCTCCTTGTGCTCCACTCTAATTCCTTCCTTGATGGTGGTTCTAGATGCATCCTTCTTGATTGGTGCTAAACGTTCCTGCCCTAAATTTTTAATTATACCAATGGCAAAACAAGAACGAACATCATTAGTATTCTTAATAGATTCAGAAACTTTAAAATTAATCATATCACCACCAAACTCCATAGTTAAGGCTCATTTGGCCACGTCAATCTTGGTGTGGGCTGTTTTCATGAAAGGTCGTCCAAGTAAAAGTGGCGATGGTGGAGAGTGGATTGAATCCTCCATGTCAAGCACATAGAAATCTGCAGGAAAAATCAGGTGGTCTACCTGCACTAAAACATCTTCCAAAACTTCTCCACACATGTCACACTTGCATACAAGATGATTTTCAGTTGGTCTTTCGATGAATTATGAAACTCAACACTCCGGGTTAATTAGGTCCGCTTAAATTAACCTTCAGATTTCCCTAGAATCATTGAATTGGATGAATATGCATCGCAAACAAATTATTCCTAACAAGTTCTCTATATGACCAGCATGATAAAGATACAAGTTAGAATCATTACGTTCTTTGGAAATCATAAGTGTTGACGAGGCATTCGTTACTATGATGAGCATGAAACTAGTGCCAAGAATTCATTTATCGTGATTGTTTATAAGCAACCTCCACTACTTGTGAATATAAGTTCATAACTATTAGGTGAAATTCACTTATATTCTAGCGTCATATTCATGCATGAAAATTAAGCGTGCACTCTCAATAAACATACACAAATAAGTTATCAATCAAGCAGTTAAACAAATTGAATCCATAATACATGAAATTCCAACCAAAGGTAATCAAATTATATTGCAAGCATAAACATGGTTTCGAATCACCCCCTAGCTAAATAGGGATTTAGCCTCTCATGTTCACAGAAAGAGAAATAAAATTGAATTTAAACATAAAGATTAAAAGATCGATTACACCTAGAACGCCCAACGAATCCACTTGAATTTCTGCGCGTTTAAGCTCCTCTTTCTCCTTTCTTCTTGCTGCGGCAGTGAGGGTAAATGGTGTTTTTGGATGATTTTCTGGTTTAGGGATGGATTTATGGTGATATGGTGGTGCGGCAAGGTGGTGGAGTGATGGAGGAAGGTTTGTATGGTGGCTGGAATAGTGGAGGAAGGTGCGGCAAGGTTGAATGGTGGCTGCAATGGGTGGTGAAGGTTGCGGCTGGTAGGTTTTTGGGTGATGGGATGTACGGTTTTGGGAGAGAGGAGGGATGGTGGCTGAATGAGAGAATGAGAAGTAAATCAATGAGAGAAGAGAGTTAGGGTTTTAGAATAAAGGGTACGGCTCAGATTAGAAGGCTTAGGGAATTGCGGCTGAGATGATTTTGTGGCTTATTAGGGTGAATGATGATAATGGGAGCTCACGGCTTAGAGAGGGAAATAGGCTTTGTGGTGGCTGAATGAAAATTGAATAAAATCAATCTAGGGTGCGGCTAGGGTTGTAAAAATGGGTAGGGTTTCAGAAAATAAACCCTAGCCTATTAAAATTAAATCAAAGGCTTTTAAAATTAGGAAATAAAATCAGAAATTAAAAGGGATGGCTGCAAGGTGCGGCTAGGGTTAGGTTAGGAGAGGGAAATAGGGTTTAAGTGAATGACATTGGACCTAAATACCCCCCCTTGCACAGCAAGGGAAGGAAAGACAGGGATTGGGCACGGCAAAGGGTTTTAAGGGCCCTAGGGCCTTCGTTTTGTGTCCTAAAATGCCTACAAGGCCTTCAAAGTGGCTAGAAAATACGGACGTTTAAGATTAGGAAAGGTTACCAAAACGGGAAACTTAGGGTTAACTTTCCTACTTCAAGTAGGAATCCTTGTTTGAGTAGGAATCCTCGTTTTGGTAGGAATTCATCGTTGGAGTAAGAATTCATCGTTTCTTCAAGTCTTCAACTCAATCATTCCTCTTTTGCTCCAAAAGGCTCCAATTTGCATCTTCTTGCACACTTTGGCCTTATAATCTGAAAATGCACAAAAGTGACTTTAAACACTAAAATAGCTAAGGAAACACAACATAAATGCACGAAAACAAGCTAATTAAGTCGCATGAATATGCTCCTATCAAATTCCCCCACACTTAACTTTTGCTAGTCCTCGAGCAAAACAAAACAACTAAAGAAAATAAGACGAAACAAAACAAACAAAATGAAACCTAAACCTTCCAACGTTTACCTCAGGGATTTTCAATGAAACATGACATGTCAAAGATCATTACTCACATAGCTTTTACTCTTCCTTCCTCTCGAGCACATACTTAATTATAGTCACCATTCACTAGTTCTCATTTAATCAATTAAAACACATTTTGAATGTAGTAACATGCCTTAGAGAATTCCCTCAATTCCTCACTAGTTATGCACTCGATTTTCACTCAGATTTTCTGACTACACACCCTACACTAGTTATATGTGAGAAGATTGATGTAAACATGAAAGACTAGTACTCACATATGTTATAACAAAGAACGCAATTTCTGGAGTAATTAAACATGTTTAGATATGATCTCATGAATGGAATCTACTACTTAGATGCGAGAGCCAGTGACACCATATGCTCATACCAAATTCAAACGCCACAAATTGAAATGCACAACACTCAAGATAGAAGTCAAGGGTTGTAACGGGGCTTGGGGTATTGGCTAACAAGGAGAGATAGGGGTAAACAAAAGTTTCTTAAGCAATAGCAAGCAAAGTAATGAAATTGAGACTTAGAATTCACTTAGAGTGCAGAAATCAACTTTTGGACAAATAGGGGAGATTCAAACAACTCTTAGAGCCTAATTCATTATTTTGGACCCTTACTTCAACAACCAATACTTTGGAACTCTTTTTTACCTCTTTTCAACTCTTTTTCACTTCTTTTTTTTTTTTTTTTCTATTTTTTTTTTCTAGCCGTGCCTATGGCACATAACTCACATCAATAATCCTTCCCCTCGAACTTATTTCCTGCAACACATTAATCAAAAAGAATTCATTCATGCTTACTATGCTTCAAGAACAAGGGTACGGATGGTCCTAATCTAGGCTAGATGAGGATGATATGGGTTAACAAAGAACATGGCTAACACGGCTCAATGGGGTTAACTTAAACACAAAATGAGTGAAGGGCACACGGCTTATTTGGCTTTGATGGTGGTCACTACACAACTTCATCTTGAATATGTGGTATGCAATTCAATAACATGCTTTGAATGAAATGGGCATGAGTTCTAGCATTTGGAACTAAATGATGAAACGCCTTCTAAGTAGTAACCAAGCAAAGATTAATGAGATCATGCAACGACTTTAGAAAACAATAATGCACAGATTTTAACTCTCCAAATAACGTTTAGGCTCAAGTCTCACAGGGATGTAGTGTTTGTTTAAGTTCCTTCCTTCAAGCATGTTACAAAAACTAATTTTTTTCTTTGTGATTACATGTGAATTCGTAAACTATAACTATAAACAAGCATAAACCAAAGAGTATATCAAACGTTCATCCATGTTTGTAACTTTCTTTAACCATCATGCAATTAAAAACCAAATCCTCATCATTGTGTTGGAAGGTAACCTACGACACAAACAAACACACAAAAACAACTCTTTTTGGTTTTTTCAACACAATTCTTCAAATTTTTAGGGGATTTTCGGATTTTTAAGTCAACACACACTAAAACACTCTAAAATGGCTTAAAAACACTTAAAAACAGCAAGGAACAACATTGGAAGTTATGGGTGATAAAATCCCACGAATTTGCATCAACAACATTAGTTACCCCCCCCCACACTTAAATCAAACATTGTCCTCAATGTTTTAAGCTTAAAATCACACCAAACAAAAGTAAACATAAAAACAGCAACTAAACACACTAAACATGGTAGAATGTAAATAACAAAGAGAAGAGGTTAGGGACGCAAATCTGGGTATGGAGTGTAAATTCCATCTTCTCCTTGGTGATTGCATGGGTTGCCTCCCACGAAGCCCTTGCTTTAACGTCTTGCAGCCGGACGATGGTATGCTTATTCCTCACTTAGGGCCCACGGCATGGAGGGTGATGTCCTCCACTACCTGCCCTTCAACACTTTGATGATATGGCTCAATGAATGGGAGGGGATAGTGATCCTCCCTGATGGTGGTGTTTTGGTTCCGAAAGTCCATGTACATGCTCCCACCACCTTCAAATCGGTTGGTCACCTGCACCACAGAAGGTAACAACCTATTATTTGAAATGGGAATTGAAATTGGGCTTGACGACTTACAAACATATTGTAGTAAAGGCTCATAATCGGCAGCCCTATCAAGAATGTCCCCATGGCTACTTTCGGCCCTATTGGGTGGTTGTAGGGCAATCACTCCAAGTTCTCCAACGGTGGTTCTTGATACATCATTCGTGCTAAGTGTGGATCCTTTCAGCCCTATGTCCTTATGCACATCTATGACAAAACAAGAATGACTATCGTTAGGATTCTTAATAGAGTCATAAACATTGAATTTAATTACATCACCACCAAACTCCATTGTTAGTGCTCCTTTGGCCACATCAATCTTGGTTTGGGCCGTTTTCATGAACGGACGGCCTAGCAAGAGTGGCAATGATGGAGCATGGCTCGAATCCTCCATTTCTAAGACATAGAAATCTGCAGGAAAGATGAGATGATTGACCTGCACTAAAACATCCTCAAGGACTCCCTTGGGATAAACATTAGAACGATCGGCCAATTGAATTACAACGCCATCTTGTTTTAACTCACCAAGGTTCATAGATGCATAAATGGAATATGGCATGACATTAATAGAAGCACCTAAATCTAACATGCATTGTTCAAATTTAGTGTTTCCAATTATGCATGGGATAGTAAAGCTCCCTGGATCCTTACATTTTGGAGGTAACTTTCTTTGCAAAACCACAGATACATTTTCACTTACTTTCACAACTTCCTTGTTTGCAATTCTTTTCCTAGTTGTGCATAACTCTTTTAAAAACTTTGCATACCTGGGCACTTGCTTAATGGCATCAAGTAAAGGAATGTTTACTTGGACCTTCCTAAACGTCTCCAGAATGTCTTTCTCCTGCTCCTCCTTCTTTGTTTGCATAAACCTGCTAGGAAAAGGCACGTTTGGTGGAATCACATTAGAAACAATTGAGTTTGGACCTACCTTACATTTGTTGGACGGCCTAGGAGCTTGAAGTGGTTACGGCAAAGGTTGCTCCACCCTTGCCGTGGCTTTGCCCTTCCTCTCTTCCTCTTGCAACAGCCTTTCATCCTCTTCTTGGCTTGATTTTGGTGGTTGTGGGGTGGTTCCAACTTCCTTGCCACTTCTTAAGGTGATTGCATTGGCAGTTTCAAAGCCTCCCTTCGGGTTTGGAATGGTTGAGCTTGGGAGCTTGCCTTGGTCTCGAAATTGCCCTACAAACTCCGCAATCTGCCCAATTTGTTTCTCCAATTGATCCACCCTTTTTTCTTGATTTTGCATTGCTTTGGCTTGATTCTCTTGCCCCTGAGACAAATTAGTTAGTAACTTAAGGAGTGTATCATTGTCTAGGGACGTACCTGAAGCATTTGGGGCGGATTGTTGTGGAGCATTTGTGGGTGCGTATGGCTTAGTGAAGAAGCCCGGGGGTTGTTGCCTAAAGCCTCCTTGTTGTGGTGGTTGTTGGGGCTCCCTCCATTTGAAGTTCGGGTGGTCTCTCCAACCTGGATTATACGTGTTCGAATATGGATCGTTCCTCGGTTGGTTTTGCCCTTGAAACCCAATTGCATTTGCGCTTTCCCATCCACCATTTTCAATGAGTTGTGGGCACTTCTCAGAAGCATGTCCTTGGATAGAACACACACTACGCACACAATTGGTCCTTGCACCCTCATTCCTTCGGCCATCTGAGACACAATGGAAGTAAGATTAGCTAATTATGAATGAATGTCGGGTGTGGAACTTACCTCATGTACTTGCTGCCGTGGGGGTCCTCTTTGGCCGCCATGGGTGTCTTGTCCACCAATGCTCCACCCGCCGAGGCATCAAGCATTTGACGTTCGATTGGTAGGAGCCCTCGTAGAAGTATTGTAGAAGTAACTCCTCCTTCATCTAATGCTGTGGACAAGAAGCAACAAAAGATTTAAAACGTTCATAATACGTAGGAAATGACTCACCTTCTTCTTGTTGGATTCCACTTATCCTTTTTCGTAAAAGGATGATTCGAGAAGTTGGGAAAAACTTCTCCAGATATGCCCTCTTCATGCTCTCCCATGATGTGACGGTTCCAGGAGCTAAGTCATACAACCAATCCTTGGCTTTGTCCATTAAAGAGAATGGAAAAGCCTTCATCTTCAATATACTTCCATCGACGTTGATGGGAGTCATGCTTGAACATACCACCTCGAATTCCTTCAGATGCTTGTTCGGATCCTCCATGGACATCCCATGGTATTTCGGAATGTGGTGAAGCAAGCTTGACTTCAACTCGAACTCGTCGGTCTTCCCTTGGGCAGGTGGGGGATATTGGATACACAAAGGTGCGGCATTATCCAATCCCGAGGCCGAAAGCTCCTTGAGTGTCCGGTTGTCCATGGCCATGCCTTGGGGTTCTTCAAATATCCTTGCCGTGGGTTCCTCCTCCTCCTCTAGGACTTGTTCTTCGAGGTCAGGTTCCGGGCTTGGTGGATTTGATTCGTATTACTTCCTCTTTCGTTTCAAAGTCCTCTCAAAATCGCTGTCAAACTCCAAGATATTCTCACAAATCGATTGAGAACTCCGAGTCATACACTAGTACCTAAAACAAGAAAAACAAAACAAGGTCAGAATCTTTAACAAAATAACTAAATAAACAGAAAGTAAACAATCCAAGGGATTAGCAAAGTTTGCTAATCCCCGGCAACGGCGCCAAAAATTTGATGCGAACTAAATAAGCACACAAATTAAAACCCTCTTGTGACAATTGTAGTATATGTATAAGTAGGGATCGTTCTAAACCGGGGATTAGGAGGGATTACTAAATCACTTGGAAACTGACTCAAAAACTTAAAACAAAGGTTAAAACACTAAACTAGACTCAAAGAATGCAAAACTAAACACTTCAAACACTAAAACAAATCAAAAGACTCAAAACAGCACCAAAACACTCAAAACTGCCTTAAAAACACTTTCTGGGCAGTTTTGAGCACTTTGACTACTTTGGACGAATTTGGGACATAAATTGATTCAAAACACTTAGAAACACAAACTAAGACACTTTCTAACTAAATTGGACACTAAAGTAAAGGGGGATTGAGTTTTTGACGAAATTAAATAAAATGCACAGATTTGAATTAAAACAGATTGTAAAGATGAATTTGATGAAAATATGGATGGAATGCTAGCTAGAAGGTTCTTCTCCACACATGTCACACTTGCATACAAGATGATTTTCAGTTGGTCTTTCGATGAATTATGAAACTCAACACTCTGGGTTAAATTAACCTTCAGATTTCCCTAGAATCATTGAATTGGATGAATATGCATCGCAAACAAATTATTCCTAACAAGTTCTCTATATGAACAGCATGATAAAGATACAAGTTAGAATCATTACGTTCTTTGGAAATCATAAGTGTTGACGAGGCATTCGTTACTATGATGAGCATGAAACTAGTGCCAAGAATTCATTTAACGCGATTGTTTATAAGCAACCTCCACTACTTGTGAATATAAGTTCATAACTATTAGGTGAAATTCACTTATATTCTAGCGTCATATTCATGCATGAAAATTAAGCGTGCACTCTCAATAAACATACACAAATAAGTTATCAATCAAGCAGTTAAACAAATTGAATCCACAATACATGAAATTCCAACCAAAGGTAATCAAATCATATTGCAAGCATAAACATGGTTTCGAATCACCCCCTAGCTAAATAGGGGTTTAGCCTCTCATGTTCACATAAAGAGAAATAAAATTGAATTTAAACATAAAGATTAAAAGATCGATTACACCTAGAACGCCCAACGAATCCACTTGAATTTCTGCGCGTTTAAGCTCCTCTTTCTCCTTTCTTCTTGCTGCGGCAGTGAGGGTAAATGGTGTTTTTGGATGATTTTCTGGTTTAGGGATGGATTTATGGTGATATGGTGGTGCGGCAAGGTGGTGGAGTGATGGAGGAAGGTTTGTATGGTGGCTGGAATGGTGGAGGAAGGTGCGGCAAGGTTGAATGGTGGCTGCAATGGGTGGTGAAGGCTGCGGCTGGTAGGTTTTTGGGTGATGGGATGTACGGTTTTGGGAGAGAGGAGGGATGGTGGTTGAATGAGAGAATGAGAAGTAAATCAATGAGAGAAGAGAGTTAGGGTTTTAGAATAAAGGGTACGGCTCAGATTAGAAGGCTTAGGGAATTGCGGCTGAGATGATTTTGTGGCTTATTAGGGTGAATGATGATAATGGGAGCTCACGGCTTAGAGAGGGAAATAGGCTTTGTGGTGGCTGAATGAAAATTGAATAAAATCAATCTAGGGTGCGGCTAGGGTTGTAAAAATGGGTAGGGTTTCAGAAAATAAACCCTAGCCTATTAAAATTAGGAAATAAAATCAGAAATTAAAAGGGATGGCTGCAAGGTGCGGCTAGGGTTAGGTTAAGAGAGGGAAATAGGGTTTAAGTGAATGACATTGGACCTAAATACCCCCCCTTGCAAGGCAAGGGAAGAAAATACAGGGATTGGGCACAGCAAAGGGTTTTAAGGGCCCTAGGGCCTTCGTTTTGTGTCCTAAAGTGCCTACAAGGCCTTCAAAGTGGCTAGAAAATACGGACGTTTAAGATTAGGAAAGGTTACCAAAACGGGAAACTTAGGGTTAACTTTCCTACTTCAAGTAGGAATCTTTGTTTGAGTAGGAATCCTCGTTTTAGTAGGAATTCATCGTTGGAGTAAGAATTCATCGTTTCTTCAAGTCTTCAACTCATTCATTCCTCTTTTGCTCCAAAAGGCTCCAATTTGCATCTTCTTGCACACTTTGGCCTTATAATCTGAAAATGCACAAAAGTGACTTTAAACACTAAAATAGCTAAGGAAACACAACATAAATGCACGAAAACAAGCTAATTAAGTCGCATGAATATGCTCCTATCATTTTGACCTTGAAATCCAATTGCATTTGCGCTTTCCCATCCACCATTTTCAATGAGTTGTGGGCACTTCTCAAAAGCATGTCCTTGGATAGAACACACTCTGCACACAATTGGTCCTTGCATCCTCATTCCTTCGGCCATCTGAGACACAATGGATGCAAGATTAGCTAATTGTGAATGAAGGTCGGGTGTGGAACTTATCTCATTTGCTTGCTGCCGTGGGGGTCCTCTTTGGCCTACTCCTTCGTATTGTTGAGCGTTCAACGCTCGGTTAGCAATCAAGACCTTGGCATTGATGCGAGATTTATACGCACACAAATTAAACCCTCTTTTTGTCAAATTGTAGTATATGTATAAGTAGGGATCGTTCTGGACCGGGGATTAGGAGGGATTGTTAATCACTTGGATTTGACTCAAAAACGTAAAAACACAATATAAAACACTAAACTAGACTCAAAGAATGCAAAACTAAACTTTAAAACACTAAAACAAACCGAAAGACTCAAACATCACCCAATACACTCAAAACTGCCTTAAAAACACTTTCTGGGCAGTTTTGAGCACTTTGGTGAATTTGGACGAATTTGTGTAATAAATTTAATCAAAACTCTTAAAAACACAAACTAAGACACTTTCTAACTAAACTAACACTTTAAAATAAATGGGGGATTGGTTTTGACGAAATTTAAACTAAAGCACAGATTGTAAATTAAAGGCAAAATGTAAATGTGAATGTGTGATAGAATTGAATGGAATGAAGGCTAGCTAAGGGGTTCATCTCCATACATGTTATACTTGCATAATAAAACGATTTCCAATTGCATTTCAATAAACCATGAATTCTCAACGCTCCAAGTTAATTAGGTCCGCTTAAATTAACTTTCAAATCTTCCTAACGTTATTGAATTGGATGATTGCATACGACAACCCAAAACAATCCCCACAAGTCCCCTACATGATTGCATAATAGAGATACAAGCAAGAATCATTACGCTCTATGAAAATTATAAGTGTTGACGAGGCATTCGTTACTATGGAATACGCATGAAACTTATGCCAAGAATTCGTTTAACGCGATTGTTTATAAGCAACCTCC
This sequence comes from Pyrus communis, assembly GCF_963583255.1. Taxonomy (NCBI): domain Eukaryota; kingdom Viridiplantae; phylum Streptophyta; class Magnoliopsida; order Rosales; family Rosaceae; genus Pyrus; species Pyrus communis. The sequence continues at coordinate 24,396,566 of NC_084804.1, forward strand.
ACTACTTGCGAATATAAGTTCATAACTATTAGGTGAAACTCACTTATATTCTAGCGTCATATTCATGCATGAAAATTAAGCGCGCATTCTCAATAAACATACATAAATAAGTTATCAATCAAACGGTTAAACAAATTGAATCCACAACTTATGAAACGCAATTAGAAGTAATCAAATCAAAATGCAAGCATAAACATATATTTCGAATCCCCCCCCTAGCCAAGGGGGGTTTAGTTGAATTTAAACATTGGAATCAAAGAAACACCTAAACATTCCAACAACTCAAACTTGAATTGTATGAACGTTTAGGCCCTCTTATCTTCCTCTTCGTTGTAGCACAAGGTCTAAGGATAGTTTGATGGTGTGAATGGTTTGGGGAGTGGTTGGAGTGGCTGCAATGGAGGAGAAAAGTGTTTTGGTGGCTGCTGCAAGGGTGTGGAGAGGTTTTGACGAATTTCTGGAATATGGAAGAGTGAATGAGAATGAATCCAATGGATGCTTATTTATAGGTGAAATGGGGGGAACATGACAGCTAGGAGGGAATGTGGCTGCATGTTTGAATGATTAAAGGATGCATGTGGGTTGGAATTGCATGTGCAATGAATATGTGGCTGCATGTGCAAGGGGACAATCTGAAAATGCATGTGAAAGCATGTGTTGGCTGCAATGATGAAATGGATGGGAGTGCATGTGCTTAATTAATTAAAGGGAGTGCATGTGCAATGTTTTAAAGGATGGAATGCATGTGAATATGATGGAAATCTGATATGGTGATAGGAGATGCATGTGGCTGATTTATGCATGTGATTAAAGGGAGTGCATGTTTGAATGATTAAAGGGACATGTGGGGGTGGAAATGATGAATGAAGTGCATGTGAATGACAGCTAGGTTGAAATAATTAAAGGGAGTGCATGGCAAGGTTGTTGTTGGTGCAATGATGGAGGAACAAGTGCATGTGGCTGAAATGTGGAAGGTGTGTGGCTACTTCAAGTAGGAATCCTTGTGACATCAACTCTTCAATTTCGTCCATTCCTTTTGCTCCAAGTATAAGTTATCCCTTCCAAGTCCAATTTTGCTCCAAAATGCTCCAAAATGCATCTTTTTGCTTCCTTAGCCACATGAACCTAAAAACACACGAAAATGGCTTAAACGCCAAAAACAACTATGAATTAACAATATAAATGCACGAAAACAAGCTAAGTAAGTCGCCTAAATATGCTCTTATCAGGCATCCATGGGTGTCTTGTCCACCAATGCTCCACCCACTGAGGCATCAAGCATTTGACGTTCGATTGGTAGGAGCCCCTCGTAGAAGTATTGTAGAAGCAACTCCTCATTCATAGAAGTATTGCTCTCTTTATGATACATATATGTGAGTGTTCGTTTTCATGTTTACATCAATCTTCTCACATATAACTAGTGTAGGGTGTGAAGTTAGAAAATCTGTGTGAAAAACGAGAGTACATCTAGTAAGGAATTGAGCAAATTCTCTAAGGCATGTTACTACATTCAAAACATGGTTTTAAATGCTTAATTGTGAAATAGTATGTGGTGACTATGATTAAGAATGTACTCAAGTGTGAAGATGACTAAAATCTATGGGACTAATGATTTTTAACTTGTCATGTGCATTGGAAATCCGTGAGACGATTGTTGGAAGGTGTAGGTTGTGTTTTGTTCGTTTTGTTTTGTTTTTGGTTTCTTTTGTTTTGTTTTGCTCGAGGACTAGCAAAAGCTAAGTGTGGGGGAATTTGATAGGAGCATATTTAGGCGACTTACTTAGCTTGTTTTCGTGCATTTATATTGTTAATTCATAGTTGTTTTTGGCGTTTAAGGCATTTTCGTGTGTTTTTAGGTTCATGTGGCTAAGGAAGCAAAAAGATGCATTTTGGAGCATTTTGGAGCAAAATTGGACTTGGAAGGGATAACTTATACTTGGAGCAAAAGGAATGGACGAAATTGAAGAGTTGATTTCACAAGGATTCCTACTTGAAGTAGCCACACACCTTCCACATTTCAGCCACATGCACTTGTTCCTCCATCATTGCACCAACAACAACATTGCACATGCACTCCCTTTAATTAATTAACTCACATGCACCCTTTATTCTTTCATCATTCCAGCCACTCCACATCCCTCACCAAGAAATCATTTAACACATGCATCCATAATCATTTCTCCACACCAAAACCGTGCACATGCATTCCCTTTGGGCAATTCCATCATTCCACACCTCCATGGCAGCCACCAACCAACCTAGTTGTCATGTTTCCCCTTTAATCATTCAAACATTCACCCACATGCACCCTAGATTCTAATCAGCCATTCACATTTAATCATTCATTCCCATCAGATTTCTAGCATATTCACATGCATTCATCCTAGCTGTCATGTTTCCCCTTTCATCATTCCCTCACATTCTTTAAATCAGCCAACACATGCATCCACCTTTCTCCCATCAGATTTCCAACATTGCACATGCATTTCCACCCTTTAATCACATGCATAAATCAGCCACATGCATCTCCCATCACCATTCCAGATTTCCACCAAGTTCCTAGCTGTCATGTTCCCCCATTTCACCTATAAATAACCCTTCATTGCAGCCACAAAGGGGGGGATCCATTCACCACAGAAATAAGGCCTTTGTGCCAGAAATTCATCCATTCCATAAACACTTCCATTCCATTGTACATACCACCAACACTTCCCCCTTTGTGTCGTGAGTTTCCCTTACAATCCAAACACCATCCTTCCATTTTCACCACTGCCCAAACCATTCACACCATCAAACTATCCTTAGACCTTGTGCTACAACGAAGAGGAAGAGAAGAGTGCCTAAACGTTCATACAATTCAAGTTTGAGTTGTTGGAATGTTTAGGTGTTTCTTTGATTTCAATGTTAATTTCAATACTCTTTGTTTTGTACGTATGAGGAATGGAAGAGAAGAGTGCCTAAACGTTCATACAATTCAAGTTTGAGTTGTTGGAATGTTTAGGTGTTTCTTTGATTTCAAAGTTATGAGGAAATTCGAAATATATGTTTATGCTTGCATTTTGATTTGATTACTTCTAATTGCGTTTCATAAGTTGTGATTCAATTTGTTTAACCGTTTGATTGATAACTTATTTATGTATGTTTATTGAGAGTGCACGCTTAATTTTCATGCATGAATATGACGCTAGAATATAAGTGAGTTTCACCTAATAGTTACGAACTTATATTCACAAGTAGTGGAGGTTGCTTATAAACAATCGCGTTAAACGAATTCTTGGCATAAGTTTCATGCGTATTCCATAGTAACGAATGCCTCGTCAACACTTATAATTTTCATAGAGTGTAATGATTCTTGCTTGTATCTCTATTATGCAATCATGTAGGGGACTTGTGGGGAATGTTTTGAATTGTTGTATGCGCTAACCCATCCAATTCAATAACGTTAGGAAGATTTGAAGGTTAATTAGTGAATCACGGTTAACTTGGAGTGTTGAGAATTCATGGTTTATTGAAATGCAATTGGAAATCATTTTATTATGCAAGTGTAACATGTGTGGAGAAAAACCTTCTAGCTAGCATTCATCCATTCATTTTCATCGCATTCATATTTACATTCTGTCTAGTTTATTAAACTTGTTTCGTTATTTCAATTTTCGTCAAATTAAAATCCCCCTTTACTTTATTGTCTAATTTAGTTAGAAAGTGTCTTAGTTTGTGTTTATAAGAGTTTTGAGTCATTTTGTTACACAAATTCGTCCAAATTTGTTTTTGTGCTCAAATCTGCCCAGAAAGTGGTTTTTAGGCAGATTTGAGTGTGTTTGTGTTGTTTTGAGTCTTTTGGTTTGTTTTAGTGTTTTAAAGTTTAGTTTTGCATTCTTTGAGTCTAGTATAGTGTTTTATATTGTTATTTTACGTTTGAATCAAGCCATAATCTTAAATTCGTCCAACATTGGGTTTAAGGTCAGAAACTGCCTAGTTAGTGTTTTTAGGCAGTTTTGAGTCTTTTGAACTTGTTTTGAGTCCTTTGAGTCTTTGTGAACGTTTTTAACTTTGTTTTTATGTTTTTGAGTCAAATCCAAGTGATTAACAATCCCTCCTAATCCCCGGTCCAGAACGATCCCTACTTACATACTTACTACAATTGATAAAAAGAGGGTTTAATTTGTGTGCGTATAAATCACGCATCAGAACACACCACCTCAAATTCCTTCAGGTGCTTGTTCGGATCCTCCATGGACAACCCATGGTACTTCGAGATATGGTGAAGCAAGCTTGACGCAAGGGTGCGGCATTATCCAATCCCGAGGCCGAAAGCTCCTTGAGTGTCCGGGTGTCCACGGCCATGACTTGTGGTTCTTCAAAGATCCTTGCCGTGGGTTCCTCCTCCTCTTCTAGGACTTGTTCCTCGAGGTCAGGTTCCGGGCTTTGTGGATTTGGTTCGTATTGCTTCCTCTTTCGTCTCAAAGTCCTCTCAAAATCGTTGTCAAAGTCCAAGATATTCTCACGAATCGATTGAGAACTCCAAGTCATACACTAGTACCTAAACAAAGAAAACAAAACAAGGTCAGAATCTTTAACAAATTAAACTAAACAAACAGAAAGTAAACAATCCAAGGGATTAGCAAAGTTGCTAATCCCCGGCAACGGCGCCAAAAATTTGATGCGAACTAAATAAGCACACAAATTAAAACCCTCTTGTGACAATTGTAGTATATGTATAAGTCGAGATCGTTCTAAACCAGGGATTAGGAGGGATTACTAAATCACTTGGACACTGACTCAAAAACTTAAAACAAAGGTTAAAATACTAAACTAGACTCAAAGAAAGCAAAACTAAACACTTAAAACACTAAAACAAATCAAAAGACTCAAAACTGCACCAAAACACTCAAAACTGCCTTAAAAACACTTTCTGGACAGTTTTGAGCACTTTGTCTTTGGACGAATTTGGGATATAAATGGATTCAAAACACTTAGAAACACAAACTAAGACACTTTCTAACTAAATTGGACACTAAAGTAAAGGGGGATTGAGTTTTTGACGAAATTAAATAAAATGCACAGATTTGAATTAAAACAGATTGTAAAGATGAATTTGATGAAAATATGGATGGAATGCTAGCTAGAAGATTCTTCTCCACACATGTCACACTTGCATACAAGATGATTTTCAGTTGGTCTTTCGATGAATCATGAAACTCAACACCCCGGGTTAATTAGGTCCGCTTAAATTAACCTTCAGATTTCCCTAGAATCATTGAATTGGATGAATATGCATCGCAAACAAATTATTCCTAACAAGTTCTCTATATGAATAGCATGATAAAGATACAAGTTAGAATCATTACGTTCTTTGGAAATCATAAGTGTTGACGAGGCATTGGTTACTATGATGAGCATGAAACTAGTGCCAAGAATTCATTTAACGCGATTGTTTATAAGCAACCTCCACTACTTGTGAATATAAGTTCATAACTATTAGGTGAAATTCACTTATATTCTAGCGTCATATTCATGCATGAAAATTAAGCGTGCACTCTCAATAAACATACACATATAAAAATGGGTGGTGATTGGCGGCAGAGAAGAAAAATGGGTGCAGGTGGCTGCGGTAGGATAGAGAATGGGATTTATGGTGCTGCGGCTGTTTTAAAAAAAAGGTGAATGGTGCTGCGGCTGGAAGGGGAATGCGGCTGTGATGGAGAAAAGGTGAATGGGAGTTTAATGGAATGGGAAGCTACGGCTGAAAAGAATTGATCAATGGGTGGCTGCGTGAAGATGGGAAAAAACTGGAATTGAATGGTGGGATGCGGCTAAACTTTTTTGGTTTATTAGGGTGAATAATTAAATGGGGGGCACGGCTTAGATAAAAATAAAATGGGATGGTGGCTGCATGGTAAATAGGGTTATTAGGGTGTGACGACTAGCGTTGGAATTATATATGGTTTAGAAAAATAAAACCCTAGCTTATTAAATCAAAGGCTTACAAAAATTAGGAAATTAAATAAGAAATATAAAGGTGCGGCTAGGATTGAATTTGGGAGAGAAATAGGTTTAATTCAGAAATAAAAGGGCAAGGTGCGGCTAGGGTTAGGTTAGGAGAGGGAAATAGGGTTTAAGTGAATGACAATGGACTTAAATACCCCCCCTTGCACGGCAAGGGAAGGAAAAGAAAGTGCAAGGGCACGGCTTGGGCTTTAAAGTGGGCTAGGGCCATGGTTTTGTGTCCTAAAATGCATACAAGGCCGTCAAAGTGGCTAGAAAATACGGACGTTTAAGTTTAGGAAAGGTTACCAAAATGGGAAACTTAGGGTTAACTTTCCTACTTCAAGTAGGAAACCTTGTTTGAGTAGGATTCCTCGTTTTGTTAAGAATTCATCGTTGGAGTAGGAATTCGTCGTTTCTTCAAGTCTTCAACTCATTCATTCCTCTTTCGCTCCAAAATACTCCAATTTGCATCTTCTTGCACACTTTGGCCTTATAATCTGAAAATACACAAAAGTGGCCTTAAACACTAAAATAGCTAAGTAAACACAACATAAATGCACGAGAACAAGCTAATTAAGTCGCATGAATATGCTCCTATCAAATTCCCCCACACTTAACTTTTGCTAGTCCTCGAGCAAAACAAAACAACTAAACTAAACAAAACGAAACAAAACAAACAAACATAACCTAAACCTTCCAACGTTTGCCTCAGGGATTTCCAATGAAACATGACATGTCAAAGATCATTACTCACATAGCTTTTAGTCCTCCTTCCCCTCGAGCACATACTTAATCATAGTCACCATTCACTAGTTCGCATTTAATCAATTAAAACACATTTTGAATGTAGTAACATGCCTTAGAGAACTCCCTCAATTCCTCACTAGTTATGCACTCAATTTTCACTCAGATTTTCTGACTACACACCCTACACTAGTTATATGTGAGAAGATTGATGTAAACATGAAAAACTAGTACTCACATATGTTATAACAAAGAAAGCAATTTCTGGAGTAATTAAATGTGTTTAGATATGATCTCATGAATGGAATGCTACTACTTAGATGCGAGAACCAGTGACACCATATGCTCATACCAAATTCAAACTCCACAATTGAAATGCACAACACTCAAGATAGAAGTCAAAGGTTGTAACGGGGCTTGGGGTGTTGGCTAACAAGGAAAGATAGGGATAAACAAAAGTTCTTTACGCAATAGCAAGCAAAATAACGAAATTAAGACCTAGAATTCCCTTAGAATGCAGAAATCAACTTTTAGACAAATAGGGAAGATTCAAACAACTCTTAGGGCCTAATTCATTGTTTTGGGCCCTTACTTCAACAACCAAAACTTTTCAACTATTTTCAACTCTTTTTTTTCTTTCTTCTTTTTTTTTTTTTTTTTTTTTTTTTTTAGCCGTGCCTATGGCACATAAACTCATATCAATAATCCTTCCCCCACACTTATTTTCTGCAACACATTAATCAAAAGCGAATTCATTCATGCTTACTATGCTTCAAGAACAAGGATACGGATGGTCCTATTCTAGGCTAGGTGAGGATAATGTGGGTTAACAAAGAACATGGGCTAACACGGCTCAATGGGGTTAACTTAAACACAAAATGAGTGAAGTGCACATGGCTGTTTGGCTTTAATGGTGGTCACTACACAACTTCATCTTGAATATGTGTTATGCAAATCAATAACATGCTTTGAATGAAATGGGCATGAGTTCTAGCATTTGGAACTAAGTGATGAAACGCCTTCTAAGTAGTAACCAAGCAAAGAATAATGAGATCATGCAACGATTTTAGAAAACAATAATGCACAGATTTTAACTCTCCAAATAACGTTTAGGCTCAAGTCTCACAGGGATGTAGCGTTTGTTAAGTTCCTTCCTTCAAGCATGTTACAAAAACTAATTTTTTTCTTTTGTGATTACATATGAATTCGTAAACTATAACTACAAACAAGCATAAACCAAAGAGTATATCAAACGTCCATCCATGTTTGTAACTTTCTTTAACCATCATGCAATTAAAAACCAAATCCTCATCATTGTGTTGGAAGGTACCCTACGACACAAACAAACATACAAACACAACTCTTTTTGGGTTTTTCAAAACAATTTTTCAAATTTTTAGGGGATTTTCGGATTTTTCAAAATAACACATAAAAAGACTCTAAAAATAGCTTAAAAACACTTAAAAACAGTGGGAAACAAGTTTAGACATGTTAGGAGGTAAAACCCTACGAATTTCATGCACAAATATCTCAAAACAGAATGTTACCCCCCCCACACTTAAACTAAACATTGTCCTCAATGTTTCAAGCTTAAAATCACACCAAATAAAAGTAAACACAAAAACATGGCAGAATGTAAATAACAAAGAGAAGAGGTTAGGGACGCAAATCTGGTTATGGAGTGTAAATTCCATCTTCTCCTTGTTGAATGCATGGGTTGCCTCCCACAAGCGCTTGCTTTAACGTCTTTCAGCCGGACGAAACTTTCTTTTAATCTTCACTCTGGCTCACGGCATGGAGGGGTATGTCCTCCACGGTATACTCCTTGAAATTTCTCGTAGTATGGCTCACTGAATGGGTAGGGATAATGATCCTCCCTAATGGTGGTGTTTCGGTTCCGACAATCCATGTAACTGCTCCCACCACCTTTATATCGATTGGGCTCCTGCACCAACGAAGGTAACAACCTATTAGTTGAAATAGGAATTGAGGTTGGAATTGAAGACTTACACTCATAGTGTGGTGAGGGCTCAAAAATGGCAGCCCTTTCAACAATGTTACTATGGCTACTTTCGGCCATATTGGGTGGTTGTAGACCAATCACTCCAAGTTCTTCTCCAGCGGTGGTTCCCGATACATCCTTCTTGACAGGTATGGATCCTTTCGGCCCCATGTCCTTACGCACATCTATGACAAAGCAAGAATGGCAATCGTTAGGATTCTTAATAGAGTCATAAACATTAAATTTAATTATATCACCACCAAACTCCATTGTTAATGCTCCTTTGGCCACATCAATCTTGGTTTGGGCCGTTTTCATGAACGGACGGCCTAGCAAGAGTGGCAATGATGGAGCATCGCTCGAATCCTCCATTTCTAGGACGTAAAAATCTGCAGGAAAGATGAGATGATTGACCTGCACTAAAACATCCTCAAGGACTCCCTTGGGATAAACATTAGATCTATCGGCCAATTGTATGATTACACCATCATTTTTCAATACTCCTAGGTTCATAGACGCATAAATTGAATATGGCATAACATTTATAGAAGCACCTAGGTCTAGCATGGCAGATTCAAATTTAGTGTTACCTATCACACAAGGAATTGTAAAACTACCCGGATCTTTGCATTTGGGGGGTAGTTTGCGTTGCAATATGGCGGAGACATTTTCACCTACCTTTACCACCTCCTTGGTCGACATCCTCTTCCTAGTGGTGCAAAGCTCCTTTAAGAACTTGGCGTACCTCGGGACTTGCTTAATGGCATCAAGTAAAGGAATGTTTACTTGGACTTTCCGAAATGTCTCCAGAATGTCTTTTTCCTGCTCCTCCTTCTTTGTTTGCATAAACCTGCTAGGAAAAGGAACATCGGGTGGAACAAAGTTATAATTAATCAATTTTGAACCCAACTTACCTTTGGTGGCCGAATGGGATGAGTTGGGTGCATTAATGTCCCTAGGTAGTTGCGGCAAGGGTGTTTGTACCCTTGCCGTGGGCTTGCTTGCCTCCTCCTCTTCATGTTGCAGCTTTTCATCCTCTTCTTCGCTTGATTTTGGTGGTTGTGGGGCGGTTCCAACTTCCTTGCCACTTCTCAAGGTAATTGCGTTGGCGGTTTCAAAGCCTCCCTTCGGGTTTGGAATGGTTGAGCTCGGGAGCTTGCCTTGGTCTCGGAATTGCCCTACAAACTCCGCAATCTGCCCAATTTGCTTCTCCAATTGATCCACCCTCTTATCTTGGTTTTGCATGGCTTTGGCTTGGTTTTCTTGCCCCTGAGACAAATTAGTTAGTAACTTAAGAAGTGTATCATTATCTAAGGTGTTACCTGAACTTGTTTGGGCAGATTGTGGAGGTGCTTGTGTGGGTGCGAATGGCTTGGTGAAGAAGCCCGGAGGTTGTTGCCTAAAGCCTCCTTGTTGTGGTGGTTGTTGGGGCTCCCTCCATTTGAAGTTCGGGTGGTCTCTCCAACCTGGATTATAAGTGTTCGAGTACGGATCGTTCCTTGGTTGGTTTTGGCCCTGAAATCCAATTGCATTGGCGCTTTCCCATCCACCATTTCCTATGAGTTGTGGGCACTTCTCAGAAGCATGTCCTTGGATCGAACACACCCCCGCATACAATCGGTCCTTGCACCCTCATTCCTTCGGCCATCTGAGACACAATGGAAGTAAGATTAGCTAACTGTGAATGAATATCGGGTGTGGAACTTACCTCATGCACTTGCTGCCGTGGGGGTCCTCTTTGGCCTACTCCTTCGTATTGTTGAGCGTTCAACGCTCGGTTAGCGATCAAGACCTTGGCATCCATGGGCGTCTTGTCCACCAATGCTCCACCCGCCGAGGCATCGAGCATTTGATGTTCGATTGGTAGGAGCCCCTCATAGAAGTATTGCAGAAGTAACTCCTCCTTCATCTGATGCTGTGGACAAGAAGCAACAAGAGATTTAAAACGTTCGTAATACGTAGGAAAAGACTCACCATCTTCTTGCTGAATGCCACTTATCCTTTTACGCAAAAGGATGATTCGAGAAGTTGGGAAAAACTTCTCCAGAAATGCCCTCTTCATGCTCTCCCATGATGTGACGGTTCCGGGAGCTAAATCATACAACCAATCCTTGGCTTTGTCCATTAAAGAGAATGGAAAAGCCTTCATCTTCAAAATGCTTCCGTCGACGTTGACGGGAGTCATGCTTGAACACACCACCTCGAATTCCTTCAGATGCTTGTTCGGATCCTCCATGGCCAACCCATGGTATTTCGGAATATGGTGGAGCAAGCTTGACTTCAACTCGAACTCCTATGTCTTCCCTTCGGCAGGTAGGGGATATTGGATACACAAAGGTGCTGCATTACCCAATCCCGAAGCCGCAAGCTGCTTGAGTGTCCGAGTGTCCACGGCCATGACTTGTGGTTCCTCAAAAATCCCTGCCGTGGGTTCCTCCTCCTCCTCTAGGACTTGTTCCTCGAGGTCAGATTCCGGGCTTGGTGGATTTGGTTCGTGTTGCTTCCTCGTCCGTCTCAAAGTCCTCTCAAAATCGCTGTCAAAATCCGAGATATGCTCACGAATCGGTTGAGAACTCCGAGTCATGCACTAGTACCTAAAACAAGGAAAACAAAACAAGGTCAGAATTCTTAACAAAAACTAAATTAAACAGAAAGTAACAATCCAAGGGATTAGCAAAGTTGCTAATCCCCGGCAACGGCGCCAAAAATTTGATGTGAAAATTAGCTTAACACACAAATTAAAACCCTCTTTTGACAATTGTAGTAAAGATGCAAGTAGGGATCGTTCTAGACCGGGGATTAGGAGGGATTACTAAATCACTTGGAAACTGACTCAAAAACGTAAAACAAACGTTAAAAACACTAAACTAGACTCAAAGAATGCAAAACTAAACAACTAAACACTAAAACAAATCAAAAGACTCAAAGAATACAAAACAATTATAAACACAAACTAAGACACTTCCTAACTAAATTAGACACTAAAGTAAAGGGGATTGAGGTTTTGACGAAATTAACTAAATGCAAAGATTGTAATTAAAAGGCAGAATATAAATATGAATGTGATGAAAATATGGATGAATGCTAGCTAGAAGGTTCTTCTCCACACATGTCACACTTGCATACAATTTGATTTTCAGTTGGTCTTTCGATAAATTATGAAACTCAACACCCCGGGTTAATTAGGTCCGCTTAAATTAACCGTCAAGTTTTCCTTAAGTTAATGAATTGGATGGGTTAGCGCAACGCAATTCAAAACATTCTCCAAAAGTCCTTTACGTGAAAAACACAATAAAGATACAATCAAAGATCATTAAGCATCATGAAAACTATAAGTATTGACGAGACATTCGTTACTATGATGAGCATGAAACTAGTGCCAAGAATTCATTTAACGCGATTGTTTATAAGCAACCTCCACTACTTATGAATATAAGTTCATAACTATTAGGTGAAACTCACTTATATTCTAGCGTCATATTCATGCATGAAAATTAAGCGTGCACTCTCAATCAACATACATAAATAAGTTATCGATCAAGCAGTTAAACAAATTGAATTCACCATTCATGAAATTCCAACCAAAAGTAATCAAATCATATTGCAAGCATAAACATGGTTTCGAATCACCCCCTAGCTAAATAGGGGTTTAGCCTCTCATGTTCACAACAAGAAAAATAAAATTGAATTTAAACATAAAGAACAAAGGATGGATTACACCTAGAACGCCCAACAATCCACTTGAATTTCTGCGCGACTAAGCTAATCTTTCCTCTTCTCCTTGCTGCGGCAGAGATGGTGTAGGAAGGTGTGGAATGGTGGCTGCACGGTTTTGGGAGGAAAAATGGCGGCTGTTAAGGGAAAAATAGGGTGGATGTGTGTGACGGCTTGGGGAGTGGCAGGGAGAACAAAGTGCGGCTGAGAAGGTGATGCTGGAATGGATGGTGATTGGCGGCAGAGAAGAAAAATGGGTGCAGGTGGCTGCGGCAGGATAGAGAATGGGATTTATGGTGCTGCGGCTGTTTTAAAAAAAAGGTGAATGGTGCTGCGGCTGGAAGGGGAATGCAGCTGTGATGGAGAAAAGTTGAATGGGAGTTTAATGGAATGGGAAGCTACGGCTGAAAAGAATTGATCAATGGGTGGCTGCGTGAAGATGGGAAAAAACTGGAATTGAATGGTGGGATGCGGCTAAACTTTTTTGGTTTATTAGGGTGAATAATTAAATGGGGGGCACGGCTTAGATAAAAATAAAATGGGATGGTGGCTGCATGGTAAATAGGGTTATTAGGGTGTGACGACTAGCTTAGGAATTATATATGGTTTAGAAAAATAAAACCCTAGCTTATTAAATCAAAGGCTTACAAAAATTAGGAAATTAAATAAGAAATATAAAGGTGCGGCTAGGATTGAATTTGGGAGAGAAATAGGTTTAATTCAGAAATAAAAGGGCAAGGTGCGGCTAGGGTTAGGTTAGGAGAGGGAAATAGGGTTTAAGTGAATGACAATGGACTTAAATACCCCCCCTTGCACGGCAAGGGAAGGAAAAGAAAGTGCAAGGGCACGGCTTGGGCTTTAAAGTGGGCTAGGGCCATGGTTTTGTGTCCTAAAATGCATACAAGGCCGTCAAAGTGGCTAGAAAATACGGACGTTTAAGTTTAGGAAAGGTTACCAAAATGGGAAACTTAGGGTTAACTTTCCTACTTCAAGTAGGAAACCTTGTTTGAGTAGGATTCCTCGTTTTGGTAAGAATTCATCGTTGGAGTAGGAATTCGTCGTTTCTTCAAGTCTTCAACTCATTCATTCCTCTTTCGCTCCAAAATACTCCAATTTGCATCTTCTTGCACACTTTGGCCTTATAATCTGAAAATACACAAAAGTGGCCTTAAACACTAAAATAGCTAAGTAAACACAACATAAATGCACGAGAACAAGCTAATTAAGTCGCATGAATATGCTCCTATCAACTCTCAATAAACATACACATATAAGTTATCAATCAAGCAGTTAAACAAATTGAATCCACAATTCATGAAATTCCAACCAAAGGTAATCAATTCATATTGCAAGCATAAACATGGTTTCGAATCACCCCCTAGCTAATTAGGGATTTAGCCTCTCATGTTCACAGAAAGAGAAATAAAATTGAATTTAAACATAAAGAACAAAGGATTGATTGATAGGAGCATATTTAGGCGACTTACTTAGCTTGTTTTCGTGCATCTATGTTGTTAATTCATAATTGTTTTAGTAGTTTAAGCCATTTTCGTGTGTTTTTAGGTTCATATGGCTAAGGAAGCAAAAAGATGCATTTTGGAGCATTTTGGAGCAAAATTGGGCTTGGAATGGATAGCATATGCTTGGAGCCAAAGTGTTGGACGAATTTGAAAGCCTTGTATGCACTTTGGACATAAAACAAAGGGCCTAGCCCAATCAAACAATCCTTTGAGCCATGCAAAACCTCTAGCCCAATCAACAACCCTTAGCCACATGCATTCACATGCATCACAACCCCAAAACCATCAAGAAACACCATTCACACACACATGCACTTACTCTTTCATCATTGCACCACCATTCACACACACATGCACTTACTCTTTCATCATTGCACCACCAATTCAACACATGCATTTCCACCTTCCTACTTCATCATTTCATCCACATGCACTCTCAATCATAACAACCACATTCACTCTTAAACAATCACCCACATACACATGCATTTCCACCTTCCTACTTCATCATTTCATCCACATGCACTCTCAATCATAACAACCACATTCACTCTTAAACAATCACCCACATATTCTCCCATTCCCCCTATAAAAAAACCCATGCATTCATACACAAAAGTCACATCTCATTTTCATACACAACACATCACAAACACATCCAATCTTCCCTCATTGCCGTGAGCTACCATTCCCTTATAATCCAAACACCACTCCTCATCCATTTCCATAATTCCCCAATCCATTCAACACACCAACAACATCCCTTAGACCTTGTGCTACGACGAAGAGGAAGATAAGAGGGCCTAAACGTTCATACAATTCAAGTTTGAGTTGTTGGAATGTTTAGGTGTTTCTTTGATTCTCTTTGTTTTGGTACCATGAGGAACTTCCTCTCGGCTTCATTCCATTAGATACACTCTCCCATTTCTTAAAGGATTTCGACATCAGTTTTGCTTCAAGGGTTCTTTCTTCTTAATCCTATGTTCACTCATGTTATATATTTTTATATCAAACCTTTTGTAAACATGAAGTGTAACTAATCTCTCTCTAGGGATTCGATGTAGCCTTGCAAGATTGCCATGTAGTTAATTCGGAATTCTCATTTAATCTATCTATTTCTTGTTTCATTCTCCGATTTAATTGTGACTTAGTGTGTTGATTTTAATGCTTGATCATCATTTGAATTAACCACAGGTTGTTTAGCCAAGATTAAAGCACACATCATGCATAATCTTGGTAGATATGTGAATGAATGAAGGGAATGTTTTGCAAACATCCTGCTGAGTGTTCCCTTTGGTTTTGTGAAAGTTTCTTGTGCACTACATAGTCTTGATTAGGAACCAAAGTTGCACATCACAATTAGGCTCATGATTAGAGACATTTGATCAAATCCACACATCATATGGCTGATCATATCTAAGTGAAACAAACCCAAGAAATAAGTAGAGGGATGAGTATAATCTGACTTAACAAGCATGGACTTGGCTTAGCAATGGTGAAATCGAATCTCTAGCTTCATCTCCATTTGTGCTATCTCTTTTTATTAGCTGTTGATTCACTCATTTTGTGTTTACTTCATTTCCTTATGCTTTAATTTACAATTTGTCATTTAGTTTAATCAAAACCTAAATCCCCCTTTACCTTATTGTTCAATTTAGTTTATGCTTTAAAGCATTTTGAGTCTTTGGTTTGTCTTAGTGTTTTAAAGTTTAGTTTTGCATTCTTTGAGTCTAGTATAGTGTTTTAGATTGTGTTTTTAGCGTTTTTGAGTCAAATCCAAGTGATTAACAATCCCTCCTAATCCCCAGTCCAGAACGATCCCTACTTACATACTTACTACAATTGTCAAAAAGAGGGTTTAATTTGTGTGCGTATAATTCTCGCATCATTGATTACACCTAGAACGCCCAACGAATCCACTTGAATTTTTGCGCGTTTTAAAGTCCTCTTTCTTTGTTCTCCTTGATGCGGCAGAGAGGGTTTTTGGATGATTTGGGATGATTTCTGGGTTGTAGATGGGTTTATGGGGATTTGGTGGTGCGGCAAGGGGTTGTGGGAGGTGTATGAAGGTTGGATGGTGGCTGGAATGGTAGGGGAAGGCTGCGGCAAGGATGGGAATTGGCTGCAATGGATGGAGGAGATGGAGAGGTGGCTGCGGATTAGAGAGGAGAGTGAATGGTGGTTGCGGCTTAGGGGGAAAATTAGGGTGAATGATGAATGGGAGCTACGGCTTAGGGAGAAAATAGGGTTATGGTGGCTGAATGATGTGTAGCCTGAAAAGTAGAGAGAGCTATGGTGAATAATAGGGTGCGGCTGATATGGGAACTAGGGTTATGGTGAAAATAGATGGGGACTTGCGGCTGAGATGGATTTTGGATGAATGATAGGCTACGGATTCAAAGGAGAGAATGGAAGGGTGCGGCTAGGGTTAGGAAAATGTATGATTTCACAAAACAAACCCTAGCTTATTTTGGTTAATTAAAATTAAATCAAAGGCTTCTAGAAAAAGGAAATAAAATCAGAAATTAAAAGGGAATGGCTGCAAGGGGCGGCTAGGGTTTTAAATTAGGTTAGGAGCATGTGTTTTAAGTGCAAACCTAGGACAAAACTACCCCCCTTGCACGGCAAGGGAATGGAATTATGGTTAAGGCACGGCAAAGGTGTTTAGATGGGCTAGGGCCTTTGTTTTGTGTCCTAAAGTGCCTACAAGGCCTTCAAAGTGGCTAGAAAATACGGACGTTTAAGATTAGGAAAGGTTACCAAATCGGGAAACCTAGGGTTAACTTTCCTATTTCAAGTAGGAATCCTTGTTGGAGTAGGATTCCTCGTTTGAGTAGGAATTCATCGTTGGAGTAGGAATTCATCGTTTCTTCAAGTCTTCAACTCATTCATTCCTCTTTTGCTCCAAAAGACTCCAATTAGCATCTTCTTGCACACTTTGGCTTTATAATCTGAAAATGCACAAAAGTGACTTTAAACACTAGAATAGCTAAGGAAACACAACATAAATGCACGAGAACAAGCTAATTAAGTCGCATGAATATGCTCCTATCAATTGTATCTCTATTATGATGTCATGTAGGGGACTTTTGAAGAATGCTTTGGGTTGTCGTATGATGTCATCCAATCCAATAACTTAAGGAAAATCTGAGGGTTAATTAGTGATGTCACGGTTAATCTGGGGTGCTGAGGTTCATGGTTTATCGGAAAAGCAACTGGAAATCAATTTGTATGCAAGTGTGTCATGTGTGGAGAAGAATCCTCTAGCTAGCTAATCACCCATCCATATTCCCCAAATTCGTTCATAACTTTGTCTAGTTTAGTTTCTATTTTGTTTTAATTCAAATTCGTCAAAACCAAAACCCCCCTTTGTTTTAAGTGTCAATTAGGTTAGAATCTGAGCTATTGTGTGTTTTTAAGTGTTTTGATTCAAAACTAATTCAATTTTCGTCCAAAGTAAGTCCTAGAGTCTAGTTTGAGTCTTTTTGATTGTTTTGTGTTGCTTTGAGTCTTTTGAGCTTGTTTTGAGTCATATAAGTTTAGTTAAGAGTCTTTGAGTTTATTTAAGTGTTTTTATGCATATTTTTGTATCTTTGAGTCAGTTTTCATTACATTAGCAATCCCTCCTAATCCCCGGCCTAGAACGATCTCTACTTATATCTATACTACAATTGTCAAAAAGAGGGTTTTAATTTGTGTGCTATTATATATCACATCAAATTTTTGGCGCCGTTGCCCGGGATTAGTAAAATTGCTAATCCTTATGTTTTTTTGTTTATTTTTCTTTTGATATTTGATTTAGTTTTATTTCTTTGATTTCAGGTACTAGAGAAGCAAGACATGGCAATTGCTAATCTTCAAGCTCAAATAGCGAATCTTACGTGTCAGTTATCACAGTATGCTGATGCGTGATTTTATACGCGCACAAATTAAACCCTCTTTTCGTCAAATTGTAGTATATGTATATAAGTAGGGATCGTTCTGGACCGGGGATTAGGAGGGATTGTTAATCACTTGGATTTGACTCAAAAACGTAAAAACAATATTTAGAACACTAAACTAGACTCAAGGAATGCAAAACTAAAATTTAAAACACTAAAACAAACCAAAAGACTCAAACAGTACCCAAAGCACTCGAAACTGCCTTAAAAACACTTTCTGGGCAGTTTTGAGCACCTTGAGTACTTTGGACGAATTTGGGAAACAAAATGAATCAAAACACTTATAAACACAAACTAAATGTAATTCTAACTAATCTAACACTTTAAAATAAATGGGGGATTGCTTTTGACGAATTTAAAACTAAAACAGAAACTTGGAAACAAAACAGATTGTACAAACGAAATTGATGGAATAGAATGATGAAAAACTAGTTAGAGGGTTCCTTATCCACACATGAACATAAGCATATAATTTGACTCCCAGTTATGGCTTCAACAAACGATGAATGACAATAAACATCGACTAGGCATTCATAACTATGGAATACGCATGTTAATCCAGCCTAGGGTTTACTAAACACAATCGTGACTAGTGATCTTTACTACTCATGAATATAAGTTCATAACGATTAGGTGAAATTCCCTTATATCCTAGCATCAAGTTTAGGCATGCAAATTAAGTGTCGACCCTCAACCCACATACATAAACAAGTTCTTAATCAAAACAGAAAAGTAAACCACATCTAAAGTTCATGAATTCATAACTGGAGTAAATCAAATCATAACCAACATATGTCCATGGCTTCAAATTCACCTCTAACTAAAAAGAAATTAGTTCCACATGTTTAACATAATTGAACAACAAGTTAAATTAAACATGAAAACAGAAACAAGAAAAGAAAGAACAAATTGATGGAAAGTTAGCTACGGGGTTCATCTCCACATATGTTATACTTGCATAATAAAAAGATTTCCAATTGCGTTTCAATAAACCATTAATTCTCAACACTCCAAGTTAATTAGATCCGCTTAAATTAACCTTCAAATCTTCCTAACGTTATTGAATTGGATGATTGCATACGACAACCCAAAACATTCCCCACAAGTCCCCTACATGATTGCATAATAGAGATACAAGCAAGAATCATTACGCTCTATGAAAATTATAAATGTTGACGAGGCATTCGTTACTATGGAATACGCATGAAACTTATGCTAAGAATTCGTTTAACACGATTGTTTATAAGCAACCTCCACTACTTGTGAATATAAGTTCGTAACTATTAGGTGAAACTCACTTATATTCTAGCGTCATATTCATGCATGAAAATTAAGTGTGCACTCTCAATAAACATACATAAATAAGTTATCAATCAAACAGTTAAACGAATTGAATCCATAACTTATGAAACGCAATTAGAAGTAATCAAATCAAAATGCAAGCATAAACATATATTTAGACTTCCCTCATAACTTTGAAATCAAAGAAACACCTAAACATTCCAACAACTCAAACTTGAATTGTATGAACGTTTAGGCACTCTTCTCTTCCATTCCTCATACGTACAAAACAAAGAGTATTGAAATTAAACATTGAAATCAAAGAAACACCTAAACATTCCAACAACTCAAACTTGAATTGTATGAACGTTTAGGCCCTCTTATCTTTCTCTTCGTTGTAGCACAAGGTCTAAGGATAGTTGATGGTGTGAATGGTTTGGGGAGTGGTGAAAATGGAAGGATGGTGTTTGGATTGTAAGGGAGAGCACGGCACAAGGGAGTTTGATGGTCTACATTCTGAAATGGAAGAGTTTTGTGACTGAAATGTGTATGAATGAGAATGAATGCAATGGATGCTTATTTATAGGTGAAATGGGGGGAACATGACAGCTAGGAGGGAATGTGGCTGCATGTTTGAATGATTAAAGGATGCATGTGGGTTGGAATTGCATGTGTAATGAATATGTGGCTGCATGTGCAAGGGGACAATCTGAAAATGCATGTGAAAGCATGTGTTGGCTGCAATGATGAAATGGATGGGAGTGCATGTGCAATGTTTTAAAGGATGGAATGCATGTGAATATGATGGAAATCTGATGGGAACTCACGGCAATGATGGTGTTTGTTTGAATGATTGCAGATTGTGTGGGTGAGTGATTAGGTTGGAAATGCATGTGAATGCAAGGTGTGAATGATTATGAGTGCATGTGGGTGAATTAAAGGATGGAATGCATGTGAATTAGGTTGGAAATCTTATGGGAACTCACGGCATTGATGGAAATGAATGATTAAATGTGCATGGCTGAAATATGAATGGAATGCATGGAATTAGGCACGGCACAAAAGGAGTTTTCTGTGGTGAATGGGAATGCATGTGAAAGCATGTGAATTAAATGGATGTGGGTGGAAATGTAGCTGCAATGATGAAGTGAATGCATGTGTTGATTTATGAAGATGCATGTGCAATGAAGTGGAATGGATTTACACGGCTAAGGAAAGGTTTAAATGTCCTAAAACTAAAGGGAACAAGGTTCCAACACTTTGGTCTTTAATTAGGTCTTCAATTTCGTCCAACACTTTGGCTCCAAGCATAAGCTATCCATCCTTAGCCCAAAAGTGCTCCAAAAGTCTCCAAAATGCATCTTTTTGCTCCTTTAGCCCTTTGGACCTACAAACACACGAAAATAGCTTAAAGTACTAAAATAACTAAAGAAACATAACGTAAATGCACGAGAACAAGCCATTTAAGTTGCATGAATATGCTCTTATCATATGCCGAAAGGTCCACAATGCAAAGTGTCCCTACATTTGGTGCTTCTTATAGGCAAGAATATCAAGAAAATCAATATGCACAAAGAGATTGGAGTGATCATTCAAATTCTATCTGGTGGGAATTTCAACAAGTTGAACACAAAGGATATTGGCAGCCATATGAGGAGTTCTATTCAACGCCTATGCAGCCAGCACAACCTCATATACAATATGCCCAACCAAACTCAGGTTCATCAATAGATTATAATCAAATTCTTAATGAATTAATTTCTTTGGTGCAGGGCTCACAAAATCAAGTCAAGGAGGCTCAACAAGGAGAATATTGGCAGCCATATGAGGAGTTCTATACAACACCTATGCAGCCACCACAACCTCCCCAAACAAATTCAGGTACGTCTTTGTATAATGATATGCTTATTAAGTTACTCACCAATTTGTCTCAGGGGCAAGAAAATCAAAACAATGTAATGCAAAATCAAGACAAAGCAATGCAAAATCAAGACAAAAGGTTGGACCACTTGGAAAAGCAAATTGGGCAGATAGCGGAGTTCATAGGACAATTTTGAGACCAAGGCAAACTTCCTATTTCAACCATTGCAAATCCGAATGAAGGATTTGAAACTGCCAAGGAAATCATCTTGAGAAGTAGCAAGGAGGTTGGAACAGACCCTAAACCATCAAAATCAAATTACAAGGAAGATGAAATATTGCAATTTGAGGAAGAGGAACACACCCAACCTATGGCGAGGGTGGAAACACCTTTGCCGCAGGCACCTATTGCTCCTACGCCATCCAATTCAGGTAAGGTTGTTCCAAGTTTAATTATTTTTAACCCCGTTCCACCAAATGTCCCTATTCCTTGCAGGTTCATGAATTCCAAGGAAGAAGAAAGTGAAAAAGACATCTTGGTAGCGCTTCCAAAGGTGCAAAGTATGGAATATCAAGAATTTGTCAAAGAGGATGTTCTTGAGGCAAACAAGCCCAAAGAAGTTGAATTTTATGACACAGGACAAGGACCAATCCTCACACCAAATCTGGCCGAGTGCAAAGTCCCTGAAATGTTCAAAGAAGGGGTGTTTATTCTTGAGTTCATGTCGGAGCACACAGGTAAGCCACCTCCCCGAATTTCAATTTTGTTTTATACTAACAGGTTGTTGATGATTCAGGCACCCAATCTTGAATTTAAACCATTACCGGATCATTTCAAGTATCATCTCCCATTCAAAGATCACCTCCATGCCGTGGGCACTTAGGGAGCATAGAAGGAGGTATTGTCTGGCTGGAAGACGTTAAAGCAAGCGCTTCTTGGGAGGCAACCCATGCATTCAAATAAAGAAGACCTAGGAATCTCCGGCTCTACAACCACATTTGCGTTCCTAAACCCTACTCTTTATTGCTTTTATTTTGCCATGTTTGTCGTGTTTGCTTGTTGTGTTATTTGGTTGTTTGTTTGTGAGTCTATGCTTAAAACATTGAGGACAATGTTTGGTTTAAGTGTGGGGGGTAAACAAAGTGTTTTTCATGCAAATTCGTGGGATTTTATCACCCATCATTTCTAAAGTTGTTTTTCACTGTTTTTAAGTGTTTTTAGTGTATTTTGAAGTGTTTTTATGTGTCTTAAACAGAAAATCCGAAAATTTGAAAAAATCGAAAAAGAGTATTTTAAAAACCCAAAAAGAGTTGTTTTTAGAGTCGTTTTTGTTTTTATGTTTGTTTGTGTCTTAGGATACCTTCCAACACAATGATGAGGATTTGGTTTTTAATCGCATGACTATTAAAGAAAGTTACAAACATGGATGGAAGTTTGATATGCTCTTTGGTTTATGCTTAGTTGTAGTTGACATTTATGAATTCACATGTAATCACAAAGGAAAAAAATCATTTTTTGTAACATGCTTGAAGGAAGAAACTCAAACTAACACTACAACCCTAAGAGACTTGAGCCTAAACTTTATTTGGAGAGTTATTAATCTTGATTTCTTGTTTTATAAGTCGTTGCATGATCTCGTTATTCTTTGCTTGGTTCCTACTTAGAATGCGTTTCATCACTATAGTTCCAAATACTAGAACTCATGCCCATTTCATTCAAAGCATAAAATTGAGTGCATAACATGAAACAAGATGAAGTTGTTTAGTTAAAACCAGAGCCAAAAAGCCTTACCCTTTGCATATGTATTGTATGTTAACCCCTTTGAGCCTTAGTTAGCCTAATTTTCTTTGTTAACCATATTATGCTTACCTAGCCTAGAATAGGACTATCCATACCCTTGTTCTTAAAGTATAGTAAAGCATGACTTAAAGGGAATTCCTTTTATTCTACAATTTGCAGAAAAACAAGTGTGGGGGAAGGATTTTCGTGGGAATCTAGGGGGATGGATGATTTATGTGCCCAAAAAAAAAAAAAAGAAAAAAAAAAAAAAAAAAGAAAGAAAAACGTGAAAAAGAAGGAAAAGAAAGAAAAAGGAGTTGAAAATAAGTGAGAATGAACTCACAAGTGTTGATTGTTGAAGAAAGGGTCCAAAAGTTTGAATTTGACCCTAAGTTTTATGTGAATCGTCCCTTGGTGTTCAAAGTTGATTTCTGCATTCAAAAGTGAATTCTAAGTGTTTATTTCATTACTTTGATTACTATTGCTTTAAGAACTTTTGTTTATCCTTACCTTTCTTTGTTAGCCAATACCTTAGCCCCGTTACAACCCTTTGACTTCGATCTTGATTGTTATGTGTTTCAATATGTGGAGTTTAAAATTGGTTTGAGCATATGGTATCCCTGGTTCTCGCGTCTAAGTAGTGGCATTCCATTCATGAGGTCATACATATAATGTTAATAATTCCAGAAAATGCTTTCTTTGATTCTACATATGTGAGTATTAGTCTACATGTTTACATCAATCTTCTCACATATACCTAGTATAGGGAGTGTAGTCAGAAAATCTGTGTGAAAATAGAGAGTATATCCAGTGAGGAATTGAGGAATTCTCTAAGGCATGTTACTACATTCAAAATCATGTTTTAATTGATTAAATGCGAGCTAGTGAGTGGTAACTATGATTAAGTATATGCTCGAGGGTAGGGATAATTAAAATCTAAGTTTGTGGTGTTATTTAATATGTCATGTTGCATTGGAAATCCCCGAGGTACATGTTGGAAGGTCTAGATTGTGTTTTGTTCATTTCGTTTTGCTCGAGGACTAGCAAAAGCTAAGTGTGGGGGAATTTGATAGGAGCATATTTATGCTACTTAGTTATGTTGTTTCCTTGCATTTAGTTACTTAATTACTATCTATTTTAGTCTTTTAAGCTATTTTCGTATGTTTTTAGGTCCTAATGGCAAAAGGAGCAAGAAAGTGCATTTTGAGGCTATTTGGAGCAGTTTTGGGCATGGATTGGATAGCTTAACAATGGAGCAAAGAGGATGGACGAAATTGAAGTCAAGAAGGGCTAGGAAAGGCTACAAATCTGGAGAAAGAAGTCCAAATGCAAAGAAGATAAGGAAATAGCAAGAAATAAGGAACCTTATCCAACCTTATCTTATCCTATCCTAACCAACCTTATCCTTTCCTAACTCTAACATTATCTTATCTTATCCTATCCTAATCTTTTCCTACCTTAATTCCAACTTCAAAGAGGACTCCTTTTCACATTGAATCACCTAAATATCAAGTTCTAGAAGCCCTATTTTCGTGCATTAAGTTTATGCCACATGTAACCCTTCTAGAAGTTCTAGAATCTGCCACAAGGACCATTCCTTGTCCTCCTTGGAATCTGATTGAAAGTATCCTTGTTCTTTGGTGATTTGGAGTCCTAATTCCTCTCCTTTTCAGCCCAAATTCGTGCCTCCCCTTCACCCTATAAATACTTGATGCCACAACACTCAAAAACCACCACCCTCTACCACAAATTCACACCACACCATCCACCACACCTCAAGAGCCTAAATTCACACAAATCCCCATTGTTGGCAGCAAGGAAGGAAGAAGGAGCCACCTGGAGTGTTTCTAGGTGTATTCTATCTTTGTTTTTAATGTTTAAGTTTAATTATCTTTGTTTTGCGAACATGTGGAACTAATTTTGTTTTGGCTAGAGGAGACTTTGAAACCATGATTATCTTTGCAATATGAATTGATTAATTCCAGTTGTGATTTCATAAATTGTGAATGCAATTTACTTAACCGTTTGATGGATAACTTATTCTTGTTTGTTGATTAAGGGTGCACACTTAGTTTGCATGCATAAATTTGGGGCTAGAATATAAGGGAGTTTCACATAATCGTTACAAACTTATATTCACAAGTAGTTAAGGTTGTTTTCACAATCATGTTAAGTAAATTCCTAGCATGAGTATCATGATGTCATAGTTACAAGTGCTTTGTCAATACTTATGATTTTCATAGAACGTAATGATCTTTGATTGTATCTCTATTATGATGTCATGTATGGGACTTTTGAAGAATGCTTTGGGTTGTCGTATGATGTCATCCAATCCAATAACTTAAGGAAAATCTGAGGGTTAATTAGTGATGTCACGGTTAATCTGGGGTGCTGAGGTTCATGGTTTATCGGAAAAGCAACTGGAAATCAATTTGTATGCAAGTGTGTCATGTGTGGAGAAGAATCCTCTAGCTAGCTAATCACCCATCCATATTCCCCAAATTCGTTCATAACTTTGTCTAGTTTAGTTTCTATTTTGTTTTAATTCAAATTCGTCAAAACCAAAACCCCCCTTTGTGTTTAGTGTCAATTAGGTTAGAATCTGAGCTATTGTGTGTTTTTAAGTGTTTTGAGTCAAAACTAATTCAATTTTCGTCCAAAGTAAGTCCTAGAGTCTAGTTTGAGTCTTTTTGATTGTTTTGTGTTGTTTTGAGTCATATAAGTTTAGTTAAGAGTCTTTGAGTTTATTTAAGTGTTTTTAAGCATATTTTTGTATCTTTGAGTCAGTTTTCATTAGATTAGCAATCCCTCCTAATCCCCGGCCTAGAACGATCCCTACTTATATCTATACTACAATTGTCAAAGAGAGGGTTTTAATTTGTGTGCTATTATATATCACATCACTATGTTAGACTTAGGAGCTTCAATTAACATCATGCCGTACTCTATTTATGCATCCATGAACCTTGGTGAATTGAAAAATAATGGTGTGATTATTCAATTGGCCGATAGATCTAATGCCTATCCAAACGGAGTTTCGGAAGATGTTTTAGTGTAGGTGAATAACTTGATCTTCCTGGCGAATTTCTACATTCTTGAGATGGAAGAAACCACCCATTCCACATCCTTGCCGCTCCTTCTTGGGAGGCCATTCATGAAGACGGCCCCATACTAAGATCGATGTGTTTAAGGAACTTTAACGATGGAATTTGATGGGGGGGGGGGGAAGTGATTGATTTTAATATTTCTTAAACCATGAGATTTCCTAATGATGACCATTCATGTTTCTCTATTGATATCTTTGATTCATTGGTGCAGGAACATCTTGATCAATTGCATGAGGATGCACTTGAAACGGTCCTTACAACGGGAATAGAATTGACGAATCACATGGCAACTCCCATGGCACCCCACGGCACAAACATGAACTTCCATGCCGTGCCCTTTGATGATGAAGTAATTGAGGTGGTGGCTGCCCTAGAGTCATTGCCACGACTCAATGGTAAGTCTTCAATCCCAATGTCAATTCCAATTTCAACTAACAAGTTGCTTCCTTCTATAGTGCAGCCACTTACCCTTGAGCTTAATGATAGGAGCATATTTAGGCGACTAACTTAGCTTGTTTTCATGCATTTATGTTATTAATTCATAGTTGTTTTAGTATTTTAAGCCATTTTCGTATGTTTTTAGGTTCTAATGGCAAAGGGAGCAAGAAAGTGCATTTTGAGGCTATTTGGAGCATTTTTGGGCATGGATTGGATACCTTAACCATGGAGCAAAGAGGATGGACGAAATTGAAGACAAGAAGAGCTAGGAAAGGCTACAAATCTGGTGGAAGAAGTTCTATTCCAATGAAGATAAGGAAGAAGCAAGAAACAAGGAACCTTATCCAACCTTATCCAACCTTATCTTATCCTATCCTAACTCTAACATTATCCTTTTCTCTCCTATCCAAATCAGGTTAGGACATATTCCTAGCTAATAATAGGGAATTAACTACACATTTAAGCAAATAACTCAGTTTCTAGAAGCCTTATCCACTCAATTGCCGCAAGAACTCCATTCCTTGTAGGTTAAGGAATTGCAATCCTTTTCCTACACAAATATCATGTATCCTTGGCCCTTTAGGTTTAGGAATCTGCCCTAAACCTTCCCTTCTAGAAACCTTATCTCAGCCCTATTCATGTGCCGCACCAAAACCTTCTAGAATCCCTAAATCCTAGCCGAAATTCCTATTCCAAATCCCACTTGATTTCTGCCTTGAGTTAACCTTTTTCCAATGGGATTAGGCAATCCTTTTCCTTCACTAAGTGTGCCAAACTAGCCTATATAAGCATCCCTTGCCGCACCATTTAGTTGACCACCCCTTCACACAACATTCATACATTCCCAACCATTTGCCGCAGCCATCCTTCACCATTCTCCATATTTTCCCACCTTGCCGCATTCCCCATCCCTCCTAAACACTACCCTACCATCACACATCCATTCCTCCATACAAATACCACCCAAAACCTGTCCTTAGACCTTGTGCCGCAACAAAGAGGAGGAGAAGAGGGCTTGGACGTTCATGCAATTCAAGTTCGAGTTGCTGGAGTTTTTTTAGGTGTTTCCTCTCCTTTGATTTCAATGGTTAAATTTACTTTTCTTTGTCTTGTAGTATGAGGAACTAAACCCCCCTTGGCTAGGGGGGGATTCGAAACCATGATCATGCTTGCTATATGATTTAATTACCTCTAATTGCGTTTCATAAGTTGTGAATTCAATTCACTTATCTATTCGAATTAAACTGATTTGTGTGTGTTGGTTAAGAGTGCACGCTTAATTATCATGCGTAAATCTAATGCTAGGATATAAGGAAGTTTCACCTAATCGTTACAAACTTATATTCACAAGTAGTAAAAGTTGATGATCTCAATTGCGTTAAGTAAATTCTTGGCATAAGTTTCATGCAATTCATAGTAACGAGTGCTTCGTCAATGCTTATGGTTTTCAATGAACTTAATGATTCTTCCTTGTATCTCTATTATGCAATTCAAGTAGGGAACTTGTGGGGAATGCTTTGGGTTGTCGTATGCAATCATCCAATTCAATAACGTTAGGAAAATCTGAGGGTTAATTAGTGCAATTCACGGTTAATCTGGGGCGTTGAGAATTCATTGTTTATTGAAGAGCAATTAGAAATCGTTTTGTGTGCAAGTATGGCATGTGTGGAGATGAACCCCTTAGCTAGCCTTCATTCCATTCATTAAATCCAAATTCGTTTTAAAATCTGTTCGTTTTACAAAGTTTTAAGTTTTGTTTTCAAATTCGTAAAAATCAAAATCCCCCTTTACTTGGAGTGTCAAATTAGTTAGTGATGCGAGATTTATAAGCACACAAATTAACCCTCTTTTTATCAATTGTAGTAAGTATGTAAGTAGGGATCGCTCTAGGCCGGGGATTAGGAGGGATTGCAAAATCACTTGAAAACTGACTCAAATACGTAAAAACAAGTTTAAAAACACTATACTAGACTCAAAGAACGCAAAACTAAACTTTAAAACACCAAAGCAAACCAAAAGACTCAAAACAGCACCCAAAACACTCAAAACTGCCTTAAAAACACAATCTGGGCAGTTTTGAACACTAGACACAACTTTGGACGAAAATTGGTTTTAACTTGACCTAAGACACTTAAAAACACAAACTAAAGTGATTTCTAACTACTATGACTCAACAAAGTAAAGGGGGATTGGTTTTGGACGAATTTAAAAACAAAACAAACTTTTTAAATTAGAACAGATTGTAAAAACGAATTTGATGGAATTGAATGGATGGGAAGCTAGCTAAGGGTTTCATCTCCACACATGTTATACTTGCATATAAAACGATTTCCAATTGCTTTTCAATAACCCATGAATTCTCAACGCCCCAGATTAACCGTGAATTGCACTAATTAACCCTTAGATTTTCCTAACGTTTATTGAATTGGATGATTGCATACGACAACCCAAAGCATTCCCCACAAGTTCCCTACATGAGTTGCATAATAGAGATACAAGCAAGAATCATTAATTTCTTTGAAAACCATAAGCATTGACGAAGCACTTGTTACTATGAATTGCATGAAACTTATGCCAAGAATTTACTTAACGCAATTGAGATCATCAACTTTTACTACTTGTGAATATAATTCCATAACGATTAGGTGAAATTTCCTTATATCCTAGCATCCAATTTATGCATGAAAATTAAGAGTGCACTCTCAACCAACACACACAAATCAATGTAATTCACATAGATAAGTAAATTGAATTCACAACTTATGAAACGCAATTAGAAGTAATCAAATCATATCGCAAGCATAAACATGTATTTCGAATCCCCCCCTAGCCAAGGGGGGGGTTAGTTCCTCATACGCACAAAACAAAGAGAATTGAAATTAAACATTGAAATCAAAGGAAAAGAAACACCTAGAAATTCCAGCGACGCAAACTCGAATTGCATGAACTTCCGAGCTTCCTTCTCCTCCTCCTTGGTGCAGCAAAGGTCTAGGGACAGGTTTAGGGCCTTAGGTGTATGGATGCATGGTCATGGAGGGATGTAGTAGTGTTTAGGGGAAGGGGATGGTGCGGCAAAGCTTAAAACTAAGGAGAAAGGTGTTTGGTGGCTGTGGCAAGGGCGTGGAGAGGGTTGGACGAATTTCTGGAATGAATGAATGTGTATGAGAGGTGGTCTCCTGATCTAGGGGTTAATATGAGTATATATAGGCACTTAAAACCCTAGGGTAATCAGATATGGACTTGAATAACCCAAATCCACAAGGAAATAGGCTTAGAAATCAGAAATAAAAAGGGATAATGCTTCCTAGGTGCGGTAGGTAAGGAGATGAGGTGATAAGGCTTCTAGAATGCCTTGCAAGGCAAGGGAAAGTAGCTTTCTAGAAGGGATAGGTGCGGCACTAAAGGATAGGGCAGATTAGGGCTTCTAGAAACCCTCTAATGCAAGGAAAACTCACGGCAAGGATGGATAAGGTTTCTAGAACAAGGATAAGGTATCCTAAATGGATAAAGTGCCCTAAATGGATAAGGACTCCTCATTGCACTTCGAAACTTTGCCTTTTAGGATTAGGAAACCTTGTCTTCGTCATTCCTTCTTCATCTTGGACTCCTTTTCCTTCTTGGACTTGGAAAACTTCTTTGTTGCTTCACTTGAGACCAATTGGATTTTAACTTTCCTTCATCAAGTAGGAGACCTTATTTGAGTAGGAATCTTCATTCTTCTAGGAATCCATCTTCAACTAGGAATCCCTCGTTGATTAGGAATCCTTCTTCAATTAAGAATCCTTTGTTGACTAGGATTTCATCTTTTAATTAGGCGCTTTCCTACTTCGACTAGGAACCTTGTTCAAGTAGGAAACATCATCTTCAAATCTTCAATTTTGTCCATCATCTTGGCTCCAAGCATATGATGTCCATTCCAAGCTCTAATTTGCTCCAAAAGGCTCCAAAATGCATCATTTTGCATACTTTGCCCTTAAAACCTGAAAACACATAGAACTAGCTTAAAAGACTACTTTACTAAGGAAAAACACTATAAATGCACAAAAACAAGCTAAACTAAGGTGCGTAAATATGCTCCTATCAGTTAGAAATCAATTTAGTTTGTGTTTTTAAAGTATCTTGAGTGAAGTTATAACTATTTTCGTCCAAATTCTTCTCTAGTGCTCAAAACTGCTCAGAAAGTAGTTTTAAGACAGTTTTGAGTGTTTTCTTGCTATTTTGAGTCTTTTGGTTTGTCTTAGTGTTTTAAACTTTAGTTTTGCATTCTTTGGGTCTAGTTTGGTGTTTTATATTGTGTTTTTACGTTTTTGAGTCAAATCCAAGTGATTAACAATCCCTCCTAATCCCCGGTCCACAACGATCCCTACTTACATTCTTCACTACAATTGATAAAAAGAGGGTTTAATTTGTGTGCATATAATTCTCACATCACTTAAACCGTTACCAAACCACTTGAAGTATGTTTCTTGGGCGAATAAGAGATGTTGCCCGTCATAGTGGCCTCCTCACTTACGACAGTAGAAGAGGACAAGTTGGTGAGGATTCTGAAAGAGCACAAAACGGCCATAGGGTGGACTTTGGCCGATATCAAGGGCATAAGCCCTACCACATGCATGCACCGAATACTCATGGAAGAGGGAGCTAAACCATCAAGGGAAGCACAACGCCGACTCAACCTTCCAATGATGGAAGTCGTGAAGAAGGAAATCATCAAACTCCTTGATTGTGGCGTAATCTATCCTATCTCGGATAGTTGTTGGGTTTCACTGGTCCAAGTAGTTCCTAAGAAATCCGGAGTCACAGTGGTGGAGAATGAAGAGAATGAACTTGTGTACACATGCATCCAA
Source organism: Pyrus communis (assembly GCF_963583255.1). Classification (NCBI taxonomy): domain Eukaryota; kingdom Viridiplantae; phylum Streptophyta; class Magnoliopsida; order Rosales; family Rosaceae; genus Pyrus; species Pyrus communis. Next base: position 24,427,788 of record NC_084804.1, read on the forward strand.
ACCGGTTGGAGAGTTTGCATTGATTATAGGAAGTTAAACGCCGCCACAAGGAAATATCACTTCCCTTTGCCATTCATTGATCAAATGCTTGAAAGGTTAGCCGATCATTCTTTTTATTGTTTTCTTGATGGTTATTCGGGTTATAATCAAATTGTCATAGTGATAGGAGCATATTTAGGCGACTTAGTTGGCTTGTTCTTGTGCATTTACGTTGTTATTTCTTAGTTCATTTAGTCTTTTAAGCCATTTTCGTATGTTTTCAGGTTCTAAGGGCTAAAGGAGCAAAGAAGTGCATTTTGGAGCCTTTTGGAGCACTTTTGGGCTAAGGATGGATAGCTTATGCTTGGAGCCAAAGCATTGGACGAAATTGAAGGCCAAGTGAGCCTAGAATCGAAGGAAGAAGGAGGAATCAAGATTTGGAAACTAGTTTCCATTATGGGGAGTTTCTATTCTTGAAAGGTTTCCAATTATGCAAGTTTCCAAATAATGTGGTTGCCTAAATCACATGTTCTAGAAGCCCTAGACATGTGCCGTACCTTACCTTCCTCTTCTCTCCCAAAATCTGCAAGATTATGTCACAATCCCTTTCCTAAAAGCCTTAGCCGAACCTATACATTCCTTTTCTCCCAAAATCTGCAAGTTTGGCACTTTCCCTTTCTTTTCCTCCCTTGTGCCGCAAGACTTAGCCTTTTTCTCCTAATTCCTGATTTCAATTACCTATTCTAAAGGGATTTAACTTAATTCCTGATTCTTAGAATTGATTTAGGGAATTAAACACTTACTTATTTCATGCAAGCCTTGCCGTGCAAGGGGGAGGATTCTTTCCTATTTCTAGAGTCTTTGACTTAATTTCTGATTACCTAAATAACCTAGGGTTTTAATTCCTGAAATCCTATTAATAAACCTCCTTGTTGCAGCCACAAAACATTCATTCATTCACCATTCACGCCAGAAATTCATCCTCTCCCTCTACCACATCCATACTTCACCATTCTTCATACTTTCTGCCCAAAAACAACCATTGCCGTCCCTTACATCCATCCCTATCCTAAACACATCATTCTATATCATCCATAATCCCCAAAACTCACCATAACCCCTTGAGCCGTAGCAACTAGGAGAGGAAGGAGGCCTAAAACGTTTCATGCTTGCAGATTGGAGTGTTTTAGGTGTACTTCGTTCTTGTTTTCAATGTTTACTTTGCTATTACTTTCTAAGTTTGCTGTAATCATTAGTGGCTAAACCCCTAATTAGTTAGGGGAAAGTTTGAAGCCATGAACATGTTTGAAATATGAATTGATTTCTTCCAATTGTGATTTGTTAAGTTGTGATTGCAATTCAATTATCTGTTTATTAAAAACTTGTTTTTGTATGTTGATTAGGGATGCATACTTAGTCTTCATGCATAAACTCGATGCTAGTTTATAAACGAGTTTCACCTAATCGTGATGCGAGAATTTATACGCACACAAATTAAACCCTCTTTTTGTCAAGTTGTAGTATAGATATAAGTAGGGATCGTTCTGGACCGGGGATTAGGAGGGATTGTTAATCACTTGGATTTGACTCAAAAACGTAAAAACACAATATAAAACACTAAACTAGACTCAAAGAATGCAAAACTAAACTTTAAAACACTAAAACAAACCAAAAGACTCAAACATCACCCAAAACACTCAAAACTGCCTTAAAAACACTTTCTGGGCAGTTTTGAGCACTTTGGTGAATTTGGACGAAATTGGGAAATAAATTTAATCAAAACTCTTAAAAACACAAACTAAGACACTTTCTAACTAATATTGGACAATAAAGTAAAGGGGGATTGAGTTTTGACGAAATTAAACTAAATGAACAAATTGTAATTAAAGCAGAATGTAAATATGAATTTGATGAAATGGAATGAATGGATGATAGAATAGCTAAGGGGTTCATCTCCATACATGTTACACTTGCATAATAAAATGATTTCCAATTGCATTTCAATAAACCATGACTTCTCAACGCTCCAAGTTAATTAGGTCCACTTAAATTAACTTTCAGATTTCCCTAGATTCATTGGATTGAATGGAATACGCATTACAACCAGCTTATTCCTAATCAAAGTCCCTAACTATGGAATACGCATGATAGAGACATTCAACAAAGATCATTAAGTTCAACGGAAATCATAAACATCGATGAGGCATTCGTTACTATGGAATACGCATGAAACTTATGCCAAGAATTCGTTTAACGCGATTGTTTATAAGCAACCTCCACTACTTGTGAATATAAGTTCGTAACTATTAGGTGAAACTCACTTATATTCTAGCGTCATATTCATGCATGAAAATTAAGTGTGCACTCTCAATAAACATACATAAATAAGTTATCAATCAAACGGTTAAACAAATTGAATCCACAACTTATGAAACGCAATTAGAAGTAATCAAATCAAAATGCAAGCATAACATATATTTCAAATCCCCCCCTAGCCAAGGGGGGTTTAGTTCCTCATAACTTTGAAATCAAAGAAACACCTAAACATTCCAACAACTCAAGCTTGAATTGTATGAACGTTTAGGTACTCTTCTCTTCCATTCCTCATACGTACAAAACAAAGAGAATTGAATTTAAACATTGAAATCAAAGAAACACCTAAACATTCCAACAACTCAAACTTGAATTGTATGAACGTTTAGGCACTCTTCTCTTCCTCGTTGTTGTAGTACAAGGTCTAAGGTGAGTTTTGGGGATTATGGATGCAATGGATTGATGGCTGAAATAGGGATGGAATGGATGGAATTATGGTGTGATGGGCACGGCCCCAAGGGACCAATTTCTGTGGTGTTTTCGAATATGTGATGCGGGATTTATACGCACACAAATTAAACCCTCTTTTCGTCAAATTGTAGTATATGTATATAAGTAGGGATCGTTCTAGACCGGGGATTAGGAGGGATTGTTAACCACTTGGATTTGACTCAAAAACGTAAAATAACAATATGAAACACTATACTAGACTCAAAGAATGCAAAACTAAACTTTAAAACACTAAGACAAACCAAAAGACTCAAAACAACACAAACACACTCAAATCTGCCTAAAAACCACTTTCTGGGCAGATTTGAGCACAAACACAAATTTGGACGAAATTAAGTAATAACTTGACTCAAGAACGTAAAAACACAATATAAAACACTAAACTAACTCAAAGAATGTAAAACTAAACACTTAAAACATTAAAACAAACCAAAAGACTCAAACATCACCCAAAACACTCAAAACTGCCTTAAAATCACTTTCTGGGCAGTTTTGAGCACTTTGGTGAATTTGGACGAAATTGGGAAATAAAATTGAATCAAAACACTTTAAAACATAAACTAAACAAATTCTAAACACTAAAGAACAAGAAAGTAAAGGGGGGTTTTAAACTGACGAGAATTGAAATAACAAAACAAGTTAATAAACTAAACAGATTGTAAAACGAATTTGATGGAATGGAATGAATGGATGATAGAATGGCTAAGGGGTTCATCTCCATACATGTTATACTTGCATAATAAAATGATTTCCAATTGCATTTCAATAAACCATGAAACTCAACACCCCGGGTTAACCGTGATGCACTAATTAACCTTCAAATCTTCCTAACGTTATTGAATTGGATGGGTTAGCGCATACAACAATTCAAAACATTCCCCACAAGTCCTCAACATGAATGCATAGAAGAGATACAAGCAAGAATCATTACGCTCTATGAAAATTATAAGTGTTGACGAGGCATTCGTTACTATGGATTGCATGAAACTTATGCCAAGAATTTGTTTAACGCGATTGTTTATAAGCAACCTCCACTACTTGTGAATATAAGTTCATAACGATTAGGTGAAACTTACTTATATTCTAGCGTCATATTCATGCATGAAAATTAAGCGCGCATTCTCAATAAACATACATAAATAAGTTATCAATCAAACGGTTAAACAAATTGAATCCACAACTTATGAAACGCAATTAGAAGTATTCAAATCAAAATGCAAGCATAAACATATATTCGAATCACCCCCTAACCAAGGGGGGTTTAGTTCCTCATGGTACAAAACAAAGAGAATCAAAGAAACACCTAAACATTCCAACAACTCAAACTTGAATTGTATGAACGTTTAGGCCCTCTTATCTTCCATTCCTCATTCGTACAAAACAAAGAGCATTGAAATTATACATTGAAATCAAAGAAACACCTAAACATTCCAACAACTCAAACTTGAATTGTATGAACGTTTAGGTACTCTTCTCTTCCTCTTCGTTGTAACACAAGGTCTAGGGATAGTTTGATGGTGTGAATGGTTTGGGGAGTGGTGGAGGAATGGAAGAGGAGTGGTGGAATATGGAAGGATGGTGTTTGGATTGTAAGGGAGAGCACGGCACAAGGGAGTTTTATGGTCTACATTTCTGCAATGGATGAGTGTTTATGAATGGAATGGATGGACTTGTGAAGGGCACGGCCCCAAGGGACCAATTTCTGTTGTGAAATGAATTGTGTATGAATGGGTGTGAATGAATGAGTATTTATAGGTGAAATGGGGGGAACATGACAGCTAGGTTGCATGTGCACATGTTGGTTGAATGATTATGAGTGCATGTGGCTGAAATAGCATGTGGAATGGCTGGAAATGCAAGGAGAAGGCATGTGCACGGTTTTGGGAGAGAATGGGAGTGCAAGTGGCTGAAATGTTAGAGGAACAAGTGCATGTGGCTGCATTGTGGTGCAATGATGGAGGAACAATCTGAAAATGCAAGGTATGGCTGGAATGATTGTGTTTGTTTGAATGTGCATGTGATTAAATTAAAGGATGCAAAGTAAATAAATAATGAATGCATGTGTTGAATTATGAAGATGCATGTGCAATGAAGTGGAATGACAATCTGAAATGGGATAGGTACCCACGGCAATGATGATTTCTGGTGGTGTTTTGGGTGCATGTGGAATGAATGATTTCTTGGTGAGTGGATGCATGTGTTGATTAAAGGGGGAATGCAAAGGAAAAGCTAGAAATGCATGTGGAGTGGCTGCAAGGTGAATGAATAATGAAATGGGAAAGCATGTGCAAGGTTTTGGTGTGAATGATTGAATGTGCATGTGGCTGCAATGGAGGAGGAATCCTTCAATTTCGTCCATCCTCTTGGCTCCAAGCATATGATATCCATTCCAATCTCTAATTTGCTCCAAAAGGCTCCAAAAGGCATCCTTTTGCATACTTTGCCCTTAGAACCTGAAAACACACAAAAGAAGCATAAAGGACTAAAATAACTAAAGAAACATAACGTAAATGCACGAGAACAAGCCATTTAAGTCGCATGAATATGCTCCTATCAATATGGAAGAGTGTATTAAAATGAATGCAATGGATGCTTATTTATAGGTGAAATGGGGGGAACATGACAGCTATGAGGGAATGTGGCTGTATGTTTGAATGATTAAAGGATGCATGTGGGTTGGAAATGCATGTGCAATGAATATGTGGCTGCATGTGCAAGGGGACAATCTGAAAATGCATGTGAAAGCATGTGAAAGCTGGAATTGGGATGGGTACTCACGGCATGGGCTTGTTGTTGGTAAAAATGTGGCTGAATGGTTTAATTAATGGGAGTGTATGTTTGAATGATTAAAGGGACATGTGGGGGTGGAAATGATGAATGAAATGCATGTGAATGACAGCTAGATATGTTGATGAATGCATGTGACTTGTTTGTGGTGAGTGAATGCATGTGCAAAGCTGGAAATGCAATGGGAACTCACGGCATTGGCAGATTTTGATGTGTGAATGGGAATTTGAATGTTTAAGAGTGCATGTGGGTGAATGTGTGGCTGAAATGCAAGGGGGAATGATGATTGATAGAAGCATATTTAGGCGACTTACTTAGCTTGTTTTCGTGCATTTATATTGTTAATTCATAGTTGTTTTAGTCGTTTAAGCCATTTTCGTGTGTTTTTAGGTTCATATGGCTAAGGAAGCAAAAAGATGCATTTTGGAGCAAAATTGGACTTGGAATGGATAGCTTATGTTTGGAGCAAAAGGAATGGACGAAATTGAAGGATTCCTAATCCATTGCAGCCACATGCATTCACATGCATAAATCAGCCACATGCATCTCCCATAACCATATCAGATTTCCATCATATTCACATGCATTCCATCCTTTAAAACATTGCACATGCACTCCCTTTAATTAATTAAGCCACATGCACTCCCATCCATTTCATCATTGCAGCCAACACATGCTTTCACATGCATTTTCAGATTGTCCCCTTGCACATGCAGCCACATATTCATTGCACATGCATTTCCAACCCACATGCATCCTTTAATCATTCAAACATGCAGCCACATTCCCTCCTAGCTGTCATGTTCCCCCCATTTCACCTATAAATAAGCATTCATTCTCATTCACTCTTCGATATTCCAGAAATTCGTCAAAACCTCTCCACACCCTTGCAGCAGCCACCAAAACACTTTTCTCCTCCATTGCAGCCACTCCAACCACTCCCCAAACCATTCACACCATCAAACTATCCTTAGACCTTGTGCTACAACGAAGAGGAAGATAAGAGGGCCTAAACGTTCATACAATTCAAGTTTGAGTTGTTGGAATGTTTAGGTGTTTCTTTGATTTCAATGTTTAATTTCAATACTCTTTGTTTTGTACGAATGAGGAATGGAAGAGAAGAGGGCCTAAACGTTCATACAATTCAAGTTTGAGTTGTTGGAATGTTTAGGTGTTTCTTTGATTCCAATGTTTAAATTCAACTAAACCCCCCTTGGCTAGGGGGGGATTCGAAATATATGTTTATGCTTGCATTTTGATTTGATTACTTCTAATTGCGTTTCATAAGTTGTGGATTCAATTTGTTTAACCGTTTGATTGATAACTTATTTATGTATGTTTATTGAGAATGCGCGCTTAATTTTCATGCATGAATATGACGCTAGAATATAAGTGAGTTTCACCTAATAGTTACGAACTTATATTTGCAAGTAGTAGAGGTTGCTTATAAACAATCGCGTTAAACAAATTCTTGGGTTTCATGCAATCATAGTAACGAATGCCTCGTCAACACTTATAATTTTCATAGAGCGTAATGATTCTTGCTTGTACCTCTTCTATGCATTCATGTTGAGGACTTGTGGGGAATGTTTTGAATTGTCGCATGCATCATCCAATTCAATAACGTTAGGAAGATTTGAAGGTTAATTAGTGCATCACGGTTAACTTGGTGTGTTGAGTATCATAGTTTATTGAAATGCAATTGGAAATCATTTTATTATGCAAGTATAACATGTATGGAGATGAACCCCTTAGCTAGGTTCCCATCCATTCAATTCCATCAAATTCATCTTTACATTCTGTCTAGTTTATTAACTTCTTTCGTTATTTCAATTCTCGTCAATTTAAAACCCCCCTTTACTTTCTTGTTCTTTAGTGTTTAGACTTTGTTTAGTTTATGTTTTAAAGTGTTTTGATTCAATTTATTTCCCAAAATTCGTCCAAATTCACCAAAGTGCTCAAAACTGCCCAGAAAGTGATTTTAAGGCTGTTTTGAGTGTTTTGGGTGATGTTTGAGTCTTTTGGTTTGTTTTAGTGTTTTAAAGTTTAGTTTTGCATTCTTTGAGTCTAGTATAGTGTTTTATATTGTGGTTTTACGTTTGAATCAAACCATAATCTTAAATTCGTCCAACATTGGGTTTAAGGTCAAAAACTGCCTAGTTAGTGTTTTTAGGCAGTTTTGAGTCTTTTGAACTTGTTTTGAGTCCTTTGAGTCTTTGTGAACGTTTTTAACTTTATTTTACGTTTTTGAGTCAGTTTCCAAGTGATTTGCAATCCCTCCTAATCCCCGGTCCAGAACGATCCGTACTTATACTTATACTACAATTGTCAAAAAGAGGGTTTAATTTGTGTGCGTATAATTCTCGCATCAATGATGAATGCATGTGCATTAAAGAGTGAATGCATGTGGCTGATTTGTGATGCAATGATGAAGGAATAATCTGGAAATGCAAAGTGAAATGAAGTGGAATGACAATGGCATGTGGAATGGCTAGAAAGTGGAATGGGATCTCACGGCATTGATGGTGTTTGTGTGAATGATGGCAGATTGTGTGGGTGAGTGATTAGGTTGGAAATGCATGTGGAGTGCATGGTTGTGTTGAATTAAAGAATGGGAATGCAATCTGAAATGCATGTGAATTATGTTGGAAAGAAGGGGAAGTCACGGCACAAAGGTGAATGGGTGATGTGTGAATGTGGTTGAATGATTAAAGTGTAAATGTGGTTGAATGATTAAAGTGTAAATGTGGGTTAATTAATTAAGTGTATGATATGATAAGTGAATGATAAGTGTATGATATGATAAGTGGTGAATGATAAGTAATGATATGTGGGAGTGTGGCTGAAATGAAGGAGTGGAATGTTGGAATGTTATGCACGACTAAGGATATAGGAAAGGTTTAAATGTCCTAAAACTAAAGGAAACAAGGTTCCAACACTTTGGTCTTCAATTAGGTCTTCAATTTCGTCCAACACTTTGGCTCCAAGCATAAGCTATCCATCCTTAGCCCAAAAGTGCTCCAAAAGTCTCCAAAATGCATCTTTTTGCTCCTTTAGCCCTTTGGACCTACAAACACACGAAAATAGCTTAAAGTACTAAAATAACTAAAGAAACATAACGTAAATGCACGAGAACAAGCCATTTAAGTCACATGAATATGCTCCTATCAAATCGTCACAAGTTTATAAACATGAGTAGTGAAGGTTGCTAGTCACAACCGCGTTAATTGAATTCTTGGCAAGAGTTTCATGCTTTTCATGGTAACAATTGCCTCGTCAATACCTATAGTTTTCATTAAACTTAATGATCTTTGATTGTACCTTTATTGTGCTTTTCACGTAAGGGACTTTTAGAGAATGTTTTGAGTTGTTGTATGCGCATTCCCATCCAATTCAATAACGTAAGGAAAACTTGAAAGTTAGAAAAGTGCTGTCCACGGCTAACTTGGGGTGTTGAGCATCATAGTTAATGAAAAGCAATTGGAAAATCGATTCATATATAAATGTGTCATGTGTGGAGAATGGACCTCTAACTAATCCATCCATCATCTTGTTTTCAAAATTCGTTTTACAATCTGCCTAGTTCTATACTTTGTTTTGTTATTTCAATTTTCGTCAAATCAAAACCCCCCTTTACTTTCTTGTTCTATATTGTTTAGAATCTGTTTAATTTGTGTTTTAAAGTGTTTTGAATCAAACCATAACCTTAAATTCGTCCAAAATTGTGTTTAAGGTCAGAAACTGCTTATTTAGTGTTTTTAGGCAGTTTTGAGTCTTTTGAACCTGTTTTGAGTCCTTTGAGTCTTTGTGAACGTTTTTAACTTTGTTTTTATGTTTTTGAGTCAGTTTAGAGGTTTTAGCAAGCCCTCCTAATACCCGGTCGAGAACGATCCCTACTTGCATCCTTACTACAATTTGACAACAAGAGGGTTAATTTGTGTGCTTAACTATTTTCGCATCACATAGCTTCGAATGGTCAAGAAAATACCACTTATACTTGTCCATTTGGTACTTTTGCTTATCGTCGTATGCCATTTGGTTTATGCAATGCATCGGCCACTTTCCAAAGATGCATGGTAAGTATATTTTCGGATTATGTTGAGAAAATTATTGAGGTGTTTATGGAAAATTTTAGTGTGTTTGGGGACTCATTTGATGATTGTTTGCATAATCTCACTTTAATCTTGAAAAGATGCATGGAAACTAACCTTGTTTTAAATTGGGAAAATATATCATTTTATGGTTAAACAAGGCATAGTTTTGGGTCATATCATCTTTGAAAAAAGAATTGAAGTTGATAGGGTAAAGTACAAAAAACTACCTCAACTATGGGTCAAATGACACTTTCATACCTCATCTTTTAAAATTGACAATGTCATACCTCATCTTACGAATTTGTGTCAATGTTATACCTTCCGTTAGCTTGGCCGTTTATTTCTCAGTTAAATGCTGACGTGGCTTGATCCGGGACCCATTTTTATTAAATAATTATTAAAAACAAAAAAAATCATTTAATATTATTTAAATATTAAAATAATAAAGAAAAAGTTATTTAGAAAAAAAAAACCAACATCAATCCGTCCCTTCCCCCCTCTCTCCCTTCTCCCCATCTTCATCTTCTTCCCCTTTCTGCAACTGCAACCCAAAAAAAAGAAGAGGAAAAAAAAAAAAAAAAACCAATTTGTTTTCCCTGCTCCTCACCCCCTCTTCTCCCCACACCCAAGCACCCAACCTCTCCACCTTCGCACCCCACCCTCTGCACCTAACCTCGCACCCACTACCTACAACCCCAAAAAAAAAAAAAAAAACCCATTCTCCTGGGCGAGGAGAAAATGGGCAGCGGGGGCGGCGGGGAGGGGGGGAGAGGTGGGGTGGGGGAATGGGTGTGGAAGGGAGAGGGTGGGTGTGAGGGGGTGCGGAAGAAATGGGTATTTTTTTTCTCTTCTCTCTTCTTCTTCTTCTTCTGCAGGTTGGTTGGGTTGGTGAAGGGTTTCCCGTCGTTTTTTTTTTTTTTTTTTTTTCTCTTCTCTCTTCTTCTGCTTCCCTCTTCTTCTTCTTCTTCTTCTGCATGTTGGGTAGGTGGAACGGACGGGTTTGCCGTTGTTTTTTTTTTTTTTCTCTCTCTTCTTCTGCTTCCCTCGTCTTCTTCTTCTTCTGCGGGTTGGGTGGGGGGGTTTTTTTTTTTTTTCCTTCTCTCTTCTTCTTCTTCTGCAGGGGGGACGAACTGGGTTTCCCATTGTTGTTGTTTATTTTTTTTTTTTTTTTTTTTTTTTTTTTGTTTCCTTCTTCTTCCTCCTCCTTTCTAGGTTGCAGGGGGTTGGGTTTGTGGTGGGGGGAGGGGGGATGAATTGGGTTTGGTTTGGTTTGGGTTTTTTTTTTTTTTTTCCTCTTCTTCTTCTTCTTCTTCTTCTTCTTTCTCCTTCTTCTTTTCTGGGTTGCAGGAAGATGATGGGGAAGAGAGAGAGGGAGATGCACGAAAGGAGATGTTTGTTTTTTATTTTTTATGTACTTTTTTTAATTATTATTTTAATATTTAAATAGTATTAAATGATTTTTTTTGTTTTTAATAATTTTTTAATAAAAATGGGTCCCGGATCAAGCCACGTCAGCATTTAACTGAGAAATAAACGGCCAAGCTAACGGAAGGTATAACATTGACACAAATTCGTAAGATGAGGTATGACATTGTCAATTTTAAAAGATGAGGTATGAAAGTGTCATTTGACCCATAATTGAGGTAGTTTTTTGTACTTTACCCAAGTTGATAAGTCAAAAATAGATCTTGTACGTTACTTACCCTCTCCTACTTTGGTGAGAGAGGTTCGTTCTTTTTTTTGGACATGCAGGATTCTATAGGTGATTTATCAAGGATTTTTCCAAGATTGCACAACCCCTTTGCCGTCTCCTACAAAAGGAAGTATCTTTTGAATTCAACGAGGAGTGTGAGAAGGCATTCAAGCACCTTAAGGAGATGCTTACCACGGCACCAATCATAACCCCACCAAATAGGAGCATGCCTTTTGAGCTAATGTGTGATGCATCCGATTATGCAATAGGGGCTGTTTTTGGCCAAAAGACGAACAAGCAACCACATGTCATATATTATGCATCCCGGACCTTGAATAATGCTCAATTAAACTACTTTACCATTGAAAAAGAGCTTCTTGCCGTTGTGTTTGCTTTAGATAAGTTTCATTCATATTTACTTGGCACTACAGTGATTGTATATTCTGACCATGTAGCCTTGAAGTACTTATTCACCAAAAAGGAGGCCAAACCAAGGCTAATTCGTTGGATGCCTCTTCTCCAAGAGTTTGACATTGAAATTCGAGACAAGAAAGGAAGTGAAGACGTGGTGGCTGACCATTTGAGCCGTTTGGTGTGCAATGAGGAGTCTTTACCCATCCAAGAGACATTCCCCGATGAGCAATTGCTGTCCATTAAGGTACGTGAACCTTGGTATGCCGTTTTGGTGAACTTTTTGGTGTCAAAACGTGTTCCAAACACCATAACCAAGCACCAACATGATAAACTTAAGAAAGAGGCACGGTTTTATGTATGGGATGACCCATATTTGAGGAAATATTGTGCGGATCAGATTCTTTGTAGATGTGTGCATGATTGTGAGTTTAATTCAATTCTAACCTTTTGTCACACTTATGCATGTGGAGGACATTTTGGCACACAACGCACTGCCCTTAAGGTGTTAGAATGTGGTTTTTAATGGCCTACAATCTTTAAAGATGCTAGAACTTTTTGTTTAACTTGTGATCGTTGTCAAGGAATGGGCAATATAGGTGCAAGGGACCAAATGCCACAAACACCCATCTTTAATGCCGAAATTTTTGATGTTTAGGGCATTGATTTCATGGGTCCTTTTCCTTCTTCATATGGTTGCACTTATATTTTGCTTGCGGTTGATTAGGTCTCAAAATGGGTGGAAGCCAAGGCCACCCATACTAATGATTATAGAGTGGTTGCAGATTTTATCAAAACTAACATCTTTGCTAGATTTGGTATGCCAAGAGTGCTCATTAGTGATGGAGGGTCTCATTTTTGCAATCAAACCATTGAGGCGTTACTCAAGAAATATCAAGTCACACATAAGGTTTCCACACCTTATCATCCTCAAACCAATGGCTAAGCCGAGGTGTCCCATAGAGAAATCAAGCAATTCTTGGAGAAGACCGTTGGGCCGACAAGAAAAGATTGGAGCTTGCGTTTGGAGGATGCATTGTGGGCTTATCGTACTACCTACAAAACACCCATTGGGATGTCACCATTTTGGCTAGTCTATGGCAAACCATGCCATCTCCCCGTGGAGTTAGAACATAAGGCACATTGGGCAATCAAAACATTCAACATGGACATAGATGTGGCTGGAATTCATAGGAAGCTTCAATTGAATGAACTTGAAGAGATTCAGCTTGAAGCTTATGAGAATGCTTGCATTTACAAGGAGAAGACCAAGGCTTTCCATGACAATGATGAGGATTTGGTTTTTAATTGCATGATTATTGAAGAACGTTATAAACATGGATGGAAGTTTGATTTACTCTTTGGTTTATGCTTGGTTATAGTTATGGTTTACAAACTCACATGTAATCACAAAGAGAAAATCAGTTTTTGTAACATACTTGAAGGAAGGAACTCAAACTAAAGCTACATCCTTGAGAGACTTGAGCCTACACCGTTCTTTGGAGAGTATAAATCTATGATTTCTTGTTTTCTAAAGTCGTTGCATGATCTCATCATTCTTTGCTTGGTTGCTACTTAGAATGCATCTTATCATTATAGTTCCAAATACTAGAACTCATGCCCATTTCATTCAAAGCATGATATTGATTGCATAACATACAATAAGATGAAGTTGTTTAGATAAGCCAAAGCCAAAAAGCTTAACCCTTTTGCATATGTATTGTAGGATTAACCCTTTTGAGCCTTATTTAGCCTATTTTCTTTGTTAACCACATTATCCTCACCTAGCCTAGATTAGGACTTTCCATACCCTTGTTCTTAAAGGATAGTGAAGCATGACTTAGAATGAATTCCGTTTGATCAACATATTGCAGAAATCAGGTGTGGGGGAAGGTAATAGGGCACGGCAAAGAAGAAAAATAAAAGAAAAAATTCGTGGAAAAATAAAAAGAGAAGAGAAAAGTTGTAAAAAGAAAGAAAAAGAGTTGAAAAATAAGTGAGAATGATCTCACATGTGTTGGTTGTTGAAGAAAGGGTCCAAAAGTTTACATTTGACCCTAAGTATTGCATGAATCTTCCCTTGTGTTTAAAAGTTAATTTCTGCCATCAAAAGTGAGTTTAAATGTCAATTTCATTACTTTGCTTCCTATTGCTTTAAGAACCTTTGCTCTTCTTTTACCCTTCTTTGTTAGCCAATACCCTTAGCCGCGTTACAACCCTCAACTTCTATCTTGATGTTATGTGTTCAATATGTGGAGTTTGAATTTGGTATGAGCATATGGAATCACTGGTTCTCGTTCTAAGTAGTAGCATTCCATTCATGAGATCATATACATGACATTGTCATCATTCCAGAAAATGCTTTCTTTGTTATAACATATGTGAGTGTTAGTCTACATGTGTACATCAATCTTCTCACATATACCTAGTTGATAGGAGCATATTTAGGCGACTTACTTAGCTTGTTTTCGTGCATTTATATTGTTAATTCATAGTTGTTTTAGTAGTTTAAGCCATTTTCGTGTGTTTTTAGGTTCATATGGCTAAGGAAGCAAAAAGATGCATTTTGGAGCATTTTGGAGCGAAATTGGACTTGGAATGATAGCTTATGTTTGGAGCAAAAGGAATGGACGAAATTGAAGGATTCCTAATCCATTGCAGCCACATGCACATTCAATCATTCACACCAAAACCTTGCACATGCTTTCCCATTTCATTATTCATTCACTTTGCAACCACCATTCACTCTTTAATCCACATGCATTCATCATCATTCACCCTAGCTTTAATTCACATGCAAACACATTCATTTTCAGCACCAAACACCATCATTGCCGTGCATCCTATTCCATCTCCCACTCTTTAATCCATTGCAGCCACATGCACTCCCTTTAATTAATTCAACCTAGCTGTCAAAGCACATGCACATTCACCCTTCATTCCAGCCATTCCACATGCATTTCCAACCCACATGCACCCTTTAATCATTCAACCATGCAGCCACACATTCACCCACATGCATTCCCCCTTTAATCCACATGCTCTTCCATTTCAGATTGCATTCCCACTCACCACAAATCAGCCACATGCATTCACTCTTCATAAATCAGCCACATGCATTCATCATCATAACCTAGCTGTCATGTTCCCTCTCCCATCCAAACCTAGCTGTCATGTTCCCTCTCCCATCCATTCATCTCCCTATAAAAACCATACACACTTCACACAACATTCATTCATTCCCACATTCAGAAATTCATCCATTTTGCCTACTAATCCAAACACCACAAAAACAATCCCTTTCAGCCGTGCCTTCCCCAACAATCCATTCAGCCATTCCACCACTCCCCAAACCATTCACACCATCAAACTATCCTTAGACCTTGTGCTACAACGAAGAGGAAGATAAGAGGGCCTAAACGTTCATACAATTCAAGTTTGAGTTGTTGGAATGTTTAGGTGTTTCTTTCATTTCAATGTTTAATTTCAATACTCTTTGTTTTGTACGAATGAGGAATGGAAGAGAAGAGGGCCTAAACGTTCATACAATTTAAGTTCGAGTTGTTGGAATGTTTAGGTGTTTCTTTGATTCTCTTTGTTTTGTACGTATGAGGAACTAAACCCCCCTTGGCTAGGGGGGGATTCGAAATATATGTTTATGCTTGCATTTTGATTTGATTACTTCTAATTGCGTTTCATAAGTTGTGGATTCAATTTGTTTAATTGTTTGTTTGATAACTTATTTATGTATGTTTATTGAGAGTGCACGCTTAATTTTCATGCATGAATATGACGCTAGAATATAAGTGAGTTTCACCTAATAGTTACGAACTTATATTCACAAGTAGTGGAGGTTGCTTATAAACAATCGCGTTAAATGAATTCTTGGCATAAGTTTCATGCGTATTCCATAGTAACGAATGCCTCGTCGATGTTTATGATTTCCGTTGAACTTAATGATCTTTGTTGAATGTCTCTATCATGCGTATTCCATAGTTAGGGACTTTGATTAGGAATAATTTGGTTGTAATGCGTATTCCATTCAATCCAATGAATCTAGGGAAATCTGAAAGTTAATTTAAGCGAACCTAATTAACTTGGAGCGTTGAGAAGTCATGGTTTATTGAAATGCAATTGGAAATCATTTTATTATGCAAGTGTAACATGTATGGAGATGAACCCCTTAGCTATTCTATCATCCATTCATTCCATTTCATCAATTTCATATTTACATTCTGTTTTAATTGCAATTTGTTCATTTAATTTAATTTCGTATAAACCTAAATCCCCCTTTACTTTAATGTCAAATTAGTTAAAAAGTGTCTTAGTTTATGTTTCTAAGTGTTTTGATTCAATTTATTACATAATTTCGTCCAAATTCACCAAAGTGCTCAAAACTGCCCAGAAAGTGTTTTTAAGGCAGTTTTGAGTATTTTGGGTGATGTTTGAGTCTTTTGGTTTGTTTTAGTGTTTTAAAGTTTAGTTTTGCATTCTTTGAGTCTAGTATAGTGTTTTATATTGTGTTTTTACGTTTTTGAGTCAAATCCAAGTGATTAACAATCCCTCCTAATCCCCGGTCCAGAACGATCCCTACTTATATACTTATACTACAATTGACAAAAAGAGGGTTTAATTTGTGTGCGTATAAATCTCGCATCACTAGTGTAGGGTGTGTAGTTAGAAAATCTGTGTGAAAATAGAGAGTATTCTAGTGAGGAATTGAGGGAATTCTCTAAAGCATGTTACTACATTCAAAATGTTGTTTTAATTGATTAAATGTGAACTAGTAAGTGGTAACTATGGCTAGGTGTTTGCTCAAGTGTAAAGAAAGCTAAAAACCATGGGAATGATGTTCTTTAATGTGTCATGTTCGTTGGAAATCCCTAAGGTACATGTTGGAAGGTCAAAGTTTATTTTGGTTGTTTTCTTTTTGTTTCTTTTGTTTTGTTTTGCTCGAGGACTAGCAAAAGCTATGTGTAGGGGAATTTGATAGGAGCATATTTAGGCGACTTAGTTAGGTTGTTTTCTTACATTTGTGTTGTTAGTTCATAGTTATTTTAGTATTTTAAGTTATTTTCGTGTGTTTATAGGTTCAGTTGGTTAAGGTAGCAAGAAGATGCATTTTGGAGCCTTTTTGAGCAAAATTGGAAGGTTTAGGTTATGTTTTGTTTGTATTGTTTCGTCTTGTTTTCTTTAGGTTTTTTTGTTTTGCTCGAGGACTAGCAAAAGCTAAGTGTGGGGGAATTTGATAGGAGCATATTTATGCAACTTAATTGGCTTGTTCTCGTGCATTTTTGTTGTGTTTCCTTAGTTATTTTAGTGTTTAAAGTCACTTTTGTGTGTTTTCAGATTATAAAGCCAAAGTGTGCAAGAAGATACAAATTGGAGTCTTTTGGAGCAAAAGAGGAATGAATGAGTTGAAGACTTGAAGAAATATGAATTCCTAATTGAAGATGGATTCCTACTCACATGAGGATTCCTAGAAGAACAAGGATTCCTACTTGAAGTAGGAAAGTTAAGCCAAGGGTTCCCATTTTGGTAACCTCTCCTAATCTTAAAAGTCCTTATTTTCCAGCCACTTTGAAGGCCTCGTATGCACTTTAGGACACAAAACAAAGGCCCTAGACCCTTTAGGGACCTTTGCCGCACCTTTCCCTTTCTCCCCATCCCTTGTCGTGCAAGGGACCCCTTTTCCGTTCAGTTTTAGGACACTTCACCTTTCCTAAAGCATTAAGCCGCACCTCTTAACCTTTGCTTTTCCCTTGCCGTGCAAGGGGGGTCCTTATTTCCTATTTTCTGCACTTAAACACATTCCCCTTTCAAATAAAACCCTAGCGGCATATTTTAGCCAATTTCCTTTTAGTTTCTGATTTGATTTCCTAATTCTAGAAGCCTTTGACTTAATTTTAGTTAACCAAAATAAGTTAGGGTTTTAATTTCTGAAAACCCTTTTAATACTTGGACTTAAGCCGCACCCTAGGATCATTCTTTCATCATTCCATACATTGCCGCAACCATCATCATTCTTCCACTGATGTGAGAATTATACGCACACAAATTAAACCCTCTTTTTATCAATTGTAGTGAAGAATGTAAGTAGGGATCGTTCTGGACCGGGGATTAGGAGGGATTGTTAATCACTTGGATTTGACTCAAAAACGTAAAAACACAATATAAAACACCAAACTAGACCCAAAGAATGCAAAACTAAAGTTTAAAACACTAAGACAAACCAAAAGACTCAAAATAGCAAGAAAACACTCAAAACTGCCTTAAAACCATTTTCTGGGTAGTTTTGAGCACTAAAGAAGAATTTGGACGAAAATAGTTATAACTTGACTCAAGATACTTTAAAAACACAAACTAAATTGATTTCTAACTAATTTGACACTCCAAGTAAAGGGGGATTTTGATTTTTACGAATTTGAAAACAAAACTTAAAACTTTGTAAAACGAACAGATTTTGAAACGAATTTGGATTTAATGAATGGAATGAAGGCTAGCTAAGGGGTTCATCTCCACACATGCCATACTTGCACACAAACGATTTCTAATTGCTTTTCAATAAACCATGAATTCTCAACGCCCCAGATTAACCGTGAATTGCACTAATTAACCCTCAGATTTTCCTAACGTTATTGAATTGGATGATTGCATACGACAACCCAAAGCATTCCCCCCCAAGTTCCCTACATGAATTGCATAATAGAGATACAAGCAAGAATCATTAAGTTCTTTGAAAACCATAAGCATTGACGAAGCACTCGTTACTATGAATTGCATGAAACTTATGCCAAGAATTTACTTAACGCAATTGAGATCATCAACTTTTACTACTTGTGAATATAAGTTTGTAACGAGTAGATGAAACTTCCTTATATCCTAGCATTAGATTTACGCATGATAATTAAACGTGCACTCTCAACCAACACACACAAATCAGTTTAATTCAAATAGATAAGTGAATTCAATTCACAACTTATGAAACGCAATTAGAGGTAATTAAATCATATAGCAAGCATGATCATGGTTTCGAATCCCCCCCTAGCCAAGGGGGTTTAGTTCCTCATACGTACAAGACAAAGAAAAGTAAATTTAACCATTGAAATTAAAGGAAAGGAAACACCTAAAAATTCCAGCAACTCGAACTTGATTTGCATGAACGTCCAAGCCCTCTTCTCCTCCTCTTTGTTGCGGCACAAGGTCTAAGGACAGGTTTTGGGTGGTATTTGTATGGAGGAATGGATGTGTGATGGTAGGGTAGTGTTTAAGAGGGATGGGGAATGCGGCAAGGTGGGAAAATATGGAGAATGGTGAAGGATGGCTGCGGCCAAGGGTTGGGAATGTATGAATGTTGTGTGAAGGGGTGGTGGTGATTAAATGGCACGGCAAGGGGGTCTATTTATAGTGCAAAATCCCTCTAAATCAGCAAGGAAAAAGGACTAAGTATTTGAAGATGTGATAGGAGCATATTCATGCGACTTAAATGGCTTGTTCTCGTGCATTTACGTTATGTTTCTCTCGTTATTTTAGTCCTTTATGCTTCTTTTGTGTGTTTTTAGGTTCTAAGGGCCTAGGGAGCAAGAAAGTGCATTTTGAGGCCATTTGGAGCATTTTTGGGCATGGATTGGATAGCTTATCCATGGAGCCAAGAGGATGGACGAATTTGAAGGCCTTGTATGCACTTGAAGACACAAAACAATGGCCCTAACCCAATTACATTCACCTTGCCTTGGGCTTAACACAAACACCATTCCTTGCCATGCAAGGGGGAGCAATTTGGGTCCATTTCATGTACTTAAACTCTAGCCCAATCCACAATCACTTCAAAGCCATGCAAAACCTTTCAACACCCTTTAATCTTCCCCCTTTAAGTTATGATTTTATTTCCTAACCCTACATGCATTATTTATTAGTATCTTTACAAGACATTATCATTGCATAACATTCCATTTCCACCTCTTTCCCACCTAATTCACATGCCTTCATTCATTCTTTATTCCACTTACACTCATCATCACACACCTTAGCAATCAACACATGTAATCACATGCATCACAACCACAAAGAACCATCCCCAAAACACTTTGCCGTGAGTTCCCACTCCCATTTCCAGCTTTTCATAACTTTTCCTAGTTGTTTTATTACATACATTCCCCCTTCATTATTCCAAACACATGCACCCATAATCATTCATCCCCTCCTAGCTGCAATATTCCCTCTTTTGTTCCCCCATTTCACCTATAAATAAGCATCCAACACTCCTCAAAATGGACTTACTCTTCCATACACATTTTCAGTTACAAACACCAAGCAACAAACCCATTGCATTGCCGTGAGTCCCACTTCATTTTCTGCATATTTTCTCTTCATTCTTCCATCTCCAACCACTCCCTACTCCATTCCACATACACCTAAAGCCCTTAAGCTCACCTTAGACCTTGTGCTACAACAACGAGGAAGAAAAGAGTGCTTAAACGTTCATACAATTCAAGTTTGAGTTGTTGGAATGTTTAGGTGTTTCTTTGATTTCAAAGTTTAAATTTAATTCTCTTTGTTTTGTACGTATGAGAAGGGAAGAGAAGAGTGCCTAAACGTTCATACAATTCACGTTTGAGTTGTTGGAATGTTTAGGTGTTTCTTTGATTTCAAAGTTATGAGGAACTAAACCCCCTTTAGCTAGGGGGTGATTCGAAACTATGTTTATATTTGCAATTTGAATTGATTACGTTTGGTTGGAATTTCATAAGTTGTGGATTCAATTCGTTTAACTGTTTGATTGATAACTTATTTATGTATGTTCATTGAGATTGCAAGCTTAATTTTCATGCATAAATATGACGCTAAAATATAAGTGAATTTCACCTAATCGCTATGAACTTATATTCACAAGTAGTGGAGGTTGCTTATAAACAATCGCGTTAAACGAATTCTTGGCATAAGTTTCATGCGTATTCCATAGTAACGATTGCCTCGTCGATGTTTATGATTTCCGTTGAACTTAATGATCTTTGTTGAATGTCTCTATCATGCGTATTCCATAGTTAGGGACTTTGATTAAGAATAATTTGGTTGTAATGCGTATTCCATTCAATCCAACGAATTTAGGGAAATCTGAAAGTTAATCTAAGCGGATCTAATTAACTTGGAGCATTGAGTTTCACAACTTATCGAAAGACCAACTGAGAATCAATTTTGTTTTGCAAGTGTAACATGTGTGGAGAAGAACCCCTTGGCTATTTCATCATCCATATTTTTATCACATTCATATTTACATTTTGCCTTTAATTATATTCTGTCTTTTTAATTTAATATCGTCCAACCACAATTCCCCCCCTATTTTGTTAAGTCTTAATCATTCGTATTTGTTTTATTTTTGTATCTTTAAGCTTTTGGAGTCATAAACAATTGCAAATTCGTCTAAATCAAGTTCTAGCTTCTATTTGAGTCAATTTGATTGTTTTAGACAATTTGAGTTTTTCAAAGCCTTTCTGAGTCATAGTAGTCTTGTTAAGAGTATTTTAATTTAGTTTTTATGTTTTTAAGTCAATTTAGAAGGTTTTAGCAAGCCCTCCTAATCCCCGGTCTAGAACGATCCCTCACTTATCCATTCTACTACAATTGTCAAACGAGGGTTTAATTTGAGTGTCAAGTAAAATCTCGCATCAAATTTTGGCGCCGTTGCCGGGGATTAGCAACTTTGCTAATCCTTTGTCTTTATTTTTATATTTTGTTTTTCGTGCATTCTTATTTCAGATTCTTAGTTTGTTTGTTTCCTTGTTTTTTTAGGTACTGTGTATGACTCGTAGCTCTCGGCCTATTATAGAGAACATCTCCGACTTTGACGGTGATTTTGAACGCACTTTGAGGAGAACGAGGAGTCAACAAGAGCCACCACAACCTCCACCACAACCTCCACCACAACCTGGGCTTGAAGAAGACGAAGTAGGTGTAGAAGAAAAGCCCACGGATCAGATTTTTGAAGAAGAACAAGCCATGGCAGCAGATAATAGAACCATCAAGGAGCTTTCGGCCTCGGGTTTGGATAATGCATTGCCTCTTTGTATCCAATACCCCACGGCTGCAGAGGGGAAGACTGAGGAATTTGAACTCAAATCCAGTTTGTTACACCATATTCCGAAGTTCCATGGCTTGTCTATGGAAGACCCCAACAAACACTTGAAGGAGTTCGAGGTGGTTTGTTCGAGCATGACCCCCGTCAATGTGGATGGGAGTATATTGAAGATGAAGGCCTTTCCATTTTCACTTATGGACAAGGCCAAAGATTGGCTCTACGAACTAGCCCCGGGAACTGTGACTTCGTGGGAGAGTATGAAGCGTGCTTTCTTGGAGAAATTCTTCCCTACTTCGAGAGTGATTCTCCTACGGAAGAAAATTAGTGGTATTCAACAGAATCATGGTGAGACATTCCCGGCTTATTATGAGCGCTTCAAGGGCCTTGTAGCTTCATGTCCTCAACATCAAATGAAGGAGGAACTTCTCCTTCAATATTTCTATGAGGGCCTCCTTCCTATCGAACGTCAAATGCTTGATGCATCAGCGGGAGGAGCATTGGTGGACAAAACACCAAGGGATGCCAAGATTCTCATAGCCAACCGAGCGCTCAACGCTCAACAATATGAAGGAGTGGGCCAAAGGGAAGCCCCACGGCAACAAAGTATAAATGAGGTGAGTGCTATTTCTGAAATTCAATCACAACTTGCTAATCTTAATTCTCTTGTTTCTCAGGTTGTGATTGGTCCAAAAGCACAAGAACACCAAGTTTGTGGCGTGTGCTCAATTCAAGGGCATCCATCCGACAAGTGCCCTCAACTAATCGAGAATGGTGGTTGGGAATCTGCCAATGCAATTGGTTTCCAAGGACAAAATCAAAACAACCCATACTCGAACACTTACAATGCCGGATGGAGGGACCATCCAAACTTCAAATGGAGGGAGCCACAACAAGCTGCCCAACAAGGAGGATTTAGGCCAAACCCCCCTGGTTTTTATTCCAAGCCGTATGCACCCCAACAATCCCAACAACCTTCGGCATCATCTCATTCAGGTACGTCTTTGGAAAGTAATCAAGCTATGCAATTACTAACCTCTATTTCGCAGGGGTTGCAATATCAAAACAACCGGATAGAAAATAACGAGAAGGAGATGATGGATATGAAGAAACAAATAGGGCAGATTTCTGAGTTCCTTGGACAGATTAGAGAGCAAGGAAAGCTTCCTAGCTCAACCACAGTCAATCCAAAGGGAGGATTCGAATCCGCCAAGGCCATCACCCTAAGGGGTGGAAAAGAAGTTGGGACCGAGCCAAACAATCCCAAATCTGCCCAGAAAGTAGATGAAGAGAAGACACAACCTGAGGCAGATCACCCTAACTCGGCCAAATCAGGTAATTTAAGTTCAAATTCATGTACTTCACGTCCTAATCTGCCCAATGTACCTTTTCCTCGCAGGTTCATGCAAGAAAAAAAGGAAGAAAGCGAGAAGGACATTCTTGAAACGTTCCGGAAGGTGCAAGTGAACATACCGCTTCTCGATGCAATCAAACAGGTTCCAAAGTATGCTAAATTCCTCAAGGACCTATGCAATACAAAGAGAAGGAGGACAAACAAAGAGGTAGTGAAGGTAAGCGAGAATGTGTCCGCTGTTTTGCAACGTAAACTGCCTACCAAGTGCAAAGACCCCGGTAGTTTCACGATTCCTTGTGTGATTGGACATAATCGTTTTGAACATGCCATGCTTGATTTAGGTGCATCCATAAATGTCATGCCTTATTCTATTTATGCATCTATGAATTTGGGTGAATTAAAACAAGATGGTGTAATTATACAATTGGCCGATCGTTCTAACGCGTATCCAAAAGGAGTTTTGGAAGATGTGCTTGTGCAGGTGAACCATTTAATTTTTCCAGCTGATTTCTACGTCCTAGACATGGAGGATTCAGCCCATTCTACATCTTTGCCGATTCTCCTTGGTAGGCCATTCATGAAGACGGCCCGAACAAAGATTGATGTATACAAAGGCACCTTGACAATGGAATTCGATGGGGAAGTGATTGATTTTAATATTTCTGAAACTATGAGATATCCCGTTGATGACCATTCTTGTTTTTCCATTGATGTTATCGATTCTTTGGCGCAGGTATACCTTGAAGAATTGAACGAGGACGCCCTGGAAACAACCATCACTAAGGCCATAAAGCGCAAAAATGAAGGATTTGGGCCAATGCAAGGCCACGGCAAGGAGGAGGAATTCTTTGCAATGGGTTCTAGTGAAGAAATAATTGAGGTTGTGGCAGCCCTTGAGTCATTGCCACAACAATATGGTAAGGTTCCACTCTCACTTTCCAATTCAGTTTCCACTAAGATGCTACCTTCTGTTGTTCAGGCACCATCGCTTGAACTTAAGCCGTTGCCGGACCATTTGAAGTATGTGTTTTTGGGAGAAAGCGAAACATTGCCCGTCATCATTTCATCAAGTCTCACGGCAATGGAGGAGGAGAAGCTTGTGAGGGTGCTGCGAGAGCACAAAACGGCCATAGGGTGGACTTTGGCCGACATTAAAGGAATAAGCCCTACCACATGCATGCACCGTATACTTCTTGAGGAGGGGGCTAAACCAACTCGAGAGGCTCAACGCCGTCTCAACCCTCCGATGATGGAAGTGGTGAAGAAAGAAATAATCAAGCTTTTGGATTGCGGAGTGATCTACCCTATCTCCGATAGCCGTTGGGTCTCTCCAGTTCAAGTCGTTCCCAAGAAGTCCGGAGTAACTGTTATCAAGAATGATGAGAATGAGCTCGTGCCTACACGCATTCAGACTGGATGGCGAGTATGTATCGATTACCGGAAGCTAAATGCCATGACTAGGAAAGATCACTTTCCTTTGCCATTCATCGACCAGATGCTCGAAAGGTTAGCCGGTCATGCTTTTTACTGTTTTCTTGATGGATACTCTGGATATAACCAAATTGTGATAGCCCCGGATGATCAAGAGAAGACCACATTCACATGTCCCTTTGGAACATTTGCTTATCGTCGCATGCCATTTGGCTTATGCAACGCACCGGCCACTTTCCAAAGGTGTATGGTAAGTATATTTTCCGATTTTGTTGAAAAGATCATTGAGGTTTTCATGGATGATTTCAGTGTATTTGGGAGTTCATTTGATAATTGCTTGGATAATCTGACCTTAATTTTGAAACGATGTGTTGAAACTAACCTTGTCTTGAATTGGGAGAAATGTCACTTTATGGTGAAACAAGGTATAGTTTTAGGACATATTGTTTCAGAAAAAGGAATTGCAGTAGATAAATCGAAAATAGACCTTGTACGTCACTTACCCTCTCCTACTTCGGTTAGAGAGGTACGTTCGTTTCTTGGCCATGCAGGGTTCTATAGGCGTTTTATCAAGGACTTTTCCAAGATGTCCAACCCTCTTTGCCGATTGCTTCAAAAAGATGTGCCATTCAAGTTTGATGAAGAGTGTAATTCGGCATTTAACCAACTCAAGGAGAAGCTAGTCTCGGCCCCCATTATTGTACCTCCAGATTGGAGCCTTCCGTTCGAGCTCATGTGCGATGCATCCGACTATGCATTAGGAGCTGTTCTAGGACAAAGAAGAGACAAGCGGCCGCATGTCATATACTATGCCTCTCGGACTCTCAATGATGCCCAATTGAACTACTCCACGACGGAAAAAGAACTTCTAGCTGTGGTTTTTGCTTTAGATAAATTCCGTTCATATTTAATTGGTACTAAAGTAATCGTTTATTCTGATCATGCAGCTTTGAGGTACTTGCTCACGAAAAAGGAAGCAAAGCCGAGGCTTATCCGTTGGATTCTTCTTCTTCAAGAATTTGATATTGAAATCCGGGATAAGAAAGGAAGCGAGAATGTAGTGGCTGACCATTTAAGCCGAATGATCCACGAGGAGCATGAACATGCCGTACCTATCCCTGAAACTTTTCCCGATGAGCAGCTGCTATCCATTGAGGTAAGTGAACCATGGTATGCAGATTTAGTGAATTACTTGGTGGCTAAACAAATTCCAAATGAACTAAACAAGCACCAACGTGATAAGCTTAAAAATGATGCACGTTTCTATGTTTGGGATGACCCTTATTTGTGGAAGTATTGCTCAGATCAAATTGTACGTAGATGTGTGCATGATTCTGAATTTCACTCAATTCTAAGCTTTTGTCACACATATGCATGTGGTGGTCATTTTGGCACACAACGCACTGCCCTCAAGGTTCTAGAGTGTGGTTTTTATTGGCCGACTATATTTAGGGATGCTAGAACCTTTTGTATGTCTTGTGATCGTTGCCAACGAATGGGTAACATAGGTACCAAGGACCAAATGCCGCAAACCCCTGTCTTTAATGTTGAAATTTTTGATGTTTGGGGCATTGATTTCATGGGCCCTTTCCCTCCATCTTATGGTTTCACTTATATCTTGCTAGCCGTTGATTATGTTTCTAAATGGGTGGAAGCAAAAGCCACCCGTACTAACGATTCTAAGGTGGTTGCAGATTTCGTGAAAACTAACATTTTTGCTAGGTTTGGAATGCCGAGAGTAATCATAAGTGATGGAGGGTCTCACTTTTGCAATCGGACCATTGAGGCGTTGCTAAGAAAGTACCATGTCAACCATAAGGTCTCCACACCTTACCATCCTCAAACAAATGGCCAAGCCGAGGTGTCTAACCGAGAAATCAAACAAATTTTGGAGAAGACCGTTGGACCAACAAGGAGGGATTGGAGCTTACGTTTAGATGATGCACTGTGGGCATATCGTACGGCATACAAAACACCCATTGGGATGTCACCTTTTCGGCTCGTCTATGGTAAGCCATGTCATTTGCCCGTAGAGTTAGAGCACAAGGCACATTGGGCCGTGAAGATTTTCAACATGGACATAGATGCAGCGGGAGTTCATAGGAAGCTCCAATTGAATGAACTTGAGGAGATTCGGAATGAAGCCTATGAGAATGCCTGGATGTACAAAGCCAAGACCAAAGCATTCCATGATAAAATGATTCGAACCAAGACCTTCACAGTTGGGCAGAAAGTGTTACTTTTTAACTCTCGCCTACGTTTGTTTCCTGGTAAGTTGCGTTCTAAATGGATTGGCCCGTTTGTTGTTACTAATGTTTTCCCTCATGGTGCAGTGCAAATCAAAAGTTCAAGGACGCAGCAAGAATTCAAAGTGAATGGGCATCGATTGAAGCCCTATTACGAGATGTTTGAGGAGCATGTCGTGGAGGAGGTACCCCTCCATGCCGTGGAACCTAGTCAAGCTTAAACGGAGGTACCGTCCGGCTGCAAGACGTAAAAGAAAGCGCTTCGTGGGAGGCAACCCATGCATCCGAATAGAGAAGAACTTGGAAACCCCTTTAAGAGACTTATTTTTATTCCTTTCTTTTTCTTTACTGCCTTTACTTTGCTTTCTTTCTCGAATTTGTTTATTTGCTTGCTCTGTTGTGACTTTCTGCTTAAAACATTGAGGACAAAGTTTGATTTAAGTGTGGGGAGGGTAAACAATTTGTATTTGCATGAATTTCGTGGGATTTATTCACCTTTCACTTAGAATGTTGTTTCTTGATGTTTTAAGCATTTTTAGAGTGTTTTAGTGTGTTTTATAGTGTCTTGGTATAAAACTCCGAAAATTTGATAAAAAAAAAAAAATTTCTTTTCTTTGTTGCTATTTCGTTTCTGCCTTGTTAGGTTGTTTAGTTGTTATTGTTTGTTTGTTTATTAATTGTGTGAGTCTATGATTGTAACATTGAGAAAATGTTTGATTTATTGATAGGCACTGCTAAACAAAGAAAGATGGTGCTTCACAAAGGGTGTTTGCTTGAGGCCCCACTACGTGGCTTTACTCTTGAAGCGGAAGGCGTAGGAACAGAAGGCGTAGGAGCGGAAGGCGTAGGAACAGAAGGCGTAGGAGCGGAAGGCAGAGGAGCAGAAGGCATCGAAGATAGAGCATTCCAGGCCTCAATACTTGGCCAAGCGCTGGATGAGCCAGGAAAAAGGTGCCTCTGGAGGAAAGACGAAAACCTTTGACGGTCACTGTGAATCCGACCTTCAGACTCTTGCAGCTCATCAAGCTTCCTCTTCATGCCCGTCGAATAGTTGTTTGCAAGCACGTGCAAACTTCTATTCTCATACTTCAGCTGCTGGATCTCCTGCTTGAGACTTTCCACCTCTGCCATCAATGATTCCACCTGACGAGAGCGGGCAAGCAGGCGTTGGCCCATGTTGGACACAGAACTCGCACACTGAACACTAAGTGCGAGGGACTCTTGAACGGCCAACTCATCGGACCGTCCTGACAGCAGCCTACTATCTTTCGGAGTGAGGAGGTTCCTAGCTACTATTGTAGCTGTTGTGGCGTCCTGCATCACGGAGTCTTCACCTGTGAGAGGACCGTTAGAAGAAAAGAAAGAAGGGCGCCATACGTTACCTTGACGCGGCGCGCCCGCATCACTGCTAAGGCTCAATTCCAAGCTAAGGTTCGATGAGTTTGCCATTTTTCAAAAGTGTTCAAGGGGTGGATGGAGTTAATTCTCAAAGGGCCGGAGTCGATTTTTCAAGAATGGGATTTCTTCAGAGTGTATTTGTTGGGGTGATCGATAGCTTCATAAAAAGCCATGGCGACGCGTCCACCGATTCAGAGATCCGGATTTTCCTCCGCAAATTTCGACGACGCATTCGCGGCTTTTCAGAAAACGCGTTCAGCTTTGTCAAAAGATATCTGACAAAGCTGATAACACGTGGAGGCCATCATCTCAATTACACGTCTTTAGCCGACAAGCGCAAAGTTCGGCGACGCTTTCTCTGCTTTTCTGAAGACGCGTGCAGCTTTGCCAAAAGGAGCCGCATCTGCACTACCACGTGTCGTTCAGAAAGCGAAGGGGCGTCGTTCAGAAATCGAAGGGGCGCCTGCTCAGAAATCGAAGAGGCGTGTTCAGAAATCGAAGAGGCGTGTTCAGAGATCGAAGAGGCGCCACTATTTCAAAAAGCCAGATTTGCGGGATCAAAACGTTTGTCGACAAAGGTAAAAAATACCACCACTTGATATTATCTCTATATATGTCGACCTTCGTCTTTTATGGCAGGGCAAACCTGAAGAAAAATGCCCAACTCTCCCTCACCTCTGAGGGCGTACTCCCAGCAAAGCCTTTCGAAAGACTCAATTCTTTCTTCTTCCCCAAAGATGATACCAGATGCCTGGAGTACATATGACCCAGGAGGAAACAGCACAACAAATACATGTGCTGATTCATTCACCGCTTCTTCAAAAGCAAAGGTATCTCATATCATCAAGGTCAAAAGCAAAAGTATCTCATATCATGCTCTTTCCCTGTCTTTTTCTTTGTCCTTGTTCTTACTCGCATGGCAAAGTAAAACAAGCAATCAGCCGGCACTTGGAGTCAGTCTTCCGTTCTGGAGCCAACTGCCTGGAATCTATTCCTGATTGCTTACCTAGCGTTGCTCTCGAGTAGTCATCTTCAACGGTTGATACACTTCCGGAGAAGGGACCACTTCTGCAAAGGGGAGCGGGTAAGGCAAGTGCAAATGATACATTGAAGCATGTGGAGACAAACATAGGCTGAGTTATCCTCCAACCCTTTTCAATACGAATTGGAAAGATTGAACAAAGAAACAGATAAAAGGGATAAGCTCAGACCTTCGGGGGAGACCAAAAGAACCATCCTGCTGCCCAGTTCAAGAAGTAGCACAAAGGAAAATCAACGATGGGCAGAAACCAGTTCAAGAGTAAGCCTGTGGAATCACAAAGATCAAAAGCCTCAATGCAATTACCAAGGAGAAGATGGAATTTACACTCTATAACCAGATTTGCCGCACCCTAGGATCATTCTTTCATCATTCCATACATTGCCGCAACCATCATCATTCTTCCACTGATGTGAGAATTATACGCACACAAATTAAACCCTCTTTTTATCAATTGTAGTGAAGAATGTAAGTAGGGATCGTTCTGGACCGGGGATTAGGAGGGATTGTTAATCACTTGGATTTGACTCAAAAACGTAAAAACACAATATAAAACACCAAACTAGACCCAAAGAATGCAAAACTAAAGTTTAAAACACTAAGACAAACCAAAAGACTCAAAATAGCAAGAAAACACTCAAAACTGCCTTAAAACCATTTTCTGGGTAGTTTTGAGCACTAAAGAAGAATTTGGACGAAAATAGTTATAACTTGACTCAAGATACTTTAAAAACACAAACTAAATTGATTTCTAACTAATTTGACACTCCAAGTAAAGGGGGATTTTGATTTTTACGAATTTGAAAACAAAACTTAAAACTTTGTAAAACGAACAGATTTTGAAACGAATTTGGATTTAATGAATGGAATGAAGGCTAGCTAAGGGGTTCATCTCCACACATGCCATACTTGCACACAAACGATTTCTAATTGCTTTTCAATAAACCATGAATTCTCAACGCCCCAGATTAACCGTGAATTGCACTAATTAACCCTCAGATTTTCCTAACGTTATTGAATTGGATGATTGCATACGACAACCCAAAGCATTCCCCCCCAAGTTCCCTACATGAATTGCATAATAGAGATACAAGCAAGAATCATTAAGTTCTTTGAAAACCATAAGCATTGACGAAGCACTCGTTACTATGAATTGCATGAAACTTATGCCAAGAATTTACTTAACGCAATTGAGATCATCAACTTTTACTACTTGTGAATATAAGTTTGTAACGAGTAGGTGAAACTTCCTTATATCCTAGCATTAGATTTACGCATGATAATTAAGCGTGCACTCTCAACCAACACACACAAATCAGTTTAATTCAAATAGATAAGTGAATTCAATTCACAACTTATGAAACGCAATTAGAGGTAATTAAATCATATAGCAAGCATGATCATGGTTTCGAATCCCCCCCTAGCCAAGGGGGTTTAGTTCCTCATACGTACAAGACAAAGAAAAGTAAATTTAACCATTGAAATTAAAGGAAAGGAAACACCTAAAAATTCCAGCAACTCGAACTTGATTTGCATGAACGTCCAAGCCCTCTTCTCCTCCTCTTTGTTGCGGCACAAGGTCTAAGGACAGGTTTTGGGTGGTATTTGTATGGAGGAATGGATGTGTGATGGTAGGGTAGTGTTTAAGAGGGATGGGGAATGCGGCAAGGTGGGAAAATATGGAGAATGGTGAAGGATGGCTGCGGCCAAGGGTTGGGAATGTATGAATGTTGTGTGAAGGGGTGGTGGTGATTAAATGGCACGGCAAGGGGGTCTATTTATAGTGCAAAATCCCTCTAAATCAGCAAGGAAAAAGGACTAAGTATTTGAAGATGTGATAGGAGCATATTCATGCGACTTAAATGGCTTGTTCTCGTGCATTTACGTTATGTTTCTCTCGTTATTTTAGTCCTTTATGCTTCTTTTGTGTGTTTTTAGGTTCTAAGGGCCTAGGGAGCAAGAAAGTGCATTTTGAGGCCATTTGGAGCATTTTTGGGCATGGATTGGATAGCTTATCCATGGAGCCAAGAGGATGGACGAATTTGAAGGCCTTGTATGCACTTGAAGACACAAAACAATGGCCCTAACCCAATTACATTCACCTTGCCTTGGGCTTAACACAAACACCATTCCTTGCCATGCAAGGGGGAGCAATTTGGGTCCATTTCATGTACTTAAACTCTAGCCCAATCCACAATCACTTCAAAGCCATGCAAAACCTTTCAACACCCTTTAATCTTCCCCCTTTAAGTTATGATTTTATTTCCTAACCCTACATGCATTATTTATTAGTATCTTTACAAGACATTATCATTGCATAACATTCCATTTCCACCTCTTTCCCACCTAATTCACATGCCTTCATTCATTCTTTATTCCACTTACACTCATCATCACACACCTTAGCAATCAACACATGTAATCACATGCATCACAACCACAAAGAACCATCCCCAAAACACTTTGCCGTGAGTTCCCACTCCCATTTCCAGCTTTTCATAACTTTTCCTAGTTGTTTTATTACATACATTCCCCCTTCATTATTCCAAACACATGCACCCATAATCATTCATCCCCTCCTAGCTGCAATATTCCCTCTTTTGTTCCCCCATTTCACCTATAAATAAGCATCCAACACTCCTCAAAATGGACTTACTCTTCCATACACATTTTCAGTTACAAACACCAAGCAACAAACCCATTGCATTGCCGTGAGTCCCACTTCATTTTCTGCATATTTTCTCTTCATTCTTCCATCTCCAACCACTCCCTACTCCATTCCACATACACCTAAAGCCCTTAAGCTCACCTTAGACCTTGTGCTACAACAACGAGGAAGAAAAGAGTGCTTAAACGTTCATACAATTCAAGTTTGAGTTGTTGGAATGTTTAGGTGTTTCTTTGATTTCAAAGTTTAAATTTAATTCTCTTTGTTTTGTACGTATGAGAAGGGAAGAGAAGAGTGCCTAAACGTTCATACAATTCACGTTTGAGTTGTTGGAATGTTTAGGTGTTTCTTTGATTTCAAAGTTATGAGGAACTAAACCCCCTTTAGCTAGGGGGTGATTCGAAACTATGTTTATATTTGCAATTTGAATTGATTACGTTTGGTTGGAATTTCATAAGTTGTGGATTCAATTCGTTTAACTGTTTGATTGATAACTTATTTATGTATGTTCATTGAGATTGCAAGCTTAATTTTCATGCATAAATATGACGCTAAAATATAAGTGAATTTCACCTAATCGCTATGAACTTATATTCACAAGTAGTGGAGGTTGCTTATAAACAATCGCGTTAAACGAATTCTTGGCATAAGTTTCATGCGTATTCCATAGTAACGATTGCCTCGTCGATGTTTATGATTTCCGTTGAACTTAATGATCTTTGTTGAATGTCTCTATCATGCGTATTCCATAGTTAGGGACTTTGATTAAGAATAATTTGGTTGTAATGCGTATTCCATTCAATCCAACGAATTTAGGGAAATCTGAAAGTTAATCTAAGCGGATCTAATTAACTTGGAGCATTGAGTTTCACAACTTATCGAAAGACCAACTGAGAATCAATTTTGTTTTGCAAGTGTAACATGTGTGGAGAAGAACCCCTTGGCTATTTCATCATCCATATTTTTATCACATTCATATTTACATTTTGCCTTTAATTATATTCTGTCTTTTTAATTTAATATCGTCCAACCACAATTCCCCCCCCTATTTTGTTAAGTCTTAATCATTCGTATTTGTTTTATTTTTGTATCTTTAAGCTTTTGGAGTCATAAACAATTGCAAATTCGTCTAAATCAAGTTCTAGCTTCTATTTGAGTCAATTTGATTGTTTTAGACAATTTGAGTTTTTCAAAGCCTTTCTGAGTCATAGTAGTCTTGTTAAGAGTATTTTAATTTAGTTTTTATGTTTTTAAGTCAATTTAGAAGGTTTTAGCAAGCCCTCCTAATCCCCGGTCTAGAACGATCCCTCACTTATCCATTCTACTACAATTGTCAAACGAGGGTTTAATTTGAGTGTCAAGTAAAATCTCGCATCAAGATGACAAGGAAATCAAAACCCATCAGGAATAGGCCATCTAGAAGGTAGGAAACCCCAAAGGAAAAGGAATAGAGGCACCAGATTTTTAGGGTTCTAGAAACAAAGTGTTTTGTGGCAGAAATTGGCACTTCTAGAAGGATTTGGGGCGCCACCTTTGTAGGAGATAAGATAAGGTTCCTAGAATCATGTTTTAAGGGCCAAATTTGTAGGAAAAAGAGATAAGGGTGCGGCACCTTAGTAGGGATAATGTTAGGGCTTCTAGAAAGCCTAAAAACTAAGGGGATTTGGATAAAACCCACGGCAAAGATAGGATAGGGCATCTAAGGCTTCTAGAAACCCTCCAAGATAAGGTAAAGTGCATGGCATCCCTATAGGATTAGGATAAGGTGTCCTAAAGTGTTTAGGACTCCTCTTTGTGGCTAAAAACCTTGTGCATTAGGATTAGGAAAGCTAATCCTTCTTCATCTTGGAATTCTTCTCCTTCTTAGACTTGGAAAACTTCTTTGTTGCTGCAACTTGAGGCCATTGGGATTTAACTTTCCTACTTTAAGTAGGAAACCTTGCTCAAGTAGGAATCATCATCTTCAAGTCTTCAATTTCGTCCATTCTCTTGGCTCCAAGCATATGATATCCATTCCAAGCTCTAATTTGCTCCAAAATGCATCCTTTTGCATACTTTGCCCTTAAAACCTGAAAACACATAGAACTAGCTTAAAAGACTACTTTACTAAGGAAAAACACTATAAATGCACAAAAACAAGCTAAATTAAGGTGCGTAAATATGCTCCTATCATCCACCTTCAATCCGCAACCTTCCATCCATTCCAGCCACCATTCTACACCTCCATACACTTACACACCATTGCAGCCACCTTCCACCTCTCTGCCGCAACCCTTTACCATCCTAAATCCCTTCCTAAACGAAAATCACATCCAAAATCACCCTAAGACCTCTGTGCTGCAGCAAGGAGAAGAAAAAAGAGGAGCTTGAACGTGCAGAAATTCAAAGCGGAATCGTTGGGCGCTCTAGGTGTAATCAATCTTTTGTTCTCTATGTTTAATTTCAATTTTGTTTCTCTTTCTGTGAACATGAGAGGCTAAACCCCTAGTTAGATAGGGGGTGATTCAAAACCATGTATATGCTTGCAATATAAATTGATTACCTTCAGTTGGAATTTCATGAGTTGAGGATTCAATTTGTTTAACTGCTTGATTGATAACTTATTCGTGTATGTTTATTGAGAGTGCACGCTTAGTTTTCATGCATGAATATGATGCTAGAATATAAGGGAGTTTCACCTAATAGTTACAAACTTATATTCACAAGTAGTGGAGGTCGCTTATAAACGATCGCGTTAAATGAATTCTTGGCACTAGTTTCATGCTCATCATAGTAATGAATGCCTCGTCAACACTTATAGTTTTCATGTTGTTTAATGATCTTTGATTGTATCTTTATTGTGCTTTTCACGTAAAGGACTTTTGGAGAATGTTTTGAATTGTTGTATGCGCTTTCCCATCCAATTCATTAACTTAAGGAGAACTTGTGATGTGATATATTATTGCACACAAATTAAACCCTCTTTTTGACAATTGTAGTATAGATATAAGTAGGGATCGTTCTAGGCCGGGGATTAGGAGGGATTGCTAATCTAATGAAAACTGACTCAAAGATACAAAAATATGCTTCACAACACTTAAACAAACTCAAAAGACTCTTAACTAAACTTATATGACTCAAAACAAACTTAAAAGACTCTAAACAACACAAAACAATCAAAAAGACTCAAACTAGACTCTAAGACTCAACTTGGACGAAAATAGGTTTGGTTTTGATTCAAAACACTCAAAAACACTAATTAGGACATATTTGACACAACTAAATAAAGGGGATTGGGTTTTTGACGAATTTAAGATAAAAACAAGTAACTAAAAGACTTGAATAGGATTTGGACGAATTTGGGAAAAACGATGGATGATTAGATAGCTAGAGGATTCTTCTCCACACATGACACACTTGCATACAAATTAATTTCCAGTTGCTTTTCGATAAACCATGAACCTCAACACCCCAGATTAACCGTGACATCACTAATTAACCCTCAAATTTTCCTTAAGTTATTGGATTGGGTGACATCATACGACAACCCAAAGCATTCTTCAAAAGTTCCCTACATGACATCATAATAGAGATACAATCAAAGATCATTACGTTCTATGAAAACCATAAGTATTGACAAAGCACTTGCAACTATGACATCATGATACTCATGCTAGGAATTTACTTAACATGATTGTGAAAACAACCTTAACTACTTGTGAATATAAGTTTGTAACGATTATGTGAAACTCCCTTATATTCTAGCCCCAAATTCATGCATGCAAACTAAGTGTGCACCCTTAATCAACAAACAAGAATAAGTTATCCATCAAACGGTTAAATAAATTGCATTCACAATTTATGAAATAACAACTGGAATTAATCAATTCATATTGCAAATATAATCATGGTTTCAAAGTCTCCCCTAGCTAAAACAAGTTTAGCTCCTCATGTTTACAACAAAACAAAGAGAATATAAATTAAACATTGAAAACAAAGATAGAATACACCTAGAAACACTCCAGGTGGCTCCTCCTTCCTTCCTTGCTGCCAACAATGGGGATTTGTGTGAATTTAGGCTCTTGAGGTGTGGTGGATGGTGTGGTGTGAATTTGTGGTAGAGGGTGGTGGTTTTTTAGTGTTGTGGCATCAAGTATTTATAGGGTGAAGGGGAGGCACGAATTTGGGCTGAAAAGGAGAGGAATTAGGACTCCAAATCACCAAAGAACAAGGATACTTTCAATCAGATTCCAAGGAGGACAAGGAATGGTCCTTGTGGCAGATTCTAGAACTTCTAGAAGGGTTACATGTGGCATAAACTTAATGCACAAAAATAGGGCTTCTAGAACTTGATATTTAGGTGATTTAATGTGAAAAGGAGTCCTCTTTGAAGTTGGAATTAAGGTAGGAAAAGATTAGGATAGGATATGATAAGGTTGGATAAGGTTTGGATAAGATAAGGAAATTTGGATAAGGTTCCTTATTTCTTGCTCTTTCCTTATCTTCTTTGCATTTGGACTTCTTTCTCCAGATTTTTAGCCTTTCCTAGCATCTCTTGACTTCAATTTCGTCCATCCACATTGCTCCATAGTTAAGCTATCCAATCCATGCCCAAAACTGCTCCAAATAGCCTCAAAATGCACTTTCTTGCTCCTTTTGCCATTAGGACCTAAAAACATACGAAAATAGCTTCAAAGACTAAAATAGATAATAGTTAAGTAACTAAATGCAAGGAAACAACATAACTAAGTAGCATAAATATGCTCCTATCAACTTGAAGGTTAATTTAAGCGAACCTAATTAACCCGGGGTGTTGAGTTTCATGATTCATCGAAAGACCAACTGAAAATCATCTTGTATGTGATGTGATAAAAGATAGCACTCAAATTAAACCCTCTTTTTGATAATTGTAGTATAGATATAAGTAGGGATCGTTCTAGGCCGGGGATTAGGAGGGATTGCTAATCTAATGAAAATTGACTCAAAGATGTGAAAATATGCTTAAAAACACTTTAAATACACTCACAAGACTCTTACTAACTTGTATGACCAAAAACAAACTTTTAAGACTCAAAACAACTCAAAACAACCAAAAAGACTTAATTTAGACTCTAGGACTTAATTTGGATGAAAATACACTTAGTTTTGACTCTAAAGACTCAAAAAGACTCTTTTGGACAGATTTGGACAAAGTAAGAAAAGGGGTTTTGATTTTGGACGAATTTAAAAGAAAACAAGTAACTTAAAACTTTAAAATAGATTTTGGACGAATTTAAGAAAAACTAATGGATGATGGGATAGCCAAGGGATACTTCTCCACACATGATACTTTTAAACATAAATTGATTTGCAGTTGCTTTTCCGATAAACCATGAACCTTAACACCCCAGATTAACCGTGACATCACTAATTAACCCTCAGATTTCCCTTAAGTTAGTGGATTGGATGACATCATACGACAACCCAAAGCATTCTTCAAAAGTCCCCTACTTGACATCATAATAGAGTGATGCGAGATTTATACGCACACAAATTAAACCCTCTTTTCGTCAAATTGTAGTATATGTACAAGTAGGGATCGTTCTGGACCGGGGATTAGGAGGGATTGTTAATCACTTGGATTTGACTCAAAAACGTAAAAATGTAATATAAAACACTAAACTAGACTCAAAGAATGTAAAACTAAACTTTAAAACACTAAAACAAACCAAAAGACTCAAACAGTACCCAAAGCACTCGAAACTGCCTTAAAAACACTTTCTGGGCAGTTTTGAGCACCTTGAGTACTTTGGACGAATTTGGGAAACAAAATGAATCAAAACACTTATAAGCACAAACTAAATGTATTTCTAACTAATCTAACACTTTAAAATAAATGGGGGATTGGTTTTGACAAATTTAAAACTAAAACAGAAACTTGGAAACAAAACAGATTGTACAAACGAAATTGATGGAATAGAATGATGAAAAACTAGTTAGAGGGTTCCTTATCCACACATGAACATAAGCATATAATTTGACTCCCAGTTATGACTTCAACAAACGATGAATGACAATGCTCCAAGTTAATTAGGTTCGCTTAAACTAACTTTCAGATTTCCCTAGATTCATTGGATTGAATGGGATACGCATTACAACCAAATTATTCCTAATTAAAGTCCCTAACCATGGAATACACATGATAGAGACATTCAACAAAGATCATTAAGTTCAACGGAAATCATAAACATCGACTAGGCATTCATAACTATGGAATACGCATGTTAATCCAGCCTAGGGTTTACTAAACACAATCGTGATTAGCGATCTTTACTACTCATGAATATAAGTTCATAACGATTAGGTGAAATTCCCTTATATCCTAGCATCAAGTTTAGGCATGCAAATTAAGTGTCGACCCTCAACCCACATACATAAACAAGTTCTTAATCAAAACAGAAAAGTAAACCACATCTAAAGTTCATGAATTCATAACTGGAGTAAATCAAATCATAACCAACATATGTCCATGGCTTCAAATTCACCTCTAACTAAAAAGAATTAGTTCCACATGTTTAACATAATTGAACAACAAGTTAAATTAAACATGAAAACAGAAACAAGAAAAGAAAGAACAAATTGATGGAAAGTTAGCTACGGGGTTCATCTCCACATATGTTATACTTGCATAATAAAAAAATTTCCAATTGCGTTTCAATAAACCATTAATTCTCAACACTCCAAGTTAATTAGATCCGCTTAAATTAACCTTCAAATCTTCCTAACGTTATTGAATTGGATGATTGCATACGACAACCCAAAACATTCCCCACAAGTCCCCTACATGATTGCATAATAGAGATACAAGCAAGAATCATTACGCTCTATGAAAATTATAAATGTTGACGAGGCATTCGTTACTATGGAATACGCATGAAACTTATGCCAAGAATTCATTTAACGCGATTGTTTATAAGCAACCTCCACTACCTGTGAATATAAGTTCGTAACTATTAGGTGAAACTTACTTATATTCTAGCGTCATATTCATGCATGAAAATTAAGCGTGCACTCTCAATAAACATACATAAATAAGTTATCAATCAAACAGTTAAACAAATTGAATCCACAACTTATGAAACGTAATTAGAAGTAATCAAATCAAAATGCAAGCATAAACATATATTTCGAATTACCTCATAACTTTGAAATCAAAGAAACACCTAAACATTCCAACAACTCAACTTGAATTGTATGAACGTTTAGGCACTATTCTCTTCCATTCCTCATACGTACAAAACAAAGAGTATTGAAATTAAACATTGAAATCAAAGAAACACCTAAACATTCCAACAACTCAAACTTGAATTGTATGAACGTTTAGGCCCTCTTATCTTTCTCTTCGTTGTAGCACAAGGTCTAAGGATAGTTGATGGTGTGAATGGTTTGGGGAGTGGTGAAAATGGAAGGATGGTGTTTAGATTGTAAGGGAAAGCACGGCACAAGGGAGTTTGATGGTCTACATTCTGAAATGGAAGAGTTTTGTGACTGAAATGTGTATGAATGAGAATGAATGTTTTGTGGCTGCAATGGATGCTTATTTATAGGTGAAAAGGAGGGAACATGACAGCTAGGTTATGATGATGAATGCATGTGGCTGCCAACTAGGATGAATGATTGAATGTGCATGTGGGTGAATGTGTGGCTGCATGGTTGAATGATTAAAGGGTGCATGTGGGTTGGAAATTGGTGCGTGAATTATACGCGCACAAATTAAACCCTCTTTTTGTCAATTGTAGTATATGTATAAGTAGGGATCGTTCTGGACCGGGGATTAGGAGGGATTGTTAATCTCTTGGAAACTGACTTAAAAACGTAAAAACAACATAAAACACTAAACTAGACTCAAAGAATGCGAAACTAAACGTTAAAACACTAAGACAAACCAAAAGACTCAAACACTTTAAAAACACAAACTAAATTGATTTCTAATTAAATTGAACAATAAAGTAAAGGGGGGAAGAGTTTTGATTTGACGAAAATTGAAATAACAAAACAAGTTAATAAACTAAGCAGAATGTAAATATGAATTTGTGATAGAATGAATGGAATGAAGGCTAGCTAAGGGGTTCTGCTCCACACATGTTATACTTGCATACAAGATTGATTCTCAGTTGGTCTTTCGATAAATTATGAAACTCAATGCTCCAAGTTAATTAGGTCCGCTTAAATTAACTTTCAGATTTCCCTAGATTCGTTGGATTGAATGGAATACGCATTACAACCAAATTATTCTTAATCAAAGTCCCTAACTATGGAATACGCATGATAGAGACATTCAACAAAGATCATTAAGTTCAACGGAAATCATAAACATCGACGAGGCATTCGTTACTATGGAATACGCATGAAACTTATGCCAAGAATTCGTTTAACGCGATTGTTTATAAGCAACCTCTACTACTTGTGAATATAAGTTCATTACGATTAGGTGAAATTCACTTATATTCTAGCGTCATATTTATGCATGAAAATTAAGCGCGCATTCTTAATAAACATTCATAAATAAGTTATCAATCAAACGGTTAAACAAATTGAATCCACAACTTATGAAATTCCAACCAAAAGTAATCAATTCATAATGCAAGCATAAACATGTATTTTGAATCACCCCCTAGCTAAAGGGGGTTTAGTTCCTCATAACTTTGAAATCAAAGAAACACCTAAACATTCCAACAACTCAAACTTGAATTGTATGAATGTTTAGGCACTCTTCTCTTCCATTCCTCATACGTACAAAACAAAGAGAATTAAATTTAAACTTTGAAATCAAAGAAACACCTAAACATTCCAACAACTCAAACTTGAATTGTATGAACGTTTAGGTACTCTTTTCTTCCTCGTTGTTGTAGCACAAGGTCTAAGGTGAGGTTTGGGGGATTATGGAAATGGATGAGGAGTGGTTTGGCGGGTTGGGAAGTGGTGGAAATAGAAGGGAATGAT
The DNA here is from genome assembly GCF_963583255.1 of Pyrus communis. Classification (NCBI taxonomy): domain Eukaryota; kingdom Viridiplantae; phylum Streptophyta; class Magnoliopsida; order Rosales; family Rosaceae; genus Pyrus; species Pyrus communis. Next base: position 24,468,744 of record NC_084804.1, read on the forward strand.
GCTGGAAATGAAGAGAACCCACGGCAACAAGGTTGCTGTTTTTGTGTTTGTTGATGTGTTGTGAATGGAATATGAGATGTCAATTGAATGATGGGAATGCAAGGGCTTTTATAGGAGAATGAAGGTATAAATGGCTGTTTGTTTAAGCATGCAAGTGGCTAATTAATGATGGACAAATAGCTAGGAAAACATGTGAAAGCTGGAATTGCATGTGAAGGTGTTCGAATGTGAATGAAGGCCACGGCATTGAAGGTTTTGGTGCATGTGTTGGCTGATTTGTTTGTTGGGAAAAGCTTGTGAAAGCATGTGAATGTTGTTTGTGTGAAGTGTGTGTGAATGCATGTGGATTAAAGAGTGAATGATGGCTGAAATAATGATGGAAAACAGCTAGGAAAAGTATGGAATGCATGTGAAATGTAAAGGGAAAAACTAGAAATGGGAATGAAGGCCACGGCATGGGATGTGTTTTTGGAATGATGGCAGGTTGTGTATGTGTTTGGGAAGAGAATAAATGTATGATGGTGGCTGAATGATTAAAGGGAATGAATGGGAGTGACACTAGGTTGGTTATGCATGTGGAATGTAGGTGTGTAGGTGCTGAAAATGCATGTGAATGCATGCTGGAAATGGGAGTGAAATGCACGGTATTGAGTTGGGAAATGAATGATTAAATGTGCATGTGGGTGAATGTGAAGGGAATGCATGTGTTGATTGATTTGTGGTGCAATGATGAAAGGCAAAGTGGAAGAATGTGGCTGATATGGTTGAGGAAGGCACGGCAATGGATTAGGGGGAGCATGTGCTTGTAGGGTTGATATGTTTGAAGATGCATGTGTTGAATTGGTGGTTGAATGATGAAAGAATAAGTGAATGATTATGATAAGTGATAAGTGAATGATTATGATAAGTGTATGATATGTTAAGTGATAAGTGAATGATATGTTAAGTGATAAGTGAATGATATGATAAGTGATAAATGAATGATATGTTAAGTGATAAATGAATGATATGTGGTGAGTGATAAGTGAATGGAAGTGATAAGTGATAAGTGAATGGAAGTGATAAGTGAATGGTTTGATAAGTGAATGATATGATAAGTGAATGCTTTAAGTGTTTAAAATAGGGAACAAAGCCCTTCCTTGCATGGCAAGGAAGGGAGACACAAGAAAACACACGACAATGTCCTAAGGTTGCAAGGAATGTTGTTTTTGTGTTCTAAAATGCGTAGGAGTCTTCAATGATGCTTAAACATGAGGTCTTTTAGGATTTAACTTTCCTACTTCAAGTCTTTAATTTCGTCCATCCTCTTGGCTCCAAGCATATGATATCCATTCCAATCTCTAATTTGCTCCAAAAGGCTCCAAAAGGCATCCTTTTGCATACCTTGCCCTTAGAACCTGAAAACACACAAAAGAAGCATAAAGGACTAAAATAACTAGAGAAACATAACGTAAATGCACGAGAACAAGCCATTTAAGTCGCATGAATATGCTCCTATCAAATACCCCCACACTTATCTTTTGCTAGTCCTCGAGCACAACAGAAAGAAAAACAAAACAAAACCAAACGAAACAAAACAAGTAAAACACAACCTAAACCTTCCAACAACCGTCTTAGGGATTTCCAATGCACATGACACGTTAAAAATCATCATTCCCACAGATTTTAGTCATCTTCACACTTAAGTACATTCTTAATCATAGTCACCATATACTAGTTCACAATTAAGCATTTGAAACCATGTTTTGAATGTAGTAACATGCCTTAGAGAATTTGCTCAATTCCTTACAAGATATGCACTCGATTTTCACTCAGATTTTCTGACTACACACCCTAATCTAGTTACATGTGAGAAGATTGATGTAAATATGAAAACGAACACTCACATATATGTATCATAAAGAGAGCAATTTCTGGAGTTAATAAGCATGTTTAGATATGATCTCATGAATGGAATGCTCCTACTTAGATGCGAGAACCAGTGACACCATATGCTCATACCAAGTTCAAACTCCACAAATTGAAACACATAACACTCAAGATAGAAGTCAAGGGTTGTAACGGGGCTAGGGTATTGGCTAACAATGAAAGGTGAAGGATAAACAAACATTCTTAAAGCAATAGTGAGCAAAGTATTGAATCAGGCACTTAGAATTCCCTTAAGAACGCAGAAGTCAACTTTGAACACCCAAGGGAAAGTCACACAAAACTTAGGGCCAAATTCGCTTTTTGGACCCTTTCTTCAATCACTCATTCTTTCATTTTTTTTTTTTTTTTCTTTCTATCTTTCTTTTCTTTTGAATCTCAAACATACTTAAGAACAAGCATTCCTTCCCCCCACACTCATTTTCTTGCATAATGTAACTCAAAAGGAATTCATTTAAGTCATGCTCACTATCTTTTAAGAACAAGGGTGTGGATTGTCCTAAACTAGGCTAGGTGAGGAAAATATGGGTAAACAAAGAATAGAGGCTAAACAAGGCTCAACGGGGTTAAAACTTACAACAAATACGAAATATGGGAAGTGAGGCTATTTGGCTATGGTGGCAACTACACAACTTCATCTTGATATATGTTATGCAAATCAATAACATGCTTTGAATGAAATGGGCATGAGTTCTAGCATTTGGAACTATATGATGAAACGCCTTCTAAGTAGTAACCAAGCAAAGAATAATGAGATCATGCAACGACTTTAGAAAACAAGAAATCACAGATTATACTCTCCAAAGAACGTTATAGGCTCAAGTCTCTCAGGGTTGTAACGTTTGTTTGAGTTCCTTCCTTCAAGCATGTTACATAACTAATTTTTTCTTTTATGATTGCATGTGAAGTCATACATTATAACCATAACCAAGCATATACTAAGAGTAAATCAAACTTTTCTCCATGTTTATAACTCTTTTTAACAGTCATGCAATTAGAAACCAAATCCTTATCATTGTGTTGGAAGATACCCTAAGACACAAAAACAACTCAAAACACTCTTTTTAGGCTTTTCAAAAAAATGTTTTTCAAATTTTTATGTGATTTTCGGAGTTATAAAACAAAACACGCTAAAACAGTTTAAAAACACCTTAAAACAGCAAGGAACAACATTTGAAGTTAAGGGTGATCAAATCCCACGAATTTGCATAAATATACTTAGTTACCCCCCCCACACTTAAATCAAACATTGTCCTCAATGTTTTAAACATAGATTCACATAAAACATAAGTAAATACACAAAAAGCACTTAAACATACTAAACATGGCATAATGTAATTAACAAAGAGAAGAGTTTAGAGACGCAAATCTGGTTATAGAGTGTAAATTCCATCTTCTCCTTGGTAATTGCATTGAGGCTTTGATCTTTGTGATTCCACAGGCTTACTCTTGAACTGGTTTCTGCCCATCGTTGATTTTCCTTTGTGCTACTTCTTGAACTGGGCAGCAGGAATCTTTTGGTCTCCTCCACTTGTTGATTTTCCTTTGTGCTACTGGGCTGGAGGATTCTTTTGGTCTTCCCCGAAGGTCTGAGCTTACCCCTTTGGTCTGTTTCTTTGTTCAATCTTTCCAATTCGTATTGAAAAGGGTTGGAGGATAACTCAGCCTATGTTTGTCTCCACATGCTTCAATGTATCATTTTCACTTGCCTTACTCGCTCCCCTTTGCAGAAGTGGTCCCTTCTTCGGAAGTGTATCAACCGTTGAAGATGACTACTCGAGAGCAACGCTAGGTAAGCAATCAGGAATAGATTCCAGGCAGTTGGCTCCAGATCGGAAGACTGACTCCAAGTGCCGGCTGATTGCTTCTTTTACTTTGCCATGCGAGTAGGAACAAGGACAAAGAAAAAGACAGGGAAAGAGCATGATATGAGATACTTTTGCTTTTGACCTTGATGATATGAGATACCTTTGCTTTTGAAGAAGCGGTGAATGAATCAGCACATGTATTTGTTGTGCTGTTTCCTCCTGGGTCATCTGTACTCCAGACATCTGGTATCATCTTTGGGGAAGAAGAAAGAATTTAGTATTTTGAAAGGCTTTGCTGGGAGTGCACCCTCAGAGGTGAGGGAGAGTTGGGCATTTTCTTCAGGTTTGCCCTGCCATAAAAGACGAAGGTCGACATATATAGAGATAATAGCAAGTGGTGGTACTTTTTACCTTTGTCGACAAACGTTTTGATCCCGCAAATCCGGCTTTTTGAAATAGTGGCGCCTCTTCGATCTCTGAACACGCCTCTTCGATTTCTGAGCAGGCGCCCCTTCGATTTCTGAACGACGCCCCTTCGATTTCTGAACGACACGTGGTAGTGCAGATGCGGCTCATTTTGACAAAGCTGCACGCGTTTTCTGAAAAGCAGAGAAAGCGTCGCCGAACTTTGCGCTTGTCGGCTAAAGATGTGTAGTTGTGATGATGGCCTCCACGTGTTGTCTGAAAAGAAGAAATCTTTTGACAAAGTTGAACGCGCCTTCTGAAAAGCCGAGAAAGCGTCGCCTAAATTACGCCGGAAATTCCGGCTTTTTGAATTGGTGGACGCGTCGCCTTGGCTTTTTTATTGAGCTATCGATCACCACAACAAACACACTCTGAAGATTTCCCATCTTGAAAATCGACTCCGGCCCTTTGAAATTTAACTCCATCCCTTCTCTTTGAACACTTTTGAAAAATGGCAAACTCATCGAACCTTAGCTTGGAATTGAGCCTTAGCAGTGATACGGGCGCGCCGCGTCAAGGTAACGTATGGCGCCCTTCTTTCTTTTCTTCTAACGGTCCTCTCACAGGTGAAGACTCCATGATGCAGGACGCCACAACAGCTACAATAGTAGCTAGGAACCTCCTCACTCCAAAAGATAGTAGGCTGCTGTCAGGACGGTCCGATGAGTTGGCCGTTCAAGAGTCCCTCGCACTTAGTGTTCAGTGTGCGAGCTCTGTGTCCAACATGGGCCTACGCCTGCTGGCCCGCTCCCGTCAGGTGGAATCGTTGATGGCAGAGGTGGAAAGTCTTAAGCAGGAAATCAAACAGCTTAAGTACGAGAATAGAAGTTTGCATGTGCTTGCAAATAACTATTTGGCGGGCATGAAGAGGAAGCTTGATGAGCTGCAAGAATCTGAGGGTCGAATTCACAATGACCGTCAAAGGCTTGCGTCTTATCTCCAGAGGCACCTTTTTCCTGGGTCATCCAGCGTTTGGCCAAGTATTGAGACCTGGAATGCTCTAGCTCCGATGCCTTCTGCTTCTATGCCTCCTACTTCCATGCCTTCTGCTCCTATGCCTTCCGCTTCTATTCCTTCTGCTTCGACGCCTCGTAGTGGGGCTTCACGTAAACATCCTCTGTGAAGGCTCCATCTTTCTCCATGTTTAGTATCACAACTTTTTTTTTTTTTTTTTTTTTTTTGATTAACATAAATAAAATCAAACGGCATGGAATTTATCTTTGAATGGGCGGTGATACTTGAAATGATCCGGTAATAGTTTAAATTCCAGATTGGGTGCCTGAATCATTAACCACATGTTAGTATAAAAGAAAATTGAAATTCGGGGAGGCGGCTTACCTGTGTGCTCCAAAATGAACTCTAGAATAAACACCCCTTCGAAAGTTATGACTTGTCCCGTGTCATAAAATCCAACTTCCTTGGGAATTGTGGTTTCAATTATGTCCTCTTTGATGCCTTCTACATCTTCTCCAGCCACTACCTTCTCTTGAATCATTCTTCTTGGTGTACAAAGTCCTATGAAAAATTCAACACCATCTAAAACTTGATGTGTTGCACCAAGAATTGGAATAGCATTTTGCACCTTTGGGAAGGCTTCCACGATGTCCTTTTTACTCTCTTCTTGGTTGGGAATCAAAAACCTGCTAGGAAAAGGGACATTGGGTGGAATAACATCAGAATAACATGGAATTGGGACGTCCTTACTTGTGGTGGGTGGTTTAGAGGGCTTAGGGGGCTGCGGCAAGGGTTGTTCTACCCTTGCCGTTTGCATGTCTTCTTCCTCCTCCTCAATTAGCAGCTCCTCATCCACTTCTAGGCTATGTTTGGACATTTTTAGGTCAGCTCCAACCTCTATAGCACTTCCCAAAGTGATAGCATTATGGATTTCAAAATCTTCCTTCGAGTTTTCAATAGTTGAGTTGGGGAGTTCACTTTGCTCTTGAATTTGTTTCATGAACTCCATAATCTGCCCAAATTGCTCGTCCAATTTACCCAACTTCTTGTCTTGATTTTGTTTGTCCTGCATCAAAGAGGTTAGTAATTGAAAATCATTATCCATGGACATACTTGAACTTGATTGGAATTGTTGTGGGGGAGGTTGTGGTGGCTGCATAGGTGTTGTATTGAACTCCTCATATGGTTGCCAATATGCTTCTTGTTGGGCCTCCTTCGCTTGATTTTGTGACCCCTGGGCCAAAGAATTTATTTCATTAAGAATTTGATTATAATCTATTGGCGAACTTGAATTTAATTGAGCATATTGCATATGAAGTTGTGGTGGCTGCATAGGTCTTGAATAGAACTCCTCATATGGTTGCCAATATGCTTCACGTTGAACTTGTTGATCTTCCCACCACATAGAGTTTGAATGATCCCTCCAATCTCTTTGTGGACATTGATTGGCTTGAAATCCTTGCCTATATGAAGCACCAAATGTAGGGACACTCTGCATTGTGGTCCTTTCGGCATACGGCGACAATTGAGAAGTAAGATTTGCCAATTGAGCTTGAATGCTAGCAAAATCCATATCTTACTTCTCTAGTACCTAAAATCAAAGAAAGAGAACTAAATCAAATATCAAAAGTAACAACAAACAAAGAAACAACACTAAGTTAGAAACTAAAACGAAAACAACTAAACCAAAAAAAAGAAAAGAACCAAGGGATTAGCAAAGTTGCTAATCCCCGGCAACGGCGCCAAAATTTGGTGCGTGAATTATACGCGCACAAATTAAACCCTCTTTTTGTCAATTGTAGTATATGTATAAGTAGGGATCGTTCTGGACCGGGGATTAGGAGGGATTGTTAATCTCTTGGAAACTGACTTAAAAACGTAAAAACAATATAAAACACTAAACTAGACTCAAAGAATGCGAAACTAAACGTTAAAACACTAAGACAAACCAAAAGACTCAAACACTTTAAAAACACAAACTAAATTGATTTCTAATTAAATTGAACAATAAAGTAAAGGGGGGAAGAGTTTTGATTTGACGAAAATTGAAATAACAAAACAAGTTAATAAACTAAGCAGAATGTAAATATGAATTTGTGATAGAATGAATGGAATGAAGGCTAGCTAAGGGGTTCTGCTCCACACATGTTATACTTGCATACAAGATTGATTCTCAGTTGGTCTTTCGATAAATTATGAAACTCAATGCTCCAAGTTAATTAGGTCCGCTTAAATTAACTTTCAGATTTCCCTAGATTCGTTGGATTGAATGGAATACGCATTACAACCAAATTATTCTTAATCAAAGTCCCTAACTATGGAATACGCATGATAGAGACATTCAACAAAGATCATTAAGTTCAACGGAAATCATAAACATCGACGAGTCATTCGTTACTATGGAATACGCATGAAACTTATGCCAAGAATTCGTTTAACGCGATTGTTTATAAGCAACCTCCACTACTTGTGAATATAAGTTCATTACGATTAGGTGAAATTCACTTATATTCTAGCGTCATATTTATGCATGAAAATTAAGCGCGCATTCTTAATAAACATTCATAAATAAGTTATCAATCAAACGGTTAAACAAATTGAATCCACAACTTATGAAATTCCAACCAAAAGTAATCAATTCATAATGCAAGCATAAACATGTATTTTGAATCACCCCCTAGCTAAAGGGGGTTTAGTTCCTCATAACTTTGAAATCAAAGAAACACCTAAACATTCCAACAACTCAAACTTGAATTGTATGAACGTTTAGGCACTCTTCTCTTCCATTCCTCATACGTACAAAACAAAGAGAATTAAATTTAAACTTTGAAATCAAAGAAACACCTAAACATTCCAACAACTCAAACTTGAATTGTATGAACGTTTAGGTACTCTTTTCTTCCTCGTTGTTGTAGCACAAGGTCTAAGGTGAGGTTTGGGGGATTATGGAAATGGATGAGGAGTGGTTTGGCGGGTTGGGAAGTGGTGGAAATAGAAGGGAATGATGCTGGAAATGAAGAGAACCCACGGCAACAAGGTTGCTGTTTTTGTGTTTGTTGATGTGTTGTGAATGGAATATGAGATGTCAATTGAATGATGGGAATGCAAGGGCTTTTATAGGAGAATGAAGGTATAAATGGCTGTTTGTTTAAGCATGCAAGTGGCTAATTAATGATGGACAAATAGCTAGGAAAACATGTGAAAGCTGGAATTGCATGTGAAGGTGTTGGAATGTGAATGAAGGCCACGGCATTGAAGGTTTTGGTGCATGTGTTGGCTGATTTGTTTGTTGGGAAAAGCTTGTGAAAGCATGTGAATGTTGTTTGTGTGAAGTGTGTGTGAATGCATGTGGATTAAAGAGTGAATGATGGCTGAAATAATGATGGAAAACAGCTAGGAAAAGTATGGAATGCATGTGAAATGTAAAGGGAAAAACTAGAAATGGGAATGAAGGCCACGGCATGGGATGTGTTTTTGGAATGATGGCAGGTTGTGTATGTGTTTGGGAAGAGAATAAATGTATGATGGTGGCTGAATGATTAAAGGGAATGAATGGGAGTGACACTAGGTTGGTTATGCATGTGGAATGTAGGTGTGTAGTGATAGGAGCATATTCATGCAACTTAAATGGCTTGTTCTCGTGCATTTACGTTATGTTTCTCTCGTTATTTTAGTCCTTTATGCTTCTTTTGTGTGTTTTCAGGTTCTAAGGGCCTAGGGAGCAAGAAAGTGCATTTTGAGGCCATTTGGAGCATTTTTGGGCATGGATTGGATAGCTTATCCATGGAGCCAAGAGGATGGACGAATTTGAAGGCCTTGTATGCACTTGAAGACACAAAACAATGGCTCTAGCCCAATCAAACACATTATGCCATACAAACCAACCTATTTTAGGCCCATTCTATGTACTTAAACCCTAGCCCTTTAAACTAATTCATTTATCACTTATCAAACCATTCACTTATCACTCACCACATATCATTCACTTATCACTTAACATATCATTCATTTATTTCACTTCCATACTCCTCTTAATTCCACATGCATTCTCACACATGCACATCATTCACTCACATTTCCACCATTCATTCTTTATTCCTTTCCAAACATCTCACATGCATTTCCACCTTCCTACTTCATCATTTCACCACATACTCCTCTTAATTCCACATGCATTCTCACACATGCACATCATTCACTCACATTTCCACCATTCATTCTTTATTCCTTTCCAAACATCTCACATGCACTTCCACCTTTCATCCACAATGATTCATGATTCATTCACTTTGCATCCTTTAAATCACATACTTTTCCATCATTAATTAGCCACTTGCATCTTAAACAAACAACCATATGTTCCCTCCACTACTCCTATAAATACCCTTGCATTCATTCATTCAAGAACATCTCATTTTCATACACAACACACCACAAAACACTTCCATCTTCTCCCTAGCCGTGAGTCTCTCCATTTTCTGCACCATTCCCTTCCCTTTCTCCTCCATTTCTTCCATTTCCATAATCCCCCAATCCATTCAACACACCAACAACATCCCTTAGTCCTTGTGCTACAAAGAAGACGAAGAGAAGAGGGCCTAAACGTTCATACAATTCACGTTTGAGTTGTTGGAATGTTTATGCGTTTCTTTGATTTCAATGTTTAAATTCAATTCTCTTTGTTTTGTAATATGAGAAATGGAAGAGAAGAGTGCCTAAACGTTCATACAATTCAAGTTTGAGTTGTTGGAATGTTTAGGTGTTTCTTTGATTTCAAAGTTATGAGGAACTAAACCCTTTTTGGCTAGGGGTGATTTCAATACCATGTTTATTTATGTGATATGAATTGATGAATTCCGGTTATGAACTCTTGATTCGTGAATGCAATTGGCTTAACTATTTGATGATTAACTTATTTGTGTTTGTTGATTGAGGGTCGACACTTAATTAGCATGCATGAATATGTGACTAAAGTTTAAGAAGGTTTCACATAATCGTTACTATCTTATACTTGAAAGTAGTGAAGGTCGCTTGTCACGATCGCGTTAAGTTTAATTCTTAGCATGAGTAACATGATGTCATAGTTGCAAATGCTTTGTCAATGCTTATGGTTTTCATTATTCTTAATGATCTTCGATTGTATCTCTATTATGATGACATGTAGGGAACTTTTGAGAATGTTTTGGGTTGTCGAATGATGCCATCCAATCCAATAATATAAGGAAAATCTGAGGGTTAACTAGTGATGTCACGGTTAATTTGGGGCATTGTCGTTCATAATTCAATGAAGGAATAACTGGAAATTGATTCATATGCATAAATATCATGTGTAGAGAAAGAACCCTTAGCTAGCTTCCCATCCATTCATTTCCGTCAAATCCATATTTACAATTTGTTTTGTTTCCAAGTATTCATTTTAGTTTAAATTCGTCCAAATCCAATTCCCCCCTATTTCGTTGAAATCTTAGTCTTAATCTTTCTTATTTTTAGTTTTGCTTTCTTCGAGCATTAAATAGTGTTTTATATTGTGTTTTTATGTTTTTAAGTCAATTTAGAAGGTTTTAGCAAGCCCTCCTAATCCCCGGTCTAGAACGATCCCTCACTTATCCATTCTACTACAATTGTCAAACGAGGGTTTAATTTGAGTGTCAAGTAAATCACGCATCAAATTTTGGCGCCGTTGCCGGGGATTAGCAACTTTGCTAATCCTTTGTCTTTATTTTTATATATATATATATTTTTTTTTTTTGTTTTTCGTGCATTCTTATTTCAGATTCTTAGTTTGTTTGTTTCCTTGTTTTTTTAGGTACTGTGTATGACTCGTCGCTCTCGGCCTATTATAGAGAACATCTCCGACTTTGACGGTGATTTTGAACGCACTTTGAGGAGAACGAGGAGTCAACAAGAGCCACCACAACCTCCACCACAACCTGGGCTTGAAGAAGACGAAGTAGGTGTAGAAGAAAAGCCCACGGATCAGATTTTTGAAGAAGAACAAGCCATGGCAGCAGATAATAGAACCATCAAGGAGCTTTCGGCCTCGGGTTTGGATAATGCATTGCCTCTTTGTATCCAATACCCCACGGCTGCAGAGGGGAAGACTGAGGAATTTGAACTCAAATCCAGTTTGTTACACCATATTCCGAAGTTCCATGGCTTGTCTATGGAAGACCCCAACAAACACTTGAAGGAGTTCGAGGTGGTTTGTTCGAGCATGACCCCCGTCAATGTGGATGGGAGTATATTGAAGATGAAGGCCTTTCCATTTTCACTTATGGACAAGGCCAAAGATTGGCTCTACGAACTAGCCCCGGGAACTGTGACTTCGTGGGAGAGTATGAAGCGTGCTTTCTTGGAGAAATTCTTCCCTACTTCGAGAGTGATTCTCCTACGGAAGAAAATTAGTGGTATTCAACAGAATCATGGTGAGACATTCCCGGCTTATTATGAGCGCTTCAAGGGCCTTGTAGCTTCATGTCCTCAACATCAAATGAAGGAGGAACTTCTCCTTCAATATTTCTATGAGGGCCTCCTTCCTATCGAACGTCAAATGCTTGATGCATCAGCGGGAGGAGCATTGGTGGACAAAACACCAAGGGATGCCAAGATTCTCATAGCCAACCGAGCGCTCAACGCTCAACAATATGAAGGAGTGGGCCAAAGGGAAGCCCCACGGCAACAAAGTGTAAATGAGGTGAGTGCTATTTCTGAAATTCAATCACAACTTGCTAATCTTAATTATCTTGTTTCTCAGGTTGTGATTGGTCCAAAAACACAAGAACACCAAGTTTGTGGCGTGTGCTCAATTCAAGGGCATCCATCCGACAAGTGCCCTCAACTAATCGAGAATGGTGGGTGGGAATCTGCCAATGCAATTGGTTTCCAAGGACAATATCAAAACAACCCATACTCGAACACTTACAATGCCGGATGGAGGGACCATCCAAACTTCAAATGGAGGGAGCCACAACAAGCTGCCCAACAAGGAGGATTTAGGCCAAACCCCCCTGGTTTTTATTCCAAGCCGTATGCACCCCAACAACCCCAACAACCTTCGGCATCATCTCATTCAGGTACGTCATTGGAAAGTGATCAAGCTATGCAATTACTAACCTCTATTTCGCAGGGGTTGCAATATCAAAACAACCGGATAGAAAATAACGAGAAGGAGATGATGGATATGAAGAAACAAATAGGGCAGATTTCTGAGTTCCTTGGACAGATTTCTGAGTTCCTTGGACAGATTTCTGAGCCAAACAATCCCAAATCTGCCCAGAAAGTAGATGAAGAGAAGACACAACCTGAGGCAGATCACCCTAACTCGGCCAAATCAGGTAATTTAAGTTCAAATTCATGTACTTCACGTCCTAATCTGCCCAATGTACCTTTTCCTCGCAGGTTCATGCAAGAAAAAAAGGAAGAAAGCGAGAAGGACATTCTTGAAACGTTCCGGAAGGTGCAAGTGAACATACCGCTTCTCGATGCAATCAAACAGGTTCCAAAGTATGCTAAATTCCTCAAGGACCTATGCAATACAAAGAGAAGGAGGACAAACAAAGAGGTAGTGAAGGTAAGCGAGAATGTGTCCGCTGTTTTGCAACGTAAACTGCCTACCAAGTGCAAAGACCCCGGTAGTTTCACGATTCCTTGTGTGATTGGACATAATCGTTTTGAACATGCCATGCTTGATTTAGGTGCATCCATAAATGTCATGCCTTATTCTATTTATGCATCTATGAATTTGGGTGAATTAAAACAAGATGGTGTAATTATACAATTGGCCGATCGTTCTAACGCGTATCCAAAAGGAGTTTTGGAAGATGTGCTTGTGCAGGTGAACCATTTAATTTTTCCGGCTGATTTCTACGTCCTAGACATGGAGGATTCAGCCCATTCTACATCTTTGCCGATTCTCCTTGGTAGGCCATTCATGAAGACGGCCCGAACGAAGATTGATGTATACAAAGGCACCTTGACAATGGAATTCGATGGGGAAGTGATTGATTTTAATATTTCTGAAACTATGAGATATCCCGTTGATGACCATTCTTGTTTTTCCATTGATGTTATCGATTCTTTGGCGCAGGTATACCTTGAAGAATTGAACGAGGACGCCCTGGAAACAACCATCACTAAGGCCATAGAGTGCAAAAATGAAGGATTTTGGCCAATGCAAGGCCACGGCAAGGAGGAGGAATTCTTTGCAATGGGTTCTAGTGAAGAAATAATTGAGGTTGTGGCAGCCCTTGAGTCATTGCCACAACAATATGGTAAGGTTCCACTCTCACTTTCAAATTCAGTTTCCACTAAGATGCTACCTTCTGTTGTTCAGGCACCATCGCTTGAACTTAAGCCGTTGCCGGACCATTTGAAGTATGTGTTTTTGGGAGAAAGCGAAACATTGCCCGTCATCATTTCATCAAGTCTCACGGCAATGGAGGAGGAGAAGCTTGTGAGGGTGCTGCGAGAGCACAAAACGGCCATAGGGTGGACTTTGGCCGACATTAAAGGAATAAGCCCTACCACATGCATGCACCGTATACTTCTTGAGGAGGGGGCTAAACCAACTCGAGAGGCTCAACGCCGTCTCAACCCTCCGATGATGGAAGTGGTGAAGAAGGAAATAATCAAACTTTTGGATTGCGGAGTGATCTACCCTATCTCCGATAGCCGTTGGGTCTCTCCAATTCAAGTCGTTCCCAAGAAGTCCGGAGTAACTGTTATCAAGAATGATGAGAATGAGCTCGTGCCTACACGCATTCAGACTGGATGGCGAGTATGTATCGATTACCGGAAGCTAAATGCCATGACTAGGAAAGATCACTTTCCTTTGCCATTCATCGACCAGATGCTCGAAAGGTTAGCCGGTCATGCTTTTTACTGTTTTCTTGATGGATACTCTGGATATAACCAAATTGTGATAGCCCCGGATGATCAAGAGAAGACCACATTCACATGTCCCTTTGGAACATTTGCTTATCGTCGCATGCCATTTGGCTTATGCAACGCACCGGCCACTTTCCAAAGGTGTATGGTAAGTATATTTTCCGATTTTGTTGAAAAGATCATTGAGGTTTTCATGGATGATTTCAGTGTATTTGGGAGTTCATTTGATAATTGCTTGGATAATCTGACCTTAATTTTGAAACGATGTGTTGAAACTAACCTTGTCTTGAATTGGGAGAAATGTCACTTTATGGTGAAACAAGGTATAGTTTTAGGACATATTGTTTCAGAAAAAGGAATAGAAGTAGATAAATCAAAAATAGACCTTGTACGTCACTTACCCTCTCCTACTTCGGTTAGAGAGGTACGTTCGTTTCTTGGCCATGCAGGGTTCTATAGGCGTTTTATCAAGGACTTCTCCAAGATGTCCAACCCTCTTTGCCGATTGCTTCAAAAAGATGTGCCATTCAAGTTTGATGAAGAGTGTAATTCGGCATTTAACCAACTCAAGGAGAAGCTAGTCTCGGCCCCCATTATTGTACCTCCAGATTGGAGCCTTCCGTTCGAGCTCATGTGCGATGCATCCGACTATGCATTAGGAGCTGTTCTAGGACAAAGAAGAGACAAGCGGCCGCATGTCATATACTATGCCTCTCGGACTCTCAATGATGCCCAATTGAACTACTCCACGACGGAAAAAGAACTTCTAGCTGTGGTTTTTGCTTTAGATAAATTCCGTTCATATTTAATTGGTACTAAAGTAATCGTTTATTCTGATCATGCAGCTTTGAGGTACTTGCTCACGAAAAAGGAAGCAAAGCCGAGGCTTATCCGTTGGATTCTTCTTCTTCAAGAATTTGATATTGAAATCCGGGATAAGAAAGGAAGCGAGAATGTAGTGGCTGACCATTTAAGCCGAATGATCCACGAGGAGCATGAACATGCCGTACCTATCCCTGAAACTTTTCCCGATGAGCAGCTGCTTTCCATTGAGGTAAGTGAACCATGGTATGCAGATTTAGTGAATTACTTGGTGGCTAAACAAATTCCAAATGAACTAAACAAGCACCAACGTGATAAGCTTAAAAATGATGCACGTTTCTATGTTTGGGATGACCCTTATTTGTGGAAGTATTGCTCAGATCAAATTGTACGTAGATGTGTGCATGATTCTGAATTTCACTCAATTCTAAGCTTTTGTCACACATATGCATGTGGTGGTCATTTTGGCACACAACGCACTGCCCTCAAGGTTTTAGAGTGTGGTTTTTATTGGCCGACTATATTTAGGGATGCTAGAACCTTTTGTATGTCTTGTGATCGTTGCCAACGAATGGGTAACATAGGTACCAAGGACCAAATGCCGCAAACCCCTGTCTTTAATGTTGAAATTTTTGATGTTTGGGGCATTGATTTCATGGGCCCTTTCCCTCCATCTTATGGTTTCACTTATATCTTGCTAGCCGTTGATTATGTTTCTAAATGGGTGGAAGCAAAAGCCACCCGTACTAACGATTCTAAGGTGGTTGCAGAATTCGTGAAAACTAACATTTTTGCTAGGTTTGGAATGCCGAGAGTAATCATAAGTGATGGAGGGTCTCACTTTTGCAATCGGACCATTGAGGCGTTGCTAAGAAAGTACCATGTCAACCATAAGGTCTCCACACCTTACCATCCTCAAACAAATGGCCAAGCCGAGGTGTCTAACCGAGAAATCAAACAAATTTTGGAGAAGACCGTTGGACCAACAAGGAGGGATTGGAGCTTACGTTTAGATGATGCACTGTGGGCATATCGTACGGCGTACAAAACACCCATTGGGATGTCACCTTTTCGGCTCGTCTATGGTAAGCCATGTCATTTGCCCGTAGAGTTAGAGCACAAGGCACATTGGGCCGTGAAGACTTTCAACATGGACATAGATGCAGCGGGGGTTCATAGGAAGCTCCAATTGAATGAACTTGAGGAGATTCGGAATGAAGCCTATGAGAATGCCCGGATGTACAAAGCCAAGACCAAAGCATTCCATGATAAAATGATTCGAACCAAGACCTTCACAGTTGGGCAGAAAGTGTTACTTTTCAACTCTCGCCTACGTTTGTTTCCTGGTAAGTTGCGTTCTAAATGGATTGGCCCGTTTGTTGTTACTAACGTTTTACCTTATGGTGCAGTCCACATAAAAAGCTTAAGGAATGGCGTAGAATTCAAAGTGAACGGGCATCGGTTGAAGCCATATTACGAGCATGGTGTGGGGCAAGTGGTGGAAGACATTCCTTTCCATTCCGTGGGCTCAAATGAAGATTAAAAGAGGGTACTCGTCCGGCTGAAGGACGTAAAAGAAAGCGCTTCGTGGGAGGCAACCCATGCATCCGAATAGAGAAGAACTTGGAAACCCCTTTAAGAGACTTATTTTTATTCCTTTCTTTTTCTTTACTGCCTTTACTTTGCTTTCTTTCTCGTATTTGTTTATTTGCTTGCTCTGTTGTGACTTTCTGCTTAAAACATTGAGGACAAAGTTTGATTTAAGTGTGGGGGGGTAAACAATTTGTATTTGCATGAATTTCGTGGGATTTATTCACCTATCACTTAGAATGTTGTTTCTTGCTGTTTTAAGCGTTTTTAGAGTGTTTTAGTGTGTTTTATAGTGTCTTGGTATAAAACTCCGAAAATTTGATAAAAATTTAGTTGTTATTTCGTTTCTGCCTTGTTAGGTTGTTTAGTTGTTATTGTTTGTTTGTTTATTAATTGTGTGAGTCTATGATTGTAACATTGAGAAAATGTTTGATTTATTGATAGGCACTGCTAAACAAAGAAAGATGGTGCTTCATAAAGGTTGTTTGCTTGAGGCCCCACTACGTGGCTTTACTCTTGAAGCGGAAGGCGTAGGAACAGAAGGCATAGGAGCGGAAGGCGTAGGAACAGAAGGCATAGGAGCAGAAGGCATCGAAGATAGAGCATTCCAGGCCTCAATACTTGGCCAAGCGCTGGATGAGCCAGGAAAAAGGTGCCTCTGGAGGAAAGACGAGAACCTTTGACGGTCACTGTGAATCCGACCTTCAGACTCTTGCAGCTCATCAAGCTTCCTCTTCATGCCCGTCGAATAGTTGTTTGCAAGCACGTGCAAACTTCTATTCTCATACTTCAGCTGTTGGATCTCCTGCTTGAGACTTTCCACCTCTGCCATCAATGATTCCACCTGACGGGAGCGGGCAAGCAGGCGTTGGCCCATGTTGGACACAGAACTCGCACACTGAACACTAAGTGCGAGGGACTCTTGAACGGCCAACTCATCGGACCGTCCTGACAGCAGCCTACTATCTTTTGGTGTGAGGAGGTTCCTAGCTACTATTGTAGCTGTTGTGGCGTCCTGCATCACAGAGTCTTCACCTGAAAGAGGACCGTTAGAAGAAAAGAAAGAAGGGCGCCATACGTTACCTTGACGCGGCGCGCCCGTATCACTGCTAAGGCTCAATTCCAAGCTAAGGTTCGATGAGTTTGCCATTTTTTCAAAAGTGTTCAAAGAGAAGGGATGGAGTTAAATTTCAAAGGGCCGGAGACGATTTTCAAGAATGGGAAATCTTCAGAGTGTGTTTGTTGTGGTGATCGATAGCTCAATAAAAAAGCCAAGGCGACGCGTCCACCAATTCAAAAAGCCAGATTTTCCGGCGTAATTTAGGCGACGCGTTCTCGGCTTTTCAGAAGACGCGCCAACTTTGTCAAAAGATTTCTTCTTTTTAGACAACACGTGGAGACCATCATCACAACTACACATCTTTAGCCGACAAGCGCAAAGTTCGGCGACGCTTTCTCAGCTTTTCAGAAGACGCGTGCAGCTTTGTCAAAAGGAGCCGCATCTGCACTACCACGTGTCGTTCAGAAAGCGAAGGGGCGCCTGCTCAGAAATCGAAGAGGCGTGTTCAGAGATCGAAGAGGCGCCATTATTTCAAAAAGCCGGATTTGCGGGATCAAAACGTTTGTCGACAAAGGTAAAAAGTACCACCACTTGATATTATCTCTATATATGTCGACCTTCGTCTTTTATGGCAGGGCAAATATGAAGAAAATGCCCAACTCTCCCTCACCTCTGAGGGCGCACTCCCAGCAAAGCCTTTCGAAATACTCAATTCTTTCTTCTTCCCCAAAGATGATACCAGATGCCTGGAGTACATATGACCCAGGAGGAAGCAGCACAACAAATACATGTGCTGATTCATTCACCGCTTCTTCAAAAGCAAAGGTATCTCATATCATCAAGGTCAAAAGCAAAAGTATCTCATATCATGCTCTTTCCCTGTCTTTTTCTTTGTCCTTGTTCTTACTCGCATGGCAAAGTAAAACAAGCAATCAGCCGGCACTTGGAGTCAGTCTTCCGTTCTGGAGCCAACTGCCTGGAATCTATTCCTGATTGCTTACCTAGCGTTGCTCTCGAGTAGTCATCTTCAACGGTTGATACACTTCCGGAGAAGGGACCACTTCTGCAAAGGGGAGCGAGTAAGGCAAGTGAAAATGATACATTGAAGCATGTGGAGACAAACATAGGCTGAGTTATCCTCCAACCCTTTTCAATACGAATTGGAAAGATTGAACAAAGAAACAGACCAAAGGGGTAAGCTCAGACCTTCGGGGAAGACCAAAAGAATCCTCCAGCCCAGTAGCACAAAGGAAAATCAATGATGGGCGGAAACCAGTTCGAGAGTAAGCCTGTGGAATCATCAAGATCAAGCCTCAATGCAATCAACAAAGAGAAGATGGAATTTACACTCTATAACCAGATTTGCGTCTCTAAACTCTTCTCTTTGTTAATTACATTATGCCATGTTTAGTATGTTTAAGTGCTTTTTGTGTATTTACTTATGCTTTGTGTGAATCTATGCTTAAAACATTGAGGACAATGTTTGATTTAAGTGTGGGGGGGGGGGGGGTAACTAAGTATATTTGATGCAAATTCGTTGGATTTTATCACCTATCACTTCACATGTTGTTTCTCACTGTTTTAAAACTGTTTTAGTGTGTTTTGTCTTAAAAATTCGAAAATCCCATAAAAATTTGAAAAATTGTTTTGAAAAACCCAAAAAGAGTTGTTTTAAAGTTGTTTTTGTGTGTGTGTTTGTGTCTTAGGATACCTTCCAACACAATGATAAGGATTTGGTTTGTAATTGCATGACTGTTAAAAAGAGTTATAACATAGAGAAAAGTTTGATTTACTCTTGGTATATGCTTGGTTATGGTTATAATGTATGACTTCACATGCAATCATAAAAGAAAATTTAGTTTTTGTAACATGCCTGAAGGAAGGAACTCAAACAAATGCTACAACCCTGAGAGACTTGAGCCTATAACGTTCTTTGGAGAGTTTAATCTGTGATTTCTTGTTTTCTAAAATCGTTGCATGATCTCATTATTCTTTGCTTGGTTACTACTTAGAAGGCGTTTCATCATATAGTTCCAAATGCTAGAACTCATGCCCATTTCATTCAAAGCATGTTATTGATTTGCATAACATATATCAAGATGAAGTTGTGTAGTTGCCACCATAGCCAAATAGCCTCGCTTCCCATATTTCGTATATGTTGTAAGTTTTACCCCCGTTGAGCCATGTTAACCCATGTTCTTTGTTAACCCACTTTATCTTCACCTAACCTAGAATATGACCGTCCTTACCCTTGTTCTTAAAAGATAGTGAGCATGACTTAATTGAATTCCTTTTGAGTTACATTATGAAAGAAAATAAGTGTGGGGGAGAGAATGTTTAAGTGTTTTTGTTTTGAGATTCAAAAGAAAAAAAAAAAAAAAAAAAAAAAAAAAAAAAAAAAAGAGAAAAGAATAAGTGATTGAAGAAAGGTTCCAAAACACCAATTCTGGGCGTAAATTGTCTAAATTCTCCCTTTTTGTTCAAAAGTTGAGTTTTCATTCAAAAGTGAATTCTAAGTTGATTAAAATGCTTTGCTCACTATTTCTTTAAGAACCTTTGTTTTCCATATCCCTTCTTTATCCACATACCCCAAGCCCCGTTACAACCCTTGACTTCTATCTTGAGTGTTGTGTATTTCAATTTGTGGAGTTTGAACTTGGTATGAGCTTATGGTGTCACTGGTTCTCGCGTCTAAGTAGTAGCATTCCATTCATGAGATCATATCTAAACTTGATTATTAACTCCAGAATTTGCGTTCTTTGTGATACATATATGTGAGTGTCGTTTTCATGTTTACATCAATCTTCTCACATATGACTAGATTAGGGTGTGTAGTTAGAAAATCTGAGTAAAAATTGAGTGCATATCTTGAAAGGAATTGAGCAAATTCTCTAAGGCATGTTACTACATTCAAAACATGGTTTTAAATGCTTAATTGTGAACTAGTATATGGTGACTATGATTAAGAATGTACTTAAATGTGAAGATGACTAAAATCTGTGAGAATGATGATTTTTAACTTGTCATGTGCATTGGAAATCCCTAAGACGGTTGTTGGAAGGTTTAGGTTGTGTTTTACGTGTTTAGTGTCGTTTTGTTTATTTGTTTTTATTCTGTTTTGCTCGAGGACTAGCAAAAGCTAAGTGTGGGGGTATTTGATAGGAGCATATTCATGCAACTTAAATGGCTTGTTCTCGTGCATTTACGTTATGTTTCTCTCGTTATTTTAGTCCTTTATGCTTCTTTTGTGTGTTTTCAGGTTCTAAGGGCCTAGGGAGCAAGAAAGTGCATTTTGAGGCCATTTGGAGCATTTTTGGATAGCTTATCCATGGAGCCAAGAGGATGGACGAATTTGAAGGCCTTGTATGCACTTGAAGACACAAAACAATGGCTCTAGCCCAATCAAACACATTATGCCATACAAACCAACCTATTTTAGGCCCATTCTATGTACTTAAACCCTAGCCCTTTAAACTAATTCATTTATCACTTATCAAACCATTCACTTATCACTCACCACATATCATTCACTTATCACTTAACATATCATTCATTTATTTCACTTCCATACTCCTCTTAATTCCACATGCATTCTCACACATGCACATCATTCACTCACATTTCCACCATTCATTCTTTATTCCTTTCCAAACATCTCACATGCATTTCCACCTTCCTACTTCATCATTTCACCACATACTCCTCTTAATTCCACATGCATTCTCACACATGCACATCATTCACTCACATTTCCACCATTCATTCTTTATTCCTTTCCAAACATCTCACATGCACTTCCACCTTTCATCCACAATGATTCATGATTCATTCACTTTGCATCCTTTAAATCACATACTTTTCCATCATTAATTAGCCACTTGCATCTTAAACAAACAACCATATGTTCCCTCCACTACTCCTATAAATACCCTTGCATTCATTCATTCAAGAACATCTCATTTTCATACACAACACACCACAAAACACTTCCATCTTCTCCCTAGCCGTGAGTCTCTCCATTTTCTGCACCATTCCCTTCCCTTTCTCCTCCATTTCTTCCATTTCCATAATCCCCCAATCCATTCAACACACCAACAACATCCCTTAGTCCTTGTGCTACAAAGAAGACGAAGAGAAGAGGGCCTAAACGTTCATACAATTCACGTTTGAGTTGTTGGAATGTTTATGCGTTTCTTTGATTTCAATGTTTAAATTCAATTCTCTTTGTTTTGTAATATGAGAAATGGAAGAGAAGAGTGCCTAAACGTTCATACAATTCAAGTTTGAGTTGTTGGAATGTTTAGGTGTTTCTTTGATTTCAAAGTTATGAGGAACTAAACCCTTTTTGGCTAGGGGTGATTTCAATACCATGTTTATTTATGTGATATGAATTGATGAATTCCGGTTATGAACTCTTGATTCGTGAATGCAATTGGCTTAACTATTTGATGATTAACTTATTTGTGTTTGTTGATTGAGGGTCGACACTTAATTAGCATGCATGAATATGTGACTAAAGTTTAAGAAGGTTTCACATAATCGTTACTATCTTATACTTGAAAGTAGTGAAGGTCGCTTGTCACGATCGCGTTAAGTTTAATTCTTAGCATGAGTAACATGATGTCATAGTTGCAAATGCTTTGTCAATGCTTATGGTTTTCATTATTCTTAATGATCTTCGATTGTATCTCTATTATGATGACATGTAGGGAATTTTTGAGAATGTTTTGGGTTGTCGAATGATGCCATCCAATCCAATAATATAAGGAAAATCTGAGGGTTAACTAGTGATGTCACGGTTAATTTGGGGCATTGTCGTTCATAATTCAATGAAGGAATAACTGGAAATTGATTCATATGCATAAATATCATGTGTAGAGAAAGAACCCTTAGCTAGCTTCCCATCCATTCATTTCCGTCAAATCCATATTTACAATTTGTTTTGTTTCCAAGTATTCATTTTAGTTTAAATTCGTCCAAATCCAATTCCCCCCTATTTCGTTGAAATCTTAGTCTTAATCTTTCTTATTTTTAGTTTTGCTTTCTTCGAGCATTAAATAGTGTTTTATATTGTGTTTTTATGTTTTTAAGTCAATTTAGAAGGTTTTAGCAAGCCCTCCTAATCCCCGGTCTAGAACGATCCCTCACTTATCCATTCTACTACAATTGTCAAACGAGGGTTTAATTTGAGTGTCAAGTAAATCACGCATCATGTAGGTGCTGAAAATGCATGTGAATGCATGCTGGAAATGGGAGTGAAATGCACGGTATTGAGTTGGGAAATGAATGATTAAATGTGCATGTGGGTGAATGTGAAGGGAATGCATGTGTTGATTGATTTGTGGTGCAATGATGAAAGGCAAAGTGGAAGAATGTGGCTGAAATGGTTGAGGAAGGCACGGCAATGGATTAGGGGGAGCATGTGCTTGTAGGGTTGATATGTTTGAAGATGCATGTGTTGAATTGGTGGTTGAATGATGAAAGAATAAGTGAATGATTATGATAAGTGATAAGTGAATGATTATGATAAGTGTATGATATGTTAAGTGATAAGTGAATGATATGTTAAGTGATAAGTGAATGATATGATAAGTGATAAATGAATGATATGTTAAGTGATAAATGAATGATATGTGGTGAGTGATAAGTGAATGGAAGTGATAAGTGATAAGTGAATGGAAGTGATAAGTGAATGGTTTGATAAGTGAATGATATGATAAGTGAATGCTTTAAGTGTTTAAAATAGGGAACAAAGCCCTTCCTTGCATGGCAAGGAAGGGAGACACAAGAAAACACACGACAATGTCCTAAGGTTGCAAGGAATGTTGTTTTTGTGTTCTAAAATGCGTAGGAGTCTTCAATGATGCTTAAACATGAGGTCTTTTAGGATTTAACTTTCCTACTTCAAGTCTTTAATTTCGTCCATCCTCTTGGCTCCAAGCATATGATATCCATTCCAATCTCTAATTTGCTCCAAAAGGCTCCAAAAGGCATCCTTTTGCATACCTTGCCCTTAGAACCTGAAAACACACAAAAGAAGCATAAAGGACTAAAATAACTAGAGAAACATAACGTAAATGCACGAGAACAAGCCATTTAAGTCGCATGAATATGCTCCTATCAGAAATGCATGTGGAATGGCTGGAATTAGGGGTGAATGTGCATGTGGAATGACAGCTAGGTTATGATGATGAATGCATGTGGATTAAAAGATGGAAGTGCATGTGGCTGCAATGGATTAAAAATCCTTCAATTTCGTCCATTCCTTTTGCTCCAAACATAAGCTATCCAATCCAAGTCCAATTTTGCTCCAAAATGCTCCAAAATGCATCTTTTTGCTTCCTTAGCCATATGAACCTAAAAACACACGAAAATGGCTTGAACTACTAAAACAACTATGAATTAACAACATAAATGCACGAAAACAAGCTAAGTGAGTCGCCTAAATATGCTCTCATCATAGAGATACGGTCAAATATCATTACGTTCAATAGAAATCATAAGTATTGACAAAGCACTTGTAACTATGACATCATGATACTCATGCTAGGAATTTACTTAACATGATTGTGAAAACAACCTTAACTACTTGTGAATATAAGTTTGTGACGATTATGTGAAACACCCTTATATTCTAGCACCAAATTCAAGCATGCAAATTAAGTAGGCCTCCCTAATAAACATACAAGAATAAGTTATCCATCAAACGGTTAAGTAAATTGTGTTCACAATTTATGAAATCACAACTGGATTTAATCAACTTATATTATAAATGTAATCATGGTTTCAAAGCATCCCTAGGCTAAAACGAGTTTAGCCTCTCATGTTCATGACAAAACAAAGCAACATTGAATTAAACATTAAAAATAAAAGATAGATTACACCTAGAAACGTCCAACACTCCAACTCAAATGCGCAAACGCCCAAGGCTTGGTCTTCCTTCTCCTCTTCCTTGCTAAGTCACGGCACAAGGTCTAGGGTGGTTTTGTGGATGATTTTCTGGGTTTTGGATGGATTTAGGCAGGTGGGGTGGTGCGGCAAGGTTTGATGGTGGTGTATGGAGGTTTGGAAGTAGGGGAATGATGGAAGGTTGGTTGCAAGATTGCGGCAAAGGGTGGATTTCTGAATGAATGTATGAATGTTGTGTGAAGGGGTGGTCATCTAAATGGTGCGGCAAGGGCTGTTTATATAGACTAGTTTGGCACACTTAGTGAAGGAAAAGGATTGCATAATCCCATTGAAAACAGGTTAATTCAAGGCAGAAATCAAGTGGGATTTGGAATAGGTAGTGCGGCTAGGATTTAGGGAGTTCTAGAAGGTTAGGTGCGGCACACATGTAGGGAGAGGATAGGTGTTCTAGAAGAAGTGTTTAAGGCAGAGTTCTAATCCTAAAGGGCCTAGGACATGTGATATAAGAGTAGGAGAAGGATTGTAATTCCTAAACCTACAAGGAATGGTGTCTTGCGGCATTGGAATGGATAAGTCTTCTAGAAACTGAAATAGGTGTTTAGATGTGCAATTAATTCCCTATAATTAGCTAGGTTTAAGTCCCAACCTGATTTGGATAGGATAGAATAGGATAATGTTAGAGATAGGATAGGATAAGGTTTCTAGGATAGGATAAGATAAGGTTGGATAAGGTTGGATAAGGTTCCTTGTTTCTTGCTTCTTCCTTATCTTCATTGCATTAGGACTTCTTCCACCAGATTTGTAGCCTTTCCTAGCTCTTCTTGTCTTCAATTTCGTCCATCCTCTTTGCTCTATGGTTAAGCTATCCAATCCATGCCCAAAAATGCTCCAAATAGCCTCAAAATGCACTTTCTTGCTCCTTTTGCCACTAGGACCTAAAAACATACGAAAATAGCTTAAAAGACTAAAACAACTATGAATTAACAACATAAATGCACGAAAACAAGCTAAGTAAGTTGCCTAAATATGCTTCTATCAAATTCCCCCACACTTAGCTTTTGCTAGTCCTCGAGCAAAACGAAATAAACAAAACAAACAAAACACATTCTAGACCTTCCAACATGTACCTCAGGGATTTCCAACGAACATGACACATTAAAGAACATCATTCCCACGGTTTTTAGCTTTCTGTACAC
Organism: Pyrus communis; assembly: GCF_963583255.1. Taxonomy (NCBI): domain Eukaryota; kingdom Viridiplantae; phylum Streptophyta; class Magnoliopsida; order Rosales; family Rosaceae; genus Pyrus; species Pyrus communis. Next base: position 24,494,360 of record NC_084804.1, read on the forward strand.
TTCAACAAACACTTAATCATAGTGGCTACTTATTAGTTCACATATAATCAATTAAAACAATGTTTTGAATGTCGTAACATGCCTTAGAGAATTTCCTCAATTCCTCACTAGAATGCACTCTATTTTCACACAGAATTTCTAACTTCACTCCCTACACTAGGTATATGTGAGACGATTGATGTAGATATGAAGACTAACACTCACATATGTTATATCAAAGAAAGCATTTTCTGGATTTACGACAATGACATGAATATGATCTCATGAATGGAGTGCTACTACTTAGAACGAGAACCAGTGATTCCATATGCTCATACCAAATTCAAACTCCACATATTGAACACATAACATCAAGATAGAAGTTGAGGGTTGTAACGAGGCTAAGGTATTGGCTAACATAGAAAGGTAAAGATAACAAAAGTTCTTAAAGCAATAGTAAGCAAAGTAATGAATTTGACACTTAAACTCACTTCTAATGGCAAAAACCAACTTTTAAACACTAGGGAAGATTCATGCAACATTTAGGGTCAAATTCACTCTTTTGGACCCTTCCTTCAACAACCAACACTTGTGAGTTCATTCTCACTTATTTTTCAACTCCTTTTCTTTCTTTTGAACACTTTTCTATTTTCTTTTGATTTTTCCACGAATTTCTCTTCTTTTCTTCTTCTTTCTTTTTTTTTTTTTTTTTTTCGTGCCCTATCATCTTCCCCCACACTTGTTTTCCACCATATTTTGACCAAAGGAGTTCACTCTAAGTCGTGCTTCACTATCCTTTAAGAACCAAGGTATGGAAAGTCCTAATCTAGGCTAGGTGAGGATAATGTGGCTAAAAACGAAAATAGGCTTTGAAAAGGCTCAAGATGGTTAATCCTACAATACATATGAAAAGGGATAGGCTTTTTGGCTCTGGCTTGACTAACAACTTTATCTTATTGTATGTTATGCAATCAATACCATGCTTTGAATGAGATGGGCATGAGTTCTAGTATTTAGAACTATAATGAAATGCATTCTAAATAGCAACCAAGCAAAGAATGATGAGATCATGCAACGACTTTAGAAAACAAAAACATCAAGATTAATAACTCTCCAAAGAATGTTTAGGCTCAAGTCTCTCAGGGTTGTAGCGTTAGTTTGAGTTCCTTCCTTCAAGCATGCTACAAAAACTGATTTTTTTCCTTTGAATCACATGTGAATTCGTAAGCTATAACCATAACCAAGCATATACTAAAGCATAAATCAACTTCCAGCCATATTTACAACATTCTTTAATAGTCATGCAATTAAAAACCAAATCCTCATCATTGTGTTGGAAGGTGACCTAAGACACAAACAACCACACAAAAACAACTTAAAAACAACTCTTTTTGGGTTTTTCAAAACTGTTTTGTAATTTTTTTGTAAATTTTCGGATTTTCTGACCAAAAGACATGAAAACACTTCAAAACACTCTAAAAACACTTAAAAACAGTGAGAAACAACACTATAAGTGATAGGTGATAAAATCCCACGAAAATCATGTAAAATCATGCAAAAGCAATTATTTTACCCCCCCCCCCACACTTAAATCAAACATTGTCCTCAATGTTTCACACAAAGACTCACATCCAAACAAACAATATAAACAAACTAACATGACAAAATAAAAATAATAAAGAGATAGAGATTGAGGAACGCAAATCTGATTTTGTAGCTTGAATTGGTGAATTGCCCACATCCTTTCTCGTTGAATGCATGGGTTGCCTCCCAAGAAGCGCTTGCTTTAACGTCGTGCAGCCGGACGAACATTCTTCTTATCCTCACTTGGAGCCCACGGCATGGAGTGGGATGTCCTCCACAACTTGACCTTCAACATTTGCATAATAGGGCTTCAAACGATGCCCGTTCACCTTGAATTCCTGGCCATTCCTCAAGCTTTGGATTTGAACTGCGCCATGTGAAAAAACATTAGTAACAACAAAAGGTCCAATCCACTTAGAACATAACTTACCAGGAAATAAACGAAGGCGGGAATTAAAAAGTAAAACTTTTTGCCCTATGGAGAATGTTTTGCTTCGGATCATCTTGTCATGGAAAGCTTTGGTCTTTTCCTTGTAAATGCAAGCATTCTCATATGCTTAACACCTAAGCTCCTCGAGTTCATTCAATTGCAATTTTCTATGCAATCCAGCCGCATCTATGTCCATGTTGAATGTCTTGATCGCCCAATGAGCCTTGTGCTCCAACTCCACGAGGAGATGACATGGCTTGCCATACACTAGCCGAAAAGGGGACATGCCTATTGGTGTCTTGTATGCCGTCCTATAGGCCCATAATGCATCCTCCAAACGCACACTCCAATCTTTTCTTGTTGGTCCAACGGTATTTTCCAAGATTTGCTTGATTTCTCTATTGGACACCTCGGCTTGGCCATTGGTTTGGGGATGGTAAGGTGTTGAAACCTTATGTGTGACTTGATACTTCTTGAGTAGTGCTTCAATGGTACGATTACAAAAGTGAGAGCCTCCATCACTAATAAGCACTCGAGGCATCCCAAATCTAGCAAAAATGTTAGTCTTTATAAAATCTGCAACAACTTTAGAATCATTAGTACGGGTGGCCTTGGGCTTCCACCCATTTTGAGACATAATCCACCGCAAGTAAAATATAAGTAAAACCAAACGAAGATGGGAAAGGGCCCATGAAATCAATGCCCCAAACATAAAAAATTTCAACATTAAAGATAGGTGTTTGTGGCATTTGGTCCCTTGCACCTATATTTCCCATTCGTTGGCAACGATCACAAGTTAAACAAAATGTTCTAGCATCTTTAAAGATTGTTGGCCAATAAAAACCACATTCTAACACTTTAAGGGCAGTGCGTTGGGTGCCAAAATGCCCACCACAAGCATAAGTATGACAAAAGGTTAGAATCAAATTAAACTCACAATCATGCACACAACGACGCACAATCTGATCTGCACAAAACTTCCACAAATAGGTGTCATCCCATACATAAAACCGTGCCTCTTTCTTTAACTTTTCACGTTGGTGCCTAGCTAGGGTACTTGGAACACGTTTTGACACCAAAAAATTGACTAAATCGGCATACCAAGGTTCACATACCTGAATGGACAGCAATTGTTCATCAGGGAAAGTCTCTTGGATGGGTAAGGAGTCCTCATTGCACACCAAACGACTTAAATGGTCAGCAACTACGTTCTCACTCCCTTTCTTGTCTCGAATTTAAATATCAAACTCTTGGAGAAGAAGCATCCATCTAATGAGCCGTGGTTTAGCCTCCTTTTTAGTGAATAAGTACCTAAGAGCTGCATGGTCAGAAAATACAATCACTTTAGTGCCAAGTAAGTATGAACGAAACTTATCTAAAGGAAACACAACGGCAAGAAGTTCTTTTTCAGTGGTAGAATAGTTTAATTGAGCATCATTCAAGGTCCTAGAAACATAGTAGATGGCGTGGGATTGCTTATTCTTCCTTTGACCCAAAACAGCCCCTATTGCATAATCGGATGCATCACACATGAGCTCAAAAGGCAACGTCCAATCAGGTGGAAGGATGATAGGTGCCGTGGTAAGCTTGTCCTTGAGAAGCTTGAATGCCTTCTCACACTCCTCGTTGAACTCAAACGCCACTTCTTGATGCGAGAATTATACGCACACAAATTAAACCCTCTTTTTGTCAATTGTAGTATAAGTATAAGTATAAGTAGGGATCGTTCTGGACCGGGGATTATGAGGGATTGTTAATCACTTGGATTTGACTCAAAAACGTAAAAACACAATATAAAACACTATACTAGACTCAAAGAATGCAAAACTAAACTTTAAAACACTAAAACAAACCAAAAGACTCAAACATCACCCAAAACACTCAAAACTGCCTTAAAAACACTTTCTGGGCAGTTTTGAGCACTTTGGTGAATTTGGACGAAATTATGTAATAAATTGAATCAAAACACTGAGAAACATAAACTAAGACACTTTCTAACTAATTTGACATTAAAGTAAAGGGGGATTTAGGTTTATACGAAATTAAATTAAATGCACAGATTCTAATTAAAACAGAATGTAAATATGAAATTGATGAAATGGAATGAATGGATGATAGAATAGCTAAGGGTTCATCTCCATACATGTTACACTTGCATAATAAAATGATTTCCAATTGCATTTCAATAAACCATGACTTCTCAACGCTCCAAGTTAATTAGGTCCGCTTAAATTAACTTTCAGATTTCCCTAGATTCATTAAATTGAATGGAATACGCATTACAACCAAATTATTCCTAATCAAAGTCCCTAACTATGGAATACGCATGATAGAGACATTCAACAAAGATCATTAAGTTCAACGGAAATCATAAACATCGACGAGGCATTCGTTACTATGGAATACGCATGAAACTTATGCCAAGAATTCATTTAACGCGATTGTTTATAAGCAACCTCCACTACTTGTGAATATAAGTTCGTAACTATTAGGTGAAACTCACTTATATTCTAGCGTCATATTCATGCATGAAAATTAATCGCGCATTCTCAATAAACATACATAAATAAGTTATCAATCAAACGGTTAAACAAATTGAATCCACAACTTATGAAACGCAATTAGAAGTAATCAAATCAAAATGCAAGCATAAACATATATTTCGAATCCCCCCCTAGCCAAGGGGGGGTTTAGTTCCTCATAACTTTGAAATCAAAGAAACACCTAAACATTCCAACAACTCAAACTTGAATTGTATGAACGTTTAGGTACTCTTCTCTTCCATTCCTCATACGTACAAAACAAAGAGAATTGAATTTAAACATTGAAATCAAAGAAACACCTAAAGATTCCAACAACTCAAACGTGAATTGTATGAACGTTTAGGCACTCTTCTCTTCCTCGTTGTTGTAGTACAAGGTCTAAGGTGAGTTTTGGGGATTATGGATGCAATGGATTGATGGCTGAAATATGGATGGAATGGATGGAATTATGGTGTGATGGGCACGGCCCCAAGGGACCAATTTCTGTGGTGTTTTCGAATATGGAAGAGTGAATGAATTGTGGCTGCAATGGATGCTTATTTATAGGTGAAAAAGAGGGAACATGACAGCTAGGTTATGATGATGAATGCATGTGCAAAGTTGGTTGAATGATTATGAGTGCATGTGGCTGAAATAGCATGTGGAATGGATGAATGTGGTGCAATGATAATGTCTTGTGGCTGAATGGATTAAAGAATGGGAGTGCATGTGGGTGGAAATGCATGTGGGTTAAAGAGTGAATGCATGTGCAATGACAGCTAGGTTGAATTAATTAAAGGGATTGCATGTGCAAGGTTTTGGTGTGAATGATTGAATGTGCATGTGGCTGCAAGGTGTGAATGATTATGGGTGCATGTGGCTGCAATGGATTAGGAATCCTTCAATTTCGTCCATTCCTTTTGCTCCAAACATAAGCTATCCATTCCAAGTCCAATTTTGCTCCAAAATGCATCTTTTTGCTTCCTTAGCCATATGAACCTAAAAACACACGAAAATGGCTTAAACTACTAAAACAACTATGAATTAACAATATAAATGCATGAAAACAAGCTAAGTAAGTCGCCTAAATATGCTCCTATCACTTCTTTTTGTAGGAGACGGCATAGGGGTTGTGCAATCTTGGAGAAATCCTTGATAAATCGCCTATAGAATCCTGCATGGCCAAGAAAAGAACGAACCTCTCTAACCGAAGTAGGAGAGGGTAAGTAATGTACAAGATCTATTTTAGACTTATCAACTTCAATTCCTTTTTCAAAGATGATATGACCCAAAACTATGCCTTGTTTAACCATAAAATGACATTTTTCCCAATTCAAAACAAGGTTAGTTTCCATGCATCTTTTCAAGATTAAAGTAAGATTATGCAAGCAATCATCAAATGAGTCCCCAAAGACACTAAAATCGTCCATAAATACTTCAATTATCTTTTCAACATAATCTGAGAAGATACTTACCATGCATCAGGAAAGTGGCCGGTGCATTGCATAAACCAAATGGCATACGACGATATGCAAAAGTACCAAATGGACAAGTAAAGGTGGTCTTTTCTTGATCATCCGGCGCAATGACAATTTGATTATAACCCGAATAACCATCAAGAAAGCAATAAAAAGAGTGACTGGCTAACCTTTCAAGCATTTGATCGATGAATGGCAAAGGGAAATGATCTTTCCTTGTTGCGGCATTTAGCTTCCTATAGTCAATGCACACCCTCCAACCGGTTTGAATGCGTTTAGGCACAAGTTCATCTTCTTCATTCTTCACCACCGTGACTCCGAACTTCTTGGGAACCACTTGGACCGGTGAAACCCAACAACTATCCGAGATGGGATAGATGACGCCACAATCAAGCAATTTGATGATTTCCTTCTTCATTACTTCCATCATTGGTGGGTTGAGTCGATGTTGGGCTTCCCTTGATGGCTTGGCGCCTTCTTCTATGAGAATTCGATGTATGCACGTGGTAGGACTTATACCCTTGATATCGGCCAAAGTCCACCCAATGGCCGTCTTGTGCTCTTTGAGAACCCTCACCAATTTCTCCTCCTCTTGTGCCGTGAGTGATGAAGCTATAATGATGGGCAATGTGTCTTGCTCGCCCAAAAACACATACTTCAAGTGATTTGGCAATGGTTTGAGCTCAAGTGTAGGTGGTTGTTCTATAGAAGGAAGCAACTTATTAGTCGAAATTGGAATTGAAATTGGACTAGGGGACTTACCTTGGAGCCGTGGCAATGACTCTAGGGCTGCCACGGTCTTAATTACATCTTCATCAAAGGCCACAGCATGGGTGTTCAACTGTGTGCCGTGGTTTGTTATGGTGACATCCATGTGATCTTTCATTTCGATGCCATTTGTAAGGACCGTTTCAAGTGCATCGCCATGTAATTGATCAAGGTGTGCCTACGCCAAAGAATCAAGAGTATCAAGAGAGAAACATGAGTGATCATCATTAGGAAATCTCATAGTTTCAGAAATATTAAAATCAATCACTTCCCCATCGAATTCCATTGTTAAAGTGCCTTTAAACACGTCTATCTTAGTTCGGGCCGTCTTCATGAATGGCCTCCCAAGAAGAATCGACAAGGATGGAGCATGGGTGTTTTCCTCCATTTCAAGGACATAGAAATCCGCCGGGAAGATCAAATTATTCACCTGCACTAAGACATCTTCCAATACGCCCTTTGGATAGGCATTAGATCTATCGGCCAACTGAATAATCACACCATCATTTTTCAATTCACCAAGGTTCATTGAAGCATAAATAGAGTATGGCATGACGTTAATTGAAGCTCCTAAGTCTAACATAGCATGTTCGAACTTAGTTTGACCAATAATACAAGGGATGGTAAAGCTACCTGGATCTTTGCACTTTGGTGGTAACTTTCTTTGTAAAACAGCGGAAACATTCTCACTTACCCTTACTACCTCTTTATGTGACGCCCTCTTCCTTGTAGTGCACAATTCCTTCAAGAACTTAGCGTATTTGGGCACTTGCTATATGGCATCTAGGAGCGGGATATTGACTTGAACTTTCCTAAACGTCTCAAGAATGTCCTTCTCATGCTCCTCCTTCTTTGTTTGCAAAAATCTGTGAGGAAAAGGAACATTGGGTGGAACGGGGTTAGAATTAATCAAATTTGAACCCAACTTACCTTTGGTGGCCGAATTCGCATGGATGAGTTTTGGTCCTTTTGGGCTTGCGGCAATGGAAGTTGTGTCCTTGCCGTGGGCTTCCCTTCAGCCTCCTTGATGCGAAAATAGTTAAGCACACAAATTAACCCTCTTGTTGTCAAATTGTAGTAAGAATGCAAGTAGGGATCGTTCTGGACCGGGGATTAGGAGGGCTTGGTAAAACCTCTAAACTGACTCAAAAACATAAAAACAAAGTTGAAAACGTTCACAAAGACTCAAAGGACTCAAAACAAGTTCAAAAGACTCAAAACTGCCTAAAAACACTAACTAGGCAGTTTCTGACTCTAAGCACAATTTTGGACGAATTTAAGATTATGGTTTGATTCAAAACACTTTAAAACTCAAACTAAACAGATTCTAAACACTATAAAACAAGAAAGTAAAGGGGGGGGTTTTGATTTGACGAAAATTGAAATAACAAAACAAGTTATAAAACTAGGCAGATAGTAAAACGAATTTTTTTGAAACAAGATGATGGATGGATTAGTTAGAGGTCCATTCTCCACACATGACACATTTGTATATGAATCGATTTTCCAATTGCTTTTCACTAACTATGATGCTCAACACCCCAAGTTAACCGTGATGCACTAATTAACCCTCAGATTTCCTTATGTCATTGAATTGGATGATGCATGCAACAATTCAAATTATTCTCCAACGGTCCTCAACATGAATGCATAGAAGAGATACAGTGAGAGATCATTATGCTCTATGAAAATCATAAGTGTTGACGAGGCAATTGTAACTATGAATGCATGATACTCTTGCCAAGAACTCAATTAACACGGTTGTGACTAGCAACCTTCACTACTCATGTTTATAAACTTGTGACGATTAGGTGAAACTCATTTATAAACTAGCATCAAGTTCATGCATGAAAACTAAGTATGCATCCTTAATCAACATACAAGAACAAGTTTTGAATAAAACAGATAATTGAATTGCAATCACAACTTAACAAATCACAATTGGAAGAAATCAATTCATATCTCAAACATGTTCATGGCTTCAAACTTTCCCCTAACTAATTAGGGGTTTAGCCACTCATGATTACAGCAAACTCAGAAAGTAATAACAAAGTAAACATTGAAAACAAGAACGAAGTACACCTAAGAACGCCCCAATCTGCAAGCATGAAATGTTCAAGGCCTCCTTCCTCTCCTAATTGCTGCGGCACAAGGGTCTAAGGATGTGTATAGATGAGTTGTGGTGCGGCAAGGGGTTATGAAAGGTCAGAAATTGTCAAGGGTTTAGAAGGAAGCTGCGGCAAGGTATAGAATTGTGTCCAAGGGATGTCGAATCGTCAATCCCCCCTAATCTGACCCTCAAACCCTTTATTAAGCCACGACAAGGCTTACATAGGAAATAAGTAAGTGTTTAATTCCCCCAAATCAATTCTAAGAATCAGGAATTAAGTTAAATCCCTTTAGAATAGGTAATTGAAATCAGGAATTAAGGAAAAAGGCTAAGTCTTGCGGCAAAGGGAGGAAAATGATGCGAAATATATAAGCACACAAATTAAACCCTCTTTTCGACAATTGTAGTATAGATATAAGTAGGGATCGTTCTAGGCCGGGGATTAGGAGGGATTGCTAATCTAATGAAAATTGACTCAAAGATGTGAAAATATGTTTTAAAACACTTTAAATAGACTCACAAGACTCTTACTAACTTATATGACTCAAAACAAACTTTAAAGACTCAAAACAACCAAAAACAACCAAAAAGACTCAATTTAGACTCTATGACTTAATTTGGACGAAAATACACTTGGTTTTGACTCTAAAGACTCAAAAAGACTCTTTTGGACAGATTTGGAACAAATAAGAAAGGGGGTTTTGATTTTGGACGAATTTAAAAGAAAACAAGTGACTTAAAACTTTAAAACAGATTTTGGACGAAAATAAGAAAAACTAATGGATGATGGGATAGCCAAGGGATACTTCTCCACACATGATACTTTCTAACATAAATTGATTTCCAGTTGCTTTTCCGATAAACCATGAACCTCAACACCCCAGATTAACCGTGACATCACTAATTAACCCTCAGATTTCCCTTAAGTTAGTGGATTGGATGACATCATACGACAACCCAAAGCATTCTTCAAAAAGTCCCCTACATGACATCATAATAGAGATACGGTTAAAGATCATTACGTTCAATGGAAACCATAAGTATTGACAAAGCACTTGTAACTATGACATCATGATACGCATGCTAGGAATTTACTTAACATGATTGTGAAAACAACCTTAACTACTTGTGAATATAAGTTTGTGACGATTATGTGAAACACCCTTATATTCTAGCCCCAAATTCAAGCATGCAAATTAAGTAGGCCTCCCTAATAAACATACAAGAATAAGTTATCCATCAAACGGTTAAGTAAATTGCATTCGCAATTTATGAAATCACAACTGGAATTAATCAAATCATATTATAATTGTAATCATGGTTTCAAAGCATCCCTAGGCTAAAACGAGTTTAGCCTCTCATGTTCATGACAAAACAAAGCAATATAGATTTAAACATTGAAAATAAAAGATAGATTACACCTAGACACGTCCAACACTCCAACTTGAATGTACAAACGCCCAAGGCTTGGTCTTCCTTCTCCTTCTTCTTGCTAGGTCACGGCACAAAGGTCTATGGTGAGTTTGTGGACGATTTTCTGGATTTTGGATGGTTTTAGGTATATATGGTGGTGCGGCAAGGGGTTATGGTGGTGTATGAAGGTTGGGATGGATATATGGAAGTAGGGGAATGATGGATGGGTGGTTGCAAGGTCACGGCAAGGGTTGATTTCTGAAGGGATGTATGAATGTTGTGTGAAGGGATGGTTATCATTAAATGGCACGGCAAGGCTGTTTATATAGGCTAGTTTTGGCACACTTAGTGTAGGAAAAGGATTGCCTAATCCCATTGGAAAAAGGTTAACTCAAGGCAGAAATTAAGTGGGATTTGGAATAGGGAATTCAGCTAGGATTTAGGGATTCTAGAAGGATATGTGCGGCAAGGGTTGTAGGGATAAGATAAGGCTTCTAGAAAGAAGGGTTTAGAACAGATTCCTAATCCTAAAGGGATATGAACATGTGATATGAGAGTAGGATAAGGTTTTCAATTCCTAAACCTACTAGGAGTGGTGTACATGCGGCATACAAAGGAATGAGGGTCTAGAACCTGTTCTAAGTGTTTAGATATATATCTAATCCCACCTAAATAGCTAAGTTTAAGTCCCCACCTGATTTGGATAGGAAAGAATAGGATAATGTTAGAGATAGGATAGGATAAGGTTTGGATAAGATAAGATAAGGTTTGGATAAGATAAGGTTTGGATAAGATCCCTTGTTTCTTGCTTCTTCCTTATCTTCATTGGAATAGAACTTCTTCCACCAGATTTGTAGCCTTTCCTAGCTCTTCTAGTCTTCAATTTCGTCCATCCTAATTGCTACATGATTAAGCTATCCAATCCATGCCCAAAAATGCTCCAAATAGCCTCAAAATGCACTTTCTTGCTCCTTTTGCCATTAGGACCTAAAAACACACGAAAATACTTTAAAAGACTGAAATACATAGTAATTAACTCATTAAGTGTAAGGAAACAACACAACTAAGTAGCATAAATATGCTCCTATCAGAAAAGAAGGGGAAAGTGCAATTAAACTTGCAGATTTTTAAGTGAAAAGGAATGTATAGGTGCGGCTAAGACTTTTAAGAAAGGGATCGTGACATAATCTTGCAGATTTTGGGAGAGAAAAGGAATTAAACTCACGACAAGAAAGGGAAAAAGAAATCAGGAATGTGCCTTTGACCAAGAATTAAAGGAAACAAGATTTGTGACTGATTTTGGGAAGAATGAGAAAGAATCTCACGGCAAGGAAAAAGGAAAGGATTTTAAAGCCAGAAATTTGGAGAGAAAAGGAAGGTAAGGTGCGGCACAATTTAGGACATGTCTAGGGCTTCTAGAACATGTGATTTAGGCAACCAACATTATTTGGAAACTTCAAAAATGGACACCTTCACAAATGGAAACTCCCAATAATGGAAACTAGTTTCCAATTCTTGATTCCTCCTTCTTCCTTCGATTCTAGGCTCACTTGGTCTTCAATTTCGTCCAACACTTTGGCTCCAAGCAGAAGCTATCCATCTTTAGCCCAAAAGTGCTCCAAAAGACTCCAAAATGCACGTCTTTGCTCCTTTAGCCCTTAGAACCTGAAAACATACGAAAATGGCTTAAAAGACTTAAAGAACTAAGAAATAACAACGTAAATGCACAAGAACAAGCCAACTAAGTCGCCTAAATATGTTCCTATCACTCCTCTTCATGTTGCAATGTTTCTTCTTCGTTAAGACTTGTTTTGGGTGGTGTAGATGTGGTGCCAACTTCTTTTGCACTCCTCAAAGTGATTGCTTTGGCAGATTCGAACCCTCCCTTTGGATTGACAATGGTTGAACTTGGAAGCTTGCCTTGGTCTCGGAATTGTCCCACAAACTCCGCAATCTGCCCTATTTGCTTCTCTAAGTCGTCCACCCTTTTGTCTTGGTTTTGCATTGCCTTTTCTTGGTTTTGCAATACTTTGTTTTGATTTTCTTGCCCCTAAGACAAACTAGTAAGTAACTTAAGAATTGTAGCATTATCTAAAGACGTACCTTGATGGTTTTGGGTGGATTGGGGTTGGTTTTGGTCTTGGCCGTGGGTTTTGGTGTAAAACCCCGGGGGTTGCTGCCTAAAGCCTCCTTGTTGGTAAGGTTGTTGAGGCTCCCTCCACTTGAAATTTGGTTGGTCTCTCCAACCCGGATTGTATGTATTGGAATATGGGTCATTCCTTGGCTAATTTTGGCTTGGAAATCCAATGGCGTTTGCACTCTCCCATCCCCCATTCTCAATCAATTGAGGGCACTTTTCCGAAGGATGACCTTGAATAGAACATACGCCACATACAATTGGACTTTGGATCTTCATTCCTTCGGCCATCTGAGACACAAGAGAAGTAAGATTAGCTAATTGAGTTTGAATGTCGGATTAAGAACTTACCTCATTCACTTGTTGCCGTGAGGGGGTCCCTTTGCCCAATTCCTTCGTATTCTTGTGCATTGAGAGCCCGGTTCGCAATGAGGTTCTTGGCTGCCATAGGGGTTTTATCCACCAACGCTCCTCCTGTCGAAGCATCAAGCATTTGCCTTTCAATGGGAAGAAGACCTTCATAGAAGTATTGAAGTAGAAGCTCCTCCTTCATTTGATGTTGAGGACATGATGCAACAAGAGTTTTAAAACGCTCATAGTATGTTGGAAAAGACTCCCCCTGACTTTGTTGAATTCCGCTAATCTTCTTTCTCAAGAGAATGACTCTTGAAGTAGGAAAGAACTTTTCAAGAAACGCCCTCTTCATGCTCTCCCAAGAAGTGACTGTTCCGGGTGCTAACTTGTATAACCAATCTTTGGCTTTCTCCAATAGTGAGAATGGGAAAGCCTTCATCTTCAAAATACTACCATCAATGTTGATTGGAGTCATGCTTGAACATACCACCTCGAACTCTTTCAAATGCTTGTTGGGATCCTCCATGGACAATCCATGGAACTTCGGAATGTGGTGCAACAAACTTGACTTCAATTCAAATTCATCGGTTTTGTCTTGAGCTGCCCTTGGTTATTGGATGCATAAGGGTGCGGCATTGTCCATTCCCGAAGCGAAAAGCTCCTTGATTGTACGGTTGTCTGCTACCATGGTTTGGACCTCTTCTTCCTCCCTTGTCGTGGGCTCTTCTTCCTCCTCAAGGTTGGAAGCCGAACTAGAACTTGATGGGTGAAGTTCTGCGTTCTTCTTCTTCTTTCTCAAAGTGCGCTCAAAATCGTCGTCAAAATCTGATAGGAGCATATTTAGGCGACTTACTTAGCTTGTTTTCGTGCATTTATATTGTTAATTCATAGTTGTTTTAGTAGTTTAAGCCATTTTCGTGTGTTTTTAGGTTCATATGGCTAAGGAAGCAAAAAGATGCATTTTGGAGCATTTTGGAGCAAAATTGGACTTGGAATGGATAGCTTATGTTTGGAGCAAAAGGAATGGACGAAATTGAAAGATTCCTAATCCATTGCAGCCACATGCACATTCAATCATTCACACCAAAACCTTGCACATGCTTTCCCATTTCATTATTCATTCACTTTGCAGCCACCATTCACTCTGTAATCCACATGCATTCATCATCATTCACCCTAGCTTTAATTCACATGCAAACACATTCATTTTCAGCACCAAACACCATCATTGCCGTGCATCCCATTCCATCTCCCACTCTTTAATCCATTGCAGCCACATGCACTCCCTTTAATTAATTCAACCTAGCTGTCAAAGCACATGCACATTCACCCTTCATTCCAGCCATTCCACATGCATTTCCAACCCACATGCACCCTTTAATCATTCAACCATGCAGCCACACATTCACCCACATGCATTCCCCCTTTAATCCACATGCTCTTCCATTTCAGATTGCATTCCCACTCACCACAAATCAGCCACATGCACTTTGCCTTTCATCATTGCACCACAAATCAGCCTTCACTCTTCCATATTCCAGAAATTCGTCAAAACCTCTCCACACCCTTGCAGCAGCCACCAAAACACTTTTCTCCTCCATTGAAGCCACTCCAACCACTCCCCATCCATTCATACACAAAACCTATCATTCTACATCATCCATAATCACCAAAACTAACCTTAGACCTTGTGCAGCAACAAAGAGGAAGAGAAGAGGGCCTAAACGTTCATAGAATTCAAGTTTAAGTTGTTGGAATGTTTAGGTGTTTCTTTTCCTTTGAATTCAATGTTTAATTTCAATTCTCTTTGTTTTGTACGTATGAGGAACTAAACCCCCCTTGGCTAGGGGGGATTCGAAATATATGTTTATGCTTGCATTTTGAGTTGATTACTTCTAATTACGTTTCATAAGTTGTGAATTCAATTTGTTTAACTGTTTGATTGATAACTTATTTATGTATGTTTATTGAGAGTTGATAGGAGCATTTTTATGCGACTTAATTGGCTTGTTCTCATGCATTTATGTTGTTTTTCCTTAGTTAGTTTAAGTGTTTAAAGTCATTTTCGTGCAATTTCAGGTTTTAGTGTCAAAGTATGCAAAAAGAAGCAATTTGGAGCATTCTAGAGCATTTTTGGGCCAAGATTGGATAGTGCAAGCATGGAGGCATGAGGATGGACGAATTTGAAGGCTTGAATTCAGTTAGGGAGCTGCAAGGGGGCCTAAAAAAAACCTTATTTCTAGAAGGCTTTATCTATTCACACATGGTGCCTAATTTCTAGCTTGTCTCCTAGCCGTCCTAGCTTGTCTCCTAGCCGTCCTACCTTGTCTACTAGCCGTCCTACCTTGTCACTAGCCGTCCTACCTTGTCTCCTAGCTGTCCTAGCTTGTCTCCTAGCCGTCCTACCTTGTCACTAGCCATCCTACCTTGTCTCATAGCCGTCCTATCTTGTCTCCTACCTTGTCCAAGCTACACACATATATCCTTTAAGTGTTTCATGTATAAAATTTCTGGTACAAAAAACCTTTTGGTTTCAACTAAGTCCAAAACCTTTCCTAGCCCTATAAATAAGGCTTTGCAGCAAGGCACTTGGGGGGATCACTCATTCACCCAATTTTCGTCCATTCATCTAGCCACACCACTCTACACATCCTAAAATCCTAAAAACACAATTCCAGCCAAACACTACACCTTGCCGTGCCTATCCTCCATCCAATTCCATAATCCCTGATCCTAAAACACATCCCAACCATCCCATCCACCTTTGTGCCATAGCAAGGAGAAAGAAGGAAAGACTCTTGGATGCTCAAGCTTCGTCGTTGGTGCATTCTAGGTGTAATTCGTTTTATGATTTCAATGTTTAATTTATTTTCCTTTCATTTTGCTATGAACATGAGTGGCTAAACCCCTATTGGTTAGGGGTGATTTCGAAGCCATAACTATGTGTGCAAGTTGATTTGATAAATTCCAGTTATGAGTTCTTGAATCGTGAATGCAATTGGCTTAACTGTGCGAGTAATAACGTATTTGTGTTTGTTAATTAGGGGTCGACACTTAATTGGCTTGCATGAATATGATGCTAGAATATAAGTTTGTTTCACATAATTATCACACACTTATATTCACAAGTAGTGAAGGTTGCTAGTCACAATCGCGTTAAGTTCAATTCCTAGCATAAGTGTCATGATGTCATAGTCACAAGTGCTTTGTCAATGCTTATAGTTTTCATTGAACGTAATGATCTTTGATTGTATCTTTATTATGATGTCATGTAAGGAACTTTTGAAGAATACTTTGGGTTGTCGTATGATGTCATCCAATTCAATAACACAAGGAAAACTTGAGAATTAACTAAGTGATGTCACGGTTAATTTGGGGCATTGTCATTCATAATTCTATGAAGGAATAACTGGAAATCGAGTCATTTGCATACTTGTCATGTGTGGAGAAAGAACCCCTAACTAGTCCATCATCCATTAAAAACCCCAAAAACGTTTCAAAATCAGTTTTACTGTGCAATCTGTTTTCTCAACTTTAATTTCGTCCAAATCAAATCCCCTTTTACTTTGAAGTCTCAATTTAGTTAGAAATTGTTTTGGTTCATGTTTTTAAGTGTTTTGAGTCAAGTTTTCAACCAATTTCGTCCAAATTAGTGTAGGTGCTCAAAACTGCCCAGAAAGTGGTTTTTAGGCAGTTTTGAGTCTTCTAGTTGCTGTTTTGAGTTTTTGTTTTGTTTTAGTGTTTTAACTTTGGTTTTTCATTCTTTGAGTCCAAATTAGTGTTTTTAACTTTGTTTTGGAGTTCTTAGGTCAGTTTTCAAGAGTTTAGCAATCCCTCCTAATCCCCGGTTTTGAACGATCCCTACTTACATACTTTGCTACAATTGTCAGAAGAGGGTTTAATTTGTGTGCTTAATATATTTCGCATCAAATTTTTGGCGCCGTTGCCGGGGATTAGCAACTTTGCTAAATCCCTTGGATTGTTTTTGTTGCATTTATTTCACTTTGTTTCTGATTTTGTTGTAGTTTCTGACCTATTTTTGTTTCTTGTTTTTTTAGGTACTAGTGCATGACGCGGAGTTCTCAAACTGTGCATGCACATATCTTAGACTTTAACGACGATTTTGAACGTGATTTGAGAAGAAAGAGGAGGCATCCCGAACGTAGTGAACCTAGTTCAAGTTCAGAGGCCGAATCTGAGTTTGAAGAAGTGGAAGAAGAAGTTATGGCAGCGGACAATCGGACCATTAAAGAGCTTTCGGCCTCAGGGTTGGCCAATGCCGCACCATTATGCATTCAATACCCCGCGGCTGCCCAAGGCAAGACCGATGAATTCGAGTTGAAGTCAAGCTTGTTACACCACATTCCTAAATACCATGGGCTTTCCATGGAAGATCCAAACAAGCATCTTAAAGAGTTTGAAGTAGTTTGTTCAAGCATGACTCCCGTCAATGTTGACGGAAGTATTTTGAAGATGAAAGCTTTTCCGTTCTCTTTAATGGATAAAGCTAAGGATTGGCTATACGAGTTGGCTCCTGGCACTGTCACTTCATGGGAGAGTATGAAAAGAGCGTTTTTGGAGAAGTTTTTCCCAACTTCTCGCATCATTCTTCTTCGTAAAAAAATAAGTGGAATTCAACAAGATGAAGGTGAGTCTTTTCCTGCATACTATGAACGTTTTAAATCACTTGTTGCTTCTTGTCCACAACATCAGATGAAGGAGGAGCTACTTTTGCAATACTTCTACGAGGGCCTCCTACCATTAGAACGTCAAATGCTCGATGCCTCGGCAGGTGGAGCATTAGTGGACAAAACACCTATGGCTGCCAAGACCTTGATTTCTAATCGAGCGTTGAACGATCAACAATACGAAGGAGTAGGCCAAAGAGGACCCCCACGGCAACATGTTCATGAGGTAAGTTCTACTTCCGACATTAATTCACAAGTGGCTAATCTTACTTCTATTGTGTCTCAGTTGGCCGAGGGCATGAAGATGCAAGGACCAATTGTATGTGGCGTATGTTCTATGCATGGACATGCCTCTGAAAAATGTCCACAGTTGATTGAAAATGGTGGATGGGAAAGCGCCAATGCAATTGGGTTTCAAGGCCAAAACCAACCAAGGAACGATCCTTATTCCAACACATATAATCCCGGTTGGAGAGACCACCCAAATTTCAAATGGAGGGAGCCCCAACAATCTCAAAACCAAGGAGGCTTTAGGCAACAACCCCCTGGGTTCTTTCCCAAAACCTACGGCCCACCCCAAAATCAAGCCCAATCCGGCCCAAGTGCCTCAGGTACGTCTCTTGACAATGATGCACTTCTTAAGATACTAACTAAGTTGTCTAATGGGCAGGACGATCAAGCTAAGGCTATGCAAAACCAAGACAAAAGGGTGGATCAATTGGAGAAACAAATGGGGCAAATTGCCGAGTTTATGGGGCAGTTTCGTGAACAAGGAAAGCTCCCTAGTTCCACCGTTCCAAATCCAAAGGGAAGCTTCGAAAGTGCAAAGGCCATAACCTTGAGAAGTGGAAAAGAGATTGGGGCAGATCCTACACCATCACAATCAGGTCCCAAAGGTGATGAAAACTTGCAAATTGAAGAGGAAGAATCAAGCAAACCCACGGCAAAGGTGGGAGAGTCTTTGCCGCAAGTTCCTAGTGCCCCAAAACTGTCTAATTCGGCCAAAAAGGGTAAGAATGTGTCAAATTCGGTTTCTACTAATGCTTTTCCTTCGAATGCTCCTTTTCCTAGTAGGTTTATGCAAACAAGGAAGGAAGAAGCTGAAAAGGACATCCTTGAGACATTTAGGAACGTTCAAGTGAACATACCCTTGTTGGATGCAATCAAGCAAGTCCCTAGATACGCCAAGTTTTTGAAGGAGTTGTGCACCACTAGGAAGAGGATGTCGACCAAGGAAGTGGTAAAAGTAGGTGAGAATGTGTCCGCCATCTTGCAACGCAAACTACCTCCCAAATGCAAAGATCCGGGTAGTTTCACCATTCCTTGTGTCATAGGTAACACTAGATTTGAATCTACCATGCTTGACTTAGGTGCTTCTATAAATGTTATGCCATATTCCATATATGCATCTATGAACCTAGGAGCATTGAAAAAGGATGGTGTTATCATACAATTGGCCGATAGATCTAATGCCTATCCAAAGGGAGTTTTGGAAGATGTTTTGGTGCAGGTTAATCATTTGATCTTTCCGGCGGATTTCTATGTCCTTGAGATGGATGAATCGGATCATGCACCCTCGCTGCCCATTCTACTTGGAAGGCCATTCATGAAAACGGCCCGGACTAAGATTGACGTGTTTAATGGAACTTTGTCCATGGAATTTGATGGGGAAGTTGTTAATTTCAATCTTTCTGATTCTATTAAGTATCCTAGTGAAGATCATTCATGTTTCTCTATTGATACTGTTGACTCTTTGGCCCAGGGATACCTTGAAGATTTGAATGATGATATGCTTGAAAAAGTCATTACAAGTGGTGTAGAAGTCAAAACCAAGGGAGCAACATCCATGCAACCCCACGGCACAAATACACTATCCTATGCCGTGCCTCCTAGTGAGGATTTTCTTGAAGTAGTTGCTGCCCTTGAGTCATCACCAATACATGATGGTAAGTTTCCTAACAAAGAGTCCATTCCCATTTCGACTAACAAGTTGCTTCCATCCATAATTCAGGCACCTATCCTTGAACTCAAACCTTTGCCAAGCCATTTGAAGTACATTTTCTTGGGAAAAAATGAGACACTGCCTGCCATCATATCATCATCCCTCACGGCACAAGAGGAGGAAAAACTCATGCATGTGTTGAAGGAGTACAAATCTGCCCTAGGATGGACATTGGCCGATATCAAAGGTATAAGCCCCACAACTTGTATGCATCACATATTTCTTGAGGAGGGGACCAAACCAACTAGAGAGGCTCAACGCCGTCTTAACCCTCCAATGATGGAAGTTGTGAAAAAGGAGATAATCAAACTTCTTGATTGTGGAGTCATTTATCCTATCTCCGATAGTCGTTGGGTTTCACCTATCCAATGTGTGCGTAAGAAATCCGGAGTGACGGTTGTGGAGAATGCCGAGAATGAGCTTGTACCCATGAGAATCCAAACCGGTTGGCGTGTATGCATCGATTATAGGAAGATAAATGCCACCACAAGGAAGGACCACTTCCCATTGCCATTCCTAGATCAAATGTTGGAAAGGTTAGCGGGTCATTCTTTTTATTGCTTTCTTGATGGATATTCAGGTTATAATCAAATTGTCATTGCCCCGGATGATCAAGAAAAGACCACTTTTACTTGTCCCTTTGGAACATTTGCATATCGACGCATGCCATTTGGTTTGTGCAATGCCCCTGCCACGTTTCAAAGGTGTATGGTAAGCATATTTTCTGATTATGTTGAAAGGATTATTGACATATTCATGGATGACTTTAGTGTTTTTGGTGATTCTTTTGATAAATGCTTGGATAATCTCACTTTAATCTTGAAACGTTGTGTTGAAACAAACCTTGTTTTAAATTGGGAAAAATGCCATTTTATGGTTAAACAAGGTATTGTTTTGGGTCATATAATCTCTGAAAAAGGAATTGAAGTTGATAAGTCTAAAGTAGATCTTGTACGCTACTTACCCTCTCCTACTTCGGTTAGAGAGGTTCATTCTTTTCTTGGTCATGCAGGATTCTATAGACGATTTATCAAGGACTTTTCCAAGATTGCACAACCCCTATGCCGCCTCCTCCAAAAAGATGTGTCTTTTGAGTTCAACGAGGCATGCGAGAAGTCATTCAAGCATCTCAAAGAGCTCCTAACCACGGCAACCATCATAACTCCCCCGGATTGGTCCATTTGAATTGATGTGTGATGCCTCGGATTATGCACTTGGGGCTGTTTTGGGTCAAAGGAAAAATAAACAGTCACATGTTATTTATTATGCTTCCCGCACTTTAAATGATGCTCAATTGAATTATTCTACAACCGAAAAAGAACTCTTGGCTGTTGTATTTGCTTTAGATAAGTTTAGATCATATCTTATTGGCACTAAAGTAATTGTTTTCACTGACCATGCAGCCTTGAAGTATCTTTTCACCAAAAAGGAGGCCAAACCAAGGCTCATTCGTTGGATGCTCCTACTTCAAGAGTTCGATATTGAAATTAGGGACAAGAAAGGTTGTGAAAACGTGGTGGCTGACCACTTGAGTAGATTGGTGCGTGAAGAAGAATCCCTCCCCATTTCTGAGACGTTTCCGGATGAACAACTTCTGTCCATTGAGGTAAGTACCCCTTGGTATGCCGATTTGGTCAATTTCTTGGTGACTAAGCAAGTTCCTAACACCCTAAGCAAGGTCCAACGTGATAAATTGATACATGATGCAAGATTTTATGTGTGGGATGATCCATATCTATGGAAATATTGCCCAGATCAGATTATTAGAAGATGTGTGCCAACTTCTGATTTTAACTCAATTCTAGCATTTTGTCATTCTTATGCATGTGGAGGCCATTTTGGTACCCAAAGGACAGCTCGTAAAGTGTTAGAATCTGGTTTTTATTGGCCTACATTGTTCAAAGATGCTAGAATGTTTTGCTTAACATGTGATAGATGTCAAAGAACAGGTTCTATTGGTGCAAAAGACCAAATGCCGCAAACACCCATCTTCAATGTTGAAATCTTTGATGTTTGGGGTATTGATTTCATGGGTCCTTTTCCTTCTTCATTTGGTTTCACTTATATTTTGCTTGCGGTTGATTATGTTTCTAAATGGGTAGAAGCAAAAGCTACCCGTACTAACGATTCTAGAGTGGTTTCAGATTTCATCAAGACTAACATTTTCTCTAGATTTGGGATGCCGCGGGTATTTATAAGTGATGGAGGTTCACATTTCTGCAATAGGACCATTGAGGCACTCTTCAAGAAGTACAATGTCAAGCATAAGGTTTCAACACCTTATCACCCACAAACAAGTGGCCAAGCCGAAGTATCAAATAGAGAGGTCAAGCAAATCTTGGAGAAGACCGTGGGGCCTAACCGGAAGGATTGGAGCATGCGTTTAGACGATGCACTATGGGCATATCGCACTGCCTACAAAACACCCCTAGGGATGTCTCCATTTCGGCTAGTTTATGGAAAACCTTGTCACTTACCTGTGGAGCTAGAGCATAAGGCACATTGGGCCATCAAAACGTTCAATTTGGACTTAGATGCTGCTGGAATGCATCGGAAGCTCCAATTGAATGAGCTTGAGGAACTAAGGAATGAAGCCTACGAGAATGCCCGCATTTACAAGGAAAAGACGAAGGCGTTTCATGACAAGATGATTAGGGGCAAAACCTTCACAATTGGGCAGAAAGTTTTACTTTTTAATTCTCGTCTACGTTTATTTCCCGGAAAGTTACGTTCTAAATGGATTGGACCTTTTGTTGTTACTAATGTTTTTCCACATGGTGCAGTTCAAGTCCAAAGCTTAAGGAATGGGGTGGAATTCAAGGTCAACGGACATAGATTGAAGCCATACTATGAGAATGCCGTGGGGCAGGTTGTGGAGGAGATCTCACTCCATGTCGTGGGCACCAATGGTGCCTGAACGTGTTCTTCGTCCGGCTGCAAGACGTTAAAGAAAGCGCTACTTGGGAGGCAACCCATGCCATTCAACAAAGGAAGACCTAGAAAGCACTCCAATTCCAGATTTGCGTTCCTAAACCCTTCTCTTTGTTGATTCTTTCTAATCTGCCTATTTAGTTGTTTTACTTGCTGTTTGTGTGTTTCTTTGTGTGATTCTATGCTTAAAACATTGAGGACAATGTTTGATTTAAGTGTGGGGCGGTAACTAAGTGTTTTTCATGCAAATTCGTGGGATTTTATCACCCATTATTTCAAAACTTGTTCCTTGCTGTTTTTAAGTGTTTTTAAGCAGTTTTGGTGTGTTTTAGTATGTTTTGAAGTAAAAATCCGAAAATCAAAGAAAATTTTGAAAAATTTGTTTTAAAAAACCCAAAAGAGAGTTGTTTTTGTGTGTTTGTTTGTGTCTTAGGGTACCTTCCAACACAATGATGAGGATTTGGTTTTTAAATACATGGCTGTTAAAGAGAGTGATTAACATGGATGAAAGTTTGATTTATGATAGGAGCATATTCATGCGACTTAAATGGCTTGTTCTCGTGCATTTACGTTATGTTTCTTTAGTTATTTTAGTCCTTTATGCTTCTTTTGTGTGTTTTCAGGTTCTAAGGGCAAAGTATGCAAAAGGATGCCTTTTGGAGCCTTTTGGAGCAAATTAGAGATTGGAATGGATATCATATGCTTGGAGCCAAGAGGATGGACGAAATTGAAGGATTCCTCCTCCATTGCAGGCACATGCACATTCAATCATTCTCTCCCAAAACCGTGCACATGCCTTCTCCTTGCATTTCCAGCCATTCCACATGCTATTTCAGCCACATGCACTCATAATCATTCAACCAACATGTGCACATGCAACCTAGCTGTCATGTTCCCCCCATTTCACCTATAAATACTCATTCATTCACACTCATTCATACACAATTCATTTCACAACAGAAATTGGTCCCTTGGGGCCGTGCCCTTCACAAAGTCCATCCATTCCATTCATACACTCTTCCAATTCAGAATGTAGACATCAAACCACCCTTGCCATGCTCTCCCTTACAATCCAAACACCATCCTTCCATTTCCACCACTTCCCAAACCATTCACACCATCAAACTCACCTTAGACCTTGTGCCACAACGAAGAGGAAGAGAAGAGTGCCTAAACGTTCATACAATTCAAGTTTGAGTTGTTGGAATGTTTAGGTGTTTCTTTGATTTCAATGTTAATTTCAATACTCTTTGTTTTGTACGTATGAGGAATGGAAGAGAAGAGTGCCTAAACGTTCATACAATTCAAGTTTGAGTTGTTGGAATGTTTAGGTGTTTCTTTGATTTCAAAGTTATGAGGAAATTCGAAATATATGTTTATGCTTGCATTTTGATTTGATTACTTCTAATTACGTTTCATAAGTTGTGATTCAATTTGTTTAACCGTTTGATTGATAACTTATTTATGTATGTTTATTGAGAGTGCACGCTTAATTTTCATGCATGAATATGACGCTAGAATATAAGTGAGTTTCACCTAATAGTTATGAACTTATATTCACAAGTAGTGGAGGTTGCTTATAAACAATCGCGTTAAATAAATTCTTGGCATAAGTTTCGTGCAATCATAGTAACGAATGCCTCGTCAACACTTATAATTTTCATAGAGCGTAATGATTCTTGCTTGTACCTCTTCTATGCATTCATGTTGAGGACTTGTGGGGAATGTTTTGAATTGTTGTATGCGCTAACCCATCCAATTCAATAACGTTAGGAAGATTTGAAGGTTAATTAGTGCATCACGGTTAACTTGGGGTGTTGAGAATTAATGGTTTATTGAAATGCAATTGGAAATCATTTTATTATGCAAGTGTAACATGTGTGGAGAAGAACCTTCTAGCTAGCATTCATCCATTCATTTTCATCGCATTCATATTTAAATTCTGTCTAGTTTATTAAACTTGTTTCGTTATTTCAATTTTCGTCAAATTAAAATCCCCCTTTACTTTATTGTCTAATTTAGTTAGAACTAGCAGGACTGCCCGCGCTTTGCTGCGGGTTTTCAAATCATGAATAATATTCATAGAAAATTTAACTGAAAATGCTACAGCGATATAATCGCATTCTTAAATGTAACAATTTAGAGAACGCATGTTTTACATGAGTAACGCTCACAAAACCACAGATTTACACAATTATCTCCAAATGAAAGAAAAAGCAAGAGATGTGAATTGATCCATAAAATACGTAGTTTAATTTACATCGCTACTCATTAAGTCGACATCAAATAGAAGCTTCACATCACAATAATTAACCACAATCCTCTGTTTTTGTAAGTGCAAAATGAAAAACGGAATCAAATATTAAACCCAATATCTTCACAGCACAATGTTCAACCCAAAATCTTCACATTAGCTCAAGAACTATATTGTTTCCAGAGCTTTCCAATTTCCCAGCACGGAACGACAAACATAAAAGCATTAAAATAGCTCTAAATTAAAACAATAGGATGAACTACAAAACGATAGAGGAAAGATTAAGAGCTTACCCTCAGAAAATCAAAGCTCACCAAAATGCTTACCCTAACCAAAGAATCGTAGAGAATAAATCTGCATCAACATGTAAATTATAGAAAAAAAAAATTAAAATTTATAAATACCATCATTTCACTACTAATTTGAATAAATCCAGAAACAATATATTGGAATAATCTTTTAGGTCTTCCAATATTAATAGGTTAGAAATTCAGAGATAAAACACCACAATTCATTAAATTCAAAGTTGAACAATTCATTAAATTCAGAGCTTACCCACTGCAACATCAAATGATAGAAGTAAGACTTGTGTTAAAAGTCATGTGATGTGTGCATTTACAGACACCAAGATTTTACATGCCCAAGAAAGGGAATCACTCCATTAAAAAGAGAGGAACTACTGATACTGCAGGTACATTAACCAGACCACTAATTTTAAATGACAGCATATGCTCGAGTAAGCGAAAGACTAAATGACGAAAAGAAGAGGGTTATATACCCGTTTCAATGTCATTGTCAGGGGCCTCTTAAACCTGGTTCCAGAATGAGGATAGTCCAACACTCTCGTAGTGACTAATACTTATTGTGACCTTCACTCAGTTTGTGAATTAGAAGCTTGAAATACACCAAAAATTATATTAATAGCCATTCCCCTAATTTTAACTACTAACAGCGTAAAGAATTGGAAATTACAATTAAGACCAATGTTTTCCCCCTTTTTTTTCATTGCCATAAAAGGCAGAAAAACAAAGGCTTCTAAAACTCAAACCAACCGTCTCATTTCTTCCCAAAAATAAACACATTTTAATCCAACATTCATAAATGCGTGGTCAAACAGGGGAGAAAATTATGTTAATTTGGGCTTCAAATTTACAAACATAACTGTTTACAATAAGCATATATAACATGATTTGGTCTGCAGTGCTTTCACCAATAGTTATAAAAAACAAAGATTCTAAAGATATGCATGCAATAGAATGACTATTACCTCCAAGTAAGCAATTGCATGGTTGCAATCTAAGTTGCACACATCATGTTCAATCTGATAGCTTCAGTATAGCACTTGACAACATTATTTCAGGCTTACATTGAGCACCATCGCATAATCTTGGGCTTACATTGTGGAAAACAGAAGCACCACCAGCGTTTTTAACAATCAACGTTACTTGCCAACATCATTAGAGAGTGAACAATTAGGACCATTTTTTCTGTCCATCCATTTTAGTTGGCCTAACTCAATGTAACTAAAAAGCTAGATATTAAACCTAGAATAATGCAGAAAGATTGTTTTTTATAGTACTGCCAATGACAATTAATACATCCAAATAAAACCTAACATTCATATGTGAATAACAATGAAGGTAGAGATTACTTGCAGAAGAGATGATTGCAGTTGAGTGAATCCACAGAACTCAGTAGACTCAAACTGCAAAACAGATGGGGAAAAATCAAACCCATTAACAGAGTGGAGAAATTTTAAATCTTTAAACGAATTCTACACAAAATCATGTAAAGGGTCTGTTTTGGCTACCGAGAAACTTAGTATACATTTGAATATTATTACATTTTAATATAAAAATTAAGCTTTATTCAGATGGGAGAGATCAAAGGTTGCATCATTCAGCTTCACACATGCCCACAACACAATTTCAAAAACTGTCATCTTAAAGTCACATTCTTTATCAAACTCCCACTCCGGAATCAAAGATCCGCACCAAATCTCTCACTCTCACTCTCTCTCTGTCTTTGTCATCCAGTACGCATCCGCCATGTTTGAGGCTCAACCCTAAACCCTAAATATCGAAAAGTAACCTATATCAAGCCCCAATTGCTATCAATGAGAGCAGCCTTAACGTCTTTGGTCGGCGCACTGGTTCTCTACATTAATATGATTCATCACATTCTCTCTCGAATTTCACTCTCGCATTCCTTGAAACAAATTCTGATCATAATTCATTCCTTAAGTAGAACTAATAGATTTAAACAAAGAAGAAAAATAAAATAAAAAATAAAAAAGGAAGCTGGGTTTTTACCTCTAAACGATCTCCCAGCAACAAAAGGCTTCAATCGCTATCTTTGCACATTCGATTGGTCAGTAAAATATACAGAATAAGAGTTACATCACATATAAAGTAGAGAGAATTGGAAGACAAAAGGAGATTTAAAATGTGTAAACCTCACAAACATCACAAACCCTAGATTCTTGCTGACCAAAATCACAATTTCAAATTTGAAGCTGCATGATATGAATAGAGTTTGTAAACCTAATCCTAAAGCACAAAAGATTTGAAAACGACTCCTCACCTCAATCAGCTGAGGCTGTCATGGGCTTCAAATCTCAGTCATTCTGTGCAACCATGGCCTTTGTCCTCAATCTCAGGCCTTCATGGCTCAAGAGTGCAGGTAGTGAGAGTGATGCAACGACTCAATCTCCTCTCTCTCTCTCTCTTGAATCGTACACCCCTATGACTCTGTCTACCTGCAAGTCGTATTTCTTCCCCTTACCAAATCCCTATCGCTCTCACTCTTCCTTCCTCCCCCTCTCTCTCCCCTCCTCCTCTCTGCAAGCCGCATGCCTTCCTCTCACCAAATCCCTATCTCTATCCCTCCTGCTCTCTCTCCTGACGGCATGCTTTCACCGAGTCCCTCTGCAGCTCATAGAAAGAAAGGAAATGAAAGTCTCCCTAACCCACCCAATCCGTTCGAAACCCTACAGACTAAAACGACCATCGCACCCCTACCTTTCCAGGATTATCAACACACGGCATCAAGAATTAATGAAATAAGTTTAACCATATATTCAAACAACAATGATATAAACAACATAGAAATAAAATTGCAGAAAAATCTAAGGTTTAGATGAGAGAAGAATTAAAAGCATCTATTCAATTCAGGTGCTTGAAATTCATATGTTTACAATTCATCTACTGAATGGAGCATGTAGAAATTGACTAAATTCATACATATGTTTGGGACTCATCCTTCTTCCTCATAAAAATTGCTCCGAACTGCAATTTTCAATACAATTTGAGCCAAAATTTAATTCAGTATCTGTCATCATCAAAATCTTCTTCCGAGTCAAAACTCATGATTGGGGGAGTTCAATAAGCAACAGATAATTACCTAAAGGTTTCATCCACCAACAACAATCCCTTCCTCAATAGCCGAATGAAAAAAAAAAAAAAAGTTTAAATTTTGATGGTGCTTTCTGTGCCAAAGATAAGATGAAAGAAAACTTAACATGTGTACCTATTCAGGTAGAGTGAACAAAGATTTTATACAAAACAGAAAAATTAGCAATTTGTAAATTTATTTTGTCATGCCATAAAGTTTTTAAGAATCGAGTAACATATATTTTTGGACATACTGGTTCTTTGCACGAATAAACTGAAGGTGTAACCCCGCCTTCTTCTGTGGAATGCTTCTCTAACTGCAATAGCAGACAAACTGATGATGATGGGGACTACTAAATTCCTGAAAAAAACATAAAATTTTGAAGCTTTACAAAGTGTAACAATAAAACTGCACCCCGTGGAGAAACAACATAATTCACTAACCTCAATAAAGTCAGAAGTATCCGCATCCTGCCTGTCTGAATTCCTGAAAAAAGCATGAAATTTTGAAGCATTACAAAGTGTGCCTTTTAAAACTTGGACACACGGCCTTCTTCTTCTTTCTGAAATTATCAAAACTAATCAAATTGTGGAATTCCAACCGTTAAAATGACATACCAGACTGAAGAAACTTCAGCAGTTAGAAGATCATAGCAGCAAATGCATCAAAAGAACAAAAAACTATATGAAAATTACAGAACCTAGATGAAAGGAAAACCAAAAAGCATCAATAAAATGAGAAACAGAAGAACTCACCTAAGAATTAGAGTCCCAAGAAAGCAGCAGGTTGATTTGATATGCCAAACTGCACGGCTTTTATATATCAATGTTTGAAACAATCTTTCAAATTTCTAAAAAAAATAATAATACTTTGAAATAATGAACAAAATCTACAGAACCCAGAACCCTTTAAAGCCAATTATATGTGGGGGTGGGGTTGTGGGATCACAAAAAGTCCAAATTTTTTTTGCACCTCCCATGAAAATTAAACATTGACATTGATTCACAGAGAAGAATATGGACAACGACAAAGATGGGATGCGCGCCTCTGGGGGGGAAGAGGGGGGGGGAGGTGTGGTGGAGGAGAGGGAATAGACGCAGACCAAAAATATAAACTTTAAAAAAAAAATCATACGAAGATATTGTTTTAACAATTAATGGCATATATATATATCAAGGAGACAAATAGTTGCAGAGGCTTGGATTATACCTTTTCATCTTGGATTTGAGAACTTTGTGGCCTCCGCCTTATTTTTGAACACCAGATTTGAGCTCTGTGTGCTCAAATTAAATCAGTTCATCCAGGCATGGGCTTCAGATCTCACTAACTCTCTGAAAGCTTGGGCTTCCTCCTCAATTTCCGTCATATTCTCTCTGCGCTGTATCCCTCCTCCCTCACTCAATCAGGTCAGAGAGCAGACAAATTTGATGTGGACTTCAATGTATATAAATCCATGGTTGAACTCATTTCCTGACACACTGAGTGAAAGAAATGAATCATCAAATTAAGATCCACATAATTAGTTGCATTTGTCACCAAAATACCAATCATTCCAAAACACCATTGAAGCACTGAAAAATCACAAATTTCACCAAATTCAAAAGCACCCAACACCCACCAATAAAATTTGGAATAAGTCCGATTAAAAGGATGAGATTGCTTGAAACAAAACCCCCAAAATCACAAAAATGAAATTTTAACAGAAAACCCATTTCTAAGCCCAAACTTACACACTTCTAACACATAATTTTCAAACCACAAAATTACCCACCCTAAAAAGTGAACCTGTTTATAATGGTCAAACCCATATGATCAAACTCACCGAATACTGAAAAAAAAAATTACAATTAATAATTACCTCAACAGCTAACAGAGCCAAAGCCAAACCCCAGAGCTTCGAATGGCAAAAATGATAACAGAAACATGAATAGTCCTTCTTCCTTCCCCACTACTGCTGCCACTTTCTCTCTCTAAATGAGTTACCATTACACCAAACCATTAGCATGCAAGTATTTAACTACAATGTTTAGTGCTTTGCAACTGAGCCATGATACTGAATCAAAAGAAAAAAAAAATCATATATTCTTGGACATTTTATCATGAGATCATACCACCACAATGCTCAAGATCCTAAATTAGTATACATTTGCATACGCAAAATCTATGATCTTCAATTCAGACCAACCCTCGTACATTTGCAGCTCAAATCAGCACAGGAAAAAAATGCTAGGCATGTATGTTCCCCCAAAAGTGAATTTATCAGTCTTTGAGATGGGCAATAAAAACCTATCAACATTGTGCATTCAAGAATCATTTTTCTTTAAAAAAAAATAATAATAAATAAATATTTTAAAAAATCAGCTTTTTTGATAATGAATCCAATTAAACAGTTCAGAATCAGAAGTCAACAGAGCAAAAAACAAAATCAAGTCACTTTTTATATACATTTTAAATCAATTAGATCAATCAGATAACAGAAAGAAGATGGAATTCCACAAAAACTGTAACAATAGTCAGCTCATTTAGGTACAATTACTACGAAGATTGAAGTCGAAAACATAAAAGGAAGTAAATTTAAATCATTTTTCCTACACTTTCCCAGCAACCAAGCAGAGAACTAAGAAATTGAAAGCAAATGAACTGATTGGCGCAATCAATTTAACCAAAGAAATCCGATTTTACTACGACGGGGGTAAATATGATGAAAATGGTGAGAAATTACTTACAGAGAGAGCTTCGATGACTTGGCCCAGAAAGCCAAAGAGGAGATCCTTTCTTATGAGAGAATCAAAAAAGTTCTAAGCTTTTAATTTTGCAATCACTTTCAGTTCTTCATCTCTTACTCTAAATCCCAATTACAGAAATATCTAAACTTTACTTCAATTTAATATTGTTTCCCCAGAACAGCACAATCCCACAAAAATAAAGTTAAAAAAAAAAAACAACAACAACAATAAATCATGAATTAAATTAAACTTCTCACCTCCACCTCCAGCAAAGCTTTCACATTCTCAACCTGTCACAAAAAACAAAAAATAAATAAATAAATAAAGAACTTGAATATAGCAAATCAGCAACCCTACTCCCCCTCTTTCTCCCTCTCCCTCTCCCTCTGCAATTCACGTGTGCACCCCCTCCCTCTGGAACTCTCCCCCCGTGAAACCCCTAAACCCCGCGCGTAGGCCCTATATCTTATGGCTGCAACCTCACGAATCGTCCCCATCACCTCAATCCTACCGAACCACAAATCAGGTATAATTTATGAGAGTAATTGTAAAAACTGGATAAAACACTTTAAATAACTATTAAGTTTTGAATTAAACTGAAGAAAATAGTTCAAACTAAGAAAATCCCAGTAAGTGGAAAAGGATATGGTGAGTGATTAGTGCCTAGGAATTGCTCAGAAGCACATATCCTTCGAATTCCTCACCGCAAAAGCAGCAGGCCTATAAGTAAAAAATAGAAAATGGTAAAATTAGAACGAAAACAACTTTTATAGAGAGCAAAAAAATGGGTTATGTTGCAGAACATCCAACTACCATCAAATTATGGATAATCAAATAATGAATTGCCATCAAAATTCCAAAATATAATCTGACAATTGGATACAAACCGAAGAACCAGAAGGTGAGGAGGACGATGATGCAGGACCACGCCAAGTGTCATCTGTAATCATGTTGACACCTCATCGGCATATTACCACCGTACGAAGTGCCGATTTCGTGGTTTTGCTCCAGCTCCGGATGCCAGAAATGGGTGTGTTGGTAGCACTGATTGTCATCGTCCTCCTCCCGAACCTGCGAAGCTCTCAAACGTCATAGCGGCAGTGGCAGCAACAGCAGCATCGCCTGAAGTATTCCTATTGGTCGAAGCAGCAGCAGAAGAAGAAGATGAGGAAGACGATGGATGTTCTTCCATTGCAAAGAGAGAGGGAAAATTGGGGGGAAATTAATTTCAGAACCCTGATCCTAATTTAGATGAAAAGGTAACGTACACATGAAGGTCTGAGGAAGAAGGTCCCATGACGATGGATTTAACTGAGATTATGAAGAGGAATGGAGTGAGCAGCGCTGGGGCTAGGTTGAGAGAATGGAGAGAGAAGTCTCGAATTTGAGAGAAATGAGAGAGAAACGGTGCTAGGGTTACAGAGTGAGAAAAGGGAAGAACGGGGGATTTGATGGATGGTTATCGAGAGAGCAGGGAGAGAGAAAGAGGGAAAGGAAAGGCGGTGGCAATTTTGTAAATAAAGTGAAATTCGGCTCAATCCTACGGACAAAATTACCCCCTAACTTTTGGGAATTACCTTTCCAACCCAGCCCAGATCTGATGGTTTTTGTTGTAAATAGCGTGAAATCGAGGGGTAAACAATTGACTGTAGCCCAATGAACAGTCAATTGCTCCCTAGTTTTAGAATAGATAAAGTGTCTTAGTTTGTGTTTATAAGAGTTTTGAGTCATTTTGTTACACAAATTCGTCCAAATTTGTGTTTGTGCTCAAATCTGCCCAGAAAGTGGTTTTTAGGCAGATTTGAGTGTGTTTATGTTGTTTTGAGTCTTTTGGTTTGTTTTAGTGTTTTAAAGTTTAGTTTTGCATTCTTTGAGTCTAGTATAGTGTTTTATATTGTTATTTTACGTTTGAATCAAGCCATAATCTTAAATTCGTCCAACATTGGGTTTAAGGTCAGAAACTGCCTAGTTAGTGTTTTTAGGCAGTTTTGAGTCTTTTGAACTTGTTTTGAGTCCTTTGAGTCTTTGTGAACGTTTTTAACTTTGTTTTTTATGTTTGTGAGTCAAATCCAAGTGATTAACAATCCCTCCTAATCCCCGGTCCAGAACGATCCCTACTTACATACTTACTACAATTGATAAAAAGAGGGTTTAATTTGTGTGCGTATAAATCTCGCATCAATTTACTCTATGTTTATGCTTGGTTGTGGTTATAACTTATGAATTCACATGCAATCATAAAAGAAAAAAATCAGTTTTTGTAACATGCTTGAAGGAAGGAACTCAAATTAACGCTACAACCTTGTGAGACTTGAACCTAAACGTTTATTTGGAGAGTTAAAATCTGTGCATTCTTTGTTTTCTAAAATCGTTGCATGATCTCATTATTCTTTGCTTGGTTGCTACTTAGAAGGCGTTTCATCATTTAGTTCCAAACACTAGAAGTCATGCCCATTTCATTCAAAGCATGGTATTGATTAGCATAACACATTTTCAAGATGAAGTTGTGTAGTGACCACCACTTTAGCCAAAAAGCCGTGTGCCCTACTCCATTATATGTTTAGGTGTTAACCCCATTGAGCCTTGTTTAGCCTTTTCTTTGTTAACCCACATTACCCTCACCTAGCCTAGATTAGGACTATCCATACCCTCGTTCTTAAAGTATAGTAAGCATGATTCAAATGGAATTCCTTTATGGCAGAAACCAAGTGTGGGGGAAGTAGAAAGAAAAGAAAAGAAAAAAAAAAAAAAAAAAAAAAAAAAAAAAAAAGAGTATGAAAAGAGTTGAACAACATGAGAAAAAGAGTTCCAAGGTGTTGTTTGTTGAAGAAAGGGTCCAAAAAGTTGAATTCAGCCCCAAGAAGTTGTTTAAAGTCTTCCCCTTGTGTTTTTAAGTTAATTTCTGCAAACTAAGTGAATTCTAAGTCTTAATTTCATTACTTTGCTTACTAATGCTTGAAGTAACGTTTGTTATTTTTCCCTATCCTTTCTTTGTTAACCAATACCCCAAGCCCCGTTGCAACCCTTAAACTTCTATCTTGAGTGTTATGTGTTTCAATTTGTTGAGTTTGAATTTGGTATGAGCATATGGTGTCACTGGTTCTCGCATCTAAGTAGTAGCATTCCATTCATGAGATCATATCTAAACATGCCTATTAACTCCGGAAATTGCGTTCTTTGTGATAACATATATGTGAGCATTCGTTTTTATATCTACATCAATTCTCTCACATATAACTAGTATAGGGTGTGTAGTTAGAAAATCTGAGTGAAAATAGAGTGCAAATCTATTAAGGATAGAAGGAATTCTCTAAGGCATGTTACTACATTCAAAACATTGTTTTAATTGGTTAATTGTGAACTAGTAAGTAGTGACTATGATTAAGCATGTGCTTAAGTGTTAAATTGACTCAAATCTGTGGGAATGATAATCTTTAACATGTCATGTGCATTGGAAATCCCTGAGGCAAACGTTGGAAGGTTTAGATTATGTTTGCTTGTTTTGTCTTGTTTTATTTCTTTGTTTTGCTCGAGGACTAGCAAAAGCTAAGTGTGGGGGAATTTGATAGGAGCATTTTTATGCGACTTAATTGGCTTGTTCTCATGCATTTATGTTGTTTTTCCTTAGTTAGTTTAAGTGTTTAAAGTCATTTTCGTGCAATTTCAGGTTTTAGTGTCAAAGTATGCAAAAAGAAGCAATTTGGAGCATTCTAGAGCATTTTTGGGCCAAGATTGGATAGTGCAAGCATGGAGGCATGAGGATGGACGAATTTGAAGGCTTGAATTCAGTTAGGGAGCTGCAAGGGGGCCTAAAAAAAACCTTATTTCTAGAAGGCTTTATCTATTCACACATGGTGCCTAATTTCTAGCTTGTCTCCTAGCCGTCCTACCTTGTCTACTAGCCGTCCTAGCTTGTCACTAGCCGTCCTACCTTGTCTCCTAGCTGTCCTAGCTTGTCTCCTAGCCGTCCTACCTTGTCACTAGCCGTCCTACCTTGTCTCCTAGCCGTCCTATCTTGTCTCCTACCTTGTCCAAGCTACACACATATATCCTTTAAGTGTTTCATGTATAAAATTTCTGGTACAAAAAACCTTTTGGTTTCAACTAAGTCCAAAACCTTTCCTAGCCCTATAAATAAGGCTTTGCAGCAAGGCACTTGGGGGGATCACTCATTCACCCAATTTTCGTCCATTCATCTAGCCACACCACTCTACACATCCTAAAATCCTAAAAACACAATTCCAGCCAAACACTACACCTTGCCGTGCCTATCCTCCATCCAATTCCATAATCCCTGATCCTAAAACACATCCCAACCATCCCATCCACCTTTGTGCCATAGCAAGGAGAAAGAAGGAAAGACTCTTGGATGCTCAAGCTTCGTCGTTGGTGCATTCTAGGTGTAATTCGTTTTATGATTTCAATGTTTAATTTATTTTCCTTTCATTTTGCTATGAACATGAGTGGCTAAACCCCTATTGGTTAGGGGTGATTTCGAAGCCATAACTATGTGTGCAAGTTGATTTGATAAATTCCAGTTATGAGTTCTTGAATCGTGAATGCAATTGGCTTAACTGTGCGAGTAATAACGTATTTGTGTTTGTTAATTAGGGGTCGACACTTAATTGGCTTGCATGAATATGATGCTAGAATATAAGTTTGTTTCACATAATTGTCACACACTTATATTCACAAGTAGTGAAGGTTGCTAGTCACAATCGCGTTAAGTTCAATTCCTAGCATAAGTGTCATGATGTCATAGTCACAAGTGCTTTGTCAATGCTTATAGTTTTCATTGAACGTAATGATCTTTGATTGTATCTTTATTATGATGTCATGTAAGGAACTTTTGAAGAATACTTTGGGTTGTCGTATGATGTCATCCAATTCAATAACACAAGGAAAACTTGAGAATTAACTAAGTGATGTCACGGTTAATTTGGGGCATTGTCATTCATAATTCTATGAAGGAATAACTGGAAATCGAGTCATTTGCATACTTGTCATGTGTGGAGAAAGAACCCCTAACTAGTCCATCATCCATTAAAAACCCCAAAAACGTTTCAAAATCAGTTTTACTTTGCAATCTGTTTTCTCAACTTTAATTTCGTCCAAATCAAATCCCCTTTTACTTTGAAGTCTCAATTTAGTTAGAAATTGTTTTGGTTCATGTTTTTAAGTGTTTTGAGTCAAGTTTTCAACCAATTTCGTCCAAATTAGTGTAGGTGCTCAAAACTGCCCAGAAAGTGGTTTTTAGGCAGTTTTGAGTCTTCTAGTTGCTGTTTTGAGTTTTTGTTTTGTTTTAGTGTTTTAACTTTGGTTTTTCATTCTTTGAGTCCAAATTAGTGTTTTTAACTTTGTTTTGGAGTTCTTAGGTCAGTTTTCAAGAGTTTAGCAATCCCTCCTAATCCCCGGTTTTGAACGATCCCTACTTACATACTTTGCTACAATTGTCAGAAGAGGGTTTAATTTGTGTGCTTAATATATTTCGCATCAAGAGTGCACGTTTAATTTTCATGCATGAATATGACGCTAGAATATAAGTGCGTTTCACCTAATAGTTACGAACTTATATTCACAAGTAGTGGAGCTTGCTTATAAACAATCGCGTTAAACGAATTCTTGGCATAAGTTTCATGTGTATTCCATAGTAACGAATGGCTCGTCAACACTTATAATTTTCATAGAGCGTAATGATTCTTGCTTGTATCTCTATTATGCAATCATGTAGGGGACTTGTGGGGAATGTTTTGGGTTGTCGTATGCAATCATCCAATTCAATACCGTTAGGAAGATTTGAAAGTTAATTTAAGCGGATCTAATTAACTTGGAGCATTGAGAATTCATGGTTTATTGAAATGCAATTGGAAATCATTTTATTATGCAAGTGTAACATATGTGGAGATGAACCCCTTGGCTAGCATCCATTCATTCCATTTCATCAATTTCATATTTACATTCTGTTTTAATTGCAATCTGTCCATTTAATTTAGTTTCGTCAAAACCTTAATCCCCCTTTACTTTATTGTCCAATTTAATTAGAAAGTGTCTTAGTTTGTGTTTATAAGAGTTTTGATTAAATTTATTTCCCAAATTCGTCCAAATTCACCAAAGTGTTCAAAACTGCCCAGAAAGTGTTTTTAAGGCAGTTTTGAGTGTTTTGGGTGATGTTTGAGTCTTTTGATTTGTTTTAGTGTTTTAAAGTTAGTTTTGCATTCTTTGAGTCTAGTATAGTGTTTTATATTGTGTTTTTACGTTTTTGAGTCAAATCCAAGTGATTAACAATCCCTCCTAATCCCCGGTCCAGAACGATCCCTACCTTAATCCCCCTTTACTTTATTGTCCAATTTAATTAGAAAGTGTCTTAGTTTGTGTTTATAAGAGTTTTGATTAAATTTATTTCCCAAATTCGTCCAAAATACTCAAGGTGCTCAAAACTGCCCAGAAAGTGTTTTTAAGGCAGTTTCGAGTGCTTTGGGTACTGTTTGAGTCTTTTAGTTTGTTTTAGTGTTTAAAGCATTTAGTTTCGCATTCTTTGAGTCTAGTTTAGTGTTTTAAACTTTATTTTACGTTTTTGAGCCAGTTTCCAAGCGATTAACAATCCCTCCTAATCCCCGGTCCATAACGATCCCTACTTACATACTTACTACAATTGTGAAAAAGAGGGTTTAATTTGTGTGTCAAGTTAATTTACACATCAAAATCCAAGATGTTTGCACTTATAGGTTGAGAACTACGAGTCATAAACTAGTACCTACAAACAAGAAAAGAAACTAGGTCAGTAGCTAAAACAAAAAGAAACAACGGGGGATTAGCAAAATTGCTAATCCCTGGCAACAACGCCAAAAATTTGATGTGATAAAAGATAGCACTCAAATTAAACCCTCTTTTTCACAATTGTAGTATAGATATAAGTAGGGATCGTTCTAGGCCGGGGATTAGGAGGGATTGCTAATCTAATGAAAATTGACTCAAAGATGTGAAAATATGCTTAAAAACACTTTAAATAAACTCACAAGACTCTTACTAACTTGTATGACCAAAAACAAACTTTTAAGACTCAAAACAACCAAAAAGACTTAATTTAGACTCTAGGACTTAATTTGGATGAAAATACACTTAGTTTTGACTCTAAAGACTCAAAAAGACTCTTTTGGACAGATTTGCACAAAGTAAGAAAAGGGGTTTTGATTTTGGACGAATTTAAAAGAAAACAAGTAACTTAAAACTTTAAAACAGATTTTGGACGAATTTAAGAAAAACTAATGGATGATGGGATAGCCAAGGGATACTTCTCCACACATGATACTTTCAAACATAAATTGATTTCCAGTTGCTTTTCCGATAAACCATGAACCTCAACACCCCAGATTAACCGTGACATCACTAATTAACCCTCAGATTTCCCTTAAGTTAGTGGATTGGATGACATCATACGACAACCCAAAGCATTCTTCAAAAGTCCCCTACATGACATCATAATAGAGATACGGTCAAAGATCATTACGTTCAATAGAAATCATAAGTATTGACAAAGCACTTGTAACTATGACATCATGATACTCATGCTAGGAATTTACTTAACATGATTGTGAAAACAACCTTAACTACTTGTGAATATAAGTTTGTGACGATTATGTGAAACACCCTTATATTCTAGCACCAAATTCAAGCATGTAAATTAAGTAGGCCTCCCTAATAAACATACAAGAATAAGTTATCCATCAAACGGTTAAGTAAATTGCGTTCACAATTTATGAAATCACAACTGGATTTAATCAACTTATATTATAAATGTAATCATGGTGTCAAAGCATCCCTAGGCTAAAACGTGTTTAGCCTCTCATGTTCATGACAAAACAAAGCAACATAGAACTAAACATTTGATGTGTAAATTAACTTGACACACAAATTAAACCCTATGGATGACAATTGTAGTATATGAGCAAATAGGGATCGTTCTAGACCGGGGATTAACTAGGGATGCTAATCAATGTGAAATTGACTCAAAAACGTAAAATAAAGTTTAAAACACTAAACTAGACTCAAAGAATGCGAAACTAAACGCTTAAAGCACTAAGACAAACCAAAAGACTCAAACATCACCCAAAACACTCAAAACTGCCTTAAAAACACTTTCTGGGCAGTTTTGAGCACTTTGGTGAATTTGGACAAATTTGTGTAATAACTTGAATCAAAACACTTAGAAACATAAACTAAGACACTTTCTAACTAAATTGGACAATAAAGTAAAGGGGGATTGAGTTTTGGACGAAATTAAACTAAATGCACAGATTCTAATTAAAACAGATTGTAAAAACGAAATTGATGAAATAGAATGATGAGAAACTAGTTAGAGGGTTCCTTATCCACACATGAACATATGCATATAATTTGATTCCCAGTTATGACTTCAACAAACGATGAATGACAATGCTCCAAGTTAATTAGGTCCGCTTAAACTAACTTTCAGATTTCCCTAGATTCATTGGGTTGAATGGAATACGCATTACAACCAAATTATTCCTAATCAAAGTCCCTAACTATGGAATACGCATGATAGAGACATTCAACAAAGATCATTAAGTTCAACGGAAATCATAAACATCGACTAGGCATTCATAACTATGGAATACGCATGTTAATCCAGCCTAGGGTTTACTAAACACAATCGTGACTAGCGATTTTTACTACTCATGAATATAAGTTCATAACGATTAGGTGAAATTCCCTTATATCCTAGTATCAAGTTTAGGCATGCAAATTAAGTGTCGACCCTCAACCCACATACATAAACAAGTTCTTAATCAAAACAGA
This sequence comes from Pyrus communis, assembly GCF_963583255.1. Taxonomy (NCBI): domain Eukaryota; kingdom Viridiplantae; phylum Streptophyta; class Magnoliopsida; order Rosales; family Rosaceae; genus Pyrus; species Pyrus communis. Next base: position 24,533,946 of record NC_084804.1, read on the forward strand.
AAAGTAAACCACATCTAAAGTTCATGAATTCATAACTGGAGTAAATCAAATCATAACCAACATATGTCCATGGTTTCAAACTTTCCCCTAACTAATTAGGGGTTTAGCCACTCATGATTACAACAAACTTAGAGAGTAATAACAAAGTAAACATTGAAAACAAGAACGAAGAACGCCTAAAAATCCCAACAACTCAATCTTCAATTGTATGAACGTTTAGGCCTCTTCTCCTCTAGTTGCTGCAGCACAAGGGGTTTTGGTGAGTTTTGGGGGTTATGGATGATGTAGAATGATGTGTTGAGGGTAGGGATGGATGTAGGGGAAGGCAAGAAGTGTTTTTGGGCAGAAAATATGTAGAATGGTGAAGTATGGCAGTGTTAGAGAGAGGGAATGAATTTCTGGCGTGAATGAATGTGTATGAGAGATGATTTTCTGAATATGGAAGAGTGAGTCTTTTGTGGCTGCAATGGATGCTTATTTATAGGTGAAAAAGAGGGAATATGACAGCTAGGTTATGATGATGAATGCATGTGCAAAGTTGGTTGAATGATTATGAGTGCATGTGGCTGAAATAGCATGTGGAATGGCTGAATGTGGTGCAATGATAATGTCTTGTGGCTGAATGGATTAAAGAATGGGAGTGCATGTGGGTGGAAATGCATGTGGGTTAAAGAGTGAATGCATGTGCAATGACAGCTAGGTTGAATTAATTAAAGGGATTGCATGTGCAAGGTTTTGGTGTGAATGATTGAATGTGCATGTGGCTGATTTATGAAGAGTGAATACATGTGGCTGCAAGGTGTGAATGATTATGGGTGCATGTGGCTGCAATGGATTAGGAATCCTTCAATTTCGTCCATTCATTTTGCTCCAAACATAAGCTGTCCATTCCAAGTCCAATTTTGCTCCAAAATGCTCTAAAATGCATCTTTTTGCTTCCTTAGCCATATGAACCTAGAAACACACGAAAATGGCATAAAGGATTAAAATAACTAAAGAAACACAACGTAAATGCACGAGAACAAGCCAATTAAGTCGCATAAATATGCTCCTATCAACATTAAAAATAAAAGATCGATTACACCTAGAAACGTCCAACACTCCAACTCGAATGCACAAACGCCCAAGGCTTGGTCTTCCTTCTCCTCTTCCTTGCTAAGTCACGGCACAAGGTCTAGGGTTGTTTTGTGGATGATTTTCTTGGTTTTGGATGGATTTAGGCAGGTGGGGTGGTGCGGCAAGGTTTGATGGTGGTGTATGGAGGTTGGGATGGAGGTTTGGAAGATGTGTTAGTGCAGGTCAATCACTTAGTCTTTCCGGCGGATTTCTATGTGCTTGTGATAGGAGCATATTCATGCGACTTAAATGGCTTGTTCTCGTGCATTTACGTTATGTTTCTTTAGTTATTTTAGTACTTTAAGCTATTTTCGTGTGTTTGTAGGTCCAAAGGGCTAAAGGAGCAAAAAGATGCATTTTGGAGACTTTTGGAGCACTTTTGGGCTAAGGATGGATAGCTTATGCTTGGAGCCAAAGTGTTGGACGAAATTGAAGACCTAATTAAAGACCAAAGTGTTGAAACCTTGTTCCCTTTAGTTTTAGGACATTTAAACCTTTCCTTAGCCGTGTAAATCCATTCCACTTCATTGCACATGCATCTTCATAAATTAACACATGCATTCACTTCATCATTGCAGCCAAATTTCCACCCACATCCATTTAATTCACATGCTTTCACATGCATTTTCACATGCATTCCCATTCACCACAGAAAACTCCTTTTGTGCCGTGCCTAATTCCATGCATTCCATTCATATTTCAGCCATGCACATTTAATCATTCATTTCCATCAATGCCGTGAGTTCCCATCAGATTTCCAACCTAATTCACATGCATTCCATCCTTTAATTCACCCACATGCACTCATAATCATTCACACCTTGCATTCACATGCATTTCCAACCTAATCACTCACCCACACAATCTGCAATCATTCAAACAAACACCATCATTGCCGTGAGTTCCCATCAGATTTCCATCATATTCACATGCCTTCCATCCTTTAAAACATTGCACTTGCACTCCCTTTAATTAATTAAGCCACTTGCACTCCCATCCATTTCATCATTGCAGCCAACACATGCTTTCACATGCATTTTCAGATTGTCCCCTTGCACATGCAGCCACATATTCATTGCACATGCAATTCCAACCCACATGCATCCTTTAATCATTCAAACATGCAGCCACATTCCCTCCTAGCTGTCATGTTCCCCCCATTTCACCTATAAATAAGCATCCATTGCATTCATTCTCATTCATACACATTTCAGTCACAAAACTCTTCCATTTTCAGAATGTAGACCTTCAAACTCCCTTGTGCCTTGCTCTCCCTTACAATCCAAACACCATCCTTCCATTTCCACCACTCCTCTTCCATTCCTCCACCACTCCCCAAACCATTCACACCATCAAACTATCCTTAGACCTTGTGCTACAACGAAGAGGAAGAGAAGAGTGCCTAAACGTTCATACAATTCAAGTTTGAGTTGTTGGAATGTTTAGGTGTTTCTTTGATTTCAATGTTTAATTTCAATACTCTTTGTTTTGTACGAATGAGGAATGGAAGAGAAGAGGGCCTAAACGTTCATACAATTCAAGTTTGAGTTGTTGGAATGTTTAGGTGTTTCTTTGATTCTCTTTGTTTTGTACCATGAGGAACTAAAACCCCCTTGGCTAGGGGGTAATTCGAAATATATGTTTATGCTTGCATTTTGATTTGATTACTTCTAATTGTGTTTCATAAGTTGTGGATTCAATTCGTTTAACCATTTGATTGATAACTTATTTATGTATGTTTATTGAGAGTGCACACTTAATTTTCATGCATGAATATGACGCTAGAATATAAGTGAGTTTCACCTAATAGTTACGAACTTATATTCACAAGTAGTGGAGGTTGCTTATAAACAATCGCGTTAAACGAATTCTTGGCATAAGTTTCATGCGTATTCCATAGTAACGAATGCCTCGTCAACACTTATAATTTTCATAGAGCGTAATGATTCTTGCTTGTATCTCTATTATGCAATCATGTAGGGGACTTGTGGGGAATGTTTTGGGTTGTCGTATGCAATCATCCAATTCAATAACGTTAGGAAGATTTGAAAGTTAATTTAATTATGCAAGTATAACATATGTGGAGATGAACCCCGTAGCTAACTTTCCATCCATTCAATTCCATCAATTTGTTCTTTCTTTTGTTGTTTCTGTTTTCATGTTTAATTTAACTTGTTGTTCAATTATGTTAAACATGTGGAACTAATTTCTTTTTAGTTAGAGGCGAATTTGAAGCCATGGACATATGTTGGTTATGATTTAATTTACTCCAGTTATGAATTCATGAACTTTAGATGTGGTTTACTTTTCTGTTTTGATTAAGAACTTGTTTATGTATGTGGGTTGAGGGTCGACACTTAATTTGCATGCCTAAACTTGATGCTAGGATATAAGGGAATTTCACCTAATCGTTATGAACTTATATTCATGATTAGTAAAGATCGCTAGTCACGATTGTGTTTAGTAAACCCTAGGCTGGATTAACATGCGTATTCCATAGTTATGAATGCCTCGTCGATGTTTATGATTTTCGTTGAACTTTATGATCTTTGTTGAATGTCTCTATCATGCGTATTCCATGGTTAGGGACTTTGATTAGGAATAATTTGGCTGTAATGCGTATTCCATTCAATCCAATGAATCTAGGGAAATCTGAAAGTTAGTTTAAGCGGACCTAATTAACTTGGAGCATTGTCATTCATCGTTCGTTGAAGTCATAACTGGGAATCAAATTATATGCATATGTTCATGTGTGGATAAGGAACCCTCTAACTAGTTTCTCATCTTTCTATTTCATCAATTTCGTTTTTAGAATCTGTTTTAATTCCAAGTTTCTGTTTTAATTTTAAATTCGTCAAAACCAATCCCCCATTGCTTTTAAAGTGTTAGATTAGTTAGAAATACATTTAGTTTGTGTTTATAAGTGTTTTGATTCAATTTGTTTCCCAAATTCGTCCAAAGTACTCAAGGTGCTCAAAACTGCCCTTAAAGTGTTTTTAAGGCAGTTTCGAGTGCTTTGGGTACTGTTTGAGTCTTTTGGTTTGTTTTAGTGTTTTAAATTTTAGTTTTGCAATATTTGAGTCTAGTATAGTATTTTATTTTGTGTTTTTACGTTTTTGAGTCAGTTTCCAAGTGATTTGCAATCCCTCCTAATCCCCGGTCCAGAACGATCCCTACTTATACATATACTACAATTGACAAAAAGAGGGTTTAATTTGTGTGCGTATAAATTCACGCATCAGCTTGAAATGGATGAATCCGAACATACCCCCTCATTGCCCATCCTCCTTGGAAGGCCATTCATGAAAACGGCTCGGACGAAGATTGACGTATTTAATGGCAATTTGACCATGGAATTTGATGGGGAAGTTATTAATTTCAATCTTTCTGATTCTATGAAGTACCCTAGTGAGAATCATTCGTGTTTTGCTATTGATATAATTGACTCTTTGGCGCAGGACTATTTAGACAATTTGAAGGACGATGCACTTGAATTGGTCATTGCACAAGGGAGGGACATGCAAAACATTGAAATAACCACCAAGGAACCCCACGGCATGCATGGGGAATCCTTGGCCATGCCCCCTAGTGAAGATATGATTGAGATGGTGGCTGCCCTCGAGTCCTTGCCATCACATTCAAGTAAGTCTTTTGACCCTATTTTAAGTTCAGTTTCGGCTAATAAGATGTTTCCCTCAGTTGTGCAGCCACCTACACTTGAACTTAAGCCGTTGCCTAGTCACTTGAAGTACGTGTTTTTGGGCGAGGATGAGACTTTGCCCGTCATCATCTCATCCTCACTCACGGCACAAGAGGAGGATAAATTGGTGCAAGTGCTTAAAGAGTACAAAATAGCAATTGGATGGACTTTGGCCGACATAAAGGGAATTAGCCCTACTATGTGCATGCATCGCATACTTCTAGAGAAGGGGTCCAAAACATCTCGAGAGGCTCAACGCCGTCTCAACCCTCCGATGATGGAAGTAGTGAAGAAAGAGGTAATCAAATTACTTGATTGTGGAGTGATTTATCCTATTTCTGATAGCAGGTGGGTTTCGCCCGTGCAATGCGTTCCAAAGAAGTCCGGAGTGACTGTGGTTGAAAATGCCGAGAATGAGCTTGTTCCTACGCGCATTCAAACTGGTTGGAGGGTGTGCATCGACTATAGGAAGCTAAATGCCACCACAAGGAAGGACCACTTCCCATTGCCATTCATTGACCAAATGCTTGAAAGGTTAGCGGGTTATGCATACTATTGTTTTCTTGATGGTTACTCTGGTTATAATCAAATTGTTATAGCACCCGAGGACCAAGAAAAAACGACTTTCACATGTCCTTTTGGTACATTTGCATATCGTCGCATGCCTTTTGGTTTATGTAATGCACCTGCCACATTTCAAAGATGCATGATGAGCATATTTTCTGATTATGTTGAGAAAATCATTGAAGTTTTTATGGATGATTTTAGCGTCTTTGGTGATTCTTTTGATGGTTGCTTGCATAATCTGAGTTTGATTCTAAAATGTTGTGTTGAAACTAACCTTGTTCTTAATTGGGAAAAGTGTCATTTCATGGTTAAACAAGGCATAGTTTTAGGTCACATCATCTCTGAAAACGGCATTGAAGTAGACAAATCTAAAATAGATCTTGTACGTCACTTACCCTCTCCAACTTCAGTTAGAGAGGTTCGTTCTTTTCTTGGCCATGCAGGATTCTATCGTAGGTTTATCAAAGACTTCTCAAAAGTGGCACAACCTCTTTGCCGTCTCCTACAAAAAGAAGTGGCGTTTGAATTCACCAAGGAGTGCACGGCTTCATTCAATCAACTCAAGGAGTTGTTGACCACGGCACCAATCATTGCTCCCCCTGATTGGAGTATCCCGTTTGAATTGATGTGTGACGCCTCTGATTATGCTTTAGGGGCTGTTTTAGGGCAAAGGAAGGACAAAAGGCCGCATGTCATATATTATGCCTCACGGACATTGAATGATGCACAACTCAATTATTCTACAACTGAAAAAGAACTATTGGCTATTGTTTTTGCATTAGATAAGTTTAGATCATATCTTCTTGGTACTAAAGTTATTGTTTTCACTGACCATGCAGCTCTGAGGTATCTTTTCACTAAGAAGGAGGCCAAGCCAAGACTCATTCGTTGGATGCTCCTACTCCAAGAGTTTGATCTTGAAATTCGAGATAAGAAAGGATGTGAAGACGTGGTGGCTGACCACCTTAGCCGAATGGTGGGTAAAGAGGAGCATATTCATGCGACTTAATTAGCTTGTTCTCGTGCATTTATGTTGTGTTTACTTAGCTATTTTAGTGTTTAAGGCTACTTTTGTGTATTTTCAAATTATAAGGCCAAAGTGTGCAAGAAGATGCAAATTGGAGTCTTTTGGAGCGAAAGAGGAGTGAATGAGTTGAAGACTTGAAGAAACGACGAATTCCTACTACAACGATGAATTCCTACCAAAACGAGGAATCCTACTCAAACAAGGTTTCCTACTTGATGTAGGAAAGTTAACCCTAGGTTTCCCGTTTTGGTAACCTTTCCTAAACTTAAACGTCCATATTTTCTAGCCACTGTGAAGGCCTTGTAGGCACTTTAGGACACAAAACCAAGGCCTTAGCCCAAATTCCAGCCCTTGCCGTGCCTTTCCCCTCCTTTCCTTCCCTTGCCGTGCAAGGGGGGGCACTTTGGTCCAATTTTATGCACAAAAGCCCTAACCCTAAACCCTAGCCGAACTTATTAAGCCATTCCCTTTAATTTTTGATTTAATTCCCTAATTCTAGCCGCCTTTGAATTAACTTTAATTTAATTTTAATAAGCTAGGGTCTATTTTCTAAAACCCTACACATTTTTATTCAACCCTAGGCCGTGATTATTCAGCCACATATTGACGAAAAGCTTTTCAGCACAATTGACATCACAGCCGCATTCCCCTTCCATTCCAGCAGCCTCCCATTATTGCCGTGCCTTCCTCCACCTTCCCAGCCACTTTCCACACCTTCACACACCATTCACCAACCTTGCCGCACACCTTTACGTCCCTAAATCCATCTATAACCCAGAAACTCACCCCAAATCATCCAACACCATCTCTGCCGCAGCAAGGAGAAGAGGAAAGAGGAACTTAGACGCGCAAAAATTCAAGTGGATTCGTTGGGCGTTCTAGGTGTAATCCATCCTTTGTTCTTTATGTTTAAATTCAATTTTATTTTTCTTGTTGTGAACATGAGAGGCTAAATCCCTATTTAGTTAGGGGGTGATTCGAAACCATGTTTATGCTTGCAATATGAATTGATTACTTTTGGTTGGAATTTCATGAATGGTGAATTCAATTTGTTTAACTGCTTGATCGATAACTTATTTATGTATGTTTATTGAGAGTGCACACTTAATTTTCATGCATGAATATGACGCTAGAATATAAGTGAGTTTCACCTAATAGTTATGAACTTATATTCACAAGTAGTGGAGGTTGCTTATAAACAATCGCGTTAAATGAATTCTTGGCACTAGTTTCATGCTCATCATAGTAACGAATGCCTCGTCAACACTTATAGTTTTCATGATGTTTAATGATCTTTGATTGTATCTTTATTGTGCTTTTCACGTAAAGGACTTTTGGAGAATGTTTTGAATTGCGTTGCGCTAACCCATCCAATTCATTAACTTAAGGAAAACTTGACGGTTAATTTAAGCGGACCTAATTAACCCGGGGTGTTGAGTTTCATAATTCATCGAAAGACCAACTGAAAATCATCTTGTATGCAAGTGTAACATGTGTGGAGAAGAACCTTCTAGCTAGCATTCATCCATATTTTCATCACATTCATATTTACATTCTGTCTTTAAATTACAATTTGTGCATTTAGTTTAATTTCGTCAAAACCTCAATCCCCCTTTACTTTAGTGTCTTATTTAGTTAGAAAGTGTCTTAGTTTGTGTTTATAAGTGTTTTGTATTCTTTGAGTCTTTTGATTTGTTTTAGTGTTTTATTGTTTAGTTTTGCATTCTTTGAGTCTAGTTTAGTGTTTTTAACGTTTGTTTTACGTTTTTGAGTCAGTTTCCAAGTGATTTAGTAATCCCTCCTAATCCCCGGTCTAGAACGATCCCTACTTGCATCTTTACTACAATTGTCAAAATAGGGTTTTAATTTGTGTGCTTAATTAGTTCGCATCAAATTTTTGGCGCCGTTGCCGGGGATTAGCAACTTTGCTAATCCCTTGGATTGTTATTTTCTGTTTAATTTAGTTTTTGTTAAAGATTCTGACCTTGTTTTATTTTCCTTGTTTTAGGTACTAGTGTATGACTCGGAGTTCTCAACCGATTCGTGAGCATATCTCGGACTTTGACAGCGATTTTGAGAGGACTTTGAGACGGAAGAGGAAGCAACACGAACCAAATCCACAAAGTTCGGAACCTGACCTCGAGGAACAAGTCCTAGAGGAGGAGGAGGAACCCACGGCAGGGATTTTTGAGGAACCACAAGTCATGGCCGTGGACACTCGGACACTCAAGCAGCTTGCGGCTTCGGGATTGGGTAATGCAGCACCTTTGTGTATCCAATATCCCCTACCTGCCGAAGGGAAGACAGAGGAGTTCGAGTTGAAGTCAAGCTTGCTCCACCATATTCCGAAATACCATGGGTTGGCCATGGAGGATCCGAACAAGCATCTGAAGGAATTCAAGGTGGTGTGTTCAAGCATGACTCCCGTCAACGTCGACGGAAGCATTTTGAAGATGAAGGCTTTTCCATTCTCTTTAATGGACAAAGCCAAGGATTGGTTGTATGATTTAGCTCCCGGAACCGTCACATCATGGGACAGCATGAAGAGGGCATTTCTGGAGAAGTTTTTCCCAACTTCTCGAATCATCCTTTTGCGTAAAAGGATAAGTGGCATTCAGCAAGAAGATGGTGAGTCTTTTCCTACGTATTACGAACGTTTTAAATCTCTTGTTGCTTCTTGTCCATAGCATCAGATGAAGGAGGAGTTACTTCTGCAATACTTCTATGAGGGGCTCCTACCAATCGAACGTCAAATGCTCGATGCCTCGGCGGGTGGAGCATTGGTGGACAAGACGCCCATGGATGCCAAGGTGTTGATTGCTAACCGAGCGTTGAACGCTCAACAATACGAAGGAGTAGGCCAACGAGGACCCCCACGGCAGCAAGTGCATGAGGTAAGTTCCACCCTCGATATTCATTCACAGTTAGCTAATCTTACTTCCATTGTGTCTCAGATGGCCGAAGGAATGAGGATGCAAGGACCAGTGGTATGCAGGGTGTGTTCGATCCAAGGACATGCTTCTGAGAAGTGCCCACAACTCATAGAAAATGGTGGATGGGAAAGCGCCAACGCAATTGGGTTTCAAGGTCAAAACCAACCAAGGAACGATCCGTATTCCAATACCTACAATCCCGGTTGGAGAGACCACCCAAACTTCAAATGGAGGGAGCCCCAACAACCACAACAACAAGGAGGCTTTAGGCAACAACCCCCGGGCTTCTTCACCAAGCCATTCGCACCCACACAAGCACCTCCACAATCTGCCCAAACAAGTTCAGGTAACACTTTAGATAATGATACACTTCTTAAGTTACTAACGAATTTGTCTCAGGGGCAAGAAAATCAAGCCAAAGCCATGCAAAACCAAGATAAGAGGGTGGAGCAATTGGAGAGACAAATTGGGCAAATTGCAGATTTTGTAGGGAAGTTTCGTGAGCAAGGCCAACTTCCTAGTTCAACCATTCCAAACCTAAAGGGAGGGTTTGAAACGGCCAACGCAATCACCTTGAGAAGTGGAAAAGAAGTTGGCATTACATCCAAACCATCACCATCAAGCCCCGAAGAGGAGGAAAAACTGAGAATCGAAGAGGAGGAGATAGGCCAACCCACGGCAAAGGTGGAAACACCTTTGCCGCAAGTTTGTAGTGATCCAAAATTGTCTAATTTGGCCAAAAAGGGTAAGAATGGGTCAAATTCGGTACCTACTAATGTTTTTCCTTTCAATGTGCCTTTTCCTAGTAGGTTCATGCAAACGAAGAAAGAAGAAGCCGAGAAGGACATCCTTGAGACGTTTCGGAAAGTGCAAGTGAACATACCCCTTTTGGATGCAATCAAGCAAGTCCCGAGGTACGCCAAGTTCTTAAAGGAGCTTTGCACCACTAGGAAGAGGATGTCGACCAAGGAGGTGGTAAAGGTAGGTGAAAATGTCTCCGCCATATTGCAACGCAAACTACCCCCCAAATGCAAAGATCCGGGTAGTTTTACAATTCCTTGTGTGATAGGTAACACTAAATTTGAATCTGCCATGCTAGACCTAGGTGCTTCTATAAATGTTATGCCATATTCAATTTATGCATCTATGAACCTAGGAGTATTGAAAAATGATGGTGTAATCATACAATTGGCCGATAGATCTAATGTTTATCCCAAGGGAGTCCTTGAGGATGTTTTAGTGCAGGTCAATCATCTCATCTTTCCTGCAGATTTTTATGTCCTAGAAATGGAGGATTCGAGCGATGCTCCATCATTGCCACTTTTGCTAGGCCGTCCGTTCATGAAAACGGCCCAAACCAAGATTGATGTGGCCAAAGGAGCACTAACAATGGAGTTTGGTGGTGATATAATTAAATTTAATGTTTATGACTCTATTAAGAATCCTAACGATTGCCATTCTTGCTTTGTCATAGATGTGCGTAAGGACATGGGGCCGAAAGGATCCATACCTATCAAGAAGGATGTATCGGGAACCACCGTTGGAGAAGAACTTGGAGTGATTGGTCTACAACCACCCAATATGGCCGAAAGTAGCAATAGTAACATTGTTGAAAGGGCTGCCATTTTTGAGCCCTCACCACACTATGTTTGTAAGTCTTCAATTCCAATCTCAATTCCTACTTCAACTAATAGGTTGTTACCTTCGTTGGTGCAGGAGCCCAATCGATATAAAGGTGGTGGGAGCAGTTATATGGATTGTCGGAACCGAAACACCACCATCAGGGAGGATCATTATCCCCGCCCATTCAGTGAGCCATACTATCTATTCTTGGAGGTTTCCATTTTCATTTCTTCATTTCTTAAGCTCCTTTGACCTTCAACCTCGTCCATTCCATGTGCTCCATTTGCATACACCACATTCCAGCTCAATTTTGCTCCAAAAGCTCCAAATTGCATCATTTCATGTAATATGTCCTTTAAACCTGAAAACACATGAAAGTAGCTTAAAAGACTACTTTAACGAAGAAAACATAACAAAAATGCATAAGAACTAGCTAACTAAGGCGCATAAATATGCTCCTATCAAATTCCCCCACACTTAGCTTTTGCTAGTCCTCGAGCAAAACAAAACAACTAAAGTAAACAAGACGAAACAAAACAAACAAAACATAACCTAAACCTTCCAACGTTTGCCTCAGGGATTTCCAATGAACATGATTTGTCAAAGATCATTACTCACATAGTTTTTAGTCTTCCTTCCCCTCAAGCACATACTTAATCATAGTCACCATTCACTAATTCACATTTAATCAATTAAAACACATCTTGAATGTAGTAACATGCCTTAGAGAATTCCCTCAATTCCTCACTAGTTACGCACTCAATTTTCACTCAGATTTTCTGACTACACACCCTACACTAGTTATATGTGAGAAGATTGATGTAGATATGAAAATGAATGCTCACATATATGTTTCACAACGAATGCAATTTCTAGAGTTAAGAAGCATGTTTAGATATGATCTCATGAATGGAATGCTACTACTTAGATGCGAGAACCAGTGACACCATATGCTCATACCAAATTCAAACTCCACAAATTGACACACATAACACTCAAGATAGAAGTTAAGGGTTGTAATGGGGCTTGGGGTGTTGGTTAACAAGGAAAGGATAGGGAAAACAAACGTTCTTCAAGCAATAGTAAGCAAAGCAATGAAATTGAGACTTAGAATTCACTTAGATTGCAGAAATTAACTTTAAATCACAAGGGAAAGATTTAGACAACTCCTTAGGGCCGAATTCATTGTTTTGGACCCTTACTTCAACAAACAATACTTTGGAACTCTTTTTCTCAACTTTTCAACTTTTTCTTCATTTTTTTTTTTTTTCTTTTTCCACGAATTTTTTTTTTTTTTTTTTTTTTGTTTTTTTTTTCCGTGCCTATAGCACACAATTCCTCATGAAAAACACTTCCCCCACACTTGTTTTCTGCCAACATAAATCAAAAGGACTTCAATTTGAATCATGCTTTGCTATGCTTCAAGAACAAGAGTATGGATAGTCCTAATCTAGGCTAGGTGAAGGAAACATGAGTTAACAAATAATGAAGGCTAACAAAGCTCAATGGGGTTAAAAACCTACAAAACATAATGACATAGGGCACACGGCTTTTTGGCTAAGGTGGTGGTCACTACACAACTTCATCTTGAATGTGTGTTATGCAAATCAATAACATGCTTTGAATGAAATGGGTATGAGTTCTAGCATTTGGAACTAAATGATGAAACGCCTTCTAAGTAGCAACCAAGCAACGAATAATGAGATCATGCAACGACTTTAGAAAACAAAGAATGCACAGATTTTAACTCTCCAAATAAACGCTTAGGCTCAAGTCTCACAGGGATGTAGTGTTAGTTTGAGTTCATTCCTTCAAGCATGTTACAAAAACTGATTTTTATCATTTGTGATTACATGTGCATTCGTAAATTATAACTACAACCAAGCATAAACCAAAGAGTATATCAAACGTCCATCCATGTTTGTAACATTCTTTAACCATCATGCCATTAAAAACCAAATCCTCATCATTGCGTTGGAAGGTGACCTATGACACAAACAAACACACAAAAACAACTCTTTTTGGGTTTTTCAAAACAATTTTTCAAATTTTTATGGTATTTTCGGATTTTTAAGTCAACACACTCTAAAACACTCTAAAATAGCTTAAAAACACTTAAAAACAGTGGGAAACAAGTTTAGACATGTTAGGTGGTAATACCCTACGAATTTCATGCAAAAATATCTCAAAACAGAATGTTACCCCCCCACACTTAAACTAAACATTGTCCTCAATGTTTTAGACACAATTAAACACATTACACATAACATAAAGTAAGCAACAAAGGAAAGGGTTTAGGGACGCAAATCTGAGTGTGGGGCGCTTTCTAGGTCCTCCTTTGTTGAATGCATGGGTTGCCTCCCAAGTAGCGCTTGCTTTTACGTCGTACAGCCGGACGAAGACCTCATTCACTCCTTACTAGGGCCCACGGCTTCCGAGGGTATGTCATCCACGGCATGCTCCACAAAGGTGTCATAATAGGGCTTCAAACGATGCCCGTTCACCTTGAATTCATGTCCCGTTTTCAAGCTTTGGATTTGGACTGCACCATGAACAAAAACATTAGTAATAACAAATGGTCCAATCCACTTAGAACGTAGCTTACCGGGAAACAAACGTAATCGGGAATTGAACAATAACACTTTCTGCCCAATTGAGAATGATTTCCCACGGATCATGTTGTCATGGAAAGCTTTGGTCTTTTGCTTGTAAATGCTTGCATTATCATACGCCTCGTGCCTTATCTCATCAAGCTCATTTAATTGCCATCTCCTTTGACTTCCCGCTTCACCGAGGTTCATGTTAAACTTCTTGATGGCCCAAAGTGCTTTGTGCTCCAATTCAACGGGAAGATGGCACGCCTTGCCATAGACAAGTCGAAAGGGGGACATCCCAATGGGGGTTTTGTACACCGTACGATACGCCCAAAGTGCATCATCTAACCGTAAGCTCCAATCCTTCCTTGTTGGCCCAACGGTCTTCTCAAGTATTTGCTTGATCTCTCGGTTGGAAACCTCGGCTTGGCCATTCGTTTAAGGATGGTAAGGTGTAGAAACCTTATGGGTGACATGGTATTTCCTCAATAACGCTTCAATGGTCCGATTGCAAAAGTGTGACCCTCCATCACTAATGATCACTCGTGGCATTCCAAACCTTGCAAAAATGTTAGTTCTAATAAAATCTGCAACCACTTTAGAATCATTAGTCCGGGTGGCCTTGGCTTCCACCCATTTTGACACATAATCAACCGCAAGCAAAATATACATGAAACCATACGATGAAGGGAAGGGACCCATAAAATCAATACCCCAAACATCAAAAATTTCAACATTTAGGATAGAAACCTGCGGCATTTGGTCCTTTGCACTAATGCCACCCATTCTTTGGCATTTATCACATGTTAAGCAAAACGTTCTAGCATCCTTAAAAATACTAGGCCAATAAAATCCACATTGTAACACTTTGAGGGCCGTGCGTTGTGTGCCAAAGTGCCCTCCACATGCATATGTATGACAAAAACTCAAAATTGAATGACATTTAGAATCATGCACACATCGACGTATAATCTGATCGGGACAAAATTTCCATAAGTATGGATCATCCCACACATAAAACCGTGCATCATGCCTAAGTTTGTCACGTTGGTGCCTATTGAACTCACTTGGAATACGTTTTGACACCAAAAAATTAACTATATCAGCATACCACGGTGTACTAACCTTTATGGACAGCAATTGTTCATCGGGGAATGTCTCTGCAATGGGTAGGGACTCCTCATTATGCACCATGCGGCTTAGGTGGTCAGCCACCACATTCTCCACGCCCTTCTTATCCCGAATCTCAATGTCAAACTCTTGTAGAAGCAATAGCCATCGAATTAGTCTAGGCTTGGCCTCTTTTTTTGTGAGCAAATACTTGAGAGCTGCATGATCAGTAAAAATAATAACTTTAGTCCCAAGTAAATATGACCGAAACTTATCTAATGCAAATACCACAGCAAGTAATTCTTTTTCAGTTGTTGAGTAATTTAATTGAGCATCATTTAATGTTCTAGAAGCATAATAAATAACATGAGGTTGTTTGTCCTTCCGCTGCCCCAAAACAGCACCAATCGCATAGTCCGAAGCATCGCACATCAACTCGAATGGAAGGCTCCAATCTGGAGGTGTGATAATGGGAGCCGAAGTGAGAGCCTCCTTGAGGTGCTTGAATGCCGTGGAGCATGCATCATGAAACTCAAACGCCACCTCTTTTTGCAGCAATCGGCATAGTGGCTGTGCAATCTTTGAGAAATCCTTTATGAACCGCCTATAAAAACCTGCGTGACCAAGAAACGAACGAACCTCTCTAACCGAAGTTGGAGAGGGTAAGTGACGAACAAGGTCTACCTTAGATTTATCTACTTCAATGCCTTTTTCAGAAATAATATGTCCTAGAACAATACCTTGTTTAACCATGAAGTGACATTTTTCCCAATTAAGCACAAGATTTGTTTCAACACAACGTTGCAAAATCAAACTAAGATTACTCAAACAACCATCAAATGAATTACCAAACACACTAAAATCATCCATAAAAACCTCAATAATTTTCTCAACATAATCTGAAAATATGCTCATCATGCATCTTTGAAATGTAGCAGGTGCATTACATAAACCAAATGGCATGCGACGATAAGCAAATGTACCAAAGGGGCATGTAAAAGTGGTCTTTTCTTGATCATCCGGGGCAATAACAATTTGATTATAACCAGAGTATCCATCAAGAAAACAATAAAATGAATGACCTGCTAACCTTTCCAACATTTGATCTAGGAACGGCAATGGGAAGTGGTCCTTCCTCGTGGTGGCGTTTATCTTCCTATAATCAGTGCATACACGCCAACCGGTTTGGATTCGAGTGGGCACTAACTCATTCTCCGCGTTTTCCACAACCGTCACTCCAGATTTCTTTGGCACACATTGGATCGGTGAAACCCACTTACTATCCGAGATAGGATAGATAACTCCACAATCTAACAACTTGATTATCTCCTTCTTCACAACTTCCATCATCGGAGGGTTAAGACGGCGTTGAGCCTCTCTAGTTGGTTTGGCCCCCTCCTCAAGAAATATATGATGCATGCATGTGGCGGGACTAATACCTTTGATATCGGCCAATGTCCAACCTAGGGCAGATTTGAATTCCTTCAAAACACGCACTAGTTTCTCCTCTTCTTGTGCCGTGAGTGATGAAGAAATGATGGCCGGTAATGTCTCCTTTTCCCCCAAGAAAATGTACTTCAAATGGCCCGGTAATGGTTTGAGATCAAGGGTAGGTGCCTGAACTATAGATGGAAGCAATTTGTTAGTCGAAATGGGAATGGACTCACGGTTAGTATACTTACCATCAAGCTTAGGTGAGGACTCAAGGGCAGCCACAACTTCAAATAATTCTTCACTAGGGGGCACGGCATGGGATGACTCTTGTATGCCGTGGGCATGCATGCAATCTGCCCCCTTTGTTTTAAGTTCCATGCCTCGTGTAATGACTTTTTCAAGCGCATCGTCATTCAAATCGTCGAGATATCCCTGCGCCAAAGAGTCAATTATATCAATAGAAAAGCATGAATGGTCCTCACTAGGGTATTTAATGGAATCAGAAAGATTAAAATTAACAACTTCCCCATCGAATTCCATGGACAAAGTTCCACAATACACGTCAATCTTCGTCCGGGCCGTCTTCATGAATGGCCTTCCAAGTAGAATGGGCAGCGAAGGAGCATGGTCCGATTCATCCATTTCAAGGACATAGAAATCCGCCGGGAAGACCAAATGATTAACCTGCACAAGAACATCTTCCAAAACTCCCTTTGGATAGGCGTTAGATCTATCGGCCAATTGTATTATTACCCCATCATTTTTCAATGCTCCTAAGTTCATAGATGCATAAATGGAATATGGCATAACATTTATAGAAGCACCTAAATCAAGCATGGCAGATTCAAATCTAGTATTCCCAATAACACAAGGAATGGTAAAGCTACCTGGATCCTTGCATTTGGGAGGTAGTTTGCGTTGCAAAATGGTGGACACATTCTCACCTACCTTTACCACTTCCTTAGTCGACATCCTCTTCCTAGTGGTACACAACTCCTTCAAGAACTTAGCATACCTCGGAACTTGCTTGATTGCATCTAACAAAGGTATGTTAACTTGAACTTTCCTAAAGGTTTCAAGGATATCCTTTTCTGCCTCTTCTTTCTTCGTTTGCATGAACCTACTAGGAAAAGGCACATTTGAAGGGAAAACATTAGTATGAACCGAATTTGACCCATTTTTACCTTTATTGGCCGAATTGGACAGATTTGGGACCATAGGGACTTGCGGCAAAGGTGGAATCACCTTTGCCGTGGGCAACCTTGTTTCTTCCTCTTCCATTTGCAAAATTTCATCCTCGTTATGACCTGTTTTTGATGTAGGAACTGCCCCAACTTCCTTACCACTTCTTAGGGTGATTGCTTTGGCTGATTCGAAACCTCCCTTCGGATTTGGAATGGTGGAACTAGGGAGTTGTCCGGGATCTCGAAACTTACCTACAAACTCGGCAATCTGCCCAATTTGTTTCTCAAGTTGATCCACCCTCTTATCTTGGTTTTGCATAGCCTTCGCTTGATCTTCCTGCCCATTAGACAACTTAGTTAGTATCTTAAGAAGTGCATCATTGTCAAGAGACGTACCTGAGGCACTTGGGCCGGATTGGGCTTGATTTTGGGGTGGGCCGTAGGTTTTGGGAAAGAACCCCGGGGGTTGTTGCCTAAAGCCTCCTTGGTTCTGAGGTTGCTGGGGATCCCTCCACTTGAAATTTGGGTGGTCTCGCCACCCCGGATTATACGTGTTGGAGTATGGATCATGTCTTGACTGATTTTGGCTTTGAAATCCAATAGCATTCGCACTCTCCCATCCGCCATTCTCGATGAGTTGAGGACACTTTTCGGAGGCATGTCCTTGGATAGAACATACGCCACATACCACAGGTCCTTGCATTTTCATTCCCTCGGCCATCTGTGACACAATGGAAGTAAGATTAGCTAACTGTGAATGAAAATCAGGTGCGGAACTTACCTCATGAACCTGCTGCCGTGGGGGTCCTCTTTGGCCTACTCCTTCATATTGTTGAGCGTTCAATGCTCGGTTAGCGATCAAGACCTTGGCATCCCTGGGCGTCTTGTCCACCAATGCTCCACCCGCCGAAGCATCAAGCATTTGACGTTCTAGAGGTAGGAGACCCTCGTAGAAATATTGCAAGAGCAACTCCTCCTTCATCTGATGCTGTGGACAAGAAGCAACAAGTGATTTAAATCGTTCATAATACGTAGGAAAAGACTCACCTTCTTCTTGCTGGATTCCGCTTATCTTTTTGCGTAGGAGGATGATGCGAGAAGTTGGAAAGAACTTCTCCAAGTACGCTCTCTTCATACTCTCCCAAGAAGTGACAGTGCCGGGAGCTAACTCATATAACCAATCTTTGGCTTTATCCATCAAAGAGAATGGAAAAGCCTTCATCTTCAAGATGTTTCCGTCAACAGTGACGGGAGTCATACTAGAGCAAACTACTTCAAATTCTTTCAAATGTTTGTTAGGATCTTCCATGGACAAGCCATGGTATTTAGGAATATGATGAAGCAAACTTGACTTTAATTCAAACTCATCCGTCTTACCTTGGGCAGCCGTGGGGTATTGAATGCACAAGGGTGCGGCATTACCCAATCCCGAAGCTGCAAGCTCCTTGAGTGTCCGGGTGTCCACCGCCATGCCTTGTGGTTCTTCAAATACTCTTGCCGTGGGTTCCTCCTCCTCCTCTAGGACTTGTTCCTCGAGGTCAGATTCCGGGTTTGGTGGATTTGGTTCGTGTTGCTTCCTTGTCCGTCTCAAAGTCCTCTCAAAATCGTCGTCAAAATCCAAGATATGCTCACGAATCGGTTGAGAACTCCGAGTCATACACTAATACCTAAAACAAGGAAAACAAAACTAGGTCAGAGACTTAACAAAAATAAAGTAAACAGAAAATAACAATCCAAGGGATTAGCAAAGTTGCTAATCCCCGGCAACGGCGCCAAAAATTTAATTCATTAAGAATTTGATTATAATCTATTGACGAACTTGAATTTAATTGAGCATATTGCATATGAAGTTGTGGTGGCTGCATAGGTCTTGAATAGAACTCCTCATATGGCTGCCAATATGCTTCCCGTTGAACTTGTTGAGCTTCCCACCACATAGAGTTCAAATGATCCCTCCAATCTCTTTGTGGACATTGTTTGGCTTGAAATCCTTGCCTATATGAAGCACCAAATGTAGGGACACTCTGCATTGTGGTCCTTTCGGCATACGGCGACAATTGAGAAGTAAGATTTGCCAATTGAGCTTGAATGCTAGCAAAATCCATATCTTACTTCTCTAGTACCTAAAATCAAAGAAAGAGAACTAAATCAAATATCAAAAGTAACAACAAACAAAGAAAACAACACTAAGTTAGAAACTAAAACGAAAACAACTAAACCAAAAAGAAAAGAACCAAGGGATTAGCAAAGTTGCTAAGCCCCGGCAACGGCGCCAAAAATTTGATGCTAACTAATTAAGCACACAAATTAAAACCCTCTTGTGACAATTGTAGTAAAGATGCAAGTAGGGATCGTTCTAGACCGGGGATTAGGAGGGATTACTAAATCACTTGGAAACTGACTCAAAAACGTAAAACAAACGTTAGAAACACTAAACTAGACTCAAAGAATGCAAAACTAAACAATAAAACACTAAAACAAATCAAAAGACTCAAAGAATACAAAACACTTATAAACACAAACTAAGACACTTTCTAACTAAATTAGACACTAAAGTAAAGGGGGATTGAGGTTTTGACGAAATTAAACTAAATACAAAGATTGTAATTTAAAGGCAGAATGTAAAAATGAATGTGACGAAAATATGGATGGAATGCTAGCTAGAAGGTTCTTCTCCACACATGTCACACTTGCATACAAGATGATTTTCGGTTGGTCTTTCGATGAATTATGAAACTCAACACCCCGGGTTAATTAGGTCCGCTTAAATTAACCGTCAAGTTTTCCTTAAGTTAATGAATTGGATGATTGCATGCGACAACCCAAAGCATTCCCCACAAGTTCCCTACATGAATTGCATAATAGAGATACAAGCAAGAATCATTAAGCATCATGAAAACTATAAGTGTTGACGAGGCATTCGTTACTATGATTGGATGAAACTTATGCCAAGAATTTATTTAACGCGATTGTTTATAAGCAACCTCCACTACTTGTGAATATAAGTTCATAACTATTAGGTGAAATTCACTTATATTCTAGCGTCATATTCATGCATGAAAATTAAGCGTGCACTCTCAATAAACATACACAAATAAGTTATCAATCAAGCAGTTAAACAAATTGAATCCACAATACATGAAATTCCAACCAAAAGTAATCAAATCATATTGCAAGCATAAACATGGTTTCGAATCACCCCCTAACTAAATAGGGATTTAGCCTCTCATGTTCACAAGAAGAAAAATAAAATTTAATTTAAACATAATGAACAAAGGATTGATTACACCTAGAACGCCTAACGAATCCACTTGAATTTCTGCGCGTCGAAGCTCCTCTTTCCTCTTCTCCTTGCTGCGGCAGTGAGGTTTTTGGGAATTTCTGGATGTTGTTTTAGTTTGGGAATGGGTTTAGGGTGGTAAAGATGTGCGGCAAGATTGTGGAGTGATGGAGGAAATTCAAGAGCAATGTGAACTCTCCAACTCAACTATTGAAAACTCGAAGGAAGATTTTGAAATCCATAATGCTATCACTTTGGGAAGTGCTATGGAGGTTGGAGCTGACCTAAAAATGTCCAAACATAGCCTAGAAGTGGATGAGGAGCTGCTAATTGAGGAGGAGGAAGAAGACATGCACACGGCAAGGGTAGAACAACCCTTGCCGCAGCCCCCTAAGCCCTCTAAACCACCCACCACAAGTAAGGACGTCCCAATTTCATGTTATTCTGATGTTATTCCACCCAATGTCCCTTTTCCTAGCAGGTTTTTGATTCCCAACCAAGAAGAGAGTAAAAAGGACATCGTGGAAGCCTTCCCAAAGGTGCAGAATGCTATTCCAATTCTTGGTGCAACACAGCAAGTTTTAGATGGTGTTGAATTCTTCAAAGGACTTTGTACACCAAGAAGAATGATTCAAGAGAAGGTAGTGGCTGGAGAAGATGTAGAAGGCATCAAAGAGGACATATTTGAAACCACAAAACCCAAAGAAGTTGAATTTGATGACATTGGACAAGTCATAACCATCACATGCAATCTGGCCAAGTCCAATATCCCTGAAACTTTCAAAGGAGTGGTGTTTGTAGTAAAGATGTAAGTAGGGATCGTTCTAGACCGGGGATTAGGAGGGATTGCTAAACACTTGGAAACTGACTTAAAAACTCAAAAACAAAGTTTAAAACACTAAACTCGACTCAAAGAATGCAAAACTAAAAGTTAAAACACTTAAACAAACCTAAAACCCAAAACAGCAACTAGAAGACTCAAAACTGCCTAAAAACCACTTTCTGGGCAGTTTTGAGCACCTACACTAATTTGGACGAAATTGGGTGAAAACTTGAATCAAAATACTTAGAAACACAAATCAAAACACTTTCTAACTAATCTAAGACTTCAAATTAAAGGGGGATTTGTTTTGGACGAAAATTTAACATAAAACAGAAACTTTAAACTAAACAGATTGTAGAATGTTTTTGGATAAAAAGGATGGATAAAAGGCTAGTTAGGAGGTTCTTCTCCACACATGTCACACTTGCAAACAAAACGATTTTCAGTTGTTCTTCCAATAAATTATAAATACTCAACGCCCCAGATTAACCGTGAATTGCACTAATTAACCCTCAGTTTTTCCACAAGTTATTAAGTTGGATGATTGCATACGACAACTCAAAACATTCCCTACAAGTTCCCTACATGAATTGCATAATAGAGATGCAAGCAAGAATCATTAAGTTCTATGAAAAACATAAGCATTGACGAAGCATTCGTTACTATGAATTGCATGAAACTTATGCTAAGAATTCATTCAACGCGATTGTTTTCAAGCAACCTTCACTACTTGTGATTATAAGATTGTAACTATTAGGTGAAACTCCCTCATAATCTAGCATCATATTCATGCATGAAAACTAAGCCTGCACTCTCAATCAACATACACAAATAAATTATCAATCAAATAGATGAACGAATTGAATCCATAACTTATGAAATAACAACTGAATGTAATCAAATCATATTGCAAGCATGCACATGGTTTCGAATTCCCCCCTAACCAAGGGGGTTTAGTTCCTCATACTCACAACACAAAGAATATCAAAATTAAACATGGAATTCAACGGAAAGACAACACCTAAAACGTTCCAGCAATCCTCAATAGAATGGCATGAACGTCCCAAGCTTTTTCTCCTCCTCTTGTCTGCGGCACAAGAACTAGGACAGGTTCTAGGGGTTATTTAGATGGATGAGTAGGTAAGGAATGATATGGTAGTGTTTAGGGGACATGGGGGTTGCGGCAAAGGGTGAAAATATGGCAGATTGGTGGAGGAAGGCTGCGGCAAGGGGGCTGAATATATTTTGACGAATTTCTTATTTGTGGAGAGGGTGGTATATGCGGCAAGGTGGTAAAACATATATATATAGGCAGCCAAACCCTAAGGAAATCAGGTTAGACAAATGGGCTAGGGTTTGGGTGCGGCAAGGGTTGGAAATCCACCAGAAAATAGGGTTTCTAGAACATTAGGTGCGGCATGGGCTTAGGGTAGATGGATTAGGGTTTAACTTGGCAGAAATTAAATGATTAGGCCCTAGGGTGCGGCTGATTAAGTGGGCTAGGATTAGGGTTTAGGTGCGGCATGGGCTTAGGGTCCACAAGGTGTTAGGGTTTAGGTCATCTAAAAGCCCAAAGCCAAGAATAGAAACTCACGAAAATGGAAACCTCCAAGAATAGAAACTTCCAACTTTAGAAACTTTGGTTGCCAATTCTGACTTCTTTGCTCTTCACTTTCATTTCTTCATTTCTTAAGCTCCTTTGACCTTCAACCTCATCCATTCCTCGTGCTCCATTTGCATACACCACATTCCAGCTCAGTTTTGCTCCAAAAGCTCCAAATTGCATCATTTCATGTAATATGTCCTTTAAACCTGAAAACCCATGAAAGTAGCTTAAAAGACTACTTTAACGAAGAAAACATAACAAAAATGCATAAGAACTAGCTAACTAAGGCGCATAAATATGCTCCTATCAAACTCCCCCACACTTAGCTTTTGCTAGTCCTCGAGCAAAACAAAACAACTAAAGTAAACAAGACGAAACAAAACAAACAAAACATAACCTAAACCTTCCAACGTTTGCCTCAGGGATTTCCAATGAACATGATTTGTCAAAGATCATTACTCACATAGTTTTTAGTCTTCCTTCCCCTCAAGCACATACTTAATCATAGTCACCATTCCCTAATTCACATTTAATCAATTAAAACACATTTTGAATGTAGTAACATGCCTTAGAGAATTCCCTCAATTCCTCACTAGTTACGCACTCAATTTTCACTCAGATTTTCTGACTACACACCCTACACTAGTTATATGTGAGAAGATTGATGTAGATACGAAAACGAATGCTCACATATATGTTTCACAACGAATGCAATTTCTAGAGTTAAGAAGCATGTTTAGATATGATCTCATGAATGGAATGCTACTACTTAGATGCGAGAACCAGTGACACCATATGCTCATACCAAATTCAAACTCCACAAATTGACACACATAACACTCAAGATAGAAGTTAAGGGTTGTAATGGGGCTTGGGGTGTTGGTTAACAAGGAAAGGATAGGGAAAACAAACGTTCTTCAAGCAATAGTAAGCAAAGCAACGAAATTGAGACTTAGAATTCACTTAGATTGCAGAAATTAACTTTAAATCACAAGGGAAAGATTTAGACAACTCCTTAGGGCCGAATTCATTGTTTTGGACCCTTACTTCAACAAACAATACTTTGGAACTCTTTTTCTTAACTTTTCAACTTTTTCTTCATCATTTTTTTCTTTTTCTTTTTCCACGAATAATTTTTTTTTTTTTTTTTTTTCCGTGCCTATAGCACACAATTCCTCATGAAAAACACTTCCCCCACACTTGTTTTCTGCCAACATAAATCAAAAGGACTTCAATTTGAATCATGCTTTGCTATGCTTCAAGAACAAGAGTATGGATAGTCCTAATCTAGGCTAGGTGAAGGAAACATGAGTTAACAAATAATGAAGGCTAACAAAGCTCAATGGGGTTAAAAACCTACAAAACATAATGACATAGGGCACACGGCTTTTTGGCTAAGGTGGTGGTCACTACACAACTTCATCTTGAATGTGTGTTATGCAAATCAATAACTGATGCGAAATATATAAGCACACAAATTAAACCCTCTTTTCGACAATTGTAGTATAGATATAAGTAGGGATCGTTCTAGGCCGGGGATTAGGAGGGATTGCTAATCTAATGAAAATTGACTCAAAGATGTGAAAATATGTTTTAAAACACTTTAAATAGACTCACAAGACTCTTACTAACTTATATGACTCAAAACAAACTTTAAAGACTCAAAACAACCAAAAACAACCAAAAAGACTCAATTTAGACTCTATGACTTAATTTGGACGAAAATACACTTGGTTTTGACTCTAAAGACTCAAAAAGACTCTTTTGGACAGATTTGGAACAAATAAGAAAGGGGGTTTTGATTTTGGACGAATTTAAAAGAAAACAAGTGACTTAAAACTTTAAAACAGATTTTGGACGAAAATAAGAAAAACTAATGGATGATGGGATAGCCAAGGGATACTTCTCCACACATGATACTTTCTAACATAAATTGATTTCCAGTTGCTTTTCCGATAAACCATGAACCTCAACACCCCAGATTAACCGTGACATCACTAATTAACCCTCAGATTTCCCTTAAGTTAGTGGATTGGATGACATCATACGACAACCCAAAGCATTCTTCAAAAAGTCCCCTACATGACATCATAATAGAGATACGGTTAAAGATCATTACGTTCAATGGAAACCATAAGTATTGACAAAGCACTTGTAACTACGACATCATGATACGCATGCTAGGAATTTACTTAACATGATTGTGAAAACAACCTTAACTACTTGTGAATATAAGTTTGTGACGATTATGTGAAACACCCTTATATTCTAGCCCCAAATTCAAGCATGCAAATTAAGTAGGCCTCCCTAATAAACATACAAGAATAAGTTATCCATCAAACGGTTAAGTAAATTGCATTCGCAATTTATGAAATCACAACTGGAATTAATCAAATCATATTATAATTGTAATCATGGTTTCAAAGCATCCCTAGGCTAAAACGAGTTTAGCCTCTCATG
This sequence comes from Pyrus communis, assembly GCF_963583255.1. Lineage (NCBI taxonomy): Eukaryota > Viridiplantae > Streptophyta > Magnoliopsida > Rosales > Rosaceae > Pyrus > Pyrus communis. Next base: position 24,559,403 of record NC_084804.1, read on the forward strand.
TTCATGACAAAACAAAGCAATATAGATTTAAACATTGAAAATAAAAGATAGATTACACCTAGACACGTCCAACACTCCAACTTGAATGTACAAACGCCCAAGGCTTGGTCTTCCTTCTCCTTCTTCTTGCTAGGTCACGGCACAAAGGTCTATGGTGAGTTTGTGGACGATTTTCTGGATTTTGGATGGTTTTAGGTATATATGGTGGTGCGGCAAGGGGTTATGGTGGTGTATGGAGGTTGGGATGGATATATGGAAGTAGGGGAATGATGGATGGGTGGTTGCAAGGTCACGGCAAGGGTTGATTTCTGAAGGGATGTATGAATGTTGTGTGAAGGGATGGTTATCATTAAATGGCACGGCAATGCTGTTTATATAGGCTAGTTTTGGCACACTTAGTGTAGGAAAAGGATTGCCTAATCCCATTGGAAAAAGGTTAACTCAAGGCAGAAATTAAGTGGGATTTGGAATAGGGAATTCAGCTAGGATTTAGGGATTCTAGAAGGATATGTGCGGCAAGGGTTGTAGGGATAAGATAAGGCTTCTAGAAAGAAGGGTTTAGAACAGATTCCTAATCCTAAAGGGATATGAACATGTGATATGAGAGTAGGATAAGGTTTTCAATTCCTAAACCTACTAGGAGTGGTGTACATGCGGCATACAAAGGAATGAGGGTCTAGAACCTGTTCTAAGTGTTTAGATATATATCTAATCCCACCTAAATAGCTAAGTTTAAGTCCCCACCTGATTTGGATAGGAAAGAATAGGATAATGTTAGAGATAGGATAGGATAAGGTTTGGATAAGATAAGATAAGGTTTGGATAAGATAAGGTTTGGATAAGATCCCTTGTTTCTTGCTTCTTCCTTATCTTCATTGGAATATAACTTCTTCCACCAGATTTGTAGCCTTTCCTAGCTCTTCTAGTCTTCAATTTCGTCCATCCTCATTGCTACATGATTAAGCTATCCAATCCATGCCCAAAAATGCTCCAAATAGCCTCAAAATGCACTTTCTTGCTCCTTTTGCCATTAGGACCTAAAAACACACGAAAATACTTTAAAAGACTGAAATACATAGTAATTAACTCATTAAGTGTAAGGAAACAACACAACTAAGTAGCATAAATATGCTCCTATCAAATTCCCCCACACTTAGCTTTTGCTAGTCCTCAAGCAAAACGAAATAAATCAAAAACAAAACTAAACACATTCTAAACCTTCCAACATGTATCTCAGGGATTCCCAACGAACATGACACATTAGAGAACATCATCCCCACGGTTTTTAGCTTTCTTTATACTTCAACAACACTTAATCATAGTTACTACCTATTAGTTCACATATAATCAATTAAAACAATGTTTCGAATGTAGTAACATGCCTTAGAGAATTCCCTCAATTCCTCACTAGAATGCACTCTATTTTCACACAGATTTTCTAACTTCACACCCTACACTAGTTATATGTGAGAAGATTGATGTAAATATGAAGACTAATACTCACATATGTTATATCAAAGAAAGCATTTTCTGGATTTACGACAATGACATGAATATGATCTCATGAATGGAATGCTACTACTTAGAACGAGAACCAGTGATTCCATATGCTCATACCAAATTCAAACTCCACATATTGAACACATAACATCAAGATAGAAGTTGAGGGTTGTAACGAGGCTAAGGTATTGGCTAACAAAGAAAGGTAAGGATAAACAAACGTTCTTAAAGCAATAGTAAGCAAAGTAATGAAATTGACACTTAAACTCACTTCTAATGGCGAAAAACCAACTTTTAAACACAAGGGAAGATTCATGCAACATTTAGGGTCAAATTCACTCTTTTGGACCCTTCCTTCAACAACCAACACTTGTGAGTTCATTCTCACTTATTTTTCAACTCCTTTTCTTTCTTTTGAACACTTTTCTATTTTCTTTTGATTTTTCTACGAATTTCTCTTCTTTCCTTCTCTTTTTCTCTTTTTTTTTTCTTTCTTTGTCTTTTTTTTTTTTTTTTTTTTTTTTTTTTTTTTTTCGTGCCCTATCATCTTCCCCCACACTCGTTTTCCACCATATATTGACCAAAGGAGTTCACTCTAAGTCGTGCTTCACTATCCTTTAAGAACCAAGGTATGGAAAGTCCTATTCTAGGCTAGGTGAGGATAATGTGGCTAACAACGAAAATAGGTTTTGAAAATGCTCAAGAGGGTTAATCCTACAATACATATGAAAAGGGATAGGCTTTTTGGCTCTGGCTTGACTTAACAACTTCATCTTATTGTATGTTATGCAATCAATATCATGCTTTGAATGAAATGGGCATGAGTTCTAGTATTTGGAACTATAATGAAATGCATTCTAAATAGCAACCAAGCAAAGAATGATGAGATCATGCAACGACTTTAGAAAACAAGAAATCATAGATTATACTCTCCAAAGAACGTTATAGGCTCAAGTCTCTCAAGGATGTAGCGTTAGTTTGAGTTTCTTCCTTCAAGTATGTTACAAAAACTGATTTTATCTTTGTAATTACATGTGAATTCATAAATTATAACCATAACCAAGCATAAACCAAAGCATAAATCAACTTCCAGCCATGTTTACAACATTCTTTAATAGTCATGCAATTAAAAACCAAATCCTCATCATTGTGTTGGAAGGTGACCTAAGACACAAACAAACACACAAAAACAACTTAAAAACAACTCTTTTTGGGTTTTTCAAAACTATTTTGTAATTTTTTTTTTGTAAATTTTCGGATTTTCTGACCAAAAGACATAAAAACACTTCAAAACACTCTAAAAACACTTAAAAACAGTGTGAAACAACATTAGAAATGATGGGTGATAAAATCCCACGAATTTGCATGAAAAACACTTTGTTTACCCCCCCCACACTTAAATCAAACATTGTCCTCAATGTTTCACACAAAGACTCACATCCAAACAAACAATATAAACGAACTAACATGACAAAATTAAAATAATAAAGAGATAGAGATTGAGGAACGCAAATCTGATTTTGTAGCTTGAAATGGTGAATTGCCCACATCCTCTCTCGTTGAATGCATGGGTTGCCTCCCAAGAAGCGCTTTCTTTAACGTCGTGCAGCCGGACGAACCTTCTTCTTATCCTCATTTGGAGCCCACGGCATGGAGTGTGATATCCTCCACAACTTGCCCTTCAACATTTGCATAATAGGGCTTCCAACGATGCCCGTTCACCTTGAATTCTTGGCCATTCCTCAAGCTTTGGATTTGAACTGCGCCATGTGAAAAAACATTAGTAACAACAAAAGGTCCAATCCATTTAGAACATAACTTACCAGGGAATAAACGAAGGCGGGAATTAAAAAGTAAAACTTTTTGCCCTATGGAGAATGTTTTGCTTCGGATCATTTTGTCATGAAAAGCTTTGGTCTTTTCCTTGTAAATGCACGCATTCTCATATGCTTCACGCCTAAGTTCCTCAAGTTCATTCAATTGCAACTTCCTATGCATTCCAGCCGCATCTATGTCCATATTGAATGTCTTGATCGCCCAATGAGCCTTGTGCTCTAATTCCACGGGGAGATGACATGGCTTGCCATACACTAGCCGAAAAGGGGACATGCCTATTGGTGTCTTGTATGCCGTCCTATAGGCCCATAATGCATCCTCCAAACGCACACTCCAATCTTTTCTTGTTGGTCCAACGGTCTTCTCCAAGATTTGCTTGATTTCTCTATTGGACACCTCGGCTTGGCCATTGGTTTGGGGATGGTAAGGTGTTGAAACCTTATGTGTGACTTGATACTTCTTGAGTAGTGCTTCAATGGTACGATTACAAAAGTGAGAGCCTCCATCACTAATAAGCACTCGAGGCATCCCAAATCTAGCAAAAATGTTAGTCTTTATAAAATCTGCAACAACTCTAGAATCATTAGTACGGGTGGCTTTGGCTTCCACCCATTTTGAGACATAATCCACCGCAAGCAAAATATAAGTAAAGCCAAACGAAGATGGGAAAGGACCCATGAAATCAATGCCCCAAACATCAAAAATTTCAACGTTAAAGATAGGTGTTTGCGGCATTTGGTCCCTTGCACCAATATTTCCCATTCGTTGGCAACGATCACAAGTTAAACAAAATGTTCTAGCATCTTTAAAGATTGTTGGCCAATAAAAACCACATTCTAATACTTTAAGGGCAGTGCGTTGTGTGCCAAAGTGTCCACCACAAGCATAAGTATGACAAAATGGTAGAATCGAATTAAACTCACAATCATGCACACAACGACGCACAATCTGATCTGCACAAAACTTCCACAAATATGGGTCATCCCATACATAAAACCGTGCCTCTTTCTTTAATTTATCACGTTGGTGCCTTGCTAGGGTACTTGGAACACGTTTTGACACCAAAAAATTGACCAAATCGGCATACCAAGGCTCACATACCTTAATGGACAGCAATTGTTCATGGGGGAAAGTCTCTTGGATGGGTAAGGAGTCCTCATTGCACACCAAACGACTTAAATGGTCAGCAACTACGTTCTCACTCCCTTTCTTGTCTCGAATTTCAATATCAAACTCTTGGAGAAGAAGCATCCATCTAATGAGCCGTGGTTTAGCCTCCTTTTTAGTGAATAAGTACCTAAGAGCTGCATGGTCAGAAAATACAATCACTTTAGTGCCAAGTAAATATGAACGAAACTTATCTAAAGCAAATACAACGGCAAGAAGTTCTTTTTCAGTGGTAGAATAGTTTAATTGAGCATCGTTCAAGGTCCTAGAAGCATAGTAGATGGCGTGGGAATGCTTGTTCTTCCTTTGACCCAAAACAGCCCCTATTGCATAGTCGGATGCATCACACATGAGCTCAAAAGGCAACGTCCAATCAGGTGGAAGGATGATAGGTGCCGTGGTAAGCTTGTCCTTGAGAAGCTTGAATGCCTTCTCACACTCCTCGTTGAACTCGAACGCCACTTCTTTTTGTAGGAGACGGCATAGGGGTTGTGCAATCTTGGAGAAATCCTTGATAAATCGCCTATAGAATCCTGCATGGCCATGAAAAGAACGAACCTCTCTAACCGTAGTAGGAGAGGGGTAAGTAGCGTACAAGATCTATTTTAGACTTATCAACTTCAATTCCTTTTTCAGAGATGATATGGCCCAAAACTATGCCTTGTTTAACCATAAAATGACATTTTTCCCAATTCAAAACAAGGTTAGTTTCCGTACATCTTTGCAAGATTAAAGTAAGATTATGCAAGCAATCATCAAATGAGTCCCCAAAGACACTAAAATCGTCCATAAATACTTCAATTATCTTTTCAACATAATCGGAGAAGATACTTACCATGCATCGTTGGAAAGTGGCGGGTGCATTGCATAAACCAAATGGCATACCGTGACTCCGGACTTCTTGGGAACCACTTGGACCGGTGAAACCCAACAACTATCCGAGATGGGATAGATGACGCCACAATCAAGCAATTTGATGATTTCCTTCTTCACTACTTCCATCATTGGTGGGTTGAGTCGACGTTGGGCTTCCCTTGATGGTGTGGCGCCTTCTTCCATGAGAATTCGATGCATGCATGTGGTAGGACTTATACCCTTGATATCGGCCAAAGTCCACCCAATGGCCGTCTTGTGCTCTTTGAGAACCCTCACCAATTTCTCCTCCTCTTGTGCCGTGAGTGATGAAGCTTGGAGCCGTGGCAATGACTCTAGGGCTGCCACGGTCTCAATTACATCTTCATCAAAGGCCACGGCATGGGTGTTCAATTGTGTTCCGTGGGTTGCTATGGTGGCAGCCATGTGATCCTTCAATTCTATGCCATTTGTAATGACTGTTTCAAGTGCATCGCCATGTAATTGATCAAGGTGTGCTTGCGCCAAAGAATCAAGAATATCAATAGAGAAACATGAGTGATCATCATTAGGAAATCTCATAGTTTCAGAAATATTAAAATCAATCACTTCCCCATCGAATTCCATTGTTAAAGTGCCTTTAAACACGTCTATCTTAGTTCGTACTGTCTTCATGAATGGCCTCCCAAGAAGAATCGGCAAGGATGGAGCATGGGTAGTTTCCTCCATTTCAAGGACATAGAAATCCGCCGGGAAGATCAAATTATTCACCTGCACTAAGACATCTTCCAATACTCCCTTTGGATAGGCATTAGATCTATCGGCTAATTGAATAATCACACCATCATTTTTCAATTCACCAAGGTTCATTGAAGCATAAATAGAGTATGGCATGACGTTAATTGAAGCTCCTAAGTCTAACATAGCATGTTCGAACTTAGTTTGACCAATAATACAAGGGATTGTAAAGCTACCTGGATCTTTGCACTTTGGTGGTAATTTTCTTTGTAAAACAGCGGAAACATTCTCACTTACTGATAGGAGCATATTTAGGCGACTTACTTAGCTTGTTTTCGTGCATTTATATTGTTAATTCATAGTTGTTTTAGTAGTTTAAGCCATTTTCGTGTGTTTTTAGGTTCATATGGCTAAGGAAGCAAAAAGATGCATTTTGGAGCATTTTGGAGCAAATTAGAGATTGGAATGGATATCATATGCTTGGAGCCAAAAGGATGGACGAAATTGAAGGATTCCTAATCCATTGCAGCCACATGCACATTCAATCATTCACACCAAAACCTTGCACATGCTTTCCCATTTCATTATTCATTCACTTTGCAGCCACCATTCACTCTTTAATCCACATGCATTCATCATCATTCACCACACCTTGTAGCCACATGCATTCCCCTTTTATATTTCCAACCCACATGCACTTCCCCCTTTAATCATTCAAACATGCACTCCCTTTAATCACATGCATAAATCAGCCACATGCATCTCCCATCACCATATCAGATTTCCATCATATTCACATGCATTCCATCCTTTAAAACATTGCACATGCACTCCCTTTAATTAATTAAGCCACATGCACTCCCATCCATTTCATCATTGCAGCCAACACATGCTTTCACATGCATTTTCAGATTGTCCCCTCGCACATGCAGCCACATATTCATTGCACATGCAATTCCAACCCACATGCATCCTTTAATCATTCAAACATGCAGCCACATTCCCTCCTAGCTGTCATGTTCCCCCCATTTCACCTATAAATAAGCATCCATTGCATTCATTCTCATTCACTCCTCCATTTCAGAAATTCATCCATTGTACATACCACAACACAAACCCTTCCATTTTCAGAATGTAGACCATCACAAACTGCCCTTGGTGCCGTGGCCTTGAGGCACCACTCCCTTACAATCCAAACACCATCCTTCCATCTTCACCACTCCCCAAACCATTCACACCATCAAACTATCCTTAGACCTTGTGCTACAACGAAGAGGAAGAGAAGAGTGCCTAAACGTTCATACAATTCAAGTTTGAGTTGTTGGAATGTTTAGGTGTTTCTTTGATTTCAATGTTTAATTTCAATACTCTTTGTTTTGTACGAATGAGGAATGGAAGAGAAGAGGACCTAAACGTTCATACAATTCAAGTTTGAGTTGTTGGAATGTTTAGGTGTTTCTTTGATTCTCTTTGTTTTGTACCATGAGGAACTAAACCACCCTTGGTTAGGGGGTAATTCGAAATATATGTTTATGCTTGCATTTTGATTTGATTACTTCTAATTGCGTTTCATAAGTTGTGGATTCAATTTGTTTAACTGTTTGATTGATAACTTATTTATGTATGTTTATTGAGAGTGCACGCTTAATTTTCATGCATGAATATGACGCTAGAATATAAGTGAGTTTCACCTAATAGTTACGAACTTATATTCACAAGTAGTGGAGGTTGCTTATAAACAATCGCGTTAAACGAATTCTTGGCATAAGTTTCATGCAATCATAGTAACGAATGCCCCGTCAACACTTATAATTTTCATAGAACGTAATGATTCTTGCTTGTATCTCTATTATGCAATCATGTAGGGGACTTGTGGGGAATGTTTTGGGTTGTCGTATGCAATCATCCAATTCAATAACGTTAGGAAGATTTGAAGGTTAATTAGTGCATCACGGTTAACTTGGGGTGTTGAGAATTAATGATTTATTGAAATGCAATTGGAAATCGTTTTATTATGCAAGTATAACATGTATGGAGATGAACCCCTTAGCTAGCCTTCCATCCATATTTTCATCACATTCATCTTTACTATCTGTTTTTACTTACAATCTGTTCTTTTAGTTTAAATTCGTCAAAACCAATCCCCCATTTATTTTAAAGTGTTAGATTAGTTAGAAATACATTAACCATGTGTTTATAAGTGTTTTGTTTCATTTTGTTTCCCAAATTCGTCCAAATTCACCAAAGTGCTCAAAACTGCCCAGAAAGTGATTTTAAGGCAGTTTTGAGTGTTTTGGGTGATGTTTGAGTCTTTTCGTTTGTTTTAGTGTTTTAAAGTTTAGTTTTGCATTCTTTGAGTCTAGTATAGTGTTTCATATTGTTATTTTACGTTTTTGAGTCAAATCCAAGTGGTTAACAATCCCTCCTAATCCCCGGTCTAGAACGATCCCTACTTATACATATACTACAATTTGACGAAAAGAGGGTTTAATTTGTGTGCGTATAATTCACGGATCACTTACCCTTACTACCTCTTTATGTGATGGCCTCTTCCTTGTAGTGCACAATTCTTTCAAGAACTTAGCGTATTTGGGCACTTGCTTTATGGCATCTAGGAGCGGGATATTGACTTGAACTTTCCTAAATGTCTCAAGAATGTCCTTCTCATGCTCCTCCTTCTTTGTTTGCAAAAATCTGTGAGGAAAAGGAACATTGGGTGGAACGGGGTTAGAATTAATCAAATTTGAACCTATCTTACCTTTGGTGGCCGAATGGGATGTATTGGATGAAGTAGTGTCCTTAGATGCTTGCGGCAATAGATGTTGTGTCCTTGCCGTGGGCATGTTTGGAGCCTTCTCTTCATGTTGCAACGTCTCATCTTCATTAGGACTTGTTTTGGGTGGTGTGGATGTAGTGCCAACTTCTTTTCCACTCCTCAAAGTAATTGCTTTGGCAGATTCGAACCCTCCCTTTGGATTGACAATGGTTGAACTTGGAAGCTTGCCTTGGTCTCGGAATTGTCCCACAAACTCCGCAATCTGCCCTATTTGCTTTTCTAAGTGGTCCACCCTTTTGTCTTGGTTTTGCATTGCCTTGTTTTGATTTTCTTGCCCCTGAGACAAACTAGTAAGTAACTTAAGAATTGTAGCATTATCTAAAGATGTACCTTGATGGTTTTGGGCGGATTGGGGTTGGTTTTGGTCTTGGCCGTGGGGTTTGGTGTAAAACCCCGGGGGTTGCTGCCTAAAGCCTCCTTGTTGGTAAGGTTGTTGAGGCTCCCTCCACTTGAAATTTGGATGGTCTCTCCACCCCGGATTGTATGTATTGGAATATGGATCATTCCTTGGCTGATTTTGGCTTGGAAATCCAATGGCGTTTGCACTCTCCCATCCCTCATTCTCAATCAATTGAGGGCACTTTTCCGAAGGATGACCTTGAATAGAACATACGCCACATACAATTGGACTTTGGATCTTCATTCCTTCGGCCATCTGAGACACAAGAGAAGTAAGATTAGCTAATTGAGTTTGAATGTCGGATTGAGAACTTACCTCATTCACTTGTTGCCGTGGGGGGTCCCTTTGCCCAATTCCTTCGTATTGTTGTGCATTGAGAGCCCGGTTTGCAATAAGGTTCTTGGCTGCCATAGGGGTTTTATCCACCAACGCTCCTCCCGCCGAAGCATCAAGCATTTGTCTTTCAATGGGAAGAAGACCTTCATAGAAGTATTGAAGTAGAAGCTCCTCTTTCATTTGATGTTGAGGACATGATGCAACAAGGGTTTTAAAACGCTCGTAGTATGTTGGAAAAGACTCCCCTTGACTTTGTTGAATTCCACTAATCTTCTTTCTCAAGAGAATGACTCTTGAAGTAGGAAAGAACTTTTCAAGAAACGCCCTCTTCATGCTCTCCCAAGAGGTGACCGTTCCGGGTGCTAGCTCGTATAACCAATCTTTGGCCTTCTCCAAAAGTGAGAACGGGAAAGCCTTCATCTTCAAAATGCTACCATCAACGTTAACTGGAGTCATGCTTGAACACACTACCTCGAACTCCTTCAAATGCTTGTTGGGATCTTCCATGGATAATCCATGGAATTTTGGAATGTGGTGCAACAAGCTTGACTTCAATTCAAATTCGTCGGTCTTGTCTTGAGCCGCCCTTGGGTATTGGATGCACAAGGGTGCAGCATTGGCCATTCCTGAAGCCGAAAGCTCCTTGATTGTACGGTTGTCCACTGCCATGGTTTCTTCCTCTTATGCCGTGGGTTCTTCTTCCTCCCTTGGCGTTGGCTCTTCCTCCTCCTCAAGGTTGGGAGCCGTACTAGATTCTGGGTTCTTCTTCTTCTTCCTCAAAGTGCGCTCAAAATCGTCGTCGAAATCCAAGATGTTCGCACTAAGGGGTTGAGAACTACGAGTCATAAACTAGTACCTATAAACAAGAAAAGAAATTAGGTCAGTAGCTAAAACAAAAAGAAAATACAAAGAAACAAAAAAAAACAACGGGGGATTAGCAAAATTGCTAATCCCCGGCAACGGCGCCAAAAATTTGATGCGAAATATATAAGCACACAAATTAAACCCTCTTTTCGACAATTGTAGTATAGATATAAGTAGGGATCGTTCTAGGCTGAGGATTAGGAGGGATTGCTAATCTAATGAAAATTGACTCAAAGATGTGAAAATATGTTTTAAAACACTTTAAATAGACTCACAAGACTCTTACTAACTTATATGACTCAAAACAAACTTTAAAGACTCAAAACAACCAAAAACAACCAAAAAGACTCAATTTAGACTCTATGACTTAATTTGGACGAAAATACACTTGGTTTTGACTCTAAAGACTCAAAAAGACTCTTTTGGACAGATTTGGAACAAATAAGAAAGGGGGTTTTGATTTTGGACGAATTTAAAAGAAAACAAGTGACTTAAAACTTTAAAACAGATTTTGGACGAAAATAAGAAAAACTAATGGATGATGGGATAGCCAAGGGATACTTCTCCACACATGATACTTTCTAACATAAATTGATTTCCAGTTGCTTTTCCGATAAACCATGAACCTCAACACCCCAGATTAACCGTGACATCACTAATTAACCCTCAGATTTCCCTTAAGTTAGTGGATTGGATGACATCATACGACAACCCAAAGCATTCTTCAAAAAGTCCCCTACATGACATCATAATAGAGATACGGTTAAAGATCATTACGTTCAATGGAAACCATAAGTATTGACAAAGCACTTGTAACTATGACATCATGATACGCATGCTAGGAATTTACTTAACATGATTGTGAAAACAACCTTAACTACTTGTGAATATAAGTTTGTGACGATTATGTGAAACACCCTTATATTCTAGCCTCAAATTCAAGCATGCAAATTAAGTAGGCCTCCCTAATAAACATACAAGAATAAGTTATCCATCAAATGGTTAAGTAAATTGCATTCGCAATTTATGAAATCACAACTGGAATTAATCAAATCATATTATAATTGTAATCATGGTTTCAAAGCATCCCTAGGCTAAAACGAGTTTAGCCTCTCATGTTCATGACAAAACAAAGCAATATAGATTTAAACATTGAAAATAAAAGATAGATTACACCTAGACACGTCCAACACTCCAACTTGAATGTACAAACGCCCAAGGCTTGGTCTTCCTTCTCCTTCTTCTTGCTAGGTCACGGCACAAAGGTCTATGGTGAGTTTGTGGACGATTTTCTGGATTTTGGATGGTTTTAGGTATATATGGTGGTGCGGCAAGGGGTTATGGTGGTGTATGGAGGTTGGGATGGATATATGGAAGTAGGGGAATAATGGATGGGTGGTTGCAAGGTCACGGCAAGGGTTGATTTCTGAAGGGATGTATGAATGTTGTGTGAAGGGATGGTTATCATTAAATGGCACGGCAAGGCTGTTTATATAGGCTAGTTTTGGCACACTTAGTGTAGGAAAAGGATTGCCTAATCCCATTGGAAAAAGGTTAACTCAAGGCAGAAATTAAGTGGGATTTGGAATAGGGAATTCAACTAGGATTTAGGGATTCTAGAAGGATATGTGCGGCAAGGGTTGTAGGGATAAGATAAGGCTTCTAGAAAGAAGGGTTTAGAACAGATTCCTAATCCTAAAGGGATATGAACATGTGATATGAGAGTAGGATAAGGTTTTCAATTCCTAAACCTAATAGGAGTGGTGTACATGCGGCATACAAAGGAATGAGGGTCTAGAACCTGTTCTAAGTGTTTAGATATATATCTATTTGATAGGAGCATATTTATGCGACTTAAATGGCTTGTTCTCGTACATTTACGTTATGTTTCTTTAGTTATTTTAGTACTTTAAGCTATTTTCGTGTGTTTGTAGGTCCAAAGGGCTAAAGGAGCAAAAAGATGCATTTTGGAGACTTTTGGAGCACTTTTGGGCTAAGGACGGATAGCTTATGCTTGAAGCCAAAGTGTTGGACGAAATTGAAGACCTAATTGGAGCCAAAGTGTTGGAACCTTGTTCTCTTTAGTTTTAGGACATTTAAACCTTTCCTAATCACAATCATGCCATGCATAACACACATCCATTCTAACACATTGTCATTGCACATGCATTTCCTTCATTAGTTAACCCACATGCACTTATCACTTATCATCACCACATATCATATCACTTAATCACTTATCACTTATCATCACCACTTAACCACTTATCATATCATAACCACATATCATATCACTTATCACTTATCACTTAACATATCATCCACCTACTTCACCTACAACATCCACCTACTTCACCTACAACATCCACCTACTTCACCTACAACATCCACTTCACCTACAACATCCACCTACTTCACCTACAACATCCACCTACTTCACCTACAAATGACATAGCCATATGTTCCCTCCACTACTCCTATAAATACCCTTGCATTCATTCATTCATGGACATCTCATTTTCATACACAACACACCACAAACACATCCCTTTCTCTCTTAGCCTTGAGTCTCCCTTAGAATCCAAAAACCATCTTTCCATTTCCATCACTCCTCACTCCATTCCACACTTCCATTCCCCCAAACCAACTATCCTTAGACCTTATGCTACAATAAAGAGGAAGAGAAGAGGGCCTAAACGTTCATACAATTCAAGTTTGAGTTGTTGGAATGTTTAGGTGTTTCTTTGATTTCAATGTTTAATTTTAATTCTCTTTGTTTTGTATGAGGAACTAAACCCCCCCTTAGCTAGGGGGTGATTCGAAATATATGTTTATGCTTGCATTTTGATTTGATTACTTCTAATTGCATTTCATAAGTTGTTGATTCAATTTGTTTAACCGTTTGATTGATAACTTATTTATGTATGTTTATTAAGAATGCGCGCTTAATTTTCATGCATGAATATGACGCTAGAATATAAGTGATTTTCACCTAATCGTTATGTACTTATATTCACAAGTAGTGGAGGTTGCTTATAAACAATCGCGTTAAATGAATTCTTGGCACGAGTTTCATGCTCATCATAGTAACGAATGCCTCGTCAACACTTATAGTTTTCATAATGCTTAATGATCTTTGATTGTATCTTTATTGTGCTGTTCACGTAAAGGACTTTTGGAGAATGTTGTGAATTGCGTTGCGCTAACCCATCCAATTCATTAACTTAAGGAAAACTTGACGGTTAATTTAAGCGGACCTAATTAACTTGGAGTGTTGAGAATTAATGATTTGTTGAAATGCAATTGGAAATCGTTTTATTATGCAAGTATAACATATGTGGAGATGAACCCCGTAGCTAACTTTCCATCCTATTCCATCATCCATATTTTATTCACATTCATATTTACATTCTGTTTTAATTGCAATTTGTTCATTTAGTTTAATTTTGTCAAAACCTAAATCCCCCTTTACTTTAATGTCAAATTAGTTAGAAATCAATTTAGTTTGTGTTTTTAAGAGTTTTGAGTCTTTTGAACTTGTTAGAATCTGTTTAGTTTATGTTTTAAAGTATTTTTGAATTCTTTGAGTCTAGTTTAGTGTTTTATATTGTGTTTTTATGTTTTTAAGTCAATTTAGAAGGTTTTAGCAAGCCCTCCTAATCCCCGGTCTAGAATGATCCCTACTTGCACTTATACTACAAATCGTCAAAAAGAGGGTTTAATTTGTGAGCGCATAAATCACGCATCAAATTTTGGCGCCGTTGCCGGGGATTAGAAAATTTGCTAATCCCTTGGATTGTTTTATTTTCGTTTGTTCTTTTTATTTTATTCCAGATTCTTATGTTATTTTGTTTCTTGTTTTAGGTACTAGTTCATGACTCGGAGTTCTCATCCGATTCGTGAACATATCCTGGAGTGATTGGGTTCTTCGTCCGGCTGCAAGACGTAAAAGAAAGCGCTACTTGGGAGGCAACCCAATGCACTGAATAAAACAAAGCATGTTCATAAAATAAAAAATAAAATAAAATAAAAATAAAAAAATAAAAAAAAATAAAAAAAAGAGATACTAAACATGGAGAAAGGTGGAGCTTCACAAAGGTTGTTTACGTGAAGCCCCACTACGAGGCGCAGAAGCGGAAGGCATAGAAGCAGAAGGCATAGAAGCGGGAGGCATCGAAGCGGGAGGCATCGGAGCGGAAGCCATCGGAGCTAGAGCATTCCAGGCCTCAATACTTGGCCAAGCGCTCGATGATCCAGGAAAAAGGTGCCTCTGGAGGAAAGACGAAAACCTTTGACGGTCACTTTGAATCCGACCTTCAGACTCTTGCAGCTCATCCAGCTTCCTCTTCATGCCCGACGAATAGTTATTTGCAAGCACATGCAAACTTCTATTCTCGTACTTAAGCTGCTGGATCTCTTGCTTAAGACTCTCCACCTCTGCCATCAATGATTCCACCTGACGAGAGCGGGCAAGCAGGCGTTGGCCCATGTTGGACACAGAACTCGCACACTGAACACTAAGTGCGAGGGACTCTTGAACGGCCAACTCATCGGACCGTCCTGACAGCAGCCTACTATCTTTTGGAGTGAGGAGGTTCCTAGCTACTATTGTAGCTGTTGTGGCGTCCTGCATCACGGAGTCTTCACCTGTGAGAGGACCGTTAGAAGAAAAGAAAGAAGGGCGCCATACGTTACCTTGACGCGGCGCGCCCGTATCACTGCTAAGGCTCAATTCCAAGCTAAGGTTCGATGAGTTTGCCATTTTCAAAAGTGTTCAAAAAGAAGGGGAGGATGAAGTTAAATTTCAAAGGGCCGGAGTCGGTTTTCAAGAATGGGAAATATTCAGAGTGTGTTTGTTGTGGTAATCGATAGCTCAATAAAAAAAGCCAAGGCGACGCGTCCACCAATTCAAAAAGCCGGAATTTCCGGCGTAATTTAGGCGACGCTTTCTCGGCTTTTCAGAAGGCGCGTTCAACTTTGTCAAAAGATTTCTTCTTTTCAGACAACACGTGGAGGCCATCATCACAACTACACATCTTTAGCCGACAAGCGCAAAGTTCGGCGACGTTTTCTCTGCTTTTCAGAAAACGCGTGCAGCTTTGTCAAAAGGAGCCGCATCCGCACTACCACGTGTCGTTCAGAAAGCGGAGGGGCGTCGTTCAGAAATCGAAGGGGCGCCTGCTCAGAAATCGAAGAGGCGTCGTTCTGATATCGAAGAGACATTTGTCGACAAGGGTAAAAGAACAGTACCACCACTTGATATTATCTCTATATATGTCGACCTTCGTCTTTTATGGCAAGGCAAACCTGAAGAAAATGCCCAACTCTTCCTTACCTCTGAGGGCGCACTCCCAGCAAAGCCTCTTGAAATACTCAATTTTTTCTCCCCCAAAGAAGATACCAGAAACCTTGAGTACAAATGAGGCAGAAGGAAACGGTCGATCGAAGCATGTGGAGACAACCACAACAAATACATGTGCTGCTTCATTCGCCGTTTCTTCAAAAGCAAAGGTATCTCATATCATCAAGGTCTAAAGCAAAAGTATCTCATATCATGCTCTTTCCCTGTCTTTTTCTTTGTCCTTGTTCTTACTCGCATGGCAAAGTAAAAGAAGCAATCAGCCGGCACTTGGAGTCAGTCTTCCGATCTGGAGCCAACTGCCTGGAATCTATTCCTGATTGCTTACCTAGCGTTGCTCTCGAGTAGTCATCTTCAACGGTTGATACACTTCCAGAGAAGGGACCACTTCTGCAAGGGGGAGCAAGTAAGGCAAGGGGAAAATGATACATTGAAGCATGTGGAGACAAACTTAGGCTGAGTTATCCTCCAACCCTTTTCAATACGAATTGGAAAGATTGAACAAAGAAACAGACCAAATGAGTAAGCTCAGACCTTCGGGGGAGACCAAAAGAACCATCCTGCTGCCCAGTTCAAGAAGTAGCACAAAGGAAAATCAACGGTGGGCAGAAACCAGTTCAAGAGTATGCCTGTGGAATCACAAAGATCAAAGCCTCAATGCAATTACCAAGGAGAAGATGGAATTTACACTCTATAACCAGATTTGCGTCTCTAAACTCTTCTCTTTGTTAATTACATTATGCCATGTTTAGTATGTTTAGTTGCTTTTTGTGTGTTTACTTATGTTTTGTGTGAACCATATGCTTAAAACATTGAGGACAATGTTTGATTTAAGTGTGGGGGGGGGTAACTAAGTATATTTAATGCAAATTCGTGGGATTTTATCACCCATGACTTCAAATGTTGTTCCTTGCTGTTTTAAGGTGTTTTTAAGTTGTTTTAGAGTGTTTTAGTATGTTTTGTTTTATAATTCGAAAATCCCATAAAAATTTGAAAAATTGTTTTGAAAAACCCAAAAAGAGTTGTTTTAAGAGTCGTTTTTGTGTGTTTGTGTCTTAGGGTACCTTCCAACACAATGATAAGGATTTGGTTTATAATTGCATGACGGTTAGAAAGAGTTATAAACATAGAGAAAAGTTTGATTTACTCTTGGTATATGCTTGGTTATGGTTATAATGTATGACTTCACATGCAATCATAAAAGAAAAAAATTTGTTTTTGTAACATGCTTGAAGGAAGGAACTCAAACAAACGCTACAACCCTGAGATACTTGAGCCTATAACGTTCTTTGGAGAGTATAATCTGTGATTTCTTGTTTTCTAAAGTCGTTGCATGATCTCATTATTCTTTGCTTGGTTACTACTTAGAAGGCGTTTCATCATATAGTTCCAAATGCTAGAACTCATGCCCATTTCATTCAAAGCATGTTATTGATTTGCATAACACATATTCAAGAAGAAGTTGTGTAGTGACCACCACCATAGCCAAATAGCCTTACTTCCCATACTTCGTATATGTTGTAAGTTTTAACCCCGTTGAGCCTCGTTTTGCCTTTATTCCTTGTTTACCCACATCACCCCTTACCTAGCTTAGAGTAGGACTTTCCTATACCCTTGTTCTTAAAGTTTAGTGAGCATGACTTAAATGAATTCCTTTTGAGTTACATTATGCAAGAAAATGAGTGTGGGGGAGTAAAAGTTTGTTCTTACGTTTATATGTATGTTTTGAGATTCAAAAGAAAAAGAAGAAGAAAAGAAAAAAAAAAAAAAAAAAAAAAAAAAAAAAAGGAGTGAAAATAAGTAAGAATGAACTCACGAGCGTTGATGGTTGAAGAAAGGGTCCAAAAAGTTGAATATGGCCCTAAGTTTTGTGTGATTTTCCCTTGGGTGTTCAAAGTTGACTTCTGCGTTCTTAAGGGAATTCTAAGTGCCTAATTCAATACTTTGCTCACTATTGCTTTAAGAATGTTTGTTTATCCTTCACCTTTCATTGTTAGCCAATACCCTAGCCCCGTTACTAACCTTTGACTTCTATATTGAGTGTTATGTATTTCAATTGTGGAGTTTGAACTTGGTATGAGCTTATGGTGTCACTGGTTCTCGCGTCTAAGTAGTAGCATTCCATTCATGAGATCATATCTAAACATGCTTATTAACTCCAGAAAATGATTTCCTTATTATAACATATGTGAGTGTTCGTCTACATGTTTACATCAATCTTCTCACATATACCTAGTGTAGGGTGTGTAGTCAGAAAATCTGTGTGAAAAACGAGAGTACATCTAGTAAGAAATTGAGGGAATTCTCTAAAGGCATGTTACTACATTTGAAATGTGTTTTAATTGCTTAATTGTGAACTAGTATGTGGTGACTATGATTAAGAATGTACTTAAGTGTAAAGATGGCTCAAATCTGTGAGAATAATGATTTTTAACTTGTCATGTGCATTGGAAGTCCCTGATACGATTGTTGGAAGGTGTAGGTTGTGTTTTGTTCTTTTTGTTTTGTTTTTCTGTTTTGCTCGAGGACTAGCAAAAGCTAAGTGTGGGGGTATTTGATAGGAGCATATTTATGCGACTTAAATGGCTTGTTCTCGTACATTTACGTTATGTTTCTTTAGTTATTTTAGTACTTTAAGCTATTTTCGTGTGTTTGTAGGTCCAAAGGGCTAAAGGAGCAAAAAGATGCATTTTGGAGACTTTTGGAGCACTTTTGGGCTAAGGACGGATAGCTTATGCTTGAAGCCAAAGTGTTGGACGAAATTGAAGACCTAATTGGAGCCAAAGTGTTGGAACCTTGTTCTCTTTAGTTTTAGGACATTTAAACCTTTCCTAATCACAATCATGCCATGCATAACACACATCCATTCTAACACATTGTCATTGCACATGCATTTCCTTCATTAGTTAACCCACATGCACTTATCACTTATCATCACCACATATCATATCACTTAATCACTTATCACTTATCATCACCACTTAACCACTTATCATATCATAACCACATATCATATCACTTATCACTTATCACTTAACATATCATCCACCTACTTCACCTACAACATCCACCTACTTCACCTACAACATCCACCTACTTCACCTACAACATCCACTTCACCTACAACATCCACCTACTTCACCTACAACATCCACCTACTTCACCTACAAATGACATAGCCATATGTTCCCTCCACTACTCCTATAAATACCCTTGCATTCATTCATTCATGGACATCTCATTTTCATACACAACACACCACAAACACATCCCTTTCTCTCTTAGCCTTGAGTCTCCCTTAGAATCCAAAAACCATCTTTCCATTTCCATCACTCCTCACTCCATTCCACACTTCCATTCCCCCAAACCAACTATCCTTAGACCTTATGCTACAATAAAGAGGAAGAGAAGAGGGCCTAAACGTTCATACAATTCAAGTTTGAGTTGTTGGAATGTTTAGGTGTTTCTTTGATTTCAATGTTTAATTTTAATTCTCTTTGTTTTGTATGAGGAACTAAACCCCCCCTTAGCTAGGGGGTGATTCGAAATATATGTTTATGCTTGCATTTTGATTTGATTACTTCTAATTGCATTTCATAAGTTGTTGATTCAATTTGTTTAACCGTTTGATTGATAACTTATTTATGTATGTTTATTAAGAATGCGCGCTTAATTTTCATGCATGAATATGACGCTAGAATATAAGTGATTTTCACCTAATCGTTATGTACTTATATTCACAAGTAGTGGAGGTTGCTTATAAACAATCGCGTTAAATGAATTCTTGGCACGAGTTTCATGCTCATCATAGTAACGAATGCCTCGTCAACACTTATAGTTTTCATAATGCTTAATGATCTTTGATTGTATCTTTATTGTGCTGTTCACGTAAAGGACTTTTGGAGAATGTTGTGAATTGCGTTGCGCTAACCCATCCAATTCATTAACTTAAGGAAAACTTGACGGTTAATTTAAGCGGACCTAATTAACTTGGAGTGTTGAGAATTAATGATTTGTTGAAATGCAATTGGAAATCGTTTTATTATGCAAGTATAACATATGTGGAGATGAACCCCGTAGCTAACTTTCCATCCTATTCCATCATCCATATTTTATTCACATTCATATTTACATTCTGTTTTAATTGCAATTTGTTCATTTAGTTTAATTTTGTCAAAACCTAAATCCCCCTTTACTTTAATGTCAAATTAGTTAGAAATCAATTTAGTTTGTGTTTTTAAGAGTTTTGAGTCTTTTGAACTTGTTAGAATCTGTTTAGTTTATGTTTTAAAGTATTTTTGAATTCTTTGAGTCTAGTTTAGTGTTTTATATTGTGTTTTTATGTTTTTAAGTCAATTTAGAAGGTTTTAGCAAGCCCTCCTAATCCCCGGTCTAGAACGATCCCTACTTGCACTTATACTACAAATCGTCAAAAAGAGGGTTTAATTTGTGAGCGCATAAATCACGCATCAAATTTTGGCGCCGTTGCCGGGGATTAGAAAATTTGCTAAACGTTCATACAATTCAAGTTTGAGTTGTTGGAATGTTTAGGTGTTTCTTTGATTTCAAAGATATGAGGAACTAAACCCCCTTTAGCTAGGGGGTGATTCGAAACTATGTTTATTACTTGCAATATGAATTGATTAACTTTCGTTGGAATTTCATAAGTTGTGGATTCAATTTGTTTAACCGTTTGATTGATAACTTATTTATGAATGTTTATTAAGAATGCGCGCTTAATTTTCATGCATAAATATGACGCTAGAATATAAGTGAATTTCACCTAATCGTTATGAACTTATATTCACAAGTAGTGGAGGTTGCTTATAAACAATCGCGTTAAATGAATTCTTGGCACGAGTTTCATGCTCATCATAGTAACGAATGCCTCGTCAACACTTATAGTTTTCATAATGCTTAATGATCTTTGATTGTATCTTTATTGTGCTGTTCACGTAAAGGACTTTTGGAGAATGTGGTGAATTGCGTTGCGCTAACCCATCCAATTCATTAACTTAAGGAAAACTTGACGGTTAATTTAAGCGGACCTAATTAACCCGGGGCGTTGAGTTTCATAATTTATCGAAAGACCAACTGAGAATCAATCTTGTATGCAAGTATAACATGTATGGAGATGAACCCCTTAGCTAGCATTCATCCATTCAATTCCATCACATTCATATTTACATTCTGTCTAGTTTATTAACTTGTTTCGTTATTTCAATTTTCGTAAAACCTAAACCCCCCTTTACTTTCTTGTTCTTTAATGCTTAGAATCTGTTTAGTTTATGTTTTAAAGTATTTTTGAATTCTTTGAGTCTAGTTTAGTGTTTTATATTGTGTTTTTATGTTTTTGAGTCAAATCCAAGTGATTAACAATCCCTCCTAATCCCCGGTCCAGAACGATCCCTACTTATACATATACTACAATTTGACAAAAAGAGGGTTTAATTTGTGCGCGTATAAATCACGCATCACTAATCCCACCTAAATAGCTAAGTTTAAGTCCCCACCTGATGTGGATAGGAAAGAATAGGATAATGTTAGAGATAGGATAGGATAAGGTTTGGATAAGATAAGATAAGGTTTGGATAAGATCCCTTGTTTCTTGCTTCTTCCTTATCTTCATTGGAATAGAACTTCTTCCACCAGATTTGTAGCCTTTCCTAGCTCTTCTAGTCTTCAATTTCGTCCATCCTCATTGCTACATGATTAAGCTATCCAATCCATGCCCAAAAATGCTCCAAATAGCCTCAAAATGCACTTTCTTGCTCCTTTTGCCATTAGGACCTAAAAACACACGAAAATACTTTAAAAGACTGAAATACATAGTAATTAACTCATTAAGTGTAAGGAAACAACACAACTAAGTAGCATAAATATGCTCCTATCAATAACATGCTTTGAATGAAATGGGTAT
Organism: Pyrus communis; assembly: GCF_963583255.1. NCBI lineage: Eukaryota > Viridiplantae > Streptophyta > Magnoliopsida > Rosales > Rosaceae > Pyrus > Pyrus communis. The sequence goes on from NC_084804.1 coordinate 24,581,211, forward strand.
GAGTTCTAGCATTTGGAACTAAATGATGAAACGCCTTCTAAGTAGCAACCAAGCAACGAATAATGAGATCATGCAACGACTTTAGAAAACAAAGAATGCACAGATTTTAACTCTCCAAATAAACGCTTAGGCTCAAGTCTCACAGGGATGTAGCGTTAGTTTGAGTTCATTCCTTCAAGCATGTTACAAAAACTGATTTTTATCATTTGTGATTACATGTGCATTCGTAAATTATAACTACAACCAAGCATAAACCAAAGAGTATATCAAACGTCCATCCATGTTTGTAACATTCTTTAACCATCATGCCATTAAAAACCAAATCCTCATCATTGCGTTGGAAGGTGACCTATGACACAAACAAACACACAAAAACAACTCTTTTTGGGTTTTTCAAAACAATTTTTCAAATTTTTATGGTATTTTCGGATTTTTAAGTCAACACACTCTAAAACACTCTAAAATAGCTTAAAAACACTTAAAAACAGTGGGAAACAAGTTTAGACATGTTAGGTGGTAATACCCTACGAATTTCATGCAAAAATATCTCAAAACAGAATGTTACCCCCCCACACTTAAACTAAACATTGTCCTCAATGTTTTAGACACAATTAAACACATTACACATAACATAAAGTAAGCAACAAAGGAAAGGGTTTAGGGACGCAAATCTGAGTGTGGGGCGCTTTCTAGGTCCTCCTTTGTTGAATGCATGGGTTGCCTCCCAAGTAGCGCTTGCTTTTACGTCGTACAGCCGGACGAAGACCTCATTCACTCCTTACTAGGGCCCACGGCTTCCGAGGGTATGTCATCCACGGCATGCTCCACAAAGGTGTCATAATAGGGCTTCAAACGATGCCCGTTCACCTTGAATTCATGTCCCGTTTTCAAGCTTTGGATTTGGACTGCACCATGAACAAAAACATTAGTAATAACAAATGGTCCAAACCACTTAGAACGTAGCTTACCGGGAAACAAACGTAATCGGGAATTGAACAATAACACTTTCTGCCCAATTGAGAATGATTTCCCATGGATCATGTTGTCATGGAAAGCTTTGGTCTTTTGCTTGTAAATGCTTGCATTATCATACGCCTCGTGCCTTATCTCATCAAGCTCATTTAATTGCCATCTCCTTTGACTTCCCGCTTCACCGAGGTTCATGTTAAACTTCTTGATGGCCCAAAGTGCTCTGTGCTCCAATTCAACGGGAAGATGGCACGCCTTGCCATAGACAAGTCGAAAGGGGGACATCCCAATGGGGGTTTTGTACGCCGTACGATACACCCAAAGTGCATCATCTAACCGTAAGCTCCAATCCTTCCTTGTTGGCCCAACGGTCTTCTCAAGTATTTGCTTGATCTCTCGGTTGGAAACCTCGGCTTGGCCATTCGTTTGAGGATGGTAAGGTGTAGAAACCTTATGGGTGACATGGTATTTCCTCAATAACGCTTCAATGGTCCGATTGCAAAAGTGTGACCCTCCATCACTAATGATCACTCGTGGCATTCCAAACCTTGCAAAAATGTTAGTTCTAATAAAATCTGCAACCACTTTAGAATCATTAGTCCGGGTGGCCTTGGCTTCCACCCATTTTGACACATAATCAACCGCAAGCAAAATATACATGAAACCATACGATGAAGGGAAGGGACCCATAAAATCAATACCCCAAACATCAAAAATTTCAACATTTAGGATAGAAACCTGCGGCATTTGGTCCTTTGCACTAATGCCACCCATTCTTTGGCATTTATCACATGTTAAGCAAAACGTTCTAGCATCCTTAAAAATACTAGGCCAATAAAATCCACATTGTAACACTTTGAGGGCCGTGCGTTGTGTGCCAAAGTGCCCTCCACATGCATATGTATGACAAAAACTCAAAATTGAATGACATTTAGAATCATGCACACATCGACGTATAATCTGATCGGGACAAAATTTCCATAAGTATGGATCATCCCACACATAAAACCGTGCATCATGCCTAAGTTTGTCACGTTGGTGCCTATTGAACTCACTTGGAATACGTTTTGACACCAAAAAATTAACTATATCAGCATACCACGGTGTACTAACCTTTATGGACATCAATTGTTCATCGGGGAATGTCTCTGCAATGGGTAGGGACTCCTCATTATGCACCATGCGGCTTAGGTGGTCAGCCACCACATTCTCCACGCCCTTCTTATCCCGAATCTCAATGTCAAACTCTTGTAGAAGCAATAGCCATCGAATTAGTCTAGGCTTGGCCTCTTTTTTTGTGAGCAAATACTTGAGAGCTGCATGATCAGTAAAAATAATAACTTTAGTCCCAAGTAAATATGACCGAAACTTATCTAATGCAAATACCACATCAAGTAATTCTTTTTCAGTTGTTGAGTAATTTAATTGAGCATCATTTAATGTTCTAGAAGCATAATAAATAACATGAGGTTGTTTGTCCTTCCGCTGCCCCAAAACAGCACCAATCGCATAGTCCGAAGCATCGCACATCAACTCGAAGCTCCTCTTTCCTATTCTCCTTGCTGCGGCAGTGAGGTTTTTGGGAATTTCTGGATGTTGTTTTAGTTTGGGAATGGGTTTAGGGTGGTAAAGATGTGCGGCAAGATTGTGGAGTGATGGAGGAAATTCAAGAGCAATGTGAACTCTCCAACTCAACTATTGAAAACTCGAAGGAAGATTTTGAAATCCATAATGCTATCACTTTGGGAAGTGCTATGGAGGTTGGAGCTGACCTAAAAATGTCCAAACATAGCCTAGAAGTGGATGAGGAGCTGCTAATTGAAGAGGAGGAACAAGACATGCACACGGCAAGGGTAGAACAACCCTTGCCGCAGCCCCCTAAGCCATCTAAACCACCCACCACAAGTAAAGACGTCCCAATTTCATGTTATTCTGATGTTATTCCACCCAATGTCCCTTTTCCTAGCAGGGAAGTGCTTCGATGCCTTCCGCTACTATGCCTTCCGCTCCGACGCCTCGTAGTGGGGCTTCACGTAAACAACCTTTGTGAAGCTCCATCTTTCTCCATGTTTAGTATCTTTTTTTTTTTTTTTTTTTTTTTTTATGAACATGCATTGTTTTATTCAGTGCATTGGGTTGCCTCCCAAGTAGCGCTTTCTTCTACGTCGTGCAGCCGGACGAAGAACCCAATCACTCCAGGATATGTTCACGAATCGGATGAGAACTCCGAGTCATGAACTAGTACCTAAAACAAGAAACAAAACAAGATTAAGAATCTGGAATAAAAACAAACAAAAATAAAACAATCCAAGGGATTAGCAAATTTTCTAATCCCCAGCAACGGCGCCAAAATTTGATGCGAGAATTATACGCACACAAATTAAACCCTCTTTTTGTCAATTGTAGTATAAGTATAAGTAGGGATCGTTCTGGACCGGGGATTAGGAGGGATTGCAAATCACTTGGAAACTGACTCAAAAACGTAAAATAAAGTTAAAAACGTTCACAAAGACTTAAAGGACTCAAAACAAGTTCAAAAGACTCAAAACTGCCTAAAAACACTAACTAGGCATTTTCTGACCTTAAACCCAATGTTGGACGAATTTAAGATTATGGTTTGATTCAAACGTAAAAACACAATATAAAACACTATACTAGACTCAAAGAATGCAAAACTAAACTTTAAAACACTAAAACAAACCAAAAGACTCAAACATCACCCAAAACACTCAAAACAGCCTTAAAATCACTTTCTGGGCAGTTTTGAGCACTTTGGTGAATTTGGACGAATTTTGGGAAATAAATTGAATCAAAACACTTTAAAACATAAACTAAACAAAGTCTAAACACTAAAGAACAAGAAAGTAAAGGGGGGTTTTAAATTGACGAGAATTGAAATAACGAAACAAGTTAATAAACTAGACAGAATGTAAAGATGAATTTGATGGAATTGAATGGATGGGAACCTAGCTAAGGGGTTCATCTCCATACATGTTATACTTGCATAATAAAATGATTTCCAATTGCATTTCAATAAACTATGATACTCAACACCCCAAGTTAACCGTGATGCACTAATTAACCTTCAAATCTTCCTAACGTTATTGAATTGGATGATGCATGCGACAATTCAAAACATTCCCCACAAGTCCTCAACATGAATGCATAGAAGAGGTACAAGCAAGAATCATTACGCTCTATGAAAATTATAAGTGTTGACGAGGCATTCGTTACTATGATTGCATGAAACTTATGCCAAGAATTTGTTTAACGCGATTGTTTATAAGCAACCTCCACTACTTGCGAATATAAGTTCGTAACTATTAGGTGAAACTCACTTATATTCTAGCGTCATATTCATGCATGAAAATTAAGCGCGCATTCTCAATAAACATACATAAATAAGTTATCAATCAAACGGTTAAACAAATTGAATCCACAACTTATGAAACGCAATTAGAAGTAATCAAATCAAAATGCAAGCATAAACATATATTTCGAATCCCCCCCCTAGCCAAGGGGGGTTTAGTTGAATTTAAACATTGGAATCAAAGAAACACCTAAACATTCCAAAAACTCAAACTTGAATTGTATGAACGTTTAGGCCCTCTTCTCTTCCATTCCTCATTCGTACAAAACAAAGAGTATTGAAATTAAACATTGAAATCAAAGAAACACCTAAACATTCCAACAACTCAAACTTGAATTGTATGAATGTTTAGGCCCTCTTATCTTCCTCTTCGTTGTAGCACAAGGTCTAAGGATAGTTTGATGGTTGATGCGAGATTTATACGCGCACAAATTAAACCCTCTTTTTGACAATTGTAGTATAAGTATAAGTAGGGATCGTTCTAGACCGGGGATTAGGAGGGATTGTTAACCACTTGGATTTGACTCAAAAACGTAAAATAACAATATGAAACACTATACTAGACTCAAATAATGCAAAACTAAACTTTAAAACACTAAGACAAACCAAAAGACTCAAAACAACACAAACACACTCAAATCTGCCTAAAAACCACTTTCTGGGCAGATTTGAGCACAAACACAAATTTGGACGAAATTAAGTAATAACTTGACTCAAGAACGTAAAAACACAATATAAAACACTAAACTAACTCAAAGAATGTAAAACTAAACACTTAAAACATTAAAACAAACCAAAAGACTCAAACATCACCCAAAACACTCAAAACAGCCTTAAAATCACTTTCTGGGCAGTTTTGAGCACTTTGGTGAATTTGGACGAATTTGGGAAACAAAATGAAACAAAACACTTATAAACACAAACTAAAAGTATTTCTAACTAATCTAACACTTTAAAATAAATGGGGGATTGGTTTTGAAGAATTTAAACTAAAAGAACAGATTGTAAGTAAAAACAGATAGTAAAGATGAATGGATGAATGCTAGCTAGAAGGTTCTTCTCCACACATGTTACACTTGCATAATAAAATGATTTCCAATTGCATTTCAATAAACCATGAATTCTCAACACCCCAAGTTAACCGTGATGCACTAATTAACCTTCAAATCTTCCTAACGTTATTGAATTGGATGGGTTAGCGCATACAACAATTCAAAACATTCCCCACAAGTCCCCTACATGATTGCATAATAGAGATACAAGCAAGAATCATTATGCTCTATGAAAATTATAAGTGTTGACGAGGCATTCGTTACTATGATTGCATGAAACTTATGCCAAGAATTTATTTAACGCGATTGTTTATAAGCAACCTCCACTACTTGTGAATATAAGTTCATAACTATTAGGTGAAACTCACTTATATTCTAGCGTCATATTCATGCATGAAAATTAAGCGTGCACTCTCAATAAACATACATAAATAGGTTATCAATAAAACAGTTAAACAAATTGAATTCACAACTTATGAAACGTAATTAGAAGTAATCAAATCAAAATGCAAGCATAAACATATATTTCGAATTTCCTCATAACTTTGAAATCAAAGAAACACCTAAACATTCCAACAACTCAAACTTGAATTGTATGAACGTTTAGGCACTCTTCTCTTCCATTCCTCATACGTACATAACAAAGAGTATTGAAATTAAACATTGAAATCAAAGAAACACCTAAACATTCCAACAACTCAAACTTGAATTGTATGAACGTTTAGGCACTCTTCTCTTCCTCTTCGTTGTAGCACAAGGTCTAAGGATAGTTTGATGGTGTGAATGGTTTGGGGAGTGGTGAAAATGGAAGGATGGTGTTTGGATTGTAAGGGAGAGCACAGCAAGGGTGTTTGATGTCTACATTCTGAAATGGAAGAGTTTGTGACTGAAATTGTCTATGAATGAGTGTGAATGAGAATGAATGCAATGGATGCTTATTTATAGATGAAATGGGGGGAACATGACAGCTAGGAAAGCATGTGAAAGCTAGAATTGCATGTGTGTGCATGTGAAATCTGCCAAGATGCATGTGGCTGCAAGGTGTGGTTAATGATGATGAATGCATGTGAAAGGAAGTGGATTTTCTGATGGGAACTCATGGCACAAAGGGGAATGAATGTGTGATGGTGTGATTGAATGATTAAAGTGCATGTGGGTGGAAATGCATGTGCAATGGCTGATTGTGGTGCAATGATAATGTCTTGTGGCTGAAATGATGAAATGGATGGGAGTGCATGTGGCTTGGGTGCATGTGCAATGTTTTAAAGGATGGAATGCATGTGAATATGATGGAAATCTGATATGGTGATGGGAGATGCATGTGGCTGATTTATGCATGTGAATGCATGTGGCTGCAATGGATTAGGAATCCTTCAATTTCGTCCATTCCTTTTGCTCCAAACATAAGCTATCCATTCCAAGTCCAATTTTGCTCCAAAATGCTCCAAAATGCATCTTTTTGCTTCCTTAGCCATATGAACCTAAAAACACAAGAAAATGGCTTAAACGACTAAAACAACTATGAATTAACAATATAAATGCACGAAAACAAGCTAAGTAAGTCGCCTAAATATGCTTCTATCAAATTCCCCCACACTTAGCTTTTGCTAGTCCTCGAGCAAAACAAAACAAAAGAAACCGAAAACAAAACAAAACGAACAAAACACAACCTATACCTTCCAACAATCGTCTCAGGGATTTCCAATGCACATGACAAGTTAAAAATCATTATTCCCACAGATTTTAGCCATCTTTACACTTAAGTACATTCTTAATCATAGTCACCACATACTATTTCACAATTAAGCATTTAAAACCATGTTTTGAATGTAGTAACATGCCTTAGAGAATTTGCTCAAATCCTTACAAGAATGCACTCTATTTTCACACAGATTTTCTGACTACACACCCTACACTAGTTATATGTGAGAAGATTGATGTAAATATGAATTCTAACACTCACATATGTTATATCAAAGAAAGCATTTTCTGGATTTACGATAATGACATGAATATGATCTCATGAATGGAATGCTACTACTTAGAATGAGAACCAGTGATTCCATAAGCTCATATCAATTCCAAACTCCACATATTGAATACATAACATCAAGATAGAAGTTGAGGGTTGTAACGGGGCTAAGGGTAATGGTTTAACAAAGAAAGGTAAAGTAAAACAAAGGTTCTTAAAGTAATAGGAAGCGAAGTATTGAAATTGACACTTAAACTCACTTTTAATGGCAGAAATCAACTTTTAAACATAAGGGAAGATTCATGCAACAACTAGGGTCAAATTCACTCTTTTGGACCCTTCCTTCAATAACCAATGCTTGTGATATCATTCTCACTTATTTTTCAACTCTTTTTTTTTTTTTTTTTTTTTTCTTTATTTCATTCTTTGGCCGTGCCCTATTATCTTCCCCCACACTTATTTTCTGCAGTATATTGATCAAAAGGAGTTCATTCTAAGTCATACTTCACTATCCTTTAAGAACAAGGGGTTAACAAAGAAAATAAGCTTGAAAAGGCTCAAAAGGGGTAATCCTACAATACATGTGAAAAGGGATAGGCTTTTTGGCTTTGGCTTGACTAACAACTTCATCTTATTGTATGTTATGCAATCAATATCATGCTTTGAATGAAACGGATATAAGTTCTAGCATTTAGTTCTATCATGATACAATTGCATTCTAAGTAGCAACCAAGCAAGGAATAATGAGATCATACAACAACTTTAGAAAACAAAGAATCACAGAAAATAACTCTCCAAAGAAAGTAATGGCTCGAATCTCACAGGGATGTAGCGTTTGTTTGAGTTCCTTCCTTCAAGCATGTTACAAAAACGAATTTTTCTTTTATGATTGCATGTGAAGTCATACATTATAACCATAACCAAGTATATACCAAGAGTAAATCAAACTTTTCTCTATGTTTATAACTCTTTTTAACCGTCATGCAATTACAAACCAAATCCTTATCATTGTGTTGGAAGGTACCCTAAGACACAAACACACAAAAACGACTCAAAACACTCTTTTTAGGCTTTTTAAAACATGTTTTTCAAATTTTTATGTGATTTTCGGAGTTATAAAAACAAAACATACTAAAACACTCTAAACCAACTTAAAAACACCTTAAAACAGCAAGGAACAACATTTGAAGTTATGGGTGATAAAATCCCACGAATTTGTATCAAAAACAGCTTGTTTACCCCCCCCACACTTAAATCAAACATTGTCCTCAATGTTTTAAGCATAGATTCACACAAAACATAAGTAAACACACAAAAAGCAATTTAAACATACTAAACATGGCAGAATGTAATTAACAAAGAGAAGAGTTTAGGGACGCAAATCTGGATATGGAGTGAAATTCCATCTTCTCTTTGTTGATTGCATTGAGGCTTGATCTTGATGATTCCACAGGCTTACTCTCGAACTGGTTTCCGCCCATCATTGATTTTCCTTTGTGCTACTCTTAAACTGGGCAGCAGGATTCTTTTGGTCTCCTCCACTTGTTGATTTTCCTTTGTGCTACTGGGCTGGAGGATTCTTTTGGTCTTCCCCGAAGGTCTGAGCTTACCCCTTTGGTCTGTTTCTTTGTTCAATCTTTCCAATTCGTATTGAAAAGGGTTGGAGGATAACTCAGCCTAAGTTTGTCTCCACATGCTTCAATGTATCATTTTCACTTGCCTTACTCGCTCCCCTTTGCAGAAGTGGTCCCTTCTCTGGAAGTGTATCAACCGTTGAAGATGACTACTCGAGAGCAACGCTAGGTAAGCAATCAGGAATAGATTCCAGGCAGTTGGCTCCAGATCGGAAGACTGACTCCAAGTGCCGGCTGATTGCTTCTTTTACTTTGCCATGCGAGTAAGAACAAGGACAAAGAAAAAGACAGGGAAAGAGCATGATATGAGATACTTTTGCTTTTGACCTTGATGATATGAGATACCTTTGCTTTTGAAGAAGCGGTGAATGAATCAGCATACTTCAATCCGCCGTTTCCTCCTGGGTCATCTGTACTCCAGGCATCTGGTATCATCTTTGGGGAAGAAGAAAGAATTGAGTATTTCGAAAGGCTTTGCTGGGAGTGCGCCCTCAGAAGTGAGGGAGAGTTGGGCATTTTCTTCAGGTTTGCCTTTCCATAAAAGACGAAGGTCGACATATATAGAGATAATATCAAGTGGTGGTACTATTCTTTTACCCTTGTCGACAAATGTCTCTTCGATATCAGAGCGACGCCTCTTCGATTTCTGAGCAGGCGCCCCTTCGATTTCTGAACGACGCCCCTTCGATTTCTGAGCAGGCGCCCCTTTGCTTTCTGAACGACACGTAGTAGTGCGGATGCGGCTCCTTTTGACAAAGCTGCACGCGTTTTCTGAAAAGCAGCGAAAGTGTCGCCGAACTTTGCGCTTGTCGGCTAAAGATGTGTAGTTGCGGTGATGGCCTCCACGTGTTGTCTGAAAAGAAGAAATCTTTTGACAAAGTTGAACGCGTCTTCTGAAAAGCCGAGAAAGCGTTGCCTAAATTACGGCGGAAATTCCGGCTTTTTGAATCGGTGGACGCGTCGCTTTGGCTTTTTTATTGAGCTATCGATCACCACAACAAACACACTCTGAAGATTTCCCATTCTTGAAAATCGACTCCGGCCCTTTGAAATTTAACTCCATCCCTTTTCTTTGAACACTTTTGAAAAATGGCAAACTCATCGAACCTTAGCTTGGAATTGAGCCTTAGCAGTGATACGGGCGCGCCGCGTCAAGGTAACGTATGGCGCCCTTCTTTCTTATCGTCTAACGGTCTTCTTACAGGTGAAGACTCCGTGATGCAGGACGCCACAACAGCTACAATAGTAGCTAGGAACCTCCTCACTCCAAAAGATAGTAGGCTGCTGTCAGGACGGTCCGATGAGTTGGCCGTTCAAGAGTCCCTCGCACTTAGTGTTCAGTGTGCGAGTTCTGTGTCCAACATGGGCCAACGCCTGCTTGCCCGCTCCCGTCAGGTGGAATCATTGATGGCAGAGGTGGAAAGTCTTAAGCAGGAGATCCAGCAGCTTAAGTACGAGAATAGAAGTTTGCATGTGCTTGCCAACAACTATTCGACGGGCATGAAGAGGAAGCTTGATGAGCTGCAAGAGTCTGAAGGTCGGATTCACAGTGACCGTCAAAGGTTTTCTTCTTTCCTCCAGAGGCACATTTTTCCTGGCTCATCCAGCGCTTGGCCAAGTATTGAGGCCTGGAATGCTCTAGCTCCGATGCCTCCCGCTCAGATGCCTTCCGCTTCGATGCCTTCCGCTTCGATGCCTTCCGCTTCTATGCCTTCCACTTCTGCGCCTCGTAGTGGGGCTTCACGTAAACAACCTTTGTGAAGCTCCACCTTTCTCCATGTTTAGTATCTTTTTTTTTTTTTTTTTTTTTATTTTATTTTTATTTTTATGAACATGCTTTGTTTTATTCAGTGCATTGGGTTGCCTCCCAAGTAGCGCTTTCTTTTACGTCTTGCAGCCGGACGAAGAACCCAATCACTCCAGGATATGTTCACGAATCGGATGAGAACTCCGAGTCATGAACTAGTACCTAAAACAAGAAACAAAACAAGATTAAGAATCTGGAATAAAATAAAAACAAACGAAAATAAAACAATACAAGGGATTAGCAAATTTTCTAATCCCCGGCAACGGCGCCAAAATTTGATGCGAGATTTATACGCGCACAAATTAAACCCTCTTTTTGACAATTGTAGTATAAGTATAAGTAGGGATCGTTCTAGACCGGGGATTAGGAGGGATTGTTAACCACTTGGATTTGACTCAAAAACGTAAAATAACAATATGAAACACTATACTAGACTCAAATAATGCAAAACTAAACTTTAAAACACTAAGACAAACCAAAAGACTCAAAACAACACAAACACACTCAAATCTGCCTAAAAACCACTTTCTGGGCAGATTTGAGCACAAACACAAATTTGGACGAAATTAAGTAATAACTTGACTCAAGAACGTAAAAACACAATATAAAACACTAAACTAACTCAAAGAATGTAAAACTAAACACTTAAAACATTAAAACAAACCAAAAGACTCAAACATCACCCAAAACACTCAAAACAGCCTTAAAATCACTTTCTGGGCAGTTTTGAGCACTTTGGTGAATTTGGACGAATTTGGGAAACAAAATGAAACAAAACACTTATAAACACAAACTAAAAGTATTTCTAACTAATCTAACACTTTAAAATAAATGGGGGATTGGTTTTGAAGAATTTAAACTAAAAGAACAGATTGTAAGTAAAAACAGATAGTAAAGATGAATGGATGAATGCTAGCTAGAAGGTTCTTCTCCACACATGTTACACTTGCATAATAAAATGATTTCCAATTGCATTTCAATAAACCATGAATTCTCAACACCCCAAGTTAACCGTGATGCACTAATTAACCTTCAAATCTTCCTAACGTTATTGAATTGGATGGGTTAGCGCATACAACAATTCAAAACATTCCCCACAAGTCCCCTACATGATTGCATAATAGAGATACAAGCAAGAATCATTATGCTCTATGAAAATTATAAGTGTTGACGAGGCATTCGTTACTATGATTGCATGAAACTTATGCCAAGAATTTATTTAACGCGATTGTTTATAAGCAACCTCCACTACTTGTGAATATAAGTTCATAACTATTAGGTGAAACTCACTTATATTCTAGCGTCATATTCATGCATGAAAATTAAGCGTGCACTCTCAATAAACATACATAAATAGGTTATCAATAAAACAGTTAAACAAATTGAATTCACAACTTATGAAACGTAATTAGAAGTAATCAAATCAAAATGCAAGCATAAACATATATTTCGAATTTCCTCATAACTTTGAAATCAAAGAAACACCTAAACATTCCAACAACTCAAACTTGAATTGTATGAACGTTTAGGCACTCTTCTCTTCCATTCCTCATACGTACATAACAAAGAGTATTGAAATTAAACATTGAAATCAAAGAAACACCTAAACATTCCAACAACTCAAACTTGAATTGTATGAACGTTTAGGCACTCTTCTCTTCCTCTTCGTTGTAGCACAAGGTCTAAGGATAGTTTGATGGTGTGAATGGTTTGGGGAGTGGTGAAAATGGAAGGATGGTGTTTGGATTGTAAGGGAGAGCACAGCAAGGGTGTTTGATGTCTACATTCTGAAATGGAAGAGTTTGTGACTGAAATTGTCTATGAATGAGTGTGAATGAGAATGAATGCAATGGATGCTTATTTATAGATGAAATGGGGGGAACATGACAGCTAGGAAAGCATGTGAAAGCTAGAATTGCATGTGTGTGCATGTGAAATCTGCCAAGATGCATGTGGCTGCAAGGTGTGGTTAATGATGATGAATGCATGTGAAAGGAAGTGGATTTTCTGATGGGAACTCATGGCACAAAGGGGAATGAATGTGTGATGGTGTGATTGAATGATTAAAGTGCATGTGGGTGGAAATGCATGTGCAATGGCTGATTGTGGTGCAATGATAATGTCTTGTGGCTGAAATGATGAAATGGATGGGAGTGCATGTGGCTTGGGTGCATGTGCAATGTTTTAAAGGATGGAATGCATGTGAATATGATGGAAATCTGATATGGTGATGGGAGATGCATGTGGCTGATTTATGCATGTGAATGCATGTGGCTGCAATGGATTAGGAATCCTTCAATTTCGTCCATTCCTTTTGCTCCAAACATAAGCTATCCATTCCAAGTCCAATTTTGCTCCAAAATGCTCCAAAATGCATCTTTTTGCTTCCTTAGCCATATGAACCTAAAAACACAAGAAAATGGCTTAAACGACTAAAACAACTATGAATTAACAATATAAATGCACGAAAACAAGCTAAGTAAGTCGCCTAAATATGCTTCTATCAATGGTGTGAATGGTTTGGGGAGTGGTTGGAGTGGCTGCAATGGAGGAGAAAAGTGTTTTGGTGGCTGCTGCAAGGGTGTGGAGAGGTTTTGACGAATTTCTGGAATATGGAAGAGTGAATGAGAATGAATGCAATGGATGCTTATTTATAGGTGAAATGGGGGGAACATGACAGCTAGGAGGGAATGTGGCTGCATGTTTGAATGATTAAAGGATGCATGTGGGTTAGAATTGCATGTGCAATGAATATGTGGCTGCATGTGCAAGGGGACAATCTGAAAATGCATGTGAAAGCATGTGTTGGCTGCAATGATGAAATGGATGGGAGTGCATGTGGCTTAATTAATTAAAGGGAGTGCATGTGCAATGTTTTAAAGGATGGAATGTATGTGAATATGATGGAAATCTGATATGGTGATGGGAGATGCATGTGGCTGATTTATGCATGTGATTAAAGGGAGTGCATGTTTGAATGATTAAAGGGGGAAGTGCATGTGGGTCGGAAATATAAAAGGGGAATGCATGTGGCTGCAAGGTGTGGTGAATGATGATGAATGCATGTGGACTAAAGAGTGAATGGTGGCTGCAAAGTAAATGAATAATGAAATGGGAAAGCATGTGCAAGGTTTTGGTGTGAATGATTGAATGTGCATGTGGCTGCAATGGATTAGGAATCCTTCAATTTCGTCCATCCTCTTGGCTCCAAGCATATGATATCCATTCCAATCTCTAATTTGCTCCAAAATGCTCCAAAATGCATCTTTTTGCTTCCTTAGCCATATGAACCTAAAAACACACGAAAATGGCTTAAACTACTAAAACAACTATGAATTAACAATATAAAGGCACGAAAACAAGCTCAGTAAGTCGCCTAAATATGCTCCTATCAGTATGGTGGCTGGAAGGTGGAGGAAGGCTGCTGGACTGGAATGGTGGGCTGCACGGCTGGAATGGAATTATTAGATTAGGTGGCCACGGCAGAGAAGAAAACTGGGAGATTGGCTTATGGTGGCTGCGGTAAGAGGTTTTTTTAATTAGGCTTTTAGGGTTTATGATAAATTAAATCACCGCTTGAAGAATGAATGGGATGAAAGGTGATGGAATGCACGGCAAAGGGGATAAAATAAATGGGATGGTGGCTGCCTAAATTAGGGTGAATGATAGAATGATTCGTGAGTGGAGTTGCGGCTTAGGAATTAAATATTTGATGAATGGGAGACACGGCTTATAGTGAATGGGGTGTAAAGGTGGCTGCGGATGGAAGAATGAATTAGGGGTATGGCTGAATAAAAAATTAAAATGAGAGGTATATGGTGCGGCTTATGAGAAGAATAAAAAAAAATGAAAGAGAAGCTAGGGTTAAAAATAAAAGGTACGGCCCAGATTAGAAGTTAGAAGGCTTAGGGTGAATGGATGGGGACTTGCGGCTAATATGGATTTTGTGGCTGAAAATTGAAAGAATTAATGAGAGGTGAATAGGGTGCGGCTGCATGTAATTAGGGTGATTAGAGTTTAGGGTTTAATGCATGAAATGAGACAAAACTACCCCCCCTTGCACGGCAAGGGAAGGGAATTGGGCTAAAGGCACGGCATAGGTTGGAAATTGGGCTAGGGCCATGGTTTTGTGTCCTAAAATGCATAAAGGCCGTCAAAGTGGCTAGAAAATACGGACGTTTAAGTTTAGGAAAGGTTACCAAAATGGGAAACTTAGGGTTAACTTTCCTACTTCAAGTAGGAATCCTTGTTTGAGTAGGATTCCTCATTTTGGTAGGAATTCATCGTTGGCGTAGGAATTCGTCGTTGGAGTAGGAATTCGTCGTTTCTTCAAGTCTTCAACTCATTCATTCCTCTTTCGCTCCAAAAGACTCCAATTTGCATCTTCTTGCACACTTTGGCCTTATAATCTGAAAATACACAAAAGTGGCCTTAAACACCAACATAACTAAGTAAACACAATATAAATGCACGAGAACAAGCTAATTAAGTCGCATGAATATGCTCCTATCACTGACCACCTTAGCCGAATGGTGGGTAAAGAGGAGTCCATTCCCATCTTAGAAACATTCCCGGATGAGCAACTTCTGTCCATTGAGGTAAGAACCCCTTGGTATGCCGATTTGGTAAATTTCTTGGTGTCTAAGCAAGTTCCTAGTACCCTAAACAAATTCCAACGTGATAAACTTGTTCATGATGCACGTTTTTATGTTTGGGATGATCCATATTTGTGGAAATTCTGCCCAGATCAGATTGTGCGTAGATGTGTGCCCGAATCTGAATTTAATTCCATTCTTACATTCTGCTATACTTATGCATGTGGGGGACATTTTGGCACCCAAAGGACAGCCCTAAAGGTGTTACAATCTGGATTTTATTGGCCTAATCTCTTTAAAGATGCTAAAATGTTTTGTTTAACATGTGACAAAGAACCGGGAACACAGGACCTAAGGACCAAATGTCGCAGCAATCTCTCTCATTTGTGGAAATTTTTGATGTTTGGGGTATCGATTTCATGGGCCCCTTTCCTCCATCTTTTGGTTTCACTTATATCTTGCTAGCTGTCGATTATGTTTCCAAATGGGTGGAAGCCAAAGCCACCCGTACTAACGATTCTAAGGTTGTTGCAGATTTTGTGAAATCTAATATTTTTGCTAGGTTTGGGATGCCACGAGTTTTAATTAGTGATGGGGGTTCTCACTTTTGTACCGCACCATTGAAGCTTTGCTCAAGAAGTACAACGTTACGCATAAGGCTTCAACACCTTATCACCCTCAAACTAATGGGCAAGCTGAGGTTTTAAATAGGGAGATCAAACAAGTCCTAGAGAAAACCGTGGGACCCTCAAGAAGAGATTGGAGTTTGCGCTTGGACGATGCGCTGTGGGCCTATCGTACGGCTTACAAAACTCCCCTTGGCATGTCACCTTTTCGGCTTATATATGGTAAGCCATGTCATTTGCCCGTTGAGTTAGAGCACAAGGCGCATTGGGCTGTGAAAACCTTCAATTTGGACATCGACGCTGCTGGAGTTCATAGGAAGCTCCAATTAGATGAACTTGAGGAGATTAGGAACGAAGCTTACGAGAATGCTCGCATCTACAAGTACAAGACGAAGGCTTATCATGATAAGATGCTTCGTACCAAAACGTTCTCCAAGGGGCAGAAAGTGTTGCTTTTTGATTCAAGACTTCGGTTATTCCCTGGTAAGTTACGTTCTAAATGGATTGGACCTCTTGTTGTTACTAATGTTTTTCCTCATGGTGCAGTCCAAGTCCAAAGTTTAAAAAGTGGCCACGAGTTCAAGGTAAATGGGCATAGATTGAAGCCTTACTATACTATGTTTGAGGAGCATGTCGTGGAGGAAACACCCCTCCATGCCGTGGCCTCCCCTGAAGCTTGATGGAGGTGTTCGTCCGGCTGCACGACGTTAAAGCAAGCGCTATGTGGGAGGCAACCCATCCATTCAACAAAGGAAGCCCTAGGAATCACCCAAATTCCAGATTTGCGTTCCTAAAACCCTTCTCTTTGTTGTTGATTCTAATCTACCATGTTATGTTGTTTAGTTGCTGTTTGCATATTTACTTGTGTTTTGTGTGAATTTATGCTTAAAACATTGAGGACAATGTTTGATTTAAGTGTGGGGGGGGGGGGGGGGTAACTAAGTATACTTGATGCAAATTCGTGGGATTTTATCACCCATAACTTCAAGTGTTGTTCCTTGCTGTTTTAAAGTGTTTTTAAGCTGTTTTGGACTGTTTTAGTGTGTTTTGTTTTATAACTCCGAAAATCACATAAAAATTTGAAAAACATGTTTCGAAAAAACCTAAAAAGAGTGTTTTGAGTCGTTTTGGTGTGTTTGTGTCTTAGGGTACCTTCCAACACAATGATGAGGATTTGGTTTGTAATTGCATGACTGTTAAAAAGAGTTATAAACATGCAGAAAATTTTTATTTACTCTTGGTATATGCTTGGTTATGGTTATAATGTATGACTTCACATGCAAGCATAAAAGAAAAAAAATTCGTTTTTGTAACATGCTTGAAGGAAGGAATGATAGGAGCATATTCATGCGACTTAAATGGCTTGTTCTCGTGCATTTACGTTATGTTTCTTTAGTTATTTTAGTACTTTAAGCTATTTTCGTGTGTTTGTAGGTCCAAAGGGCTAAAGGAGCAAAAAGATGCATTTTGGAGACTTTTGGAGCACTTTTGGGCTAAGGACGGATAGCTTATGCTTGAAGCCAAAGTGTTGGACGAAATTGAAGACCTAATTGGAGCCAAAGTGTTGGAACCTTGTTCTCTTTAGTTTTAGGACATTTAAACCTTTCCTAATCCCAATCATGCCATGCATAACACACATTCATTCTAACACATTGTCATTACACATGCATTTCCTTCATTAGTTAACCCACATGCTCCCATTACTTATCATTCACCACTTATCAATCAATCATCACTTTATCATATCACTTATCACTTATCACTTATCACTTATCATAACCACTTATCACATCATAACCACATATCATATCACTTATCACTTATCATCATCACTTTATCATATCACTTATCATAACCACTTATCACATCATAACCACATATCATATCACTTATCACTTATCACTTATCATCATCACTTTAGCTTTAATTCACATGCACATTCACCTTACCTTTGCAGAAAATCCACTTCATAACACATGCATCTTGGCAGATTTCACATGCACTCATGCACATTCACCTTAATCATTCACATAGCTTTAATTCACATGCATTTCAGATTGCATTCCCATTCTTTAATTCAACCAACACAACACATGCATCTTGGCAGATTTCACATGCATTTCCACCCTTACAAGACCCTAATCATTCATTCACACAATCTGCCATCATTCACACAAACAACATCATTGCCGTGGCCTCCCTTTGCATTCACATGCATCTCACTTCATCATTTCAGCCACAAAGCCACTCCACATGCACCCTAGATTCTAATCAGCCACACATTCACACACATGCATCTTGGCAGATTTCACATTCACACACATGCAATTCCAGCTTTCACATGCTTTCCTAGCTGTCATGTTCCCCCCATTTCATCTATAAATAAGCATCCATTGCATTCATTCTCATACACACTCTTCCATTTCAGAAAACCAAGCCTTTGTGCCGTGCAAAACAGCACCCATTTCCCTACAATCCAAACACCATCACACCACCAGAAATTCAGCCATTCAACCACTCCCCAAACCATTCACACCATCAAACTATCCCTAGACCTTGTGCCACAACGAAGAGGAAGATAAGAGGGCCTAAACGTTCATACAATTCAAGTTTGAGTTGTTGGAATGTTTAGGTGTTTCTTTGATTTCAAAGTTTAAATTCAATACTCTTTGTTTTGTACGAATGAGGAATGGAAGAGAAGAGTGCCTAAACGTTCATACAATTCAAGTTTGAGTTGTTGGAATGTTTAGGTGTTTCTTTGATTCTCTTTGTTTTGTACCATGAGGAACTAAACCCCCCTTGGTTAGGGGGTGATTCGAATATATGTTTATGCTTGCATTTTGATTTGAATACTTCTAATTGCGTTTCATAAGTTGTGGATTCAATTTGTTTAACCGTTTGATTGATAACTTATTTATGTATGTTTATTGAGAATGCGCGCTTAATTTTCATGCATGAATATGACGCTAGAATATAAGTGAGTTTCACCTAATAGTTACGAACTTATATTCACAAGTAGTGGAGGTTGCTTATAAACAATCGCGTTAAACAAATTCTTGGCATAAGTTTCATGCAATCATAGTAACGAATGCCTCGTCAACACTTATAATTTTCATAGAGCGTAATGATTCTTGCTTGTACCTCGTCTATGCATTCATGTTGAGGACTTGTGGGGAATGTTTTGAATTGTCGCATGCATCATCCAATTCAATAACGTTAGGAAGATTTGAAGGTTAATTAGTGCATCACGGTTAACTTGGGGTGTTGAGTATCATAGTTTATTGAAATGCAATTGGAAATCATTTTATTATGCAAGTATAACATGTATGGAGATGAACCCCTTAGCTAGCCTTCATTCCATTCAATTCTATCACACATTCACATTTACATTTTGCTTTTACTTACAATCTGTTCTTTTAGTTTAAATTCGTCAAAACCTAACCCCCCCTTTACTTTCTTGTTCTTTAGTGTTTAGACTTTGTTTAGTTTATGTTTTAAAGTGTTTTGATTCAATTTATTTCCCAAAATTCGTCCAAATTCACCAAAGTGCTCAAAACTGCCCAGAAAGTGATTTTAAGGCTGTTTTGAGTGTTTTGGGTGATGTTTGAGTCTTTTGGTTTGTTTTAGTGTTTTAAAGTTTAGTTTTGCATTCTTTGAGTCTAGTATAGTGTTTTATATTGTTATTTTACGTTTGAATCAAGCCATAATCCTAAATTCGTCCAACATTGGGGTTAAGGTCAGAAACTGCCTAGTTAGTGTTTTTAGGCAGTTTTGAGTCTTTTGAACTTGTTTTGAGTCCTTTGAGTCTTTGTGAACGTTTTTAACTTTGTTTTTATGTTTTTGAGTCAAATCCAAGTGATTAACAATCCCTCCTAATCCCCGGTCCAGAACGATCCCTACTTATACTTATACTACAATTGACAAAAAGAGGGTTTAATTTGTGTGCGTATAATTCTCGCATCAAATTTTGGCGCCGTTGCCGGGGATTAGAAAATTTGCTAATCCCTTGGATTGTTTTATTTTCGTTTGTTTTTATTTTATTCCAGATTCTTAATCTTGTTTTGTTTCTTGTTTTAGGTACTTGTTTATGACTCGGAGTTCTCATCCGATTCGTGAACATATCCTGGAGTGATTGGGTTCTTCGTCCGGCTGCAAGACTTAAAAGAAAGCGCTACTTGGGAGGCAACCCAATGCACTTCTAAAAAAATAAAAAAATAAAAAAAAATAAAAAAAAAATAAAAAAATTTCACATATTAAATAAAATACTAAACATGGAGAAAGATGGTGCTTCACAAAGGTTGTTTACGTGAAGCCCCACTACGAGGCGTCGGAGCTGAAGGCATCGGAGCAGAAGGCGTTGGAGCGGAAGGCATCGGAGCGGAAGGCATAGAAGCGGGAGGCATCGGAGCGGAAGGCATCGGAGCTAGAGCATTCCAGGCCTCAATACTTGGCCAAGCGCTGGATGAGCCAGGAAAAAGGTGCCTCTGGAGATAAGCAGAAAACTTTTGACGGTCACTTTGAATTCGACCCTCAGATTCTTGCAGCTCATCAAGCTTCCTCTTCATGCCCGACGAATAGTTATTTGCAAGCACATGCAAACTTCTATTCTCGTACTTAAGCTGCTGGATCTCTTGCTTAAGACTTTCCACCTCTGCCATCAATGATTCCACCTGACGGGAGCGGGCAAGCAGGCGTTGGCCCATGTTGGACATAGAGCTCGCACACTGAACACTAAGTGCGAGGGACTCTTGAACGGCCAACTCATCGGACCGTCCTGACAGCAGCCTACTATCTTTTGGAGTGAGGAGGTTCCTAGCTACTATTGTAGCTGTTGTGGCGTCCTGCATCACGGAGTCTTCACCTGTAAGAAGACCGTTAGAAGATAAAAAAGAAGGGCGCCATACATTACCTTGACGGGGCGCAACCGGATCGCTGCTGAGACTCAAATCTAAGCTAAGGTTCGATGAGTTAGTCATTTTTCAAAGGTGTTCAAAGATAAGGGTTGATGGAGTAAATTTTCAAAGGGTCGGAGTCGATTTTCAAGAATGGGAATTCTTCAGAGTGTGTTTGTTGTGGTGATCGATAGCTCTATAAGAAGCCAAGGCGACGCGTCCACCAATTCAAAAAGCCGGAATTTCCGGCGTAATTTAGGCGACGCGTTCTCGGCTTTTCAGAAGACGCGTTCAACTTTGTCAAAAGATTTCTTCTTTTCAGACAACACGTGGAGGCCATCATCGCAACTACACATCTTTAGCCGACAAACGCAAAGTTCGGCGACGCTTTCTCTGCTTTTCAGAAAACGCGTGCAGCTTTGTGATGCGATAATTATACGCACACAAATTAAACCCTCTTTTTATCAATTGTAGTATAGGTGCAAGTAGGGATCGTTCTGGACCGGGGATTAGGAGGGATTGTTAATCACTTGGATTTGACTTAAAAACGTAAAAACATAATATAAAACACTAAACTAGACTCAAAGAATGTAAAACTAAACTTTAAAACATTAAAACAAATCAAAAGACTCAAAATGCTTTTAAAAACACAAACTAAAATGCTATACTAAACTCGAAGAATTCAAAACTAAAAATAAGAAAGATTAAGACTAAGACTTAAACGAAATATGGGGGGATTGATTTTGGACGAATTTAAACTAAAATGGATAGATTGTAAAGAAAACAAATTGTAAATATGAAATTGACGGAAATGAATGGATGGTATGGCTAGCTAAGGGGTTCATCTCCATACATGTTACACTTGCATAATAAAATGATTTCCAATTGCATTTCAATAAACCATGAATTCTCAACACCCCGGGTTAATTAGGTCCGCTTAAATTAACCGTCAAGTTTTCCTTAAGTTAATGAATTGGATGATTGCATACGACAACCCAAAGCATTCCTCACAAATTCCCTACATGAATTGCATAATAGAGAAACAAGCAAGAATCATTAAGCATCATGAAAACTATAAGTGTTGACGAGGCATTCGTTACTATGATTGCATGAAACTTATGCCAAGAATTCGTTTAACGCGATTGTTTATAAGCAACCTTCACTACTTGTGAATATAAGTTCATAACGATTAGGTGAAACTCACTTATATTCTAGCGTCATATTCATGCATGAAAATTAAGCGCGCATTCTTAATAAACATACATAAATAAGTTATCAATCAAACGGTTAAACAAATTGAATCCACAACTTATGAAACGCAATTAGAAGTAATCAAATCAAAATGCAAGCATAAACATATATTTCGAATCCCCCCCTAGCTAAAGGGGGGTTTAGTTCCTCATACAAAACAAAGAGAATCGAAATTAAACATTGAAATCAAAGAAACGCCTAAACATTCCAACAACTCAAACTTGAATTGTACGAACGTTTAGGCCCTCTTCTCTTCCTCTTTATTGTAGCATAAGGTCTAGGGATAATTGGTTTGGGGGATGGAAGTGTGGAATGGAAAAGGAGTGGTGGAGAAGTGGAAGGGGAATGGAAAAATGGTTGGTGTTTGGATTAGTAGGGAGGGGGGACTCACGGCTAAGGAAAGAATGGAAGTGTTTGAGGGGTGTTGTGTTGTGAATGAGATGTCCATGAATGAATGAATGCAAGGGTATTTATAGGAGTAGTGGAGGGAACATATGGCTATGTCATTTGTAGGTGAAGTAGGTGGATGTTGTAGGTGAAGTAGGTGGATGTTGTAGGTGAAGTGGGTGGATGTTGTAGGTGAAGTAGGTGGATGTTGTAGGTGAAGTAGGTGGATGATATGTTAAGTGATAAGTGATAAGTGATATGATATGTGGTTATGATATGATAAGTGGTTAAGTGGTGATGATAAGTGATAAGTGATTAAGTGATATGATATGTGGTGATGATAAGTGATAAGTGCATGTGGGTTAACTAATGAAGGAAATGCATGTGCAATGACAATGTGTTAGAATGGATGTGTGTTATGCATGGCATGATTGGGATTAGGAAAGGTTTAAATGTCCTAAAACTAAAGAGAACAAGGTTCCAACACTTTGGCTCCAATTAGGTCTTCAATTTCGTCCAACACTTTGGCTTCAAGCATAAGCTATCCGTCCTTAGCCCAAAAGTGCTCCAAAAGTCTCCAAAATGCATCTTTTTGCTCCTTTAGCCCTTTGGACCTACAAACACACGAAAATAGCTTAAAGTACTAAAATAACTAAAGAAACATAACGTAAATGCACGAGAACAAGCCATTTAAGTCGCATGAATATGCTCCTATCAAATACCCCCACACTTATCTTTTGCTAGTCCTCGAGCAAAACAGAAAGAAAAACAAAACAAAACCAAACGAAACAAAACAAGTAAAACACAACCTAAACCTTCCAACAACCGTCTTAGGGATTTCCAAAGCACATGACAAGTTAAAAATCATCATTCCCACAGATTTTTGCCATCATTACACTTAAGTACATTCTTAATCATAGTCACCACATACTAGTTCACAATTAAGCATTTAAAACACATTTCAAATGTAGTAACATGCCTTAGAGAAATTGCTCAAATCCTTACAAGATATGCACTCGTTTTTCACACAGATTTTCTGACTACACACCCTACACTAGTTATATGTGAGAAGATTGATGTAAACATGTAGACGAACACTCACATATGTTATAACAAGGAAAGCATTTTCTGGATTTACGATAATGACATGAATATGATCTCATGAATGGAATGCTACTACTTAGAATGAGAACCAGTGATTCCATAAGCTCATATCAATTTCAAACTCCACATTATTGAACACATAACGATCAAGATAGAAGTCAAAGGGGTGTAACGGGGCTAAAGGTATTTGGCTAACAAAGAAGGTATATGGAAAACAAAGGTTCTTAAAGAAATAGCGAGCAAAGCATTTGAATTAACGTAGAATTCACTTTTGAATGAAAACTCAACTTTTGAACAACAAGGGGGAACAAGCTCTTTTTTTTTTTTTTCTTTCTTTCTTTTCTCTTCTTTTCTGTTTTTCTTTTTCATATGTTTTTCACAATTTTTTTTTTTTTTTTTTCTTTTGACTCTCAAAACATACAAACTTAAGAACAAACTTTTACTCCCCCACACTCATTTTCTTGCAAAATGTACTCAAAAGGAATTCATTTAAGTCATGCTCACTATCTTTTAAGAACAAGGGTACGGATGGTCCTAATCTAGGCTAGGTAAGGGGTGATATGGTTAGCAAAGAAAATAGGTTAAACGAGGCTCAACGGTGTTAAGACTTACAATATATATGAAATATGGGAAGTAAGGCTATTTGGCTATGGTGGCAACTACACAACTTCATCTTGATATATGTTATGCAACTCAATATCATGCTTTGAATGAAACGGATATAAGTTCTAGCATTTAGTTCTATCATGATACAATTGCATTCTAAGTAGCAACCAAGCAAGGAATAATGAGATCATTCAACAACTTTAGAAAACAAAGAATCACAGAAAATAACTCTCCAAAGAAGGTAATGGCTCGAGTCTCACAGGGTTGTAGCGTTTGTTTGAGTTCCTTCCTTCAAGCATGTTACAAAAACGAATTTTTCTTTTATGATTGCATGTGAAGTCATACATTATAACCATAACTAAGCATAAACCAAGAGTAAATCAAACTTTTCTCTATGTTTATAACTCTTTTTAACAGTCATGCAATTACAAACCAAATCCTTATCATTGTGTTGGAAGGTACCCTAAGACACAAACTCACAAAAACGACTCAAAACACTCTTTTTAGGGTTTTTAAAACAAGTTTTTCAAATTTTTATGTGATTTTCGGAGTTATAAAATAAAACACACTAAAACACTCTAAAACAACTTAAAAACACCTTAAAACAGCAAGGAACAACATTTGAAGTTATGGGTGATAAAATCCCACGAATTTGGATTAAATAAACTTAGTTACCCCCCCCACACTTAAATCAAACATTGTCCTCAATGTTTTAAGCATATGGTTCACACAAAACATAAGTAAACACACAAAAAAACATTTAAACATACTAAACATGGCAGAATGTAATTAACAAAGAGAAGAGTTTAGGGACGCAAATCTGGTTATGGAGTGTAAATTCCCTCTTCTCTTTGTTGATTGCATTGAGGCTTGATCTTGATGATTCCACAGGCTTACTCTCGAACTGGTTTCCGCCCATCGTTGATTTTCCTTTGTGCTACTTCTTGAACTGGGCAGCAGGATGGTTCTTTTGGTCTCCCCCGAAGGTCTGAGCTTACCCTTTTGGTCTGTTTCTTTGTTCAATCTTTCCAATTCGTATTGAAAAGGGTTGGAGGATAACTCAGCCTATGTTTGTCTCCACATGCTTCAATGTATCATTTTCACTTGCCTTACTCGCTCTCCTTTGCAGAAGTGGTCCCTTCTCCGGAAGTGTATCAACCGTTGAAGATGACTACTCGAGAGCAACGCTAGGTAAGCAATCAGGAATAGATTCCAGGCAGTTGGCTCCAGATCGGAAGATTGACTCCAAGTGCCGGCTGATTGCTTCTTTTACTTTGCCATGCGAGTAAGAACAAGGACAAAGAAAAAGACAGGGAAAGAGCATGATATGAGATACTTTTGCTTTTGACCTTGATGATATGCGATACCTTTGCTTTGAAGAAGCGGTGAATGAATCAGCACATGCTTCAATCCGCCGTTTCCTCCTGGGTCATATGTACTCCAGGCATCTGGTATCATCTTTGGGGAAGAAGAAAGAATTGAGTATTTTGAAAGGCTTTGCTGGGAGTGCGCCCTCAGAGGTGAGGGAGAGTTGGGCATTTTCTTCAGGTTTGCCCTGCCATAAAAGACGAAGGTCGACATATATAGAGATAATATCAAGTGGTGGTACTTTTTACCCTTGTCGACAAACGTTTTGATCCCGCAATTCCGGCTTTTTGAAATAGTGGCGCCTCTTCGATCTTTGAATACGCCTCTTCGATTTCTGAGCAGGCGCCCCTTCGATTTCTGAACGACGCCCCTTCTCTTTCTGAACGACACGTGGTAGTGCAGATGCGGCTCCTTTTGACAAAGCTGCACGCGTTTTCTGAAAAGCAGAGAAAGCGTCGCCGAACTTTGCGCTTGTCGGCTAAAGACATGTAGTTGCGATGATGGCCTCCACGTGTTTTCAGCTTTGTCAGAAATCTTTTGACAAAGTTGAACGCGTTTTCTGAAAAGCCGAGAGAGCGTCGCCTAACTTACGCCGGAAAATCCGGCTCTTTGAATCGGTGGACGCGTCGCCTTGGCATTTTATAGAGCTATCGATCACCGCCAACATACACACTTTGAAGATTTCCCATTCCTGAAACTCGACTCCGGCCCTTTGTGAAATTTTTAACTCCATCCACCCCTTCTCTTTGAACACTTTTGAAAAAAAAAAATGGCAAACTCATCGAACCTTAGCTTAGATTTGAGTCTCAGCAGCGATCCGGTTGCGCCCCGTCAAGGTAATGTATGGCGCCCTTCTTTTTTATCTTCTAACGGTCCTCTTTCAGGTGAAGACTCTGTGATGCAGGACGCCACAACAGCTACAATAGTAGCTAAAAACCTCCTCACTCCAAAAGATAGTAGGCTGCTGTCAGGACGGTCCGATGAGTTGGCCGTTCAAGAGTCCCTCGCACTTAGTGTTCAATGTGCGAGCTCTGTGTCCAACATGGGCCTACGCCTGCTTGCTCGGTCCCGCCAAGTGGAATCGTTGATGGCAGAGGTGGAAAGTCTTAAGCAGGAAATCAAACAGCTTAAGTACGAGAATAGAAGTTTGCATGTGCTTGCAAATAACTATTCGGTGGGCATGAAGAGGAAGCTTGATGAGCTGCAAGAATCTGAGGGTCGAATTCACAGTGACCGTCAAAGGCTTGCGTCTTATCTCCAGAGGCACCTTTTTCCTGGGTCATCCAGCGCTTGGCCAAGTATTGAGGCCTGGAATGCTCTAGCTCCGATGCCTCCCGCTCGGATGCCTTCCGCTTCGATGCCTCCCGCTTCTATGCCTCCCGCTTCTGCACCTTCCGCTTCTGCGCCTCGTAGTGGGACTTCACGCAAACAACCTTTGTGAAGCTCCACCTTTCTCCATGTTTAGTATCTTTCTTTTTTTTCTTTTTCTCTTTTTTTTTTATTTTTTTTATTTTTTTTTATTTTTTTATTTTTTATTAACATAAATAAAATCAAACGGCATGGAATTGGTCCTTGAATGGAAGGTGATACTTGAAGTGAACCGGCATTGGTTTGAATTCTAGTGTAGGTGCCTGATTCAAAAAAAATAGCAAGTTAGTATAAAATCTAATGGAATTTGGAAAAAAATACTTACTTGTTTTGTCTGACAAGAACTCAATGACAAATACCACTCCTTTGAAAGTTTCAGGGATATTGGACTTGGCCAGATTGCAAGTGATGGTTATTACTTGTCCAATGTCATCAAATTTAACTTTTTTGGATTTTGTGGTTTCAAGAACGTCCTCTTTGATGGATTCATGACATTCCCTACTTGTCACTTTTGGAAGGGCTTCCAAGATGTCTTTTTCACCTTCTTCTTCCTTGGAAGTCATGAATCTGCAAGGAATAGGGTTAAAAATAATGAAATTTGGAACAACCATACCTGTATTAGATGGCATAGGAGCAATAGGAGCCTCCGGTAAAGGTGTTTCCACCCTTTCCGTGGGTTGGGTGTATTCCTCTTCCTTGTGATTTGATTTTGATGGTTGAGGGTCCGTTCCAACCTCCTTGTCACTGCTCAACATGATTTCCTTGGCAGTTTCAAATTCTCCCTTCTGATTTGCAATGGTTGAACTAGGGAGTTCGCCTTGGTCGCAAAATTGTCCTTCGAACTCCGCTATCTGCCCAATTTGCTTTTCCAGAGTAGTAAGTATTTGAAAAATCGTATCATTATCATTTGAATTACCTACATT
Source organism: Pyrus communis (assembly GCF_963583255.1). Taxonomy (NCBI): domain Eukaryota; kingdom Viridiplantae; phylum Streptophyta; class Magnoliopsida; order Rosales; family Rosaceae; genus Pyrus; species Pyrus communis. The sequence continues at coordinate 24,609,135 of NC_084804.1, forward strand.
ACTTTGGGCAGGTTGTGGTGGCTGCATAGGCGTTGAATAGAGCTCCTCATACGGCTGCCAATATCCTTCTTGTTGAGCCTCATTGTCTTGATTTTGTAAGCCCTGCACCAAACAAATTAATTCATCAAGCTTTTGATTATAATTTATTGACGAACATAAATTTGGTTGGGCATATTGAATATGAGGTTGTGGTGGCTGCCAATATCCTCCTTGTTGAGCATTTTGAGGTTCCCACCACATAGAGTTTGAATGATCACTCCAATCCGAATTGTAAGTATTGGAAAACACGTTATTCCTTGATTGAAGATTAAATATATCAACTCTTTGCATTTGGGACCTTTCCATGAGTTGTGACAAAAGAGAAGCATTATCAAGTGCCATCTTGTTCTTAACAAACAAAACACAAATAAAAAAAACTAAATCTAAAAGACAATACAGAAACAAACAATCCAAGGGATTAGCAAATTTTCTAATCCCCGGCAACGGCGCCAAAATTTGATGCGATAATTATACGCACACAAATTAAACCCTCTTTTTATCAATTGTAGTATAGGTGCAAGTAGGGATCGTTCAGGACCGGGGATTAGGAGGGATTGTTAATCACTTGGATTTGACTTAAAAACGTAAAAACATAATATAAAACACTAAACTAGACTCAAAGAATGTAAAACTAAACTTTAAAACATTAAAACAAATCAAAAGACTCAAAATGCTTTTAAAAACACAAACTAAAATGCTATACTAAACTCGAAGAATTCAAAACTAAAAATAAGAAAGATTAAGACTAAGACTTAAACGAAATATGGGGGGATTGATTTTGGACGAATTTAAACTAAAATGGATAGATTGTAAAGAAAACAAATTGTAAATATGAAATTGACGGAAATGAATGGATGGTATGGCTAGCTAAGGGGTTCATCTCCATACATGTTACACTTGCATAATAAAATGATTTCCAATTGCATTTCAATAAACCATGAATTCTCAACACCCCGGGTTAATTAGGTCCGCTTAAATTAACCGTCAAGTTTTCCTTAAGTTAATGAATTGGATGATTGCATACGACAACCCAAAGCATTCCTCACAAATTCCCTACATGAATTGCATAATAGAGAAACAAGCAAGAATCATTAAGCATCATGAAAACTATAAGTGTTGACGAGGCATTCGTTACTATGATTGCATGAAACTTATGCCAAGAATTCGTTTAACGCGATTGTTTATAAGCAACCTTCACTACTTGTGAATATAAGTTCATAACGATTAGGTGAAACTCACTTATATTCTAGCGTCATATTCATGCATGAAAATTAAGCGCGCATTCTTAATAAACATACATAAATAAGTTATCAATCAAACGGTTAAACAAATTGAATCCACAACTTATGAAACGCAATTAGAAGTAATCAAATCAAAATGCAAGCATAAACATATATTTCGAATCCCCCCTAGCTAAAGGGGGGTTTAGTTCCTCATACAAAACAAAGAGAATCGAAATTAAACATTGAAATCAAAGAAACGCCTAAACATTCCAACAACTCAAACTTGAATTGTACGAACGTTTAGGCCCTCTTCTCTTCCTCTTTATTGTAGCATAAGGTCTAGGGATAATTGGTTTGGGGGATGGAAGTGTGGAATGGAAAAGGAGTGGTGGAGAAGTGGAAGGGGAATGGAAAAATGGTTGGTGTTTGGATTAGTAGGGAGGGGGGACTCACGGCTAAGGAAAGAATGGAAGTGTTTGAGGGGTGTTGTGTTGTGAATGAGATGTCCATGAATGAATGAATGCAAGGGTATTTATAGGAGTAGTGGAGGGAACATATGGCTATGTCATTTGTAGGTGAAGTAGGTGGATGTTGTAGGTGAAGTAGGTGGATGTTGTAGGTGAAGTGGGTGGATGTTGTAGGTGAAGTGGGTGGATGTTGTAGGTGAAGTAGGTGGATGTTGTAGGTGAAGTAGGTGGATGATATGTTAAGTGATAAGTGATAAGTGATATGATATGTGGTTATGATATGATAAGTGGTTAAGTGGTGATGATAAGTGATAAGTGATTAAGTGATATGATATGTGGTGATGATAAGTGATAAGTGCATGTGGGTTAACTAATGAAGGAAATGCATGTGCAATGACAATGTGTTAGAATGGATGTGTGTTATGCATGGCATGATTGGGATTAGGAAAGGTTTAAATGTCCTAAAACTAAAGAGAACAAGGTTCCAACACTTTGGCTCCAATTAGGTCTTCAATTTCGTCCAACACTTTGGCTTCAAGCATAAGCTATCCGTCCTTAGCCCAAAAGTGCTCCAAAAGTCTCCAAAATGCATCTTTTTGCTCCTTTAGCCCTTTGGACCTACAAACACACGAAAATAGCTTAAAGTACTAAAATAACTAAAGAAACATAACGTAAATGCACGAGAACAAGCCATTTAAGTCGCATGAATATGCTCCTATCACTTTGTCAAAAGGAGCCGCATCCGCACTACTACGTGTCGTTCAGAAAGCAAAGGGGCGTCGTTCAGAAATCGAAGGGGCACCTGCTCAGAAATCGAAGAGGCGTCGTTCTGATATCGAAGAGACATTTGTCGACAAGGGTAAAAGAACAGTACCACCACTTGATATTATCTCTATATATGTCGACCTTCGTCTTTTATGGCAAGGCAGACCTGAAGAAAATGCCCAACTCTCCCTCACCTCTGAGGGCGCACTCCCAGCAAAGCCTTTCGAAATACTCAATTCTTTCTTCTTCCCCAAAGATGATACCAGATGCCTGGAGTACATATGACCCAGGAGGAAACGGCGGATTGAAGTGTGCTGATTCATTCACCGCCACTTCAAAAGCAAAGGTATCTCATATCATCAAGGTCAAAAGCAAAAGTATCTCATATCATGCTCTTTCCCTGTCTTTTTCTTTGTCCTTGTTCTTACTCGCATGGCAAAGTAAAAGAAGCAATCAGCCGGCACTTGGAGTCAGTCTTCCAATCTGGAGCCAACTGCCTGGAATCTATTCCTGATTGCTTACCTAGCGTTGCTCTCGAGTAGTCATCTTCAACGGTTGATACACTTCCGGAGAAGGGACCACTTCTGCAAAGGGGAGCGAGTAAGGCAAGTGAAAATGATACATTGAAGCATGTGGAGACAAACATAGGCTGAGTTATCCTTCAACCCTTTTCAATACGAATTGGAAAGATTGAACAAAGAAACAGACCAAAGGGGTAAGCTCAGACCTTCGGGGAAGACCAAAAGAATCCTACTGCCCAGTTCAAGAAGTAGCACAAAGGAAAATCAATGATGGGCGGAAACCAGTTCAAGAGTAAGCCTGTGGAGTCACTATGATCAAAGCCTCAATGCAATTACCAAGGAGAAGAGGGAATTTACACTCCATAACCAGATTTGCGTCCCTAAACTCTTCTCTTTGTTAATTACATTCTGCCATGTTTAGTATGTTTAAATTGCTTTTTGTGTGTTTACTTATGCTTTGTATGAATCTATGCTTAAAACATTGAGGACAATGTTTGATTTAAGTGTGGGGGGGTAACTAAGTATATTTAATGCAAATTCGTGGGATTTTATCACCCATTACTTCAAATGTTGTTCCTTGCTGTTTTAAGGTGTTTTTAAGTTGTTTTAGAGTGTTTTAGTATGTTTTGTTTTTATAACTCCGAAAATCACATAAAAATTTGAAAAACATGTTTTAAAAAGCCTAAAAAGAGTGTTTTGAGTCGTTTTTGTGTGTTTGTGTCTTAGGGTACCTTCCAACAAAATGATAAGGATTTGGTTTGTAATTGCATGACTGTTAAAAAGAGTTATGAACATAGAGAAAAGTTTGAATTACTCTTGGTATATGCTTGGTTATGGTTATAATGTATGACTTCACATGCAATCATAAAAGAAAAATTCGTTTTTGTAACATGCTTGAAGGAAGGAACTCAAACAAACGCTACAACCCTGTGAGACTCGAGCCATTACCTTCTTTGGAGAGTTATTTTCTGTGATTCTTTGTTTTCTAAAGTTGTTGCATGATCTCATTATTCCTTGCTTGGTTGCTACTTAGAATGCAATTGTATCATGATAGAACTAAATGCTAGAACTTATATCCGTTTCATTCAAAGCATGACATTGAATTGCATAATATATATCAAGATGAAGTTGTGTTGTTGCCACCATAGCCAAATAGCCTTACTTCCCATATTTCGTATATATTAGTTTTAACCCCGTTGAGCCTCGTTTAGCCTATTTTCTTTGCTAACCACATCACCCCTTACCTAGCCTAGAGTAGGACTTTCCTATACCCTTGTTCTTGAAGTATAGTGAGCATGACTTAAATGAATTCCTTTTGATTAATATGTTGCAGAAAATAAGTGTGGGAGAAGGGATTTTTGTGTGTATGTATGTGCCTAAGTCTTAAAGGAGGCACGGGAAAAAGAAAAAAAAAATGTGAGAAAAAGAAGAAGAAAAGAAAGAAAAAGAGTGAAAATAAGTGAGAATGGACTCACAAGTGTGATTGTTGAAGAAAGGGCCCAAAAAGTTTGAATATGGCCCTAAGTTTTGTGTGACTTCCCCTTGGGTGTTCAAAGTTAACTTCTGCGTTCTAAAGGGAATTCTAAGTGCCTAATTCAATACTTTGCTCACTATTGCTTAAAGAACGTTTGTTTTCCCTATCCTTTCTTTGTTAGCCAAACACCTTTAGCCCCGTTTCAACCCTTATGCTTCTATCTTGATCGTTATGTGTTCAATATGTGGAGTTTGGAATTGATATGAGCTTATGGAATCACTGGTTCTCGTTCTAAGTAGTAGCATTCCATTCATGAGATCATATATATACATGTTAATAATTCCAGAAAATGCTTTCCTTGTTATAACATATGTGAGTGTTCGTCTACATGTTTACATCAATCTTCTCACATATACCTAGTGTAGGGTGTGTAGTCAGAAAATCTGTGTGAAAAACGAGTGCATATCTTGTAAGGATTTCAGCAAATTCTCTAAGGCATGTTACTACATTCAAAACATAGTTTTAAATGCTTAATTGTGAAATAATATGTGGTGACTATGAGTAAGAATGTACTTAAGTGTGAAGATGACAAAAATCTATGGGACTAATGATTTTTAACTTGTCATGTGCATTGGAAATCCGTGAGACGATTGTTGGAAGGTGTAGGTTGTGTTTTGTTCGTTTTGTCTAGTTTCGTGTTCTTTTGTTGTTTTGTTTTGCTCGAGGACTAGCAAAAGATAAGTGTGGGGGTATTTGATAGGAGCATATTCATGCGACTTAAATGGCTTGTTCTCGTGCATTTACGTTATGTTTCTTTAGTTATTTTAGTCATTTATGCTTCTTTTGTGTGTTTTCAGGTTCTAAGGGCAAAGTATGCAAAAGGATGCCTTTTGGAGCCTTTTGGAGCAAATTAGAGATTGGAATGGATATCATATGCTTGGAGCCAAGAGGATGGACGAAATTGAAGGATTCCTCCTCCATTGCAGCCACATGCACATTCAATCATTCCAGCCATACCTTGCATTTTCAGATTGTTCCTCCATCATTGCACCACAATGCAGCCACATGCACTTGTTCCTCTAACATTTCAGCCACTTGCACTCCCATTCTCTCCCAAAACCGTGCACATGCCTTCTCCTTGCATTTCCAGCCATTCCACATGCTATTTCAGCCACATGCACTCATAATCATTCAACCAACATGTGCACATGCAACCTAGCTGTCATGTTCCCCCCATTTCACCTATAAATACTCATTCATACACAATTCATTTCACAACAGAAATTGGTCCCTTGGGGCCGTGCCCTTCATAAAGTCCATCCATTCCATTCATACACTTCATCCATTGCAGAAATGTAGACCATAAACCCCCCTTTGTGCCGTGACTCTCCCCTACAAATCCAAACACCATCCTTCCATTCCTCCACCACTACCCAAACCATTCACACCACCAAACTATCCTTAGACCTTGTGCTACAACGAAGAGGAAGATAAGAGTGCCTAAACGTTCATACAATTCAAGTTTGAGTTGTTGGAATGTTTAGGTGTTTCTTTGATTTCAATGTTTAATTTCAATGCTCTTTGTTTTGTACGAATGAGGAATGGAAGATAAGAGGGCCTAAACGTTCATACAATTCAAGTTTGAGTTGTTGGAATGTTTAGGTGTTTCTTTGATTCTCTTTGTTTTGTACCATGAGGAACTAAACCCCCCTTGGTTAGGGGGTGATTCGAATATATGTTTATGCTTGCATTTTGATTTGAATACTTCTAATTGCGTTTCATAAGTTGTGGATTCAATTTGTTTAACCGTTTGATTGATAACTTATTTATGTATGTTTATTGAGAATGCGCGCTTAATTTTCATGCATGAATATGACGCTAGAATATAAGTAAGTTTCACCTAATCGTTATGAACTTATATTCACAAGTAGTGGAGGTTGCTTATAAACAATCGCGTTAAACAAATTCTTGGCATAAGTTTCATGCAATCCATAGTAACGAGTGCCTCGTCAACACTTATAATTTTCATAGAGCGTAATGATTCTTGCTTGTATCTCTTCTATGCATTCATGTTGAGGACTTGTGGGGAATGTTTTGAATTGTTGTATGCGCTAACCCATCCAATTCAATAACGTTAGGAAGATTTGAAGGTTAATTAGTGCATCACGGTTAACCATGGGGTGTTGAGTTTCATGGTTTATTGAAATGCAATTGGAAATCATTTTATTATGCAAGTATAACATGTATGGAGATGAACCCCTTAGCCATTCTATCATCCATTCATTCCATTCCATCAAATTCGTTTTACAATCTGTTTAGTTTATTAACTTGTTTTGTTATTTCAATTCTCGTCAATTTAAAACCCCCCTTTACTTTCTTGTTCTTTAGTGTTTAGAATTTGTTTAGTTTATGTTTTAAAGTGTTTTGATTCAATTTTATTTCCCAATTTCGTCCAAATTCACCAAAGTGCTCAAAACTGCCCAGAAAGTGATTTTAAGGCAGTTTTGAGTGTTTTGGGTGATGTTTGAGTCTTTTGGTTTGTTTTAATGTTTTAAGTGTTTAGTTTTACATTCTTTGAGTTAGTTTAGTGTTTTATATTGTGTTTTTACGTTCTTGAGTCAAGTTATTACTTAATTTCGTCCAAATTTGTGTTTGTGCTCAAATCTGCCCAGAAAGTGGTTTTTAGGCAGATTTGAGTGTGTTTGTGTTGTTTTGAGTCTTTTGGTTTGTCTTAGTGTTTTAAAGTTTAGTTTTGCATTCTTTGAGTCTAGTATAGTGTTTCATATTGTTATTTTACGTTTTTGAGTCAAATCCAAGTGGTTAACAATCCCTCCTAATCCCCGGTCTAGAACGATCCCTACTTATACATATACTACAATTTGATGAAAAGAGGGTTTAATTTGTGTGCGTATAAATTTCGCATCACATATCATATCACTTATCACTTATCATCATCACTTATCATATCACTTATCATAATCACTTATCACTTAACATGCACCCATCACCTAACACAAAACCTTGCAGCCACATGCATTCCCCTTTTGCACATGCTTTCCCATTTCATTATTCATTCACCTTAATCATTCCCTCACATGTTTTCCCAACCCATTGCAGCACATGCACATTCACCCTTCATTATTTCCATCCACATGCATTTATCATCATTCACCCTAGCTTTAAGTCACATGCAAACACATTCAAATCAGCCACATGCATCTCCCATCTCATTTCCAGATTGTCCCCTTGCACATGCAGCCACTTATTCAAAGCACATGCATTTCCACCCTTTAATCACATGCATAAATCAGCCACATGCATCTCCCATCACCATTCCAGATTTCCACCACCCTCCTAGCTGTCATGTTCCCCCCATTTCACCTATAAATAACCCTTCATTGCAGCCACAAGGAGGGGGATCCATTCACCACAGAAATAAGGCCTTTGTGCCAGAAATTCATCCATTCCATAAACACTTCCATTCCATTGTACATACCACCAACACTTCCCCCTTTTTGCCGTGAGTTTCCCTTACAATCCAAATGACACACCCCGTCCCGAAGGAGGGCATGCTGGCCGTCACGTGAGAGTGACGTAACCATTTGCACAGTTCGGAAGCTTTAAAAATATACAACTTCTAAAATGAAACACCCGAAGGTGAGTCCTTATTTGGTCCATTTTGTCAGAACACCGTTGAACTTCCTCGTAGTCACCACACCTTTGCATTTCCTTAAACCTGGAGGGGCGCAAAACAAAATTGAGTGGGTCAGCAAAACGAACGTATTCAAAACCTTCTTTTCTCTTTTGCATATACTAACCCCTCGCTGTAAAACAAGTATAGTTTCCCATAAAATAACATATATACGTATGTACAAATATGCCAAACATGCTCCAAAATATGCCATTCATGCTTGAGAATATGCCACATTAGAATCTCATAATAAATGTAAATACTCAAGCATAATTCACATCAATAACATATAATCTGGCAGCCGGGAGTCACCTAACGTGACATGTACCGCTGCATATAGAGCTCCAATCTCAACTCAACATCTGAATCTGCACACAAGTCGGAACCACCTAACGTGGTCTGTACGACAGGCTGGGTGTAATATATATATGCTCTAGTGCTACGATCACGTGAAGCTGTGCGATAAATCGCGGGTCACCTACAAGTCGGAACCACCTAATGTGGTCTGTACGACAGGCTTGCACCTAACTTGGATCCAAGGCGAGCATGCGGTGCTGGTGAACATACACGTGAAGGCTGTGCCCTGGCCTCGGGCGGGAGCACTAACACCGGGGGTGCAGATTATGAGCTCTCTAATCCTCTCAAACTACTACTGCATAACAACATGAATACCACTTACCTGGCACTTACCTGTGCGTCCACAGCACCAAATACACATATATAAATGTATGCCACTACTAATGCATGTGATGATAGTATTTCAATCGTAGCTTACCTGGGCCTCCTCAGCACCATGCAACAGTATGCATAATTATGGTAATGCACATATTAATATATGATGCATATATGACAGGATATTTAATTCGTATTTCTTTTAAAATACGTCAAGCATACGTATATATATATACTGAAAAATAACTGCCCACTCACTGATCACATCGACGTCTCATAGGTCCCTGAACCTCCCCTAACTTGGTTACATTCTTCCTCTGCATAATTTTCACCTATACAAAAAGTAACCAAATTGACATTATTTAACGCGCATACACCAAACATTTGTCCATAACTTTCTCATACGTTGCTCCATTTGGGTGTATGAATATACCACGGTGATCTACACGACGTCACGAACGCGTGACAATTTTCAGAACTCAATTTGGAGCTCTCACGCGCCCCCACGCGCACTGTTCACGCGCTGCCCACGCGCGCATCTTCTTCCTCGCGTCGCCGGACTGGTTTCGCCGGCGGTGGGTGTTTTGCCGGAATTTCTGGGTAAATTTCAAAGTGTCATAACTTCTTCATTTCTTAACCATTTTCGACGTACAATATATCAAAATGAAGGTATTGACGAGACGAACACATCCATACCTACCTCCACCCCTAACTCGCCGTGGATTCGCCGGAAAACCCCTCGAAAGCTCCGGCCAACTTTGACCACGATGATCCCGACGTCCAAACTTCTCCAACGAAGTACTCCAAGGCTCCTTGGGACCTCACTAACACATCTACAAGCTTCAAAAGTCCAAAAACTAACTAGATTAATCTTGCATGAACAGTACTCGAATCGGCCAAAGTCGAAACGACGTGAAAACGAATGATTTCTTACCTGAAAATGGTATGGTTGCACTCGTACGAGCTTCACGAGTTCGATGGTGTCCTTAGTTCCTTCGATCCATCAAGGTTTGGGTGATTTGGGTGTCGTCCGTACGTTTTCAGAAGGAAGAAGAAGAAAAGGGAGCTCGGGAGAGAAAGAGAGAGAAGTGACAGAAAAGAGACAGAGAGAGAGGAAAAGAGGGAGGGAATCCCGGGAGAGAAAGAGAGTGTATGAGTGTGTGTGGTCCTACAACACCACACAACACAAAACTACACATAAAGTAACGAACTAGGGGTAAAATTGTAATTTCAAATGTACGTTTCGATATTTCCGGGACGGGATGTCACAACCTACCCTCCTTAATAGAATTTCGTCCCGAAATTCAAAACAACCACATATAACCCCTAGTGATCGAAGAACAATCTAGGATACAAATCCCTCATTCGATCTTCTGTCTCCCATGTAGCTTCCTCGACTGAATGATTCTTCCACAAAACTTTCACCAATTACACTGTCTTAATTCTCAATACATTCTTTTTCCAATCCATCCTTGGTTCCTTAACCAGTCTAATCCGGATTAATTCTCAATAGTTGCACCGGAAATCCATGTGACGAATCTGCCACCTAGTGACAACGCATCGAAATATAATACATTATGCACCTTAGCAAATTCTGAAGACATCACCACTTGTATGCAACTTCATCGATTCCTTTAGTGGTCTAAAACGGTCTGATGTGTTTAAGACTTATTTTGTCTCCTTTCCAAATCTCACTATTTCTTTTCGTGATGAAATTTCTAAAAATGTTGAATCATGAAACACATCATGCTCTTACAATAACTCTGGAAGTAATTCAAGCAACTTCATTTACTCTTCGATGATCACATAAAGTCCGATGTACTTAGGACTTAATTTGCTTTCCTTTCCCCAGCCGAATCATACTTTTCTAAAGTGAAAACTTCAAAATTATAAGATCATCTACGTTAAACACTCGATTAGTGACATGTTCAACTATTAATCTCTTTTGTCATTCCTGGCTACTCTCAGGTTAAACTTAATCACTTGAATACTTTGAGAAAACTCATCCATAGTTTCAGGGCCTACCAAAACTCTTTCATGATCGAATCTTCTCTATCCAGAAGCATTTCTTCCACAAATCAGCAAAAATCGACACATTTCATGGTCCTTATGGCGTTACTTTGGACACTGTGCAACCAACATACTTAAGAAACTCAGCAGTTCCGTAACCCAAATCTCTTCTCCATAAAACATATAAGTATTGTTGCACCGTGGTTGTTACTCAACACTGGAGTAAATGTACTAACTTGGTACATTGATCAACTATCACTTCAAGTTCAATCATAACCATCCTATTCTCGAACTCAGCAATCTTTCTTTTTCCCTTCTTTCTTTGCCTTGGTTAATTCTTAATTTTCTTCGTTAACCATTTAAGTCTTGAGTACGACCTTACTAAAAAGACTTAACTTGAAAATTAGCAATTACTACTTCTTCTCAATCTTCCATTCTCAACTTTACTTCAGTTGATTTCCAATCTACAAGAAGACGATCTTGGCAAGCGTGCCAGACATTAATTCTTACCGCAGTCTTCTCACTAAGTGCATCAGCTAGAACAATTTTACGATCACCCTGGTCGTACAATCATGTTCATTAAACAATTCAATCCACCTTCGCTGCCTTATATCAAAATCCTTCCAAGTAATAGATATTGGAGACTTTTTGGATTCGTAAAAATCTTGCATTCTTACCACAAATAATGTCTTCATAACTTCACAGCAAGAATGGTAATCATGACTTCCAAATCACCAGTAGGGTAATTCATTTCATGAGGTTCCTTTCGTCGTGAAACGTATGTAATCACCCTAACATTTGCCTCAACATGCATCCAATACCATTCAAGAAATATCACTAAAAATTTATGATTACCACTATTCTCTGGGAATACTAAATTACGTGCATGAGTGAGGAAATGCTTCAGTTGTTGAATCCTTTGCTCACAATTTCCTTCCCACTCATACATAACCTCTTTTCTCAACAATCTCGTCAATGACAAAGCAATGACTGAAAAATCTTTCACAACCATCCGAGATAGTCTGGTAAGCTAAGAAATTCCGAATCTCAATTACGGCTCGTGGTTATTCCAATTTCTCAATTCCTGCTGCCTTTTAAAGATTCACTTGAATACCTTCAGCAGATATAGCAAATCTTAGAATGCCACTTGATTCCTTTAACTTTAGCATTTGCTAAACTTAGCATACAACCAACGTTCTAACAATCTTTACTTCACCGACTTAATATGTTTACATGCTCTGCTCTGGCTCAGAATGTACCAGAATATCATCCATGAAAATGATAACAATTTATCAAGGCATTCCTGGAATACTTCATCCATCAACTTATGAAACAGCATGAGTATCCGCATAGCATCACCAAAATTTATAAAGATTATAACAAGTCCAGAAAACAATCTTAGGATCAACGTCGCTCAAAATCTTCAATTGGTGATGGACATACCTCAAGTCGATCTTTGAAATTACACAAATACCTCTGAGCTGATTCATTAAACATCAGTACACCATCATGGATAACGGTTCTCAATCGTTACCCGATTCCATGGTCTATAATCAATGGATAGTCTTTAAAGTCCATTTTCTTTTTCACCAACGAACTGGGCTCCTCAAAAGTGTGGTATTAGGTTGAATGAAACTTTTATCAACCAATTCTTTCAACTAAATTTCCAATTCTCTTAACTCAACATGAACTAATCTCTAACATAAAATTTTATACCTGGAAACAAATCGATATTGATCTTCACATTTCTGCCTGAAGGCAATCCAGGTAAACTTTCAGGGAAAACATCAGGTAAATGTTTGACTACTCCCACTTCTTCCACACTACTAGAAGTGACATCATTTAGTACCACATGAGATAAGTGTCCTTGGCAGCCTTTTGATAATAATCTCTTTGCTCTCACAGCATAAATAACGGCATGCCTCACTCCACTTTGCATACTTACAAAAGTAATCTCTGATCAATCAAATCGATGGAAAGTAACTAAGTTCCCGTAGTAATCCATCTTGTCATGATTTAACGCCATTAAACTGTGCCTAAAATCGCTTTCAGTTCCTCGATATCCCACAAAACAAAATTCACTGGTATAACTTTAACTTTCACCTTTATTGAACACCTTGAATAACACCCACTCATGTAGGTAACCTACTTGTTTACTTGCTTAACAGATCCAACAATTAAGTTATAAATATTACGGTCTGCAGCCCGCAATACAGATAAATCACTGTTGTCTCGATAAGTAAGCAACAATTCCTGAAGGTGTTACATTTCCATCTTACTCCACACAGGGATAATTACATATAAACACCTCAATCATGCTCCATCATCACTTTCTTTGGCAACATCATTCATAATACGAAATACATCAGCCAGAGTCAACTAGAATGACTTGTACGGCTGATTCTCTAGCTCAACTATTTATGCTAGCATATTAGCCGGAGTTACCTATAGTAACCTGTACGACTTACTCATCAATTCCTCATGTGTCAGCCGGATTCACCTTTCGTGGTCTGTTCGGCTGAACATTCAACTTATCAACCATCTTGGCACCCACAGTTCATATAACCCAAACTAATGATCCAAACACCTGCTGGACTGATATTGGTGGTATCAAGGAAACTGTCGGGTAATAACTAATTCTAGGGACAATTTATAACTCTATATCCCTTCTGTCTATACAAACACATTCACTGATTCCACACTTTCCAAAGTGTTTAGTCTTGTACTTGCTGCACAAGGTACATTTCCCTTACTCGAGTCACCTTGACTCTGAATCTGGAATTTCCAGTAAATCTATCACTTTGACTTTGACCAATGACATTAAAACCTCAGTTGGAAGAATTAGCTCTAGCTTCACTTCTCTTGAAGCTCTGAATCTTTCTATATTCTTGATATGACGAATCATTAACTTTATCGTCCTCTTTTGATTCCCATTCTTTTATCATTCTTCTTTACTCTCGCTGAACATGTTCTCAGAGTCCTCAAGGCTCAACAACATCTTGTATATTCCTGGTAAAAATTACAATGGATAGTGGTCACCCAAAATACCACTGCCTTATGCCACCCAGTCTAAAACAATATAACACTTCAATCAAAATAGCAGCAATATTCGAATGAGACGAGGCAAGTCTGAGAACTTTCTATAATACTCATTGATCGTCAGCTTTCCTTGTCTCACATTTGCAAACTCTTGCTTTCTACCATCATAAGATGCCAAAGGAAATAATTCTTTTCTTTAAACAAGTCCTTAAACAATTCTCAATCGGCTGTTTCCTTCGGTGACAACAAATTATACTTCTGTTTCCACCAGGATACAAGTTCATAACTCAAACCAGGTAGTCGTCTCAACCCTTCTGTCAAAAGGGAGATTCCTTTGACTTGCATAATCCAAAACGTCTTTTCCAATTGGTTAATCCATCACTTTGCTCCCTCAGGTTCATCATTTCATAAGGTGATTCAAATTCAACTCATAACCCATCTTAAAATGTCCCTTTTTGATAATATACTGAATCACCAAAATAATAGTTTCCCCTAACAACTAAATCAGGGAGACTAAATTCCTCTAACTAAGTGGTTTGCTACGAGGCGGTGTAGTTCTGACAGAATTCACTAGAACTTCACAAGATGTCCAAGATTGAAACTTAGGCTCTGATACCAACTGACACACCCCGTCCCGAAGGAGGGCATGCTGGCCGTCACGTGAGAGTGACGTAACCATTTGCACAGTTCGGAAGCTTTAAAAATATACAACTTCTAAAATGAAACACCCGAAGGTGAGTCCTTATTTGGTCCATTCTGTCAGAACACCGTTGAACTTCCTCGTAGTCACCACACCTTTGCATTTCCTTAAACCTAGAGGGGCGCAAAACAAAATTGAGTGGGTCAGCAAAACGAACGTATTCAAAACCTTCTTTTCTCTTTTGCATATACTAACCCCTCGCTGTAAAACAAGTATAGTTTCCCATAAAATAACATATATACGTATGTACAAATATGCCAAACATGCTCCAAAATATGCCATTCATGCTTGAGAATATGCCACATTAGAATCTCATAATAAATGTAAATACTCAAGCATAATTCACATCAATAACATATAATCTGGCAGCCGGGAGTCACCTAACGTGACATGTACCGCTGCATATAGAGCTCCAATCTCAACTCAACATCTGAATCTGCACACAAGTCGGAACCACCTAACGTGGTCTGTACGACAGGCTGGGTGTAATATATATATGCTCTAGTGCTACGATTACGTGAAGCTGTGCGATAAATCGCGGGTCACCTACAAGTCGGAACCACCTAATGTGGTCTGTACGACAGGCTTGCACCTAACTTGGATCCAAGGCGAGCATGCGGTGCTGGTGAACATACACGTGAAGGCTGTGCCCTGGCCTCGGGCGGGAGCACTAACACCGGGGGTGCAGATTATGAGCTCTCTAATCCTCTCAAACTACTACTGCATAACAACATGAATACCACTTACCTGGCACTTACCTATGCGTCCACAGCACCAAATACACATATATAAATGTATGCCACTACTAATGCATGTGATGATAGTATTTCAATCGTAGCTTACCTGGGCCTCCTCAGCACCATGCAACAGTATGCATAATTATGGTAATGCACATATTAATATATGATGCATATATGACAGGATATTTAATTCGTATTTCTTTTAAAATACGTCAAGCATACGTATATATATATACTGAAAAATAACTGCCCACTCACTGATCACATCGACGTCTCATAGGTCCCTGAACCTCCCCTAACTTGGTTACATTCTTCCTCTGCATAATTTTCACCTATACAAAAAGTAACCAAATTGACATTATTTAACGCGCATACACCAAACATTTGTCCATAACTTTCTCATATGTTGCTCCATTTGGGTGTATGAATATACCACGGTGATCTACACGACGTCACGAACGCGTGACAATTTTCAGAACTCAATTTGGAGCTCTCACGCGCCCCCACGCGCACTGTTCACGCGCTGCCCACGCGCGCATCTTCTTCCTCGCGTTGCCGGACTGGTTTCGCCGGCGGTGGGTGTTTTGCCGGAATTTCTGGGTAAATTTCAAAGTGTCATAACTTCTTCATTTCTTAACCATTTTCGACGTACAATATATCAAAATGAAGGTATTGACGAGACGAACACATCCATACCTACCTCCACCCCTAACTCGCCGTGGATTCGCCGGAAAACCCCTCGAAAGCTCCGGCCAACTTTGACCACGATGATCCCGACGTCCAAACTTCTCCAACGAAGTACTCCAAGGCTCCTTGGGACCTCACTAACACATCTACAAGCTTCAAAAGTCCAAAAACTAACTAGATTAATCTTGCATGAACAGTACTCGAATCGGCCAAAGTCGAAACGACGTGAAAACGAATGATTTCTTACCTGAAAATGGTATGGTTGCACTCGTACGAGCTTCACGAGTTCGATGGTGTCCTTAGTTCCTTCGATCCATCAAGGTTTGGGTGATTTGGGTGTCGTCCGTACGTTTTCAGAAGGAAGAAGAAGAAAAGGGAGCTCGGGAGAGAAAGAGAGAGAAGTGACAGAAAAGAGACAGAGAGAGAGGAAAAGAGGGAGGGAATCCCGGGAGAGAAAGAGAGTGTATGAGTGTGTGTGGTCCTACAACACCACACAACACAAAACTACACATAAAGTAACAAACTAGGGGTAAAATTGTAATTTCAAATGTACGTTTCGATATTTCCGGGACGGGATGTCACACCAAACACCATCCTTCCATTTTCACCACTCCCCAAACCATTCACACCATCAAACTATCCTTAGACCTTGTGCTACAACGAAGAGGAAGAGAAGAGTGCCTAAACGTTCATACAATTCAAGTTTGAGTTGTTGGAATGTTTAGGTGTTTCTTTGATTTCAATGTTAATTTCAATACTCTTTGTTTTGTACGTATGAGGAATGGAAGAGAAGAGTGCCTAAACGTTCATACAATTCAAGTTTGAGTTGTTGGAATGTTTAGGTGTTTCTTTGATTTCAAAGTTATGAGGAAATTCGAAATATATGTTTATGCTTGCATTTTGATTTGATTACTTCTAATTGCGTTTCATAAGTTGTGATTCAATTTGTTTAACCGTTTGATTGATAACTTATTTATGTATGTTTATTGAGAGTGCACGCTTAATTTTCATGCATGAATATGACGCTAGAATATAAGTGAGTTTCACCTAATAGTTACGAACTTATATTCACAAGTAGTGGAGGTTGCTTATAAACAATCGCGTTAAACGAATTCTTGGCATAAGTTTCATGCGTATTCCATAGTAACGAATGCCTCGTCAACACTTATAATTTTCATAGAGCGTAATGATTCTTGCTTGTATCTCTATTATGCAATCATGTAGGGGACTTGTGGGGAATGTTTTGAATTGTTGTATGCGCTAACCCATCCAATTCAATAACGTTAGGAAGATTTGAAGGTCAATTAGTGCATCACGGTTAACTTGGGGTGTTGAGAATTCATGGTTTATTGAAATGCAATTGGAAATCATCTTATTATGCAAGTGTAACATGTGTGGAGAAGAACCTTCTAGCTAGCATTCATCCATTCATTTTCATCGCATTCATATTCACATTCTGTCTAGTTTATTAAACTTGTTTCGTTATTTCAATTTTCGTCAAATTAAAATCCCCCTTTACTTTATTGTCTAATTTAGTTAGAAAGTGTCTTAGTTTGTGTTTATAAGAGTTTTGAGTCATTTTGTTACACAAATTCGTCCAAATTTGTGTTTGTGCTCAAATCTGCCCAGAAAGTGGTTTTTAGGCAGATTTGAGTGTGTTTGTGTTGTTTTGAGTCTTTTGGTTTGTTTTAGTGCTTTAAAGTTTAGTTTTGCATTCTTTGAGTCTAGTATAGTGTTTTATATTGTTATTTTACGTTTGAATCAAGCCCTAATCTTAAATTCGTCCAACATTGGGTTTAAGGTCAGAAACTGCCTAGTTAGTGTTTTTAGGCAGTTTTGAGTCTTTTGAACTTGTTTTGAGTCCTTTGAGTCTTTGTGAACGTTTTTAACTTTGTTTTTATGTTTTTGAGTCAAATCCAAGTGATTAACAATCCCTCCTAATCCCCGGTCCAGAACGATCCCTACTTACATACTTACTACAACTTGATAAAAAGAGGGTTTAATTTGTGTGCGTATAAATCTCGCATCAAATTTTGGCGCCGTTGCCGGGGATTAGAAAATTTGCTAATCCCTTGGATTGTTTTATTTTCGTTTGTTTTTATTTTATTCCAGATTCTTAATCTTGTTTTGTTTCTTGTTCTAGGTACTAGTTTATGACTCGGAGTTCTCATCCGATTCGTGAACATATCCTGGAGTGATTGGGTTCTTCGTCCGGCTGCAAGACGTAAAAGAAAGCGCTACTTGGGAGGCAACCCAATGCACTGAATAAAACAAAGCATGTTCAAAAAAAAAAAAAAAAAAAAAAAAAAAAAAAAAATTTCATATATTAAAAAAAATATACTAAACATGGAGAAAGATGGTGCTTCACAAAGGTTGTTTACGTGAAGCCCCACTACGAGGCGTCGAAGCGGAAGGCATTGAAGCGGAAGGCATTGAAGTGGAAGGCATCGGAGCGGAAGGCATTGGAGCGGAAGGCATCGGAGCGGGAGGCATCGGAGCTAGAGCATTCCAGGCCTCAATACTTGGCCAAACGCTGGATGATCCAGGAAAAAGGTGCCTCTGGAGGAAAGACGAAAACCTTTGACGGTCACTTTGAATCCGACCTTCAGACTCTTGCAGCTCATCAAGCTTCCTCTTCATGCCCGTCGAATAGTTGTTTGCAAGCACGTGCAAACTTCTATTCTCGTACTTAAGCTGCTGGATCTCTTGCTTAAGACTTTCCACCTCTGCCATCAATGATTCCACCTGACGGGAGCGGGCAAGCAGGCGTTGGCCCATGTTGGACACAGAACTCGCACACTGAACACTAAGTGCGAGGGACTCTTGAACGGCCAACTCATCGGACCGTCCTGACAGCAGCCTACTATCTTTTGGAGTGAGGAGGTTCCTAGCTACTATTGTAGCTGTTGTGGCGTCCTGCATCACGGAGTCTTCACCTGTAAGAGGACCGTTAGAAGATAAGAAAGAAGGGCGCCATACGTTACCTTGACGCGGCGCGCCCGTATCACTGCTAAGACTCAATTCTAAGCTAAGGTTCGATGGGTTTGCCATTTTTTTCAAAGGTGTTCAGAGAGAAGGGGTGGATGGAGTTAATTCTCAAAGGGCCGGAGTCGATTTTCAAGAATGGGAATTCTTCAGAGTGTGTTTGTTGTGGTGATCGATAGCTCTATAAAAAAGCCAAGGCGACGCGTCCCCCGATTCAAGAAGCCGGAATTTCCGGCGTAATTTAGGCGACGCTTTCTCGGCTTTTCAGAAGACGCGTTCAACTTTGTCAAAAGATTTCTTCTTTTCAGACAACACGTGGAGGCCATCATCGCAACTACACATCTTTAGCCGACAAGCGCAAAGTTCGGCGACGCTTTCTCTGCTTTTCAGAAAACGCGTGCAGCTTTGTCAAAAGGAGCCGCATCCGCACTACTACGTGTCGTTCAGAAAGCAAAGGGGCGTCGTTCAGAAATCGAAGGGGCGCCTGCTCAGAAATCGAAGAGGCGTCGTTCTGATATCGAAGAGACATTTGTCGACAAGGGTAAAAGAACAGTACCACCACTTGATATTATCTCTATATATGTCGACCTTCGTCTTTTATGGCAAGGTAAACCTGAAGAAAATGCCCAACTCTCCCTCACCTCTGAGGGCGCACTCCCAGCAAAGCCTTTCGAAATACTCAATTCTTTCTTCTTCCCCAAAGATGATACCAGATGCCTGGAGTACATATGACCCAGGAGGAAACGGCGGATTGAAGCATGTGCTTATTCATTCACCGCTTCTTCAAAGCAAAGGTATCTCATATCATCAAGGTCAAAAGCAAAAGTATCTCATATCATGCTCTTTCCCTGTCTTTTTCTTTGTCCTTGTTCTTACTCGCATGGCAAAGTGAAAGAAGCAATCAGCCGGCACTTGGAGTCAGTCTTTCGATCTGGAGCCAACTGCCTGGAATCTATTCCTGGTTGCTTACCTAGCGTTGCTCTCGAGTAGTCATCTTCAACGGAGCAAGTAAGGCAAGTGAAAATGATACATTGAAGCATGTGGAGACAAGGAACAACTGCATATGCTGAGCTATCCTCTAACCCTCTTCAATACGAATTGGAAAGATTGAACAATGAAACAGATAAAAGGAGGAAGCTCAGACCTTCGGGGGAAGACCAAAAGAATCATGCTGCCCAGTTCAAGAGTAGCACAAAGGAAAATCAACGATGGGCGGAAACCAGTTCAAGAGTAAGCCTGTGGAATCACAAAGATCAAAGCCTCAATGCAATCACCAAGGAGAAGAGGGAATTTACACTCCATAACCAGATTTGCGTCCCTAAACTCTTCTCTTTGTTAATTACATTCTGCCATGTTTAGTATGTTTAAGTGCTTTTTGTGTGTTTACTTATGTTTTGTGTGAATCTATGCTTAAAACATTGAGGACAATGTTTGATTTAAGTGTGGGGGGGTAACTAAGTATATTTGATGCAAATTCGTGGGATTTTATCACCCATAACTTCAAATGTTGTTCCTTTCTGTTTTAAGGTGTTTTTAAGTTGTTTTAGAGTGTTTTAGTATGTTTTGTTTTTATAACTCCGAAAATCACATAAAAATTTGAAAAACATGTTTTAAAAAGCCTAAAAAGAGTGTTTTGAGTCGTTTTTGTGTGTTTGTGTCTTAGGGTACCTTCCAACACAATGATAAGGATTTGGTTTGTAATTGCATGACTGTTAAAAAGAGTTATAAACATAGAGAAAAGTTTGATTTACTCTTGGTATATGCTTGGTTATGGTTATAATGTATGACTTCACATGCAATCATAAAAAAAAAAAAATTCGTTTTTGTAACATGCTTGAAGGAAGGAACTCAAACAAACGCTACAACCCTGTGAGACTCGAGCCATTACCTTCTTTGGAGAGTTATTTTCTGTGATTCTTTGTTTTCTAAAGTTGTTGCATGATCTCATTATTCCTTGCTTGGTTGTTACTTAGAATGCAATTGTATCATGATAGAACTAAATGCTAGAACTTATATCCGTTTCATTCAAAGCATGACATTGAATTGCATAACATATATCAAGATGAAGTTGTGTAGTTGCCACCATAACCAAATAGCCTTACTTCCCATATTTCCTATTTGTTGTAAGTTTTAACCCCGTTGAGCCTCGTTTAGCCTTTATTCTTTGTTAACCCACATCACCCCTTACCTAGCCTAGAGTAGGACTTTCCTATACCCTTGTTCTTAAAGTATAGTGAGCATGACTTAAATGAATTCCTTTTGAGTTACATTATGCAAGAAAATGAGTGTGGGGGAGTAAAGGTTTGTTCTTACGTTTATATGTATGTTTTGAGATTCAAAAGAAAAAGAAGAAGAAAAGAAAAAGAAAAAAAGGAGTGAAAATAAGTAAGAATGAACTCACGAGCGTTGATGGTTGAAGAAAGGGTCCAAAAAGTTGAATATGGCCCTAAGTTTTGTGTGACTTTCCCTTGGGTGTTCAAAGTTGACTTCTGCGTTCTTAAGGGAATTCTAAGTGCCTAATTCAATACTTTGCTCACTATTGCTTTAAGAATGTTTGTTTATCCTTCACCTTTCATTGTTAGCCAATACCCTAGCCCCGTTACAACCCTTTGACTTCTATCTTGAGTGTTATGTGTGTTCAATATGTGGAGTTTGGAATTGATATGAGCTTATGGAATCACTGGTTCTCATTCTAAGTAGTAGCATTCCATTCATGAGATCATATTCATGTCATTATCGTAAATCCAGAAAATGCTTTCTTTGTTATAACATATGTGAGATACTAGTCTTTCATGTTTACATCAATCTCTCACATATAACTAGTGTAGGGTGTGTAGTCAGAAAATCTATGTGAAAATAGAGTGCATTCTAGTAAGGAATTGAGGAAATTCTCTAAGGCATGTTACTACATTCGAAATGGTTTTAAATGCTTAAATGTGAACTAGTATGTGGTGACTATGATTAAGAATGTACTTAAGTGTAAAGATGGCTAAAATCTGTGGGAATAATGATTTTTAACTTGTCATGAGCATTGGAAATCCGTGAGACGATTGTTGGAAGGTGTAGGTTGTGTTTTGTTCGTTTTGTCTAGTTTCGTGTTCTTTTGTTGTTTTGTTTTGCTCGAGGACTAGCAAAAGATAAGTGTGGGGGTATTTGATAGGAGCATATTCATGCGACTTAAATGGCTTGTTCTCGTGCATTTACGTTATGTTTCTTTAGTTATTTTAGTCCTTTAAGCTATTTTCGTGTGTTTGTAGGTCCAAAGGGCTAAAGGAGCAAAAAGATGCATTTTGGAGACTTTTGGAGCACTTTTGGGCTAAGGATGGATAGCTTATGCTTGGCGCCAAAGTGTTGGACGAAATTGAAGACCTAATTGAAGACCAAAGTGTTGGAACCTTGTTCCCTTTAGTTTTAGGACATTTAAACCTTTCCAATTTCCTTAGCCGTGCATAACATTCCAACATTCCACTCCTTCATTTCAGCCACACTCCCACATATCATTACTTATCATCACCACTTATCACTTATCATAACCACATATCATATCACTTATCACTTATCATCATCACTTATCATAATCACTTATCACTTAACATGCACCCATCACCTAACACAAAACCTTGCAGCCACATGCATTCCCCTTTTGCACATGCTTTCCCATTTCATTATTCATTCACCTTAATCATTCCCTCACATGTTTTCCCAACCCATTGCAGCACATGCACATTCACCCTTCATTATTTCCATCCACATGCATTTATCATCATTCACCCTAGCTTTAAGTCACATGCAAACACATTCAAATCAGCCACATGCATCTCCCATCTCATTTCCAGATTGTCCCCTTGCACATGCAGCCACTTATTCAAAGCACATGCATTTCCACCCTTTAATCACATGCATAAATCAGCCACATGCATCTCCCATCACCATTCCAGATTTCCACCACCCTCCTAGCTGTCATGTTCCCCCCATTTCACCTATAAATAACCCTTCATTGCAGCCACAAGGAGGGGGATCCATTCACCACAGAAATAAGGCCTTTGTGCCAGAAATTCATCCATTCCATAAACACTTCCATTCCATTGTACATACCACCAACACTTCCCCCTTTTTGCCGTGAGTTTCCCTTACAATCCAAACACCATCCTTCCATTTTCACCACTCCCCAAACCATTCACACCATCAAACTATCCTTAGACCTTGTGCTACAACGAAGAGGAAGAGAAGAGTGCCTAAACGTTCATACAATTCAAGTTTGAGTTGTTGGAATGTTTAGGTGTTTCTTTGATTTCAATGTTAATTTCAATACTCTTTGTTTTGTACGTATGAGGAATGGAAGAGAAGAGTGCCTAAACGTTCATACAATTCAAGTTTGAGTTGTTGGAATGTTTAGGTGTTTCTTTGATTTCAAAGTTATGAGGAAATTCGAAATATATGTTTATGCTTGCATTTTGATTTGATTACTTCTAATTGCGTTTCATAAGTTGTGGATTCAATTTGTTTAACCGTTTGATTGATAACTTATTTATGTATGTTTATTGAGAGTGCACGCTTAATTTTCATGCATGAATATGACGCTAGAATATAAGTGAGTTTCACCTAATAGTTACGAACTTATATTCACAAGTAGTGGAGGTTGCTTATAAACAATCGCGTTAAACGAATTCTTGGCATAAGTTTCATGCGTATTCCATAGTAACGAATGCCTCGTCAACACTTATAATTTTCATAGAGCGTAATGATTCTTGCTTGTATCTCTATTATGCAATCATGTAGGGGACTTGTGGGGAATGTTTTGAATTGTTGTATGCGCTAACCCATCCAATTCAATAACGTTAGGAAGATTTGAAGGTCAATTAGTGCATCACGGTTAACTTGGGGTGTTGAGAATTCATGGTTTATTGAAATGCAATTGGAAATCATCTTATTATGCAAGTGTAACATGTGTGGAGAAGAACCTTCTAGCTAGCATTCATCCATTCATTTTCATCGCATTCATATTCACATTCTGTCTAGTTTATTAAACTTGTTTCGTTATTTCAATTTTCGTCAAATTAAAATCCCCCTTTACTTTATTGTCTAATTTAGTTAGAAAGTGTCTTAGTTTGTGTTTATAAGAGTTTTGAGTCATTTTGTTACACAAATTCGTCCAAATTTGTGTTTGTGCTCAAATCTGCCCAGAAAGTGGTTTTTAGGCAGATTTGAGTGTGTTTGTGTTGTTTTGAGTCTTTTGGTTTGTTTTAGTGCTTTAAAGTTTAGTTTTGCATTCTTTGAGTCTAGTATAGTGTTTTATATTGTTATTTTACGTTTGAATCAAGCCCTAATCTTAAATTCGTCCAACATTGGGTTTAAGGTCAGAAACTGCCTAGTTAGTGTTTTTAGGCAGTTTTGAGTCTTTTGAACTTGTTTTGAGTCCTTTGAGTCTTTGTGAACGTTTTTAACTTTGTTTTTATGTTTTTGAGTCAAATCCAAGTGATTAACAATCCCTCCTAATCCCCGGTCCAGAACGATCCCTACTTACATACTTACTACAACTTGATAAAAAGAGGGTTTAATTTGTGTGCGTATAAATCTCGCATCACCTAGCTAAGGGGTTCATCTCCATACATGTTATACTTGCATAATAAAATGATTTCCAATTGCATTTCAATAAACTATGATACTCAACACCCCAAGTTAACCGTGATGCACTAATTAACCTTCAAATCTTCCTAACGTTATTGAATTGGATGATGCATGCGACAATTCAAAACATTCCCCACAAGTCCTCAACATGAATGCATAGAAGAGGTACAAGCAAGAATCATTACGCTCTATGAAAATTATAAGTGTTGACGAGGCATTCGTTACTATGATTGCATGAAACTTATGCCAAGAATTTGTTTAACGCGATTGTTTATAAGCAACCTCCACTACTTGCGAATATAAGTTCGTAACTATTAGGTGAAACTCACTTATATTCTAGCGTCATATTCATGCATGAAAATTAAGCGCGCATTCTCAATAAACATACATAAATAAGTTATCAATCAAACGGTTAAACAAATTGAATCCACAACTTATGAAACGCAATTAGAAGTAATCAAATCAAAATGCAAGCATAAACATATATTTCGAATCCCCCCCTAGCCAAGGGGGGTTTAGTTGAGTTTAAACATTGGACTCAAAGAAACACCTAAACATTCCAACAACTCAAACTTGAATTGTATGAACGTTTAGGCCCTCTTCTCTTCCATTCCTCATTCGTACAAAACAAAGAGTATTGAAATTAAACATTGAAATCAAAGAAACACCTAAACATTCCAACAACTCAAACTTGAATTGTATGAACGTTTAGGCCCTCTTATCTTCCTCTTCGTTGTAGCACAAGGTCTAAGGATAGTTTGATGGTGTGAATGGTTTGGGGAGTGGTTGGAGTGGCTGCAATGGAGGAGAAAAGTGTTTTGGTGGCTGCTGCAAGGGTGTGGAGAGGTTTTGACGAATTTCTGGAATATGGAAGAGTGAATTGTGTGTGAATGAGTGTGAATGTTGTGTGAAGTGTGTATGGTTTTTATAGGGAGATGAATGGATGGCAGAGAGGTGGATGCATGTGTTGGCTGATTTAAAGAATGTGAGGGAATGATGAAAGGGGAAACATGACAGCTAGGATGAATGCATGTGGAGTGCATGTGCAATGTTTTAAAGGATGGAATGCATGTGAATATGCTAGAAATCTGATGGGAATGAATGATTAAATGTGAATGGCTGATTAGAATCTAGGGTGCATGTGGGTTAGAAATGCATGTGGGTGAAAGTTTGAATGATTAAATGGGAAACATGACAGCTAGGTTGGTTGGTGGCTGCCATGGAGGTGTGGAATGATGGAATTGCACAAGGGGAATGCATGTGCACGGTTTTGGTGTGGAGAAATGATTATGGATGCATGTGTTGAATGATTTCTTGGTGAGGGATGTGGAGTGGCTGGAATGATGAAAGAATAAAGGGTGCATGTGGGTTAATTAATTAAAGGGAGTGCATGTGCAATGTTGTTGTTGGTGCAATGATGGAGGAACAAGTGCATGTGGCTGAAATGTGGAAGGTGTGTGGCTACTTCAAGTAGGAATCCTTGTGACATCAACTCTTCAATTTCGTCCATTCCTTTTGCTCCAAGTATAAGTTATCCCTTCCAAGTCCAATTTTGCTCCAAAATGCATCTTTTTGCTTCCTTAGCCACATGAACCTAAAAACACACGAAAATGGCTTAAACGCCAAAAACAACTATGAATTAACAATATAAATGCACGAAAACAAGCTAAGTAAGTCGCATGAATATGCTCCTATCACTACACACATATATCCTTTAAGTGTTTCATGTATAGAATTTCTGGTACAAAAAACCTTTTGGTTTCAACTAAGTTCAAAACCTTTCCTAGCCCTATAAATAAGGCTTTACAGCAAGGCACTTGGGGGATCACTCATTCACCCAATTTTCGTCCATTCATCTAGCCACACCACTCTACACATCCTAAAATCCTAAAAACACAATTCCAGCCAAACACTACACTTTGCCGTGCCTATCCTCCATCCAATTCCATAATCCCTGATCCTAAAACATATCCCAACCATCCCATCCACCTTTGTGCCGTAGCAAGGAGAAAGAAGGAAAGACTCTTGGATGCTCAAGC
The DNA here is from genome assembly GCF_963583255.1 of Pyrus communis. NCBI lineage: Eukaryota > Viridiplantae > Streptophyta > Magnoliopsida > Rosales > Rosaceae > Pyrus > Pyrus communis. The sequence continues at coordinate 24,635,815 of NC_084804.1, forward strand.
TTCGTCGTTGGTGCATTCTAGGTGTAATTCGTTTTATGATTTCAATGTTTAATTTATTTTCCTTTCATTTTGCTATGAACATGAGTGGCTAAACCCCTATTGGTTAGGGGTGATTTCGAAGCCATAACTATGTGTGCAAGTTGATTTGATAAATTCCAGTTTTGAGTTCTTGAATCGTGAATGCAATTGGCTTAACTGTGCGAGTAATAACGTATTTGTGTTTGTTAATTAGGGGTCGACACTTAATTAGCTTGCATGAATATGATGCTAGAATATAAGTTTGTTTCACATAATTGTCACACATTTATATTCACAAGTAGTGAAGGTTGCTAGTCACAATCGCGTTAAGTTCAATTCCTAGCATAAGTGTCATGTTGTCATCGTCACAAGTGCTTTGTCAATGCTTATAGTTTTCATTGAACGTAATGATCTTTGATTGTATCTTTATTATGATGTCATGTAAGGAACTTTTGAAGAATGCTTTGGGTTGTCGTATGATGTCATCCAATTCAATAACACAAGGAAAACTTGAGAATTAACTAGTGATGTCACGGTTAATTTGGGGCATTGTCATTCATAATTCTATGAAGGAATAACTGGAAATCGAGTCATTTGCATACTTGTCATGTGTGGAGAAAGAACCCCTAACTAGTTCATCATCCATTAAAAACCCCAAAAAACGTTTCAAAATCAGTTTTACTTTGCAATCTGTTTTCTCAACTTTAATTTCGTCCAAATCAAATCCCTGATGCGTGATTTTTACGCACACAAATTAAACCCTATTTTCGTCAAATTGTAGTATATGTATAAGTAGGGATCGTTCTGGACCGGGGATTAGGAGGGATTGTTAACCACTTGGATTTGACTCAAAAACGTAAAATAACAATATGAAACACTATACTAGACTCAAAGAATGCAAAACTAAACTTTAAAACACTAAAACAAACCAAAAAAACTCAAAACAGCACCAAAACACTCAAAACTGCCTTAAAATCACTTTCTGGGCAGTTTTGAGCACCTTGAGTACTTTGGACGAATTTGGGAAACAAAATGAATCAAAACACTTACAAACACAAACTAAATGTATTTCTAACTAATCTAAAACTTTAAAAGAAATGGGGGATTGGTTTTGAATGAAACTTGAAATAAAAACAGAAACTTGGAAACAAACAGATTGTAAAAACGAAATTAATGAAATAGAATGATGAAAAACTAGTTAGAGGGTTCCTTATCCACACATGAACATAAGCATATAATTTGACTCCCAGTTATGACTTCAACAAATGATGAATGACAATGCTCCAAGTTAATTAGGTCCGCTTAAATTAACTTTCAGATTTCCCTAGATTCATTGGATTGGATGATTGCATACGACAATCCAAAGCATTCCTAATCAAAGTCCCTAACCATGGAATACGCATGATAGAGAAATTTAACAAAGATCATTAAGTTCAACGGAAATCATAAACATCGACTAGGCATTCATAACTATGGAATACGCATGTTAATCCAGCCTAGGGTTTACTAAACACAATCGTGACTAGCGATCTTTACTACTCATGAATATAAGTTCATAACAATTAGGTGAAATTCCCTTATATCCTAGCATCAAGTTTAGGCATGCAAATTAAGTGTCGACCCTCAACCCACATACATAAACAAGTTCTTAATCAAAACAGAAAAGTAACCCACATCTAAAGTTCATGAATTCATAACTGGAGTAAATCAAATCATAACCAACATATGTTCATGGCTTCAAATTCGCCTCTAACTAAAAAGAAATTAGTTCCACATGTTTAACATAATTGAACAACAAGTTAAATTAAACATGAAAACAAAAACAAGAAAAGAATGAACAAATTGATGGAATGGAATGAATGGAAAGTTAGCTACGGGGTTCATCTCCACATATGTTATACTTGCATAATAAAATGATTTCCAATTGCGTTTCAATAAATCATTAATTCTCAACACCCCAAGTTAACCGTGATGCACTAATTAACCTTCAAATCTTCCTAATGTTATTGAATTGGATGGGTTAGCGCATATAACAATTCAAAACATTCCCCACAAGTCCCCTACATGATTGCATAATAGAGATACAAGCAAGAATCATTACGCTCTATGAAAATTATAAGTATTGACGAGGCAATTGTAACTATGAATGCATGATACTCTTGCCAAGAATTCATTTAACGCGATTGTTTATAAGCAACCTCCATTACTTGTGAATATAAGTTCGTAACTATTAGGTGAAACTCACTTATATTCTAGCGTCATATTCATGCATGAAAATTAAGCTTGCAATCTCAATAAACATACATAAATAAGTTATCAATCAAACGGTTAAACAAATTGAATCCACAACTTATAAAACGCAATTAGAAGTAATCAAATCAAAATGCAAGCATAAACATATATTCGAATCACCCCCTAGCTAAAGGGGGGTTTAGTTCCTCATTCGTACAAAACAAAGAGTATTGAAATTAAACATTGAAATCAAAGAAACACCTAAACATTCCAACAACTCAAGCTTGAATTGTATGAACGTTTAGGCACTCTTCTCTTCCTCTTCGTTGTGGCACAAGGTCTAAGGATAGTTTGATGGTGTGAATGGTTTGGGGAGTGGTTGGAAATGGAAGGATGGTGTTTGGATTGTAAGGGAGGGCACGGCAAGGGTGGTTTATGGTCTACATTTCTGCAATGGATGAAGTGTATGAATGGAATGGATGGACTTTGTGAAGGGCACGGCCCCAAGGGACCAATTTCTGTTGTGAAATGAATTGTGAATGAATGAGAATGAATGAGAATGAATGAATGAGTATTTATAGGTTAAATGGGGGGAACATGACAGCTAGGTTGCATGTGCAAATGTTGTAATGGTATGGTGAGTGAATGTGCACGGCAATGAGTGTTGTTGGTGCTGAAAATGCAAGTGTGTGCATGTGAAATCTGCCAAGATGCATGTGAAAGTGTATTTGGACGAAATGCAATTAAATGGACAGATTATAACGAAAACAGATTGTAAAGCAAATTGATGTAAACCAATGGATAATGGAATGGCTAAGGGATTCTTTTCCACACATGAAATGTATGCAACTTCAATCAACTTCCAGTTATCAATTTGACAAGTTATGAACCTTGACACTAATCAAAATAGCAAGCAAGCAAACAAGCAATTACAAGGGACTGAAATCAGTCCCTGGCAACGGCGCCATTTTTGTTAATGTATAATTCCTTCCTAATGCTAGAATATATTTAGTATAATGGCACAAGCAAGGGTGTCGATTCTGCAGGGACTAATTGGACCTATGTAACTACTTGTTTTGCAAGAACTCTAAGAAGTGAATCAAACTAAACAAACTAGGCAGATTTGGAAATGAATCAAACTAGTCTAAATAGACAGATTTGTTGTTGTAACTTGAAAGCATGAGAAAATGAAGTAAACACAAATAAATGAATCAACAACTAATGTAATGGGATAGTATCAATGGAAATGAAGCTAGGGATTCGGTTTCACCATTGCTCAACTAAGTCCATGTTTGTCAAGTTAGTTTGTACTCATTCATCTACCTATTTCTTGAGTTTGTTTCACTTGGATATGATCAACCATATGATGTGTGGATTTGATCAAATGTCTCTAATCATGAACCTAATTGTGATGTGCAACTTTGGTTCATAATCAAGATTATGTAATGTACAAGAAACTTTCATAAAACCAAAGGGAATAACTCGGCAGGATGTGTGCTAAACACTCCCTTCATTCATTCACATATCTACCAAGATTATGCATGATGTGTGTCTTAATCTTGGCTACACAACTTAGTGATTAATTCAAATGATGATCAAACATTAAAATCAACACACTAAGTCACCATTAAATCAGAGAATGAAACAAGAAATAGATGAACAAACTGAGCATTCTAACTTAATTACATGACAAACTTTGCAAGGTTACATCGAATCCCTAGAGGAGGATTAGTTACACTTCATGTTTACAAAGATTTAACATAAAAATAAATAACATGAGTGAACATAAGATTAAAAAGGAGAAACCCTTGAAGCAAAACTGATGTTGAAGTCCTTGAAGAGTTCCTTGGTGTTGCTTCTCCAAATGTGGTGCGGATGAAGGTAGAATGGCTTGGTTGAATGGTTTCTGCCCTTGGGACAGAAAATGGACAGAGAATGGAGTGAAATGGGAGAGGTTATGGGTGTGTGGAAGAGAATGGATAGTTTCTGTGAGATGGAGAGAGGTTCGAATGCAATGGGATGGAGAGGGAGAATGAGAGTGAAATGATGGACAGAAAATGGAGCAAAATGAGTGTGTGTAATGGAATGGATCCGAGAGAGAAAATGAGTGAGTCTCCCCTAGTGAATTTCTGAATGTGGCTCTCACATTCAGATTGGATCTCTATCTGCACAAGTGACATGGAATAGCATCAAAATGAGCTGGAATTGAATGGGTTTCTGAGGTGTTGTTCTCACGGCATGGACAAGGTCTGCAAAGGTGTGGTTTGTTTAATCAAAATGCATGTGCCCTTGCTGCAACAAGTGAGTGGAATCTGCCAAGGTGAATTGTTTGTACAAATTCTGGAAAGGTGAAGAAAGCACACGGCATGGAATGATGGAATGAGTGAATTTCTGGAATAAAGGATGCAAGGAATGGACATGATCTGCAGGTATGTGGTTATTTAATCCAAGATACATGTGCAAAGTCTGCCACAAGGGAGTGGACAATCTGAACTGGTTATAATAATCTGGAAATGGGAATGGAAGTGCACGGGATGGACTTGAAGGAGTGCTGAAATGGCATGGAATGTTTAATTGAGATGCATGTGGATTTCTGCCTTGGAATCACATGGGAGTGCACGGGATGGAATTGAATGAATTGGAAATGCATGTGAGTACTTGGCAAGGTATTTGAACATGCATGTGAATGCATGTTTTGGTGTTAGAACCACCCAATCTGACTTCACTCTTTTTGCCTTGTTTAGATTCACCCAATATGGCCGAATTGCACCACATTCCTTCATTTGCCCTCCAATTGATTTTATTACACACTTGGCTGCACACTAACACCAAACAATGTAAAATGCAACTAGTTTAATCCAAAAACAATACAAAAACGCCAAATAAGAAAGATATACATGCATGCAAAATATGACTTATCAGAATGCGCGCTTAATTTTCATGCATGAATATGACGCTAGAATATAAGTGAGTTTCACCTAATCGTTATGAACTTATATTCACAACTAGTGGAGGTTGCTTATAAACAATCGCGTTAAACGAATTCTTGGCATAAGTTTCATGCGTATTCCATAGTAACGAATGCCTCGTCAATACTTATAATTTTCATGATGCTTAATGATCTTTGATTGTATCTTTATTGTGCTGTTCACGTAAAGGACTTTTGGAGAATGTTGTGGATTGCGTTGCGCTAACCCATCCAATTCATTATCTTAAGGAGAACTTGACGGTTAATTTAAGCGGACCTAATTAACCCGGGGTGTTGAGTTTCATGGTTTATTGAAATGCAATTGGAAATCATTTTATTATGCAAGTGTAACATGTGTGAGATGAACCCCTTAGCTAGCATTCATCCATTTCAATTCCATTCATTCTATTTCAATTTCATATTTACTTTCTGTCTAGTTTATTAACTTGTTTATGTTTTCATGTTTAATTTAACTTGTTGTTCAATTATGTTAAACATGTGGAACTAATTTCTTTTTTTAGTTAGAGGCGAATTTGAAGCCATTTACATATGTTGGTTATGATTTGATTTACTCCAGTTATGAATTCATGAACTTTAGATGTGGTTTACTTTTCTGTTTTGATTAAGAACTTGTTTATGTATGTGGGTTGAGGGTCGACACTTAATTTGCATGCCTAAACTTGATGCTAGGATATAAGGGAATTTCACCTAATCGTTATGAACTTATATTCATGAGTAGTAAAGATCGCTAGTCACGATTGTGTTTAGTAAACCCTAGGCTGGATTAACATGCGTATTCCATAGTTATGAATGCCTAGTCGATGTTTATGATTTCCGTTGAACTTAATGATCTTTGTTGAATGTCTCTATCATGCGTATTCCATGGTTAGGGACTTTGATTAGGAATAATTTGGTTGTAATGCGTATTCCATTCAATCCAATGAATCTAGGGAAATCTGAAAGTTAGTTTAAGCGGACCTAATTAACTTGGAGCATTGTCATTCATCGTTCGTTGAAGTCATAACTGAGAATCAAATTATATGCATATGTTCATGTGTGGATAAGGAACCCTCTAACTAGTTTATCATCATTCCATTTCATCAATTTCATTTTTAGAATCTGTTTTGTTTCCAAGTTTTTGTTTTATTTTCAAATTCATTCAAAACCAATTCCCCATTTCTTTTAAAGTGTTAGATTAGTTAGAAATACATTTAGTTTGTGTTTCTAAGAGTTTTGAATCAATTTATTTCCCAAATTCGTCCAAAGTACTCAAGGTGCTCAAAACTGCCCAGAAAGTGTTTTTAAGGCAGTTTTGAGTGTTTTGGTGCTGTTTTGAGTCTTTTAGTTTGTTTTAGTGCTTTACGTGTTTAGTTTTGCATTCTTTGAGTTTAGTTTAGTGTTTTAAACTTTATTTTACGTTTTTGAGTCAGTTTCCAAGTGATTTGCAATCCCTCATAATCCCCGGTTAAGAACGATCCCTACTTATACATATACTACAATTGACAAAAAGAGGGTTTAATTTGTGTGCGTATAAATTCTCGCATCAGGTGCCTAATTTCTAGCTTGTCTCCTAGCCGTCCTAGCTTGTCTCCTAGCCGTCCTAGCTTGTCACTAGCCGTCCTACCTTGTCTCTGATGCGAGATTTATACGCACACAAATTAAACCCTCTTTTCGTCAAATTGTAGTATATGTATAAGTAGGGATCGTTCTGGACCGGGGATTAGGAGGGATTGCAAATCTCTTGGAAACTGACTCAAAAACGTAAAATAAAGTTTAAAACACTAAACTAGACTCAAAGAATGCAAAATTAAAGTTTAAAACACTAAGACAAACCAAAAACAAAAAAAATACTTTTAAAACATAAACTAAACAGATTCTAAGCACTAAAGAACAAGAAAGTAAAGGGGGGGGGGGGTTTGATTTGACGAAATTAGCTAAATTGCACAAATTGTAATTAAAGGCAAAACGTAAATATAAATGTGATGAAAATATGGATGATGGAATAGCCAAGGGGTTCTTCTTCACACATGTTACACTTGCATACAAGATTGATTCTCAGTTGGTCTTTCGATAAGTTGTGAAACTCAATGCTCCAAGTTAATTAGGTCCGCTTAAATTAACTTTCAGATTTCCCGAAATTCATTGGATTGAATGGAATACGCATTACAACCAAATTATTCTTAATCAAAGTCCCTAACTATGGAATACGCATGATAGAGACATTCAACAAAGATCATTAAGTTCAATGAAAATTAGAAGTGTTGACGAGGCATTCGTTACTATGGAATACGCATGAAACTTATGCCAAGAATTCGTTTAACGCGATTGTTTATAAGCAACCTCCACTACTTGTGAATATAAGTTCATAACGATTAGGTGAAACTCACTTATATTCTAGCGTCATATTCATGCATGAAAATTAAGCTTGCAATCTCAATGAACATACATAAATAAGTTATCAATCAAACAGTTAAACGAATTGAATCCACAACTTATGAAATTCCAACCAAAAGTAATCAATTCATATTGCAAATATAAACATAGTTTCGAATCACCCCCTAGCTAAAGGGGGATTAGTTCCTCATTACTTTGAAATCAAAGAAACACCTAAACATTCCAACAACTCAAACTTGAATTGTATGAACGTTTAGGCATTCTTCTCTTCCATTCCTCATACGTACAAACAAAGAGAATTGAATTTAAACATTGAAATCAAAGAAACACCTAAACATTCCAACAACTCAAACTTGAATTGTATGAACGTTTAGGCACTCTTCTCTTCCTCGTTGTTGTAGCACAAGGTCTAAGGATAGTTTGATGGTGTGAATGGTTTGGGGAGTGGTGTTTGGATTAATAGGGAAATGGAAAAATGGTGTTCGGATTACAAGGGAACTCACGGCAAAGAGAAGGAATGGAAGTGTTTGTGGTGTGTTGTGTATGAAATGAGATGTCCATGAATGAATGAATGCAAGGGTATTTATAGGAGTAGTGGAGGGAACATATGGCTATGTCATTTGTAGGTGAAGTAGGTGGATGTTGTAGGTGAAGTAGGTGGATGTTGTAGGTGAAGTGGATGTTGTAGGTGAAGTAGGTGGATGTTGTAGGTGAAGTAGGTGGATGTTGTAGGTGAAGTAGGTGGATGTTGTAGGTGAAGTAGGTGAATGATATGTTAAGTGATAAGTGATAAGTGATATGATATGTGGTTATGATATGATAAGTGGTTAAGTGGTGATGATAAGTGATAAGTGATTAAGTGATATGATATGTGGTGATGATAAGTGATAAGTGCATGTGGGTTAACTAATGAAGGAAATGCATGTGCAATGACAATGTGTTAGAATGGATGTGTGTTATGCATGGCATGATTGGGATTAGGAAAGGTTTAAATGTCCTAAAACTAAAGAGAACAAGGTTCCAACACTTTGGCTCCAATTAGGTCTTCAATTTCGTCCAACACTTTGGCTTCAAGCATAAGCTATCCGTCCTTAGCCCAAAAGTGCTCCAAAAGTCTCCAAAATGCATCTTTTTGCTCCTTTAGCCCTTTGGACCTACAAACACACGAAAATAGCTTAAAGTACTAAAATAACTAAAGAAACATAACGTAAATGTACGAGAACAAGCCATTTAAGTCGCATAAATATGCTCCTATCAAATACCCCCACACTTAGCTTTTGCTAGTCCTCGAGCAAAACAGAAAAACAAAACAAAAAGAACAAAACACAACCTACACCTTCCAACAATCGTATCAGGGACTTCCAATGCACATGACAAGTTAAAAATCATTATTCTCACAGATTTGAGCCATCTTTACACTTAAGTACATTCTTAATCATAGTCACCACATACTAGTTCACAATTAAGCATTTAAAACCATGTTTTGAATGTAGTAACATGCCTTAGAGAATTCCCTCAATTTCTTACTAGATGTACTCTCGTTTTTCACACAGATTTTCTGACTACACACCCTACACTAGGTATATGTGAGAAGATTGATGTAAACATGTAGACGAACACTCACATATGTTATAATAAGGAAAGCATTTTCTGGAGTTAATAAGCATGTTTAGATATGATCTCATGAATGGAATGCTACTACTTAGACGCGAGAACCAGTGACACCATAAGCCCATACCAAGTTCAAACTCCACAAATTGAAATACACAACACTCAAGATAGAAGTCAAGGGTTGTAACGGGGCTTGGGGTATGTGGATAACAAAGAAGGGATATGGAAAACAAAGGTTTTTAAAGAAATAGTGAGCAAAGCAGTTGAATCAACTTAGAATTCACTTTTGAATGAAAACTCAACTTTTGAACAAAAAGGGAGAGTTTAGACAATTTACACCCAGAATTGGTGTTTTGGAACCTTTCTTCAATCACTTATTCTTTCATTTTTTTTCTTTTCTCTTTTTTTTTTTTTTTTTTTTTTTTTTTTTTTTTTTTTTTTTTTTTCTTTTCTTTTCTTTTGAATCTCAAAACATAAACACTTAAACATTCTCTCCCCCACACTTATTTTCTTTCATAATGTAACTCAAAAGGAATTCAATTAAGTCATGCTCACTATCTTTTAAGAACAAGGGTGGGGATTGTCCTAAACTAGGCTAGGTGAGGAAAATGTGGGTAAACAAAGAATAAAGGCTAAACAAGGCTCAACGGGGTTAAAACTTACAACATATACGAAGTATGGGAAGTAAGGCTATTTGGCTATGGTGGTGGTCACTACACAACTTCTTCTTGAATATGTGTTATGCAAATCAATAACATGCTTTGAATGAAATGGGCATGAGTTCTAGCATTTAGTTCTATCATGATACAATTGCATTCTAAGTAGCAACCAAGCAAGGAATAATGAGATCATGCAACAACTTTAGAAAATAAAGAATCACAGAAAATAACTCTCCAAAGAAAGTAATGGCTCGAGTCTCACAGGGATGTAGCGTTTGTTTGAGTTTCTTCCTTCAAGCATGTTACAAAAACGAATTTTTCTTTTATGATTGCATGTGAAGTCATACATTATAACCATAACCAAGCATATACCAAGAGTAAATCAAACTTTTCTCTATGTTTATAACTCTTTCTAACCGTCATGCAATTATAAACCAAATCCTTATCATTGTGTTGGAAGGTACCCTAAGACACAAACACACAAAAACGACTTTTAAAACAACTCTTTTTGGGTTTTTCAAAACAATTTTTCAAATTTTTATGGGATTTTCGAATTATAAAACAAAACACACTAAAACACTCTAAAACAACTTAAAAACACCTTAAAACAGCAAGGAACAACATTAGAAGTTATGGTGGATAAAATCCCACGTATTTGCATTAAATATACTTAGTTACCCCCCCCCACACTTAAATCAAACATTGTCCTCAATGTTTTAAGCATAGATTCACACAAAACATAAGTAAACACACAAAAAGCATTTAAACATACTAAACATGGCAAAATGTAATTAACAAAGAGAAGAGTTTAGGGACGCAAATCTGGTTATGGAGTGTAAATTCCATCTTCTCTTTGTTGATTGCATTGAGGCTTGATCTTGATGATTCCACAGGCTTACTCTCGAACTGGTTGCCGCCCATCATTGATTTTCCTTTGTGCTACTAGGCTGGAGGATTCTTTTGGTCTTCCCCGAAGGTCTGAGCTTACCCCTTTGGTCTGTTTCTTTGTTCAATCTTTCCAATTCGTAATGAAAAGGGTTGGAGGATAACTCAGCCTATGTTTGTCTCCACATGCTTCAATGTATCATTTTCACTTGCCTTACTCGCTCCCCTTTGCAGAAGTGGTCCCTTCTCCGGAAGTGTATCAACCGTTGAAGATGACTACTCGAGAGCAACGCTAGGTAAGCAATCAGGAATAGATTCCAGGCAGTTGGCTCCAGAACGGAAGACTGACTCCAAGTGCCGGCTGATTGCTTCTTTTACTTTGCCATGCGAGTAAGAACAAGGACAAAGAAAAAGACAGGGAAAGAGCATGATATGAGATACTTTTGCTTTTGACCTTGATGATATGAGATACCTTTGCTTTTGAAGAAGCGGTGAATGAATCAGCACATGTATTTGTTGTGCTGTTTCCTCCTAGGTCATATGTACTCCAGGCATCTGGTATCATCTTTGGGGAAGAAGAAAGAATTGAGTATTTCGAAAGGCTTTGCTGGGAGTGCGCCCTCAGAGGTGAGGGAGAGTTGGGCATTCTCTTCAGGTTTGCCTTGCCATAAAAGACAAAGGTCGACATATATAGAGAAAATATGAAGTGGTGGTACTGTGTTTTTACCCTTGTCGACAAATGTCTCTTCGATATCTGAATGACGCCTCTTCGATTTCTGAGCAGGCGCCCCTTCGATTTCTGAACGACGCCCCTTCGATTTCTGAACGACGCCCCTTTGCTTTCTGAACGACACGTAGTAGTGCGGATGCGGCTCCTTTTGACAAAGCTGCACGCGTTTTCTGAAAAGCAGAGAAAGCGTCGCCGAACTTTGCGCTTGTCGGCTAAAGAGGTGTAGTTGCGATGATGGCCTCCACGTGTTTTCAGCTTTGTCAGATATCTTTTGACAAAGTTGAACGCGTCTTCTGAAAAGCCGAGAAAGCGTCGCCTAAATTACGCCGGAAAATCTGGCTCTTTGAATCGGTGGACGCGTCGCCTTGGCTTTTTATAGAGCTATCAATCACCCCAACACACACACTCTGAAGAATTCCCATTCTTGAACATCGTCTCCGGCCCTTTGAAATTTAACTCCATCCCTTCTCTTTGAACACTTTTGAAAAAATGGCAAATTCATCGAACCTTAGCTTGGAATTGAGCCTTAGCAGTGATACGGGCGCGCCGCGTCAAGGTAACGTATGGCGCCCTTCTTTCTTTTCTTCTAACGGTCCTCTCACAGGTGAAGACTCCGTGATGCAGGACGCCACAACAGCTACAATAGTAGCTAGAAACCTCCTCACTCCAAAAGATAGTAGGCTGCTGTCAGGACGGTCCGATGAGTTGGCCGTTCAAGAGTCCCTCGCACTTAGTGTTCAGTGTGCGAGTTCTGTGTCCAACATGGGCCAACGCCTGCTTGCCCGCTCCCGTCAGGTGGAATCATTGATGGCAGAGGTGGAAAATCTCAAGCAGGAGATCCAGCAGCTTAAGTATGAGAATAGAAGTTTGCATGTGCTTGCAAATAACTATTCGTCGGGCATGAAGAGGAAGCTTGATGAGCTGCAAGAATCTGAGGGTCGAATTCACAATGACCGTCAAAGGCTTGCGTCTTATCTCCAGAGGCACCTTTTTCCTGGGTCATCCAGCGCTTGGCCAAGTATTGAGGCCTGGAATGCTCTAGCTCCGATGCCTCCCGCTCCGATGGCTTCCGCTCCGATGCCTCCTGCTTCTATGCCTCCCGCTTCTGCGCCTTCCGCTTCTGCGCCTCGTAGTGGGGCTTCACGTAAACAACCTTTGTGAAGGCTCCATCTTTCTCCATGTTTAGTATCTTTTTTTTCTTTTTTTTTCTTTTTTTTTTTTTTTTTTTTTTTTTTTTTTTTTTTACATAAATAAAATCAAACGGCATGGAATTTATCTTTGAATGGGCGGTGATACTTGAAATGATCCGGTAATAGTTTAAATTCCAGATTGGGTGCCTGAATCATTAACCACATGTTAGTATAAAAGAAAATTGAAATTCGGGGAGGCGGCTTACCTGTGTGCTCCAAAATGAACTCCAGAATAAACACCCCTTCGAAAGTTATGACTTGTCCCGTGTCATAAAATCCAACTTCCTTGGGAATTGTGGTTTCAAATATGTCCTCTTTGATGCCTTCTCCATCTTCTCCAGCCACTACCTTCTCTTGAATCATTCTTCTTGGTGTACAAAGTCCTTTGAAGAATTCAACACCATCTAAAACTTGCTGTGTTGCACCAAGAATTTGAATAGCATTTTGCTCCTTTGGGAAGGCTTCCACGATGTCCTTTTTACTCTCTTCTTGGTTGGGAATCAAAAACCTGCTAGGAAAAGGGACATTGGGTGGAATAACATCAGAATAACATGGAATTGGGACGTCCTTACTGGTGGTGGGTGGTTTAGAGGGCTTAGGGGGCTGCGGCAAGGGTTGTTCTACCCTTGCCGTGTGCATGTCTTCTTCCTCCTCCTCAATTAGCAGCTCTTCATCCACTTCTAGGCTATGTTTGGACATTTTTAGGTCAGCTCCAACCTCCATAGCACTTCCCAAAGTGATAGCATTATGGATTCCAAAATCTTCCTTCGAGTTTTCAATAGTTGAGTTGGAAAGTTCACTTTGCTCTTGAATTTGTTTCATGAATTCCATAATCTGCCCAAATTGCTCGTCCAATTTACCCAACTTCTTGTCTTGATTTTGTTCGTCCTGCGTCAAAGAGGTTAGTAATTGAAATTTTTTATCATTATCCATGGACATACTTGAACTTGATTGGAATAGTTGTGGGGGAGGTTGTGGTGGCTGCATAGGTGTTGTATTGAACTCCTCATATGGTTGCCAATATGCTTCTTGTTGAGCCTCCTTGGCTTGATTTTGTGACCCCTGCGCCAAAGAATTTATTTCATTAAGAATTTGAATATAATCTATTGGCGAACTTGAATTTAATTGAGCATATTGCATATGAAGTTGTGGTGGCTGCATAGGTCTTGAATAGAACTCCTCATATGGTTGCCAATATGCTTCACGTTGAACTTGTTGATCTTCCCACCATATAGAGTTTGAATGATCCCTCCAATCTCTTTGTGGACATTGATTGGCTTGAAATCCTTGCCTATATGAAGCACCAAATGTAGGGACACTCTGCATTGTGGTCCTTTCGGCATACGGCGACAATTTAGAAGTAAGATTTGCCAATTGAGCTTGAATGCTAGCAAAATCCATATCTTACTTCTCTAGTACCTAAAATCAAAGAAAGAGAACTAAATCAAATATCAAAAGTAACAACAAACAAAGAAAACAACACTAAGTTAGAAACTAAAACGAAAACAACTAAACCAAAAAAAAAGAAAAGAACCAAGGGATTAGCAAAGTTGCTAATCCCCGGCAACGGCGCCAAAATTTGATGCGAGTTTTATACGCGCACAAACTAAACCCTCTTTTCGTCAAATTGTAGTATATGTATAAGTAGGGATCGTTCTGGACCGGGGATTAGGAGGGATTGCAAATCTCTTGGAAACTGACTCAAAAACGTAAAATAAAGTTTAAAACACTAAACTAGACTCAAAGAATGCAAAATTAAAGTTTAAAACACTAAGACAAACCAAAAACAAAAAAAATACTTTTAAAACATAAACTAAACAGATTCTAAGCACTAAAGAACAAGAAAGTAAAGGGGGGGGGGGGTTTGATTTGACGAAATTAGCTAAATTGCACAAATTGTAATTAAAGGCAAAACGTAAATATAAATGTGATGAAAATATGGATGATGGAATACGCATTAGGTCCGCTTAAATTAACTTTCAGATTTCCCGAAATTCATTGGATTGAATGGAATACGCATTACAACCAAATTATTCTTAATCAAAGTCCCTAACTATGGAATACGCATGATAGAGACATTCAACAAAGATCATTAAGTTCAATGAAAATTAGAAGTGTTGACGAGGCATTCGTTACTATGGAATACGCATGAAACTTATGCCAAGAATTCGTTTAACGCGATTGTTTATAAGCAACCTCCACTACTTGTGAATATAAGTTCATAACGATTAGGTGAAACTCACTTATATTCTAGCGTCATATTCATGCATGAAAATTAAGCTTGCAATCTCAATGAACATACATAAATAAGTTATCAATCAAACAGTTAAACGAATTGAATCCACAACTTATGAAATTCCAACCAAAAGTAATCAATTCATATTGCAAATATAAACATAGTTTCGAATCACCCCCTAGCTAAAGGGGGATTAGTTCCTCATTACTTTGAAATCAAAGAAACACCTAAACATTCCAACAACTCAAACTTGAATTGTATGAACGTTTAGGCATTCTTCTCTTCCATTCCTCATACGTACAAACAAAGAGAATTGAATTTAAACATTGAAATCAAAGAAACACCTAAACATTCCAACAACTCAAACTTGAATTGTATGAACGTTTAGGCACTCTTCTCTTCCTCGTTATTGTAGCACAAGGTCTAAGGATAGTTTGATGGTGTGAATGGTTTGGGGAGTGGTGTTTGGATTAATAGGGAAATGGAAAAATGGTGTTCGGATTACAAGGGAACTCACGGCAAAGAGAAGGAATGGAAGTGTTTGTGGTGTGTTGTGTATGAAATGAGATGTCCATGAATGAATGAATGCAAGGGTATTTATAGGAGTAGTGGAGGGAACATATGGCTATGTCATTTGTAGGTGAAGTAGGTGGATGTTGTAGGTGAAGTAGGTGGATGTTGTAGGTGAAGTGGATGTTGTAGGTGAAGTAGGTGGATGTTGTAGGTGAAGTAGGTGGATGTTGTAGGTGAAGTAGGTGGATGTTGTAGGTGAAGTAGGTGAATGATATGTTAAGTGATAAGTGATAAGTGATATGATATGTGGTTATGATATGATAAGTGGTTAAGTGGTGATGATAAGTGATAAGTGATTAAGTGATATGATATGTGGTGATGATAAGTGATAAGTGCATGTGGGTTAACTAATGAAGGAAATGCATGTGCAATGACAATGTGTTAGAATGGATGTGTGTTATGCATGGCATGATTGGGATTAGGAAAGGTTTAAATGTCCTAAAACTAAAGAGAACAAGGTTCCAACACTTTGGCTCCAATTAGGTCTTCAATTTCGTCCAACACTTTGGCTTCAAGCATAAGCTATCCGTCCTTAGCCCAAAAGTGCTCCAAAAGTCTCCAAAATGCATCTTTTTGCTCCTTTAGCCCTTTGGACCTACAAACACACGAAAATAGCTTAAAGTACTAAAATAACTAAAGAAACATAACGTAAATGTACGAGAACAAGCCATTTAAGTCGCATAAATATGCTCCTATCAGTCTCCTAGCCGTCCTAGCTTGTCACTAGCCGTCCTACCTTGTCTCCTAGCCGTCACTAGCCGTCCTACCTTGTCTCCTAGCCGTCCTATCTTGTCTCCTACCTTGTCCAAGCTACACACATATATCCTTCAAGTGTTTCATGTATAGAATTTCTGGTACAAAAAACCTTTTGGTTTCAACTAAATTCAAAACCTTTCCTAGCCCTATAAATAAGGCTTTGCAGCAAGGCACTTGGGGGATCACTCATTCACCCAATTTTCGTCCATTCATCTAGCCACACCACTCTACACATCCTAAAATCCTAAAAACACAATTCCAGCCAAACACTACACCTTGCCGTGCCTATCCTCCATCCAATTCCATAATCCCTGATCCTAAAACACATGCCAACCATCCCATCCACCTTTGTGCCGTAGCAAGGAGAAAGAAGGAAAGACTCTTGGATGCTTAAGCTTCGTCGTTGGTGCATTCTAGGTGTAATTCGTTTTATGATTTCAATGTTTAATTTATTTTCCTTTCATTTTGCTATGAACATGAGTGGCTAAACCCCTATTGGTTAGGGGTGATTTCGAAGCCATAACTATGTGTGCAAGTTGATTTGATAAATTCCAGTTTTGAGTTCTTGAATCGTGAATGCAATTGGCTTAACTGTGCGAGTAATAACGTATTTGTGTTTGTTAATTAGGGGTCGACACTTAATTGGCTTGCATGAATATGATGCTAGAATATAAGTTTGTTTCACATAATTGTCACACATTTATATTCACAAGTAGTGAAGGTTGCTAGTCACAATCGCGTTAAGTTCAATTCCTAGCATAAGTGTCATGTTGTCATCGTCACAAGTGCTTTGTCAATGCTTATAGTTTTCATTGAACGTAATGATCTTTGATTGTATCTTTATTATGATGTCATGTAAGGAACTTTTGAAGAATGCTTTGGGTTGTCGTATGATGTCATCCAATTCAATAACACAAGGAAAACTTGAGAATTAACTAGTGATGTCACGGTTAATTTGGGGCATTGTCATTCATAATTCTATGAAGGAATAACTGGAAATCGAGTCATTTGCATACTAGTCATGTGTGGAGAAAGAACCCCTAACTAGTTCATCATCCATTAAAAACCCCAAAAAACGTTTCAAAATCAGTTTTACTTTGCAATCTGTTTTCTCAACTTTAATTTCGTCCAAATCAAATCCCCCTTTACTTTGAAGTCTCAATTTAGTTAGAAATTGTTTTGGTTCATGTTTTTAAGTGTTTTGAGTCAAGTTTTCAACCAATTTCGTCCAAATTAGTGTAGGTGCTCAAAACTGCCCAGAAAGTGGTTTTTAGGCAGTTTTGAGTCTTCTAGTTGCTGTTTTGTTTTAGTGTTTTAACTTTGGTTTTTCATTCTTTGAGTCCAAATTAGTGTTTTTAACTTTGTTTTGGAGTTCTTAGGTCAGTTTTCAAGAGTTTAGCAATCCCTCCTAATCCCCAGTTTTGAACGATCCCTACTTACATACTTTGCTACAATTGTCAGAAGAGGGTTTAATTTGTGTGCTTAATATATTTCGCATCAGGGAGTTTCTATTCTTGAAAGGTTTCCAATTATGCAAGTTTCCATATAATGTGGTTGCCTAAATCACATGTTCTAGAAGCCCTAGACATGTGCCGCACCTTACCTTCCTCTTCTCTCCTAAAATCTGCAAGATTATGTCACAATCCCTTTCTTAAATGCCTTAGCCGAACCTATACATTCCTTTTCTCCAAAAATCTGCAAGTTTTGCACTTTCCCTTTCTTTTCCTCCCTTGTGCCGCAAGACTTAGCCTTTTTCTCCTAATTCCTGATTTCAATTACCTATTCTAAAGGGATTTAACTTAATTCCTGATTCTTAGAATTGATTTAGGGAATTAAACACTTACCTATTTCTGAAAAACCTTGCCGTGCACTTCCTTGGACCATTCCTCTTCCTTGCCGTGCAAGGGGGACGATTCTTTCCTATTTCTAGAGTCTTTCACTTAATTTCTGATTACCTAAATAACCTAGGGTTTTATTTCCTGAAATCCTATTAATAAACCTCCTTGTTGCAGCCACAAAACATTCCTTCATTCGCCATTCACGCCAGAAATTCATCCTCTCCCTCAAACACATCCATACTTCACCATTCTTCGTACTTTCTGCCCAAAAACATCCCTTGCCGTCCCCTACATCTATCCCTACCCTAAACACACCATTCTACATCATCCATAACCCCAAAAACCCACCAAAACCCTTGTGCCGCAGCAACTAGGAGAGGAAGGAGGCCTAAAACGTTTCATGCTTGCAGATTGGAGTGTTTTAGGTGTACTTCGTTCTTGTTTTCAATGTTTACTTTGTTATTACTTTCTAAGTTTGCTGTAATCATGAGTGGCTAAACCCCTAATTAGTTAGGGGAAAGTTTGAAGCCATGAACATGTTTGAAATATGAATTGATTTCTTCCAATTGTGATTTGTTAAGTTTTGATTGCAATTCAATTATCTGTTTATTAAAAACTTGTTTTTGTATGTTGATTAGGGATGCATACTTAGTCTTCATGCATAAACTCGATGCTAGTTTATAAACGAGTTTCACCTAATCGTCACAAGTTTATAAACATGAGTAGTGAAGGTTGCTAGTCACAACCGCGTTAATTGAATTCTTGGCAAGAGTTTCATGCATTCATAGTTACAATTGCCTCGTCAACACTGATAGGAGCATATTTATGCTACTTAGTTGTGTTGTTTACTTACACTTAATGAGTTAATTACTATGTATTTCAGTCTTTTAAAGTATTTTCGTGTGTTTTTAGGTCCTAATGGCAAAAGGAGCAAGAAAGTGCATTTTGAGGCTATTTGGAGCATTTTTGGGCATGGATTGGATAGCTTAATCATGTAGCAATGAGGATGGACGAAATTGAAGACTAGAAGAGCTAGGAAAGGCTACAAATCTGGTGGAAGAAGTTCTATTCCAATGAAGATAAGGAAGAAGCAAGAAACAAGGGATCTTATCCAAACCTTATCTTATCCAAACCTTATCCTATCCTATCTCTAACATTATCCTATTCTTTCCTATCCAAATCAGGTGGGGACTTAAACTTAGCTATTTAGGTGGGATTAGATATATATCTAAACACTTAGAACAGGTTCTAGACCCTCATTCCTTTGTATGCCGCATGTACACCACTCCTAGTAGGTTTAGGAATTGAAAACCTTATCCTACTCTCATATCACATGTTCATATCCCTTTAGGATTAGGAATCTGTTCTAAACCCTTCTTTCTAGAAGCCTTATCTTATCCCTACAACCCTTGCCGCACATATCCTTCTAGAATCCCTAAATCCTAGCTGAATTCCCTATTCCAAATCCCACTTAATTTCTGCCTTGAGTTAACCTTTTTCCAATGGGATTAGGCAATCCTTTTCCTACACTAAGTGTGCCAAAACTAGCCTATATAAACAGCCTTGCCGTGCCATTTAATGATAACCATCCCTTCACACAACATTAATACATCCCTTCAGAAATCAACCCTTGCCGTGACCTTGCAACTACCCATCCATCATTCCCCTACTTCCATATATCCATCCCAACCTCCATACACCACCATAACCCCTTGCCGCACCACCATATATACCTAAAACCATCCAAAATCCAGAAAATCGTCCACAAACTCACCATAGACCTTTGTGCCGTGACCTAGCAAGAAGAAGGAGAAGGAAGACCAAGCCTTGGGCGTTTGTACATTCAAGTTGGAGTGTTGGACGTGTCTAGGTGTAATCTATCTTTTATTTTCAATGTTTAAATCTATATTGCTTTGTTTTGTCATGAACATGAGAGGCTAAACTCGTTTTAGCCTAGGGATGCTTTGAAACCATGATTACAATTATAATATGATTTGATTAATTCCAGTTGTGATTTCATAAATTGCGAATGCAATTTACTTAACCGTTTGATGGATAACTTATTCTTGTATGTTTATTAGGGAGGCCTACTTAATTTGCATGCTTGAATTTGGGGCTAGAATATAAGGGTGTTTCACATAATCGTCACAAACTTATATTCACAAGTAGTTAAGGTTGTTTTCACAATCATGTTAAGTAAATTCCTAGCATGCGTATCATGATGTCGTAGTTACAAGTGCTTTGTCAATACTTATGGTTTCCATTGAACGTAATGATCTTTAACCGTATCTCTATTATGATGTCATGTAGGGGACTTTTTGAAGAATGCTTTGGGTTGTCGTATGATGTCATCCAATCCACTAACTTAAGGGAAATCTGAGGGTTAATTAGTGATGTCACGGTTAATCTGGGGTGTTGAGGTTCATGGTTTATCGGAAAAGCAACTGGAAATCAATTTATGTTAGAAAGTATCATGTGTGGAGAAGTATCCCTTGGCTATCCCATCATCCATTAGTTTTTCTTATTTTCGTCCAAAATCTGTTTTAAAGTTTTAAGTCACTTGTTTTCTTTTAAATTCGTCCAAAATCAAAACCCCCTTTCTTATTTGTTCCAAATCTGTCCAAAAGAGTCTTTTTGAGTCTTTAGAGTCAAAACCAAGTGTATTTTCGTCCAAATTAAGTCATAGAGTCTAAATTGAGTCTTTTTGGTTGTTTTTGGTTGTTTTGAGTCTTTAAAGTTTGTTTTGAGTCATATAAGTTAGTAAGAGTCTTGTGAGTCTATTTAAAGTGTTTTAAAACATATTTTCACATCTTTGAGTCAATTTTCATTAGATTAGCAATCCCTCCTAATCCCCGGCCTAGAACGATCCCTACTTATATCTATACTACAATTGTCGAAAAGAGGGTTTAATTTGTGTGCTTATATATTTCTGATGCGTGATTTATACGCACACAAATTAAACCCTCTTTTCGTCAAATTGTAGTATATGTATAAGTAGGGATCATTCTGGACTGGGGATTAGGAGGGATTGTTAACCACTTGGATTTGACTCAAAAACGTAAAATAACAATATGAAACACTATACTAGACTCAAAGAATGCAAAACTAAACTTTAAAACACTAAGACAAACCAAAAGACTCAAAACAACACAAACACACTCAAATCTGCCTAAAAACCACTTTCTGGGCAGATTTGAGCACAAACACAAATTTGGACGAAATTAAGTAATAACTTGACTCAAGAACGTAAAAACACAATATAAAACACTAAACTAACTCAAAGAATGTAAAACTAAACACTTAAAACATTAAAACAAACCAAAAGACTCAAACATCACCCAAAACACTCAAAACAGCCTTAAAATCACTTTCTGGGCAGTTTTGAGCACTTTGGTGAATTTGGACGAAATTGGGAAATAAAATTGAATCAAAACACTTTAAAACATAAACTAAACAAATTCTAAACACTAAAGAAGAAGAAAGTAAAGGGGGGTTTTAAATTGACGAGAATTGAAATAACAAAACAACTTAATAAACTAAACAGATTGTAAAACGAATTTGATGGAATGGAATGAATGGATGATAGAATGGCTAAGGGGTTCATCTCCATACATGTTATACTTGCATAATAAAATGATTTCCAATTGCATTTCAATAAACCATGAAACTCAAAACCCCGGGTTAACCGTGATGCACTAATTAACCTTCAAATCTTCCCAACGTTATTGAATTGGATGGGTTAGCGCATACAACAATTCAAAACATTCCCCACAAGTCCTCAACATGAATGCATAGAAGAGATACAAGCAAGAATCATTACGCTCTATGAAAATTATAAGTGTTGACGAGGCATTCGTTACTATGGATTGCATGAAACTTATGCCAAGAATTTGTTTAACGCGATTGTTTATAAGCAACCTCCACTACTTGTGAATATAAGTTCATAACGATTAGGTGAAACTTACTTATATTCTAGCGTCATATTCATGCATGAAAATTAAGCGCGCATTCTCAATAAACATACATAAATAAGTTATCAATCAAACGGTTAAACAAATTGAATCCACAACTTATGAAACGCAATTAGAAGTATTCAAATCAAAATGCAAGCATAAACATATATTCGAATCACCCCCTAACCAAGGGGGGTTTAGTTCCTCATGGTACAAAACAAAGAGAATCAAAGAAACACCTAAACATTCCAACAACTCAAACTTGAATTGTATGAACGTTTAGGCCCTCTTATCTTCCATTCCTCATTCGTACAAAACAAAGAGCATTGAATTTAAACATTGAAATCAAAGAAACACCTAAACATTCCAACAACTCAAACTTGAATTGTATGAACGTTTAGGCACTCTTCTCTTCCTCTTCGTTGTAGCACAAGGTCTAGGGATAGTTTGATGGTGTGAATGGTTTGGGGAGTGGTGGAGGAATGGAAGAGGAGTGGTGGAATATGGAAGGATGGTGTTTGGATTGTAAGGGAGAGCACGGCACAAGGGAGTTTTATGGTCTACATTTCTGCAATGGATGAGTGTTTATGAATGGAATGGATGGACTTGTGAAGGGCACGGCCCCAAGGGACCAATTTCTGTTGTGAAATGAATTGTGTATGAATGAGTGTGAATGAATGAGTATTTATAGGTGAAATGGGGGGAACATGACAGCTAGGTTGCATGTGCTAATGCTGGAATGGTATGGTGAGTGAATGTGCATGGCAATGAGTGTTGTTGGTTCTGAAAATGCAAGTGTGTGCATGTGAAATCTGCCAAGATGCATGTGAAAGTGTATTTTCTGATGGAATGATTGTGTTTGTTTTGAATGTGCATGTGATTAAATTAAAGGATGCAAAGTAAATAAATAATGAATGCATGCATTGAATTATGAAGATGCATGTGCAATGAAGTGGAATGACAATCTGAAATGGGATAGGTACCCACGAAAATGATGATTTCTGGTGGTGTTTGGGTGTATGTTTGAATGGTGCATGTGGGTGAAGGTGTGGCTGCATGTTTGAATGATTAAAGGGACATGTGGGGGTGGAAATGATGAATGAAATGCATGTGAATGACAACTAGATATGTTGATGAATGCATGTGACTTGTTTGTGGTGAGTGAATGCATGTGCAAAGGATGTATTTTCTGAATGAATGAATGTGCATGTGAATTAAAGCTAAAGTGGAATGACAATGGCATGTGGAATGTTTTAAAGGATGGAATGATGGAGGAACAAGTGCATGTGAATGCATGTGTTGATGAATGATAAGTGGTGAATGATAAGTGATATGACATGTGATGATGAATGCATGTGCTGATTTAATTGAATAGGAAAGCATGTGGATTTAATGGTTTAAAGGGTGAATGCATGTGGATGCATGTGTTGATGAATGGGATTGTGAAGATGCACGGTTTTAGGAGAGAATGGTGTGAATGCATGGCATGATTGGGATTAGGAAAGGTTTAAATGTCCTAAAACTAAAGGGAACAAGGTTTCAACACTTTGGTCTTCAATTAGGTCTTCAATTTCGTCCAACACTTTGGCTCCAAGCATAAGCTATCCATCCTTAGCCCAAAAGTGCTCCAAAAGTCTCCAAAATGCATCTTTTTGCTCCTTTAGCCCTTTGGACCTACAAACACACGAAAATAGCTTAAAGTACTAAAATAACTAAAGAAACATAACGTAAATGCACGAGAACAAGCCATTTAAGTCGCATGAATATACTCCTATCAATTTCGCATCAAATTTTTGGCGCCGTTGCCGGGGATTAGCAATTTTGCTAATCCCCCGTTGTTTCTTTTTGTTTCTTTGTATTTTCTTTTTGTTTTAGCTACTGACCTAATTTCTTTTCTTGTTTATAGGTACTAGTTTATGACTCGTAGTTCTCAACCCCTTAGTGCGAACATCTTGGATTTCGACGACGATTTTGAGCGCACTTTGAGGAAGAAGAAGAAGAACCCAGAATCTAGTACGGCTCCCAACCTTGAGGAGGAGGAAGAGCCAACGCCAAGGGAGGAAGAAGAACCCACGGCACAAGAGGAAGAAACCATGGCAGTGGACAACCGTACAATCAAGGAGCTTTCGGCTTCGGGAATGGCCAATGCTGCACCCTTGTGCATCCAATACCCAAGGGCGGCTCAAGACAAGACCGACGAATTTGAATTGAAGTCAAGCTTGTTGCACCACATTCCAAAATTCCATGGATTATCCATGGAAGATCCCAACAAGCATTTGAAGGAGTTCGAGGTAGTGTGTTCAAGCATGACTCCAGTTAACGTTGACGGTAGCATTTTGAAGATGAAGGCTTTCCCGTTCTCACTTTTGGAGAAGGCCAAAGATTGGTTATACGAGCTAGCACCCGGAACGGTCACCTCTTGGGAGAGCATGAAGAGGGCGTTTCTTGAAAAGTTCTTTCCTACTTCAAGAGTCATTCTCTTGAGAAAGAAGATTAGTGGAATTCAACAAAGTCAAGGGGAGTCTTTTCCAACATACTACGAGCGTTTTAAAACCCTTGTTGCATCATGTCCTCAACATCAAATGAAAGAGGAGCTTCTACTTCAATACTTCTATGAAGGTCTTCTTCCCATTGAAAGACAAATGCTTGATGCTTCGGCGGGAGGAGCGTTGGTGGATAAAACCCGTATGGCAGCCAAGAACCTTATTGCAAACTGGGCTCTCAATGCACAACAATACGAAGGAATTGGGCAAAGGGACCCCCCACGGCAACAAGTGAATGAGGTAAGTTCTCAATCCGACATTCAAACTCAATTAGCTAATCTTACTTCTCTTGTGTCTCAGATGGCCGAAGGAATGAAGATCCAAAGTCCAATTGTATGTGGCGTATGTTCTATTCAAGGTCATCTTTCGGAAAAGTGCCCTCAATTGATTGAGAATGGGGGATGGGAGAGTGCAAACGCCATTGGATTTCCAAGCCAAAATCAGCCAAGGAATGATCCATATTCCAATACATACAATCCGGGGTGGAGAGACCATCCAAATTTCAAGTGGAGGGAGCCTCAACAACCTTACCAACAAGGAGGCTTTAGGCAGCAACCCCCGGGGTTTTACACCAAACCCCACGGCCAAGACCAAAACCAACCCCAATCCGCCCAAAACCATCAAGGTACATCTTTAGATAATGCTACAATTCTTAAGTTACTTACTAGTTTGTCTCAGGGGCAAGAAAATCAAAACAAGGCAATGCAAAACCAAGACAAAAGGGTGGACCACTTAGAAAAGCAAATAGGGCAGATTGCGGAGTTTGTGGGACAATTCCGAGACCAAGGCAAGCTTCCAAGTTCAACCATTGTCAATCCAAAGGGAGGGTTCGAATCTGCCAAAGCAATTACTTTGAGGAGTGGAAAAGAAGTTGGCACTACATCCACACCACCCAAAACAAGTCCTAATGAAGAGGAGACGTTGCAACATGAAGAGAAGGCTCCAAACATGCCCACGGCAAGGACACAACATCTATTGCCGCAAGCATCTAAGGACACTACTTCATCCAATACATCCCATTCGGCCACCAAAGGTAAGATAGGTTCAAATTTGATTAATTCTAACCCCGTTCCACCCAATGTTCCTTTTCCTCACAGATTTTTGCAAACAAAGAAGGAGGAGCATGAGAAGGACATTCTTGAGACATTTAGGAAAGTTCAAGTCAATATCCCGCTCCTAGATGCCATAAAGCAAGTGCCCAAATACGCTAAGTTCTTGAAAGAATTGTGCACTACAAGGAAGAGGCCATCACATAAAGAGGTAGTAAGGGTAAGTGAGAATGTTTCCACTGTTTTACAAAGAAAATTACCACCAAAGTGCAAAGATCCAGGTAGCTTTACAATCCCTTGTATTATTGGTCAAACTAAGTTCGAACATGCTATGTTAGACTTAGGAGCTTCAATTAACGTCATGCCATACTCTATTTATGCTTCAATGAACCTTGGTGAATTGAAAAATGATGGTGTGATTATTCAATTAGCCGATAGATCTAATGCCTATCCAAAGGGAGTATTGGAAGATGTCTTAGTGCAGGTGAATAATTTGATCTTCCCGGCGGATTTCTATGTCCTTGAAATGGAGGAAACTACCCATGCTCCATCCTTGCCGATTCTTCTTGGGAGGCCATTCATGAAGACAGCACGAACTAAGATAGACGTGTTTAAAGGCACTTTAACAATGGAATTCGATGGGGAAGTGATTGATTTTAATATTTCTGAAACTATGAGATTTCCTAATGATGATCACTCATGTTTCTCTATTGATATTCTTGATTCTTTGGCGCAGGCACACCTTGATCAATTACATGGCGATGCACTTGAAACAGTCATTACAAATGACATAGAATTGAAGGATCACATGGCTGCCACCATAGCAACCCACGGCACACAATTGAACACCCATGCCGTGGCCTTTGATGAAGATGTAATTGAGACCGTGGCAGCCCTAGAGTCATTGCCACGGCTCCAAGGTAAGCACCCTAGTCCAATTTCAATTCCAATTACGACTAATAAGTTGCTCCCTTCTATAGAACAACCACCTACACTTGAGCTCAAACCGTTGCCAAATCACTTGAAGTATGTGTTTTTGGGCGAGCAAGACACATTGCCCGTCATTATAGCTTCATCACTCACGGCACAAGAGGAGGAGAAATTGGTGAGGGTTCTCAAAGAGCACAAGACGGCCATTGGGTGGACTTTGGCTGATATCAAGGGTATAAGTCCTACCACATGCATGCATCGAATTCTCATGGAAGAAGGCGCCAAACCATCAAGGGAAGCCCAACGTCGACTCAACCCACCAATGATGGAAGTAGTGAAGAAGGAAATCATCAAATTGCTTGATTGTGGCGTCATCTATCCCATCTCGGATAGTTGTTGGGTTTCACCGGTCCAAGTGGTTCCCAAGAAGTCCGGAGTCACGGTGGTGAAGAATGAAGAAGATGAACTTGTGCCTACACGTATTCAAACCGGTTGGAGGGTGTGCATTGACTATAGGAAGCTAAATGCCGCAACAAGGAAAGATCACTTCCCTTTACCATTCATTGATCAAATGCTTGAAAGGTTAGCTGGTCATTCTTTTTATTGCTTTCTTGATGGTTACTCGGGATATAATCAAATTGTCATAGCACCGGATGATCAAGAAAAGACCACCTTTACTTGTCCATTTGGTACTTTTGCATATCGTCGTATGCCATTTGGTTTATGCAATGCACCCGCCACTTTCCAACGATGCATGGTAAGTATCTTCTCCGATTATGTTGAAAAGATAATTGAAGTATTTATGGACGATTTTAGTGTCTTTGGGGACTCATTTGATGATTGCTTGCATAATCTTACTTTAATCTTGCAAAGATGTACGGAAACTAATGATAGGAGCATATTCATGCGACTTAAATGGCTTGTTCTCGTGCATTTACGTTATGTTTCTTTAGTTATTTTAGTCCTTTATGCTTCTTTTGTGTGTTTTCAGGTTCTAAGGGCAAAGTATGCAAAAGGATGCCTTTTGGAGCCTTTTGGAGCAAATTAGAGATTGGAATGGATATCATATGCTTGGAGCCAAGAGGATGGACGAAATTGAAGGATTCCTCCTCCATTGCAGCCACATGCACATTCAATCATTCACACCAAAACCTTGCACATGCTTTCCCATTTCATTATTCATTCACCTTGCAGCCACTCCACATGCATTTCTAGCTTTTCCTTTGCATTCCCCCTTTAATCAACACATGCATCCACTCACCAAGAAATCATTCATTCCACATGCACCCAAAACACCACCAGAAATCATCATTGCCGTGGGTACCTATCCTATTTCAGATTGTCGTTCCACTTCATTGCACATGCATCTTCATAATTCAACACATGCATTCATTATTTATTTACTTTGCATCCTTTAATTTAATCACATGCACATTCAAACAAACACAATCATTCCAGCCATACCTTGCATTTTCAGATTGTTCCTCCAACATGTGCACATGCAACCTAGCTGTCATGTTCCCCCCATTTCACCTATAAATACTCATTCATTCACACTCATTCATACACAATTCATTTCACAACAGAAATTGGTCCCTTGGGGCCGTGCCCTTCACAAGTCCATCCATTCCATTCATAAACACTCATCCATTGCAGAAATGTAGACCATAAAACTCCCTTGTGCCGTGCTCTCCCTTACAATCCAAACACCATCCTTCCATAGTCCACCACTCCTCTTCCATTCCTCCACCACTCCCCAAACCATTCACACCATCAAACTATCCCTAGACCTTGTGCTACAACGAAGAGGAAGAGAAGAGTGCCTAAACGTTCATACAATTCAAGTTTGAGTTGTTGGAATGTTTAGGTGTTTCTTTGATTTCAATGTTTAATTTCAATGCTCTTTGTTTTGTACGAATGAGGAATGGAAGATAAGAGGGCCTAAACGTTCATACAATTCAAGTTTGAGTTGTTGGAATGTTTAGGTGTTTCTTTGATTCTCTTTGTTTTGTACCATGAGGAACTAAACCCCCCTTGGTTAGGGGGTGATTCGAATATATGTTTATGCTTGCATTTTGATTTGAATACTTCTAATTGCGTTTCATAAGTTGTGGATTCAATTTGTTTAACCGTTTGATTGATAACTTATTTATGTATGTTTATTGAGAATGCGCGCTTAATTTTCATGCATGAATATGACGCTAGAATATAAGTAAGTTTCACCTAATCGTTATGAACTTATATTCACAAGTAGTGGAGGTTGCTTATAAACAATCGCGTTAAACAAATTCTTGGCATAAGTTTCATGCAATCCATAGTAACGAATGCCTCGTCAACACTTATAATTTTCATAGAGCGTAATGATTCTTGCTTGTATCTCTTCTATGCATTCATGTTGAGGACTTGTGGGGAATGTTTTGAATTGTTGTATGCGCTAACCCATCCAATTCAATAACGTTAGGAAGATTTGAAGGTTAATTAGTGCATCACGGTTAACCCGGGGTGTTGAGTTTCATGGTTTATTGAAATGCAATTGGAAATCATTTTATTATGCAAGTATAACATGTATGGAGATGAACCCCTTAGCCATTCTATCATCCATTCATTCCATTCCATCAAATTCGTTTTACAATCTGTTTAGTTTATTAACTTGTTTTGTTATTTCAATTCTCGTCAATTTAAAACCCCCCTTTACTTTCTTGTTCTTTAGTGTTTAGAATTTGTTTAGTTTATGTTTTAAAGTGTTTTGATTCAATTTTATTTCCCAATTTCGTCCAAATTCACCAAAGTGCTCAAAACTGCCCAGAAAGTGATTTTAAGGCAGTTTTGAGTGTTTTGGGTGATGTTTGAGTCTTTTGGTTTGTTTTAATGTTTTAAGTGTTTAGTTTTACATTCTTTGAGTTAGTTTAGTGTGTTTATATTGTGTTTTTACGTTCTTGAGTCAAGTTATTACTTAATTTCGTCCAAATTTGTGTTTGTGCTCAAATCTGCCCAGAAAGTGGTTTTTAGGCAGATTTGAGTGTGTTTGTGTTGTTTTGAGTCTTTTGGTTTGTCTTAGTGTTTTAAAGTTTAGTTTTGCACTCTTTGAGTCTAGTATAGTGTTTCATATTGTTATTTTACGTTTTTGAGTCAAATCCAAGTGGTTAACAATCCCTCCTAATCCCCGGTCTAGAACGATCCCTACTTATACATATACTACAATTTGACGAAAAGAGGGTTTAATTTGTGTGCGTATAATTCTCGCATCAAATTTTGGCGCCGTTGCCGGGGATTAGAAAATTTGCTAATCCCTTGGATTGTTTTATTTTTGTTTGTTTTTATTCCAGATTCTTAACCAGTGTTTTGTTTCTTGTTTTAGGTACTAGTTCATGACTCGGAGTTCTCATCCGATTCGTGAACATATCCTGGAGTGATTGGGTTCTTCGTCCGGCTGCAAGACGTAAAAGAAAGCGCTACTTGGGAGGCAACCCAATGCAATGAAAAAAAAAAAAAAAAAAAAAAAAATTTCATATATTAAAAAAAAAATACTAAACATGGAGAAAGATGGTGCTTCACAAAGGTTGTTTACGTGAAGCCCCACTACGAGGCGTTGAAGCGGAAGGCATCGGAGCGGAAGGCATCGGAGCGGAAAGCATCGGAGCGGGAGGCATCGGAGCGGAAGGCATCGGAGCTAGAGCATTCCAGGCCTCAATACTTGGCCAAGCGCTGGATGAGCCAGGAAAAAGGTGCCTCTGGAGGAAAGACGAAAACCTTTGACGGTCACTGTGAATCCGACCTTCAGACTCTTGCAGCTCATCAAGCTTCCTCTTCATGCCCGTCGAATAGTTGTTGGCAAGCACGTGCAAACTTCTATTCTCGTACTTAAGCTGCTGGATCTCTTGCTTAAGACTCTCCACCTCTGCCATCAATGATTCCACCTGACGGGAGCGGGCAAGCAGGCGTTGGCCCATGTTGGACACAGAACTCGCACACTGAACACTAAGTGCGAGCGACTCTTGAACGGCCAACTCATCGGACCGTCCTGACAGCAGCCTACTATCTTTTGGAGTGAGGAGGTTCCTAGCTACTATTGTAGCTGTTGTGGCGTCCTGCATCACGGAGTCTTCACCTGAAAGAGGACCGTTAGAAGATAAGAAAGAAGGGCGCCATACGTTACCTTGACGCGGCGCGCCCGTATCACTGCTAAGGCTCAATTCCAAGCTAAGGTTCAATGAGTTTGCCATTTTTCAAAAGTGTTCAAAGAGAAGGGATGGAGTTAAATTTCAAAGGCCCGGAGTCGATTTTCAAGAATGGGAAATCTTCAGAGTGTGTTTGTTGTGGTGATCGATAGCTCTATAAGAAGCTAAGGCGACGCGTCCACCAATTCAAAAAACCGGAATTTCCGGCGTAATTTAGGCGACGCGTTCTCTGCTTTTCAGAAAACGCGTTCAACTTTGTCAAAAGATTTCTGACAAAGCTGAAAACACGTGGAGGCCATCATCGCAACTACACGTCTTTAGCCGACAAGCGCAAAGTTCGGCGACACTTTCTCTGCTTTTCAGAAAACGCGTGCAGCTTTGTCAAAAGGAGCCGCATCTGCACTACCACGTGTCGTTCAGAAAGAGAAGGGGCGTCGTTCAGAAATTGAAGGGGCGCCTGCTCAGAAATCGAAGAGGCGTCGTTCTGATATCGAAGAGACATTTGTCGACAAGGGTAAAAGAACAGTACCACCACTTGATATTATCTCTATATATGTCGACCTTCGTCTTTTATGGCAAGGCAAACCTGAAGAAAATGCCCAACTCTCCCTCACCTCTGAGGGCGCACTCCCAGCAAAGCCTTTCGAAATACTCAATTCTTTCTTCTTCCCCAAAGATGATACCAGATGCCTGGAGTACATATGACCCAGGAGGAAACGGCGGATTGAAGTGTGCTGATTCATTCACCGCTTCTTCAAAAGCAAAGGTATCTCATATCATCAAGGTCAAAAGCAAAAGTTTCTCATATCATGCTCTTTCCCTGTCTTTTTCTTTGTCCTTGTTCTTACTCGCATGGCAAAGTAAAAGAAGCAATCAGCCGGCACTTGGAGTCAGTCTTCCGATCTGGAGCCAACTGCCTGGAATCTATTCCTGATTGCTTACCTAGCGTTGCTCT
Source organism: Pyrus communis (assembly GCF_963583255.1). NCBI lineage: Eukaryota > Viridiplantae > Streptophyta > Magnoliopsida > Rosales > Rosaceae > Pyrus > Pyrus communis. The sequence goes on from NC_084804.1 coordinate 24,667,513, forward strand.
CGAGTAGTCATCTTCAACGGTTGATACACTTCCGGAGAAGGGACCACTTCTGCAAAGAGGAGCGAGTAAGGCAAGTGAAAATGATACATTGAAGCATGTGGAGACAAACATAGGCTGAGTTATCCTCCAACCCTTTTCAATACGAATTGGAAAGATTGAACAAAGAAACAGACCAAAGGGGTATGCTTAGACCTTCGGGGAAGACCAAAAGAATCCTCCAGCCCAGTAGCACAAAGGAAAATCAACAAGTGGCGGAGACCAAAAGAATCATGCAGCCCAGTTCAAGAGTATGCCTGTGGAATCACCAAGATCAATGCCTCAATGCAATCACCAAGGAGAAGAGGGAATTTACACTCCATAACCAGATTTGCGTCCCTAAACTCTTCTCTTTGTTAATTACATTCTGCCATGTTTAGTATGTTTAGTTGTTTTTTTTGTGTGTTTACTTATGATTTGTGTGAATCTATGCTTAAAACATTGAGGACAATGTTTGATTTAAGTGTGGGGGGGGTAACTAATGTTGTTAATGCAAATTCGTGGGATTTTATCACCCATAACTTCAAATGTTGTTCCTTGCTGTTTTAAGGTGTTTTTAAATTGTTTTGGAGTGTTTTAGTGTGTTTTGTTTTATAACTCTGAAAATCACATAAAAATTTGAAAAAAATGTTTTGAAAAGCCTAAAAAGAGTGTTTTGAGTCGTTTTTGTGTGTTTGTGTCTTAGGGTACCTTCCAACACAATGATAAGGATTTGGTTTATAATTGCATGACGGTTAAAAAGAGTTATTAACATAGAGAAAAGTTTGATTTACTCTTGGTATATGCTTGGTTATGGTTATAATGTATGACTTCACATGCAATCATAAAAGAAAAATTCGTTTTTGTAACATGCTTGAAGGAAGGAACTCAAACAAACGCTACAACCCTGTGAGACTCGAGCCATTACCTTCTTTGGAGAGTTATTTTCTGTGATTCTTTGTTTTCTAAAGTTGTTGTATGATCTCATTATTCCTTGCTTGGTTGCTACTTAGAATGCAATTGTATCATGATAGAACTAAATGCTAGAACTTATATCCGTTTCATTCAAAGCATGACATTGAGTTGCATAACATATATCAAGATGAAGTTGTGTAGTTGCCACCATAGCCAAATAGCCTTACTTCCCATATTTCGTATATATTAGTTTTAACCTCGTTGAGCCTCGTTTAGCTTATTTTCTTTGCTAACCACATCACCCCTTACCTAGCCTAGAATAGGACTTTCCTATACCCTTGTTCTTGAAGTATAGTGAGCATGACTTAAATGAATTCCTTTTGATTAATATGTTGCAGAAAATAAGTGTGGGGGAAGGGATTTTTGTGTGTATGTATGTGCCTAAGTCTTAAAGGAGGCACGGGAAAAAGAAAAAAAAAATGTGAGAAAAAGAAGAAGAAAAGAAAGAAAAAGAGTGAAAATAAGTGAGAATGGACTCACAAGTGTGATTGTTGAAGAAAGGGCCCAAAAAGTTTGAATATGGCCCTAAGTTTTGTGTGACTTCCCCTTGGGTGTTCAAAGTTGACTTCTGCGTTCTAAAGGGAATTCTAAGTGCCTAATTCAATACTTTGCTCACTATTGCTTAAAGAACATTTGTTTTCCCTATCCTTTCTTTGTTAGCCAAACACCTTTAGCCCCGTTTCAACCCTTATGCTTCTATCTTGATCGTTATGTGTTCAATAATGTGGAGTTTGGAATTGATATGAGCTTATGGAATCACTGGTTCTCGTTGTAAGTAGTAGCATTCCATTCATGAGATCATATATATACATGTTAATAATTCCAGAAAATGCTTTCCTTGTTATAACATATGTGAGTGTTCGTCTACATGTTTACATCAATCTTCTCACATATACCTAGTGTAGGGTGTGTAGTCAGAAAATCTGTGTGAAAAACGAGTGCATATCTTGTAAGGATTTGAGCAAATTCTCTAAGGCATGTTACTACATTCAAAACATAGTTTTAAATGCTTAATTGTGAAATAATATGTGGTGACTATGAGTAAGAATGTACTTAAGTGTGAAGATGACAAAAATCTATGGGACTAATGATTTTTAACTTGTCATGTGCATTGGAAATCCGTGAGACGATTGTTGGAAGGTGTAGGTTGTGTTTTGTTCGTTTTGTCTAGTTTCGTGTTCTTTTGTTGTTTTGTTTTGCTCGAGGACTAGCAAAAGATAAGTGTGGGGGTATTTGATAGGAGCATATTCATGCGACTTAAATGGCTTGTTCTCGTGCATTTACGTTATGTTTCTTTAGTTATTTTAGTCCTTTATGCTTCTTTTGTGTGTTTTCAGGTTCTAAGGGCAAAGTATGCAAAAGGATGCCTTTTGGAGCCTTTTGGAGCAAATTAGAGATTGGAATGGATATCATATGCTTGGAGCCAAGAGGATGGACGAAATTGAAGGATTCCTCCTCCATTGCAGCCACATGCACATTCAATCATTCATACCAAAACCTTGCACATGCTTTCCCATTTCATTATTCATTCACCTTGCAGCCACTCCACATGCATTTCTAGCTTTTCCTTTGCATTCCCCCTTTAATCAACACATGCATCCACTCACCAAGAAATCATTCATTCCACATGCACCCAAAACACCACCAGAAATCATCATTGCCGTGGGTACCTATCCCATTTCAGATTGTCATTCCACTTCATTGCACATGCATCTTCATAATTCAACACATGCATTCATTATTTATTTACTTTGCATCCTTTAATTTAATCACATACACATTCAAACAAACACAATCATTCCAGCCATACCTTGCATTTTCAGATTGTTCCTCCAACATGTGCACATGCAACCTAGCTGTCATGTTCCCCCCATTTCACCTATAAATACTCATTCATTCACACTCATTCATACACAATTCATTTCACAACAGAAATTGGTCCCTTGGGGCCATGCCCTTCACAAGTCCATCCATTCCATTCATAAACACTCATCCATTGCAGAAATGTAGACCATAAAACTCCCTTGTGCCGTGCTCTCCCTTACAATCCAAACACCATCCTTCCATATTCCACCACTCCTCTTCCATTCCTCCACCACTCCCCAAACCATTCACACCATCAAACTATCCCTAGACCTTGTGCTACAACGAAGAGGAAGAGAAGAGTGCCTAAACGTTCATACAATTCAAGTTTGAGTTGTTGGAATGTTTAGGTGTTTCTTTGATTTCAATGTTTAATTTCAATGCTCTTTGTTTTGTACGAATGAGGAATGGAAGATAAGAGGGCCTAAACGTTCATACAATTCAAGTTTGAGTTGTTGGAATGTTTAGGTGTTTCTTTGATTCTCTTTGTTTTGTACCATGAGGAACTAAACCCCCCTTGGTTAGGGGGTGATTCGAATATATGTTTATGCTTGCATTTTGATTTGAATACTTCTAATTGCGTTTCATAAGTTGTGGATTCAATTTGTTTAACCGTTTGATTGATAACTTATTTATGTATGTTTATTGAGAATGCGCGCTTAATTTTCATGCATGAATATGACGCTAGAATATAAGTAAGTTTCACCTAATCGTTATGAACTTATATTCACAAGTAGTGGAGGTTGCTTATAAACAATCGCGTTAAACAAATTCTTGGCATAAGTTTCATGCAATCCATAGTAACGAATTCCTCGTCAAGACTTATAATTTTCATAGAGCGTAATGATTCTTGCTTGTATCTCTTCTATGCATTCATGTTGAGGACTTGTGGGGAATGTTTTGAATTGTTGTATGCGCTAACCCATCCAATTCAATAACGTTAGGAAGATTTGAAGGTTAATTAGTGCATCACGGTTAACCCGGGGTGTTGAGTTTCATGGTTTATTGAAATGCAATTGGAAATCATTTTATTATGCAAGTATAACATGTATGGAGATGAACCCCTTAGCCATTCTATCATCCATTCATTCCATTCCATCAAATTCGTTTTACAATCTGTTTAGTTTATTAACTTGTTTTGTTATTTCAATTCTCGTCAATTTAAAACCCCCCTTTACTTTCTTGTTCTTTAGTGTTTAGAATTTGTTTAGTTTATGTTTTAAAGTGTTTTGATTCAATTTTATTTCCCAATTTCGTCCAAATTCACCAAAGTGCTCAAAACTGCCCAGAAAGTGATTTTAAGGCAGTTTTGAGTGTTTTGGGTGATGTTTGAGTCTTTTGGTTTGTTTTAATGTTTTAAGTGTTTAGTTTTACATTCTTTGAGTTAGTTTAGTGTGTTTATATTGTGTTTTTACGTTCTTGAGTCAAGTTATTACTTAATTTCGTCCAAATTTGTGTTTGTGCTCAAATCTGCCCAGAAAGTGGTTTTTAGGCAGATTTGAGTGTGTTTGTGTTGTTTTGAGTCTTTTGGTTTGTCTTAGTGTTTTAAAGTTTAGTTTTGCACTCTTTGAGTCTAGTATAGTGTTTCATATTGTTATTTTACGTTTTTGAGTCAAATCCAAGTGGTTAACAATCCCTCCTAATCCCCGGTCTAGAACGATCCCTACTAATACATATACTACAATTTGACGAAAAGAGGGTTTAATTTGTGTGCGTATAATTCTCGCATCAACTAACCTTGTTTTGAATTGGGAAAAATGTCATTTTATGGTTAAACAAGGCATAGTTTTGGGCCATATCATCTCTGAAAAAGGAATTGAAGTTGATAAGTCTAAAATAGATCTTGTACGCTACTTACCCCTCTCCTACTACGGTTAGAGAGGTTCGTTCTTTTCTTGGCCATGCAGGATTCTATAGGCGATTTATCAAGGATTTCTCCAAGATTGCACAACCCCTATGCCGTCTCCTACAAAAAGAAGTGGCGTTCGAGTTCAACGAGGAGTGTGAGAAGGCATTCAAGCTTCTCAAGGACAAGCTTACCACGGCACCTATCATCCTTCCACCTGATTGGACGTTGCCTTTTGAGCTCATGTGTGATGCATCCGACTATGCAATAGGGGCTGTTTTGGGTCAAAGGAAGAACAAGCATTCCCACGCCATCTACTATGCTTCTAGGACCTTGAACGATGCTCAATTAAACTATTCTACCACTGAAAAAGAACTTCTTGCCGTTGTATTTGCTTTAGATAAGTTTCGTTCATATTTACTTGGCACTAAAGTGATTGTATTTTCTGACCATGCAGCTCTTAGGTACTTATTCACTAAAAAGGAGGCTAAACCACGGCTCATTAGATGGATGCTTCTTCTCCAAGAGTTTGATATTGAAATTCGAGACAAGAAAGGGAGTGAGAACGTAGTTGCTGACCATTTAAGTCGTTTGGTGTGCAATGAGGACTCCTTACCCATCCAAGAGACTTTCCCCGATGAACAATTGCTGTCCATTAAGGTATGTGAGCCTTGGTATGCCGATTTGGTCAATTTTTTGGTGTCAAAACGTGTTCCAAGTACCCTAGCAAGGCACCAACGTGATAAATTAAAGAAAGAGGCACGGTTTTATGTATGGGATGACCCATATTTGTGGAAGTTTTGTGCAGATCAGATTGTGCGTCGTTGTGTGCATGATTGTGAGTTTAATTCGATTCTAACATTTTGTCATACTTATGCTTGTGGTGGACACTTTGGCACACAACGCACTGCCCTTAAAGTATTAGAATGTGGTTTTTATTGGCCAACAATCTTTAAAGATGCTAGAACATTTTGTTTAACTTGTGATCGTTGCCAACGAATGGGAAATATTGGTGCAAGGGACCAAATGCCGCAAACACCTATCTTTAACGTTGAAATTTTTGATGTTTGGGGCATTGATTTCATGGGTCCTTTCCCATCTTCGTTTGGCTTTACTTATATTTTGCTTGCGGTGGATTATGTCTCAAAATGGGTGGAAGCCAAAGCCACCCGTACTAATGATTCTAGAGTTGTTGCAGATTTTATAAAGACTAACATTTTTGCTAGATTTGGGATGCCTCGAGTGCTTATTAGTGATGGAGGCTCTCACTTTTGTAATCGTACCATTGAAGCACTACTCAAGAAGTATCAAGTCACACATAAGGTTTCAACACCTTACCATCCCCAAACCAATGGCCAAGCCGAGGTGTCCAATAGAGAAATCAAGCAAATCTTGGAGAAGACCGTTGGACCAACAAGAAAAGATTGGAGTGTGCGTTTGGAGGATGCATTATGGGCCTATAGGACGGCATACAAGACACCAATAGGCATGTCCCCTTTTCGGCTAGTGTATGGCAAGCCATGTCATCTCCCCGTGGAATTAGAGCACAAGGCTCATTGGGCGATCAAGACATTCAATATGGACATAGATGCGGCTGGAATGCATAGGAAGTTGCAATTGAATGAACTTGAGGAACTTAGGCGTGAAGCATATGAGAATGCGTGCATTTACAAGGAAAAGACCAAAGCTTTTCATGACAAAATGATCCGAAGCAAAACATTCTCCATAGGGCAAAAAGTTTTACTTTTTAATTCCCGCCTTCGTTTATTCCCTGGTAAGTTACGTTCTAAATGGATTGGACCTTTTGTTGTTACTAATGTTTTTTCACATGGCGCAGTTCAAATCCAAAGCTTGAGGAATGGCCAAGAATTCAAGGTGAACGGGCATCGTTTGAAGCCCTATTATGCAAATGTTGAAGGGCAAGTTGTGGAGGATATCACACTCCATGACGTGGGCTCCAAATGAGGATAAGAAGAAGGTTCGTCCGGCTGCACGACGTTAAAGAAAGCGCTTCTTGGGAGGCAACCCATGCATTCAACGAGAGAGGATGTGGGCAATTCACCATTTCAAGCTACAAAATCAGATTTGCGTTCCTCAATCTCTATCTCTTTATTATTTTAATTTTGTCATGTTAGTTCGTTTATATTGTTTGTTTGGATGTGAGTCTTTGTGTGAAACATTGAGGACAATGTTTGATTTAAGTGTGGGGGGGGTAAACAAAGTGTTTTTCATTCAAATTCGTGGGATTTTATCACCCATCATTTCTAATGTTGTTTCACACTGTTTTTAAGTGTTTTTAGAGTGTTTTGAAGTGTTTTTATGTCTTTTGGTCAGAAAATCCGAAAATTTACAAAAAAAAAAATTACAAAATAGTTTTGAAAAACCCAAAAAGAGTAGTTTTTAAGTTGTTTTTGTGTGTTTGTTTGTGTCTTAGGTCACCTTCCAACACAATGATGAGGATTTGGTTTTTAATTGCATGACTATTAAAGAATGTTGTAAACATCGCTGGAAGTTGATTTATGCTTTGGTTTATGCTTGGTTATGGTTATAATTTATGAATTCACATGTAATTACAAAGATAAAATCAGTTTTTGTAACATGCTTGAAGGAAGAAACTCAAACTAACGCTACATCCTTGAGAGACTTGAGCCTATAACGTTCTTTGGAGAGTATAATCTATGATTTCTTGTTTTCTAAAGTCATTGCATGATCTCATCATTCTTTGCTTGGTTGCTATTTAGAATGCATTTGATGCGAGATTTACTTGACACTCAAATTAAACCCTCGTTTGACAATTGTAGTAGAATGGATAAGTGAGGGATCGTTCTAGACCGGGGATTAGGAGGGCTTGCTAAAACCTTCTAAATTGACTTAAAAACATAAAAACTAAATTAAAATACTCTTAACAAGACTACTATGACTCAGAAAGGCTTTGAAAAACTCAAATTGTCTAAAACAATCAAATTGACTCAAATAGAAGCTAGAACTTGATTTAGACGAATTTGCAATTGTTTATGACTCCAAAAGCTTAAAGATACAAAACTAAAACACATACGAATGATTAAAACTTAACAAAATAGAGGGGGGGAATTGTGTTTGGACGATATTAAATTAAAAAGACAGAATATAATTAAAGGCAAAATGTAAATATGAATGTGATGAAAATATGGATGATGGAATAGCCAAGGGGTTCTTCTCCACACATGTTACACTTGCAAACAAAATTGATTCTCAGTTGGTCTTTCGATAAGTTGTGAAACTCAATGCTCCAAGTTAATTAGATCCGCTTAGATTAACTTTCAGATTTCCCTAAATTCGTTGGATTGAATGGAATAAGCATTACAACCAAATTATTCTTAATCAAAGTCCCTAACTATGGAATACGCATGATAGAGACATTTAACCAAGATCATTAAGTTCAACGGAAATCATAAACATCGACGAGGCATTCGTTACTATGGAATACGCATGAAACTTATGCCAAGAATTCGTTTAACGAGATTGTTTATAAGCAACCTCTACTACTTGTGAATATAAGTTCATAACGATTAGGTGAAATTCACTTATATTCTAGCGTCATATTTATGCATGAAAATTAAGCTTGCAATCTCAATGAACATACATAAATAAGTTATCAATCAAACAGTTAAACGAATTGAATCCACAACTTATGAAATTCCAACCAAACGTAATCAATTCAAAATGCAAATATAAACATAGTTTCGAATCACCCCCTAGCTAAAGGGGGGTTTAGTTCCTCATAACTTTGAAATCAAAGAAACACCTAAACATTCCAACAACTCAAACGTGAATTGTATGAACGTTTAGGCACTCTTCTCTTCCCTTCTCATACGTACAAAACAAAGAGAATTAAATTTAAACTTTGAAATCAAAGAAACACTTAAACATTCCAACAACTCAAACTTGAATTGTATGAACGTTTAAGCACTCTTTTCTTCCTCGTTGTTGTAGCACAAGGTCTAAGGTGAGCTTTGGGGATTATGTGAAGTGTTTTGGAGGGATGGGAAGTGGTTGGATAGTGGCTGCAATGAAGGAGAAAAACTGCACAGAAAATGGAAGGGGAATTGCGGCAATGGATGTGTATTTGTGTTGTGTGAAGTGTTGTGAATGGAAATATGAGATATGAATTGAATGAATGAATGCAAGGGTATTTATAGGAGTAGTGGAGGGAACATATGGTTGTTTGTTTAAGATGCAAGTGGCTAATTAATGATGGAAAAGTATGTGATTTAAAGGATGCAAAGTGAATGAATCATGAATCATTGTGGATGAAAGGTGGAAGTGCATGTGTTGATGACTAGGTTAGTGGGTGGAAATCTGAAAATGGCATATAGGAATGGGAGCTCACGGTTTGAATGTGTAAAGTGTGTGTGAATGCATGTGAAGATGCAATAAATAATGCATGTAGGGTTAGGAAATAATGAAGAAATGCATGTGAGATGTTTGGAAAGGAAATGGGAACCCACGACAATGAAGTTGTTTTGTGTTGTGAATTATGATGAATGCATGTGAGTTAAAGAGGGAGAATGTGGTGAAATGATGAAGTAGGAAGGTGGAAATGCATGTGAGATGTTTGGAAAGGAATAAAGAATGAATGGTGGAAATGTGAGTGAATGATGTGCATGTGTGAGAATGCATGTGGAATTAAGAGGAGTATGGAAGTGAAATAAATGAATGATATGTTAAGTGATAAGTGAATGATATGTGGTGAGTGATAAGTGAATGGTTTGATAAGTGATAAATGAATTAGTTTAAAGGGCTAGGGTTTAAGTACATAGAATGGGCCTAAAATAGGTTGGTTTGTATGGCATAATGTGTTTGATTGGGCTAGAGCCATTGTTTTGTGTCTTCAAGTGCATACAAGGCCTTCAAATTCGTCCATCCTCTTGGCTCCATGGATAAGCTATCCAATCCATGCCCAAAAATGCTCCAAATGGCCTCAAAATGCACTTTCTTGCTCCCTAGGCCCTTAGAACCTGAAAACACACAAAAGAAGCATAAAGGACTAAAATAACGAGAGAAACATAACGTAAATGCACGAGAACAAGCCATTTAAGTCGCATGAATATGCTCCTATCAAATACCCCCACACTTAGCTTTTGCTAGTCCTCAAGCAAAACAGAATAAAAACAAATAAACAAAACGACACTAAACACGTAAAACACAACCTAAACCTTCCAACAACCGTCTTAGGGATTTCCAATGCACATGACAAGTTAAAAATCATCATTCTCACAGATTTTAGTCATCTTCACATTCTCTCCCCCACACTTATTTTCTTTCATAATGTAACTCAAAAGGAATTCAATTAAGTCATGCTCACTATCTTTTAAGAACAAGGGTAAGGACGGTCATATTCTAGGTTAGGTGAAGATAAAGTGGGTAAACAAAGAACATGGGTTAACATGGCTCAACGGGGGTAAAACTTACAACATATACGAAATATGGGAAGCGAGGCTATTTGGCTATGGTGGCAACTACACAACTTCATCTTGATATATGTTATGCAAATCAATAACATGCTTTGAATGAAATGGGCATGAGTTCTAGCATTTGGAACTATATGATGAAACGCCTTCTAAGTAGTAACCAAGCAAAGAATAATGAGATCATGCAACGATTTTAGAAAACAAGAAATCACAGATTATACTCTCCAAAGAACGTTATAGGCTCAAGTCTCTCAGGGTTGTAGCATTTGTTTGAGTTCCTTCCTTCAGACATGTTACAAAAACTAAATTTTTTTTTTTTTTTTTTTTTTTTTTTTTTTGATTGCATGTGAAGTTATACATTATAACCATAACCAAGCATATACCAAGAGTAAATCAAACTTTTCTCTATGTTAATAACTCTTTTTAACAGTCATGCAATTACAAACCAAATCCTTATCATTGTGTTGGAAGGTATCCTAAGACACAAACACACACACAAAAACAACTTTAAAACAACTCTTTTTGGGTTTTTCAAAACAATTTTTCAAATTTTTATGGGATTTTCGAATTTTTAAGACAAAACACACTAAAACAGTTTTAAAACAGTGAGAAACAACATGTGAAGTGATAGGTGATAAAATCCAACGAATTTGCATCAAATATACTTAGTTACCCCCCCACACTTAAATCAAACATTGTCCTCAATGTTTTAAGCATAGATTCACACAAAGCATAAGTAAATACATAAAAAGCACTTAAACATACTAAACATGGCATAATGTAATTAACAAAGAGAAGAGTTTAGAGACGCAAATCTGGTTATAGAGTGTAAATTCCATCTTCTCCTTGGTAATTGCATTGAGGCTTTTGATCTTTGTGATTCCACAGGCTTACTCTTGAACTGGTTTCTGCCCATCGTTGATTTTCCTTTGTGCTACTTCTTGAACTGGGCAGCAGGATGGTTCTTTTGGTCTCCCCCGAAGGTCTGAGCTTACCCCTTTGGTCTGTTTCTTTGTTCAATCTTTCCAATTCGTATTGAAAAGGGTTGGAGGATAACTCAGCCTATGTTTGTCTCCACATGCTTCAATGTATCATTTTCACTTGCCTTACTCGCTCCCCTTTGCAGAAGTGGTCCCTTCTCCGGAAGTGTATCAACCGTTGAAGATGACTACTCGAGAGCAACGCTAGGTAAGCAATCAGGAATAGATTCCAGGCAGTTGGCTCCAGATCGGGAGACTGACTCCAAGTGCCGGCTGATTGCTTCGTTTACTTTGCCATGCGAGTAAGAACAAGGACAAAGAAAAAGACAGGGAAAGAGCATGATATGAGATACTTTTGCTTTTGACCTTGATGATATGGGATACCTTTGCTTTTGAAGAAGCGGTGAATGAATCAGCACATGTTTCAATCCGCCGTTTCCTCCTGGGTCATATGTACTCCAGGCATCTGGTATCATCTTTGGGGAAGAAGAAAGAATTGAGTATTTCGAAAGGCTTTGCTGGGAGTGCGCCCTCAGAGGTGAGGGAGAGTTGGGCATTTTCTTCAGGTTTGCCCTGCCATCAAAGACGAAGGTCGACATATATAGAGATAATATCAAGTGGTGGTATTTTTTTACCTTTGTCGACAAACGTTTTGATCCCGCAAATCCGGCTTTTTGAAATAATGGCGCCTCTTCGATTTCTGAACACACCTCTTCGATTTCTGAGCAGGCGCCCCTTCGCTTTCTGAACGACACGTGGTAGTGCAGATGCGGCTCCTTTTGACAAAGCTGCACGCGTCTTCTGAAAAGCAGAGAAAGCGTCGCCGAACTTTGCGCTTGTCGGCTAAAGATGTGTAGTTGCGGTGATGGCCTCCACGTGTTGTCTGAAAAGAAGAAATCTTTTGACAAAGTTGAACGCGCCTTCTGAAAAGCCGAGAAAGCGTCGCCGAACTTACGCCGGAAATTCCGGCTTTTTGAATTGGTGGACGCGTCGCCTTGGCTTTTTTATTGAGCTATCGATCACCACAACAAACACACTTTGAAGAAAATCGACTCCGGCCCTTTGAAATTTAACTCCATCCCTTCTCTTTGAACACTTTTGAAAAATGGCAAACTCATCGAACCTTAGCTTGGAATTGAGCCTTAGCAGTGATACGGGCGCGCCGCGTCAAGGTAACGTATGGCGCCCTTCTTTCTTTTCTTCTAACGGTCCTCTCACAGGTGAAGACTCCGTGATGCAGGACGCCACAACAGCTACAATAGTAGCTAGGAACCTCCTCACTCCGAAAGATAGTAGGCTGCTGTCAGGACGGTCCGATGAGCTGGCCGTTCAAGAGTCCCTCGCACTTAGTGTTCAGTGTGCGAGTTCTGTGTCCAACATGGGCCAACGCCTGCTTGCCCGCTCCCGTCAGGTGGAATCATTGATGGCAGAGGTGGAAAGTCTCAAGCAGGAAATCCAGCAGCTGAAGTATGAGAATAGAAGTTTGCACGTGCTTGCAAACAACTATTCGACGGGCATGAAGAGGAAACTTGATGAGCTGCAAGAGTCTGAAGGTCGGATTCACAGTGACCGTCAAAGGTTCTCGTCTTTCCTCCAGAGGCACCTTTTTCCTGGCTCATCTAGCGCTTGGCCAAGTATTGAGGCCTGGAATGCTCTATCTTCGATGCCTTCTGCTCCTACGCCTTCCGTTCCGATGCCTTCTGCTCCTACGCCTTCCGCTCCGATGCCTTCTGTTCCTACGCCTTCCGCTTCAAGAGTAAAGCCACGTAGTGGGGCCTCAAGCAAACACCCTTTGTGAAGCACCATCTTTCTTTGTTTAGCAGTGCCTATCAATAAATCAAACATTTTCTCAATGTTACAATCATAGACTCACACAATTAATAAACAAACAAACAATAACAACTAAACAACCTAACAAGGCAGACACCAAAATGACTCAAATGACTCTAAAAACACATATTTTTGGGTTTTTCAAAAGAATTTTTATTTTTTTTTTAAATTTTTATCAAATTTTCGGAGTTTTATACCAAGACACTATAAAACACACTAAAACACTCTAAAAACGCTTAAAATAGCAAGAAACAACATTCTAAGTGAAAGGTGAATAAATCCCACGAAATTCATGCAAATACAAATTGTTTACCCCCCCCACACTTAAATCAAACTTTGTCCTCAATGTTTTAAGCAGAAAGTCACAACAGAGCAAGCAAATAAACAAATACGAGAAAGAAAGCAAAGTAAAGGCAGTAAAGAAAAAGAAAGGAATAAAAATAAGTCTCTTAAAGGGGTTTCCAAGTTCTTCTCTATTCGGATGCATGGGTTGCCTCCCACGAAGCGCTTTCTTTTACGTCTTGCAGCCGGACGGTACCTCCGTTTAAGCTTGACTAGGTTCCACGGCATGGAGGGGTACCTCCTCCACGACATGCTCCTCAAACATCTCGTAATAGGGCTTCAATCGATGCCCATTCACTTTGAATTCTTGCTGCGTCTTTGAACTTTTGATTTGCACTGCACCATGAGGGAAAACATTAGTAACAACAAACGGGCCAATCCATTTAGAACGCAACTTACCAGGAAACAAACGTAGGCGAGAGTTGAAAAGTAACACTTTCTGCCCAACTGTGAAGGTCTTGGTTCGAATCATTTTATCATGGAATGCTTTGGTCTTGGCTTTGTACATCCGGGCATTCTCATAGGCTTCATTCCGAATCTCCTCAAGTTCATTCAATTGGAGCTTCCTATGAACTCCCGCTGCATCTATGTCCATGTTGAAAATCTTCACGGCCCAATGTGCCTTGTGCTCTAACTCTACGGGCAAATGACATGGCTTACCATAGACGAGCCGAAAAGGTGACATCCCAATGGGTGTTTTGTATGCCGTACGATATGCCCACAGTGCATCATCTAAACGTAAGCTCCAATCCCTCCTTGTTGGTCCAACGGTCTTCTCCAAAATTTGTTTGATTTCTCGGTTAGACACCTCGGCTTGGCCATTTGTTTGAGGATGGTAAGGTGTGGAGACCTTATGGTTGACATGGTACTTTCTTAGCAACGCCTCAATGGTCCGATTGCAAAAGTGAGACCCTCCATCACTTATGATTACTCTCGGCATTCCAAACCTAGCAAAAATGTTAGTTTTCACGAAATCTGCAACCACCTTAGAATCGTTAGTACGGGTGGCTTTTGCTTCCACCCATTTAGAAACATAATCAACGGCAAGCAAGATATAAGTGAAACCATAAGATGGAGGGAAAGGGCCCATGAAATCAATGCCCCAAACATCAAAAATTTCAACATTAAAGACAGGGGTTTGCGGCATTTGGTCCTTGGTACCTATGTTACCCATTCGTTGGCAACGATCACAAGACATACAAAAGGTTCTAGCATCCCTAAATATAGTCGGCCAATAAAAACCACACTCTAAAACCTTGAGGGCAGTGCGTTGTGTGCCAAAATGACCACCACATGCATATGTGTGACAAAAGCTTAGAATTGAGTGAAATTCAGAATCATGCACACATCTACGTATAATTTGATCTGAGCAATACTTCCACAAATAAGGGTCATCCCAAACATAGAAACGTGCATCATTTTTAAGCTTATCACGTTGGTGCTTGTTTAGTTCATTTGGAATTTGTTTAGCCACCAAGTAATTCACTAAATCTGCATACCATGGTTCACTTACCTCAATGGAAAGTAGCTGCTCATCGGGAAAAGTTTCAGGGATAGGTACGGCATGTTCATGCTCCTCGTGGATCATTCGGCTTAAATGGTCAGCCACTACATTCTCGCTTCCTTTCTTATCCCGGATTTCAATATCAAATTCTTGAAGAAGAAGAATCCAACGGATAAGCCTCGGCTTTGCTTCCTTTTTCGTGAGCAAGTACCTCAAAGCTGCATGATCAGAATAAAAGATTACTTTAGTACCAATTAAATATGAACGGAATTTATCTAAAGCAAAAACCACAGCTAGAAGTTCTTTTTCCGTCGTGGAGTAGTTCAATTGGGCATCATTGAGAGTCCGAGAGGCATAGTATATGACATGCGGCCGCTTGTCTCTTCTTTGTCCTAGAACAGCTCCTAATGCATAGTCGGATGCATCGCACATGAGCTCGAACGGGAGGCTCCAATCTGGAGGTACAATAATGGGGGCCGAGACTAGCTTCTCCTTGAGTTGGTTAAATGCCGAATTACACTCTTCATCAAACTTGAATGGCACATCTTTTTGAAGCAATCGGCAAAGAGGGTTGGACATCTTGGAGAAGTCCTTGATAAAACACCTATAGAACCCTGCATGGCCAAGAAACGAACGTACCTCTCTAACCGAAGTAGGAGAGGGTAAGTGACGTACAAGGTCTATTTTCGATTTATCTACTTCAATTCCTTTTTCTGAAACAATATGTCCTAAAACTATACCTTGTTTCACCATAAAGTGACATTTCTCCCAATTCAAGACAAGGTTAGTTTCAACACATCGTTTCAAAATTAAGGTTAGATTATCCAAGCAATTATCAAATGAACTCCCAAATACACTGAAATCATCCATGAAAACCTCAATGATCTTTTCAACAAAATCGGAAAATATACTTACCATACACCTTTGGAAAGTGGCCGGTGCGTTGCATAAGCCAAATGGCATGCGACGATAAGCAAATGTTCCAAAGGGACATGTGAATGTGGTCTTCTCTTGATCATCCGGGGCTATCACAATTTGGTTATATCCAGAGTATCCATCAAGAAAACAGTAAAAAGCATGACCGGCTAACCTTTCGAGCATCTGGTCGATGAATGGCAAAGGAAAGTGATCTTTCCTAGTCATGGCATTTAGCTTCCGGTAATCGATACATACTCGCCATCCAGTCTGAATGCGTGTAGGCACGAGCTCATTCTCATCATTCTTGATAACAGTTACTCCGGACTTCTTGGGAACGACTTGAACTGGAGAGACCCAACGGCTATCGGAGATAGGGTAGATCACTCCGCAATCCAAAAGCTTGATTATTTCTTTCTTCACCACTTCCATCATCGGAGGGTTGAGACGGCGTTGAGCCTCTCGAGTTGGTTTAGCCCCCTCCTCAAGAAGTATACGGTGCATGCATGTGGTAGGGCTTATTCCTTTAATGTCGGCCAAAGTCCACCCTATGGCCGTTTTGTGCTCTCGCAGCACCCTCACAAGCTTCTCCTCCTCCATTGCCGTGAGACTTGATGAAATGATGACGGGCAATGTTTCGCCTTTTCCCAAAAACACATACTTCAAATGGTCTGGCAACGGCTTAAGTTCAAGCGATGGTGCCTGAACAACAGAAGGTAGCATCTTAGTGGAAACTGAATTTGAAAGTGAGAGTGGAACCTTACCATATTGTTGTGGCAATGACTCAAGGGCTGCCACAACCTCAATTATTTCTTCACTAGAACCCATTGCAAAGAATTCCTCCTCCTTGCCGTGGCCTTGCATTGGCCCAAATCCTTCATTTTTGCGCTCTATGGCCTTAGTGATGGTTGTTTCCAGGGCGTCCTCGTTCAATTCTTCAAGGTATACCTGCGCCAAAGAATCGATAACATCAATGGAAAAACAAGAATGGTCATCAACGGGATATCTCATAGTTTCAGAAATATTAAAATCAATTACTTCCCCATCGAATTCCATTGTCAAGGTGCCTTTGTATACATCAATCTTCGTTCGGGCCGTCTTCATGAATGGCCTACCAAGGAGAATCGGCAAAGATGTAGAATGGGCTGAATCCTCCATGTCTAGGACGTAGAAATCAGCCGGAAAAATTAAATGGTTCACCTGCACAAGCACATCCTCCAAAACTCCTTTTGGATACGCGTTAGAACGATCAGCCAATTGTATAATTACACCATCTTGTTTTAATTCACCCAAATTCATAGATGCATAAATAGAATAAGGCATGACATTTATGGATGCACCTAAATCAAGCATGGCATGTTCAAAACGATTATGTCCAATCACACAAGGAATCGTGAAACTACCGGGGTCTTTGCACTTGGTAGGCAGTTTACGTTGCAAAATAGCGGACACATTCTCGCTTACCTTCACTACCTCTTTGTTTGCCCTTCTTCTCTTTGTATTGCATAGGTCCTTGAGGAATTTAGCATACTTTGGAACCTGTTTGATTGCATCGAGAAGTGGTATGTTCACTTGCACCTTCTGGAACGTTTCAAGAATGTCCTTCTCGCTTTCTTCCTTTTTTTCTTGCATGAACCTGCGAGGAAAAGGTACATTGGGCAGATTAGGACGTGAAGTACATGAATTTGAACTTAAATTACCTGATTTGGCCGAGTTAGGGTGATCTGCCTCAGGTTGTGTCGTCTCTTCATCTACTTTCTGGGCAGATTTGGGATTGTTTGGCTCGGTCCCAACTTCTTTTCCACCCCTTAGGGTGATGGCCTTGGCGGATTCGAATCCTCCCTTTGGATTGACTGTGGTTGAGCTAGGAAGCTTTCCTTGCTCTCTAATCTGTCCAAGGAACTCAGAAATCTGCCCTATTTGTTTCTTCATATCCATCATCTCCTTCTCGTTATTTTCTATTCGGTTGTTTTGATTTTGCAACCCCTGCGAAATAGAGGTTAGTAATTGCATAGCTTGATTACTTTCCAAAGACGTACCTGAATGAGATGATGCCGAAGGTTGTTGGGATTGTTGGGGTGCATACGGCTTGGAATAAAAACCAGGGGGGTTTGGCCTAAATCCTCCTTGTTGGGCAGCTTGTTGTGGCTCCCTCCATTTGAAGTTTGGATGGTCCCTCCATCCGGCATTGTAAGTGTTCGAGTATGGGTTGTTTTGATTTTGTCCTTGGAAACCAATTGCATTGGCAGATTCCCACCCACCATTATCGATTAGTTGAGGGCACTTGTCGGATGGATGCCCTTGAATTGAGCACACGCCACAAACTTGGTGTTCTTGTGCTTTTGGACCAATCACAACCTGAGAAACAAGAGAAGTAAGATTAGCAAGTTGTGATTGAATTTCAGAAATAGCACTCACCTCATTTACACTTTGTTGCCGTGAGGCTTCCCTTTGGCCCACTCCTTCATATTGTTGAGCGTTGAGCGCTCGGTTGGCTATGAGAATCTTGGCATCCCTTGGTGTTTTGTCCACCAATGCTCCTCCCGCTGATGCATCAAGCATTTGACGTTCGATAGGAAGGAGGCCCTCATAGAAATATTGAAGGAGAAGTTCCTCCTTCATTTGATGTTGAGGACATGAAGCTACAAGGCCCTTGAAGCGCTCATAATAAGCCGGGAATGTCTCACCATGATTCTGTTGAATACCACTAATTTTCTTCCGTAGGAGAATCACTCTCGAAGTAGGGAAGAATTTCTCCAAGAAAGCACGCTTCATACTCTCCCACGAAGTCACAGTTCCCGGGGCTAGTTCGTAGAGCCAATCTTTGGCCTTGTCCATAAGTGAAAATGGAAAGGCCTTCATCTTCAATATACTCCCATCCACATTGACGGGGGTCATGCTCGAACAAACCACCTCGAACTCCTTCAAGTGTTTGTTGGGGTCTTCCATAGACAAGCCATGGAACTTCGGAATATGGTGTAACAAACTGGATTTGAGTTCAAATTCCTCAGTCTTCCCCTCTGCAGCCGTGGGGTATTGGATACAAAGAGGCAATGCATTATCCAAACCCGAGGCCGAAAGCTCCTTGATGGTTCTATTATCTGCTGCCATGGCTTGTTCTTCTTCAAAAATCTGATCCGTGGGCTTTTCTTCTACACCTACTTCGTCTTCTTCAAGCCCAGGTTGTGGTGGAGGTTGTGGTGGCTCTTGTTGACTCCTCGTTCTCCTCAAAGTGCGTTCAAAATCACCGTCAAAGTTGGAGATGTTCTCTATAATAGGCCAAGAGCTACGAGTCATACACAGTACCTAAAAAAAAAACAAGGAAACAAACAAACTAAGAATTTGAAATAAGAATGCACGAAAAACAAAATATAAAAATAAAGACAAAGGATTAGCAAAGTTGCTAATCCCCGGCAACGGCGCCAAAATTTGATGCGAGATTTACTTGACACTCAAATTAAACCCTCGTTTGACAATTGTAGTAGAATGGATAAGTGAGGGATCGTTCTAGACCGGGGATTAGGAGGGCTTGCTAAAACCTTCTAAATTGACTTAAAAACATAAAAACTAAATTAAAATACTCTTAACAAGACTACTATGACTCAGAAAGGCTTTGAAAAACTCAAATTGTCTAAAACAATCAAATTGACTCAAATAGAAGCTAGAACTTGATTTAGACGAATTTGCAATTGTTTATGACTCCAAAAGCTTAAAGATACAAAACTAAAACACATACGAATGATTAAAACTTAACAAAATAGAGGGGGGGGAATTGTGTTTGGACGATATTAAATTAAAAAGACAGAATATAATTAAAGGCAAAATGTAAATATGAATGTGATGAAAATATGGATGATGGAATAGCCAAGGGGTTCTTCTCCACACATGTTACACTTGCAAACAAAATTGATTCTCAGTTGGTCTTTCGATAAGTTGTGAAACTCAATGCTCCAAGTTAATTAGATCCGCTTAGATTAACTTTCAGATTTCCCTAAATTCGTTGGATTGAATGGAATACGCATTACAACCAAATTATTCTTAATCAAAGTCCCTAACTATGGAATACGCATGATAGAGACATTTAACCAAGATCATTAAGTTCAACGGAAATCATAAACATCGACGAGGCATTCGTTACTATGGAATACGCATGAAACTTATGCCAAGAATTCGTTTAACGAGATTGTTTATAAGCAACCTCTACTACTTGTGAATATAAGTTCATAACGATTAGGTGAAATTCACTTATATTCTAGCGTCATATTTATGCATGAAAATTAAGCTTGCAATCTCAATGAACATACATAAATAAGTTATCAATCAAACAGTTAAACGAATTGAATCCACAAATTATGAAATTCCAACCAAACGTAATCAATTCAAAATGCAAATATAAACATAGTTTCGAATCACCCCCTAGCTAAAGGGGGGTTTAGTTCCTCATAACTTTGAAATCAAAGAAACACCTAAACATTCCAACAACTCAAACGTGAATTGTATGAACGTTTAGGCACTCTTCTCTTCCCTTCTCATACGTACAAAACAAAGAGAATTAAATTTAAACTTTGAAATCAAAGAAACACTTAAACATTCCAACAACTCAAACTTGAATTGTATGAACGTTTAAGCACTCTTTTCTTCCTCGTTGTTGTAGCACAAGGTCTAAGGTGAGCTTTGGGGATTATGTGAAGTGTTTTGGAGGGATGGGAAGTGGTTGGATAGTGGCTGCAATGAAGGAGAAAAACTGCACAGAAAATGGAAGGGGAATTGCGGCAATGGATGTGTATTTGTGTTGTGTGAAGTGTTGTGAATGGAAATATGAGATATGAATTGAATGAATGAATGCAAGGGTATTTATAGGAGTAGTGGAGGGAACATATGGTTGTTTGTTTAAGATGCAAGTGGCTAATTAATGATGGAAAAGTATGTGATTTAAAGGATGCAAAGTGAATGAATCATGAATCATTGTGGATGAAAGGTGGAAGTGCATGTGTTGATGACTAGGTTAGTGGGTGGAAATCTGAAAATGGCATATAGGAATGGGAGCTCACGGTTTGAATGTGTAAAGTGTGTGTGAATGCATGTGAAGATGCAATAAATAATGCATGTAGGGTTAGGAAATAATGAAGAAATGCATGTGAGATGTTTGGAAAGGAAATGGGAACCCACGGCAATGAAGTTGTTTTGTGTTGTGAATTATGATGAATGCATGTGAGTTAAAGAGGGAGAATGTGGTGAAATGATGAAGTAGGAAGGTGGAAATGCATGTGAGATGTTTGGAAAGGAATAAAGAATGAATGGTGGAAATGTGAGTGAATGATGTGCATGTGTGAGAATGCATGTGGAATTAAGAGGAGTATGGAAGTGAAATAAATGAATGATATGTTAAGTGATAAGTGAATGATATGTGGTGAGTGATAAGTGAATGGTTTGATAAGTGATAAATGAATTAGTT
The DNA here is from genome assembly GCF_963583255.1 of Pyrus communis. Lineage (NCBI taxonomy): Eukaryota > Viridiplantae > Streptophyta > Magnoliopsida > Rosales > Rosaceae > Pyrus > Pyrus communis. The sequence goes on from NC_084804.1 coordinate 24,688,688, forward strand.
TAAAGGGCTAGGGTTTAAGTACATAGAATGGGCCTAAAATAGGTTGGTTTGTATGGCATAATGTGTTTGATTGGGCTAGAGCCATTGTTTTGTGTCTTCAAGTGCATACAAGGCCTTCAAATTCGTCCATCCTCTTGGCTCCATGGATAAGCTATCCAATCCATGCCCAAAAATGCTCCAAATGGCCTCAAAATGCACTTTCTTGCTCCCTAGGCCCTTAGAACCTGAAAACACACAAAAGAAGCATAAAGGACTAAAATAACGAGAGAAACATAACGTAAATGCACGAGAACAAGCCATTTAAGTCGCATGAATATGCTCCTATCAGCATTTCATTATAGTTCCAAATACTAGAACTCATGCCCATTTCATTCAAAGCATGATATTGATTGCATAACATACAATAAGATGAAGTTGTTAAGTCAAGCCAGAGCCAAAAAGCCTATCCCTTTTCATATGTATTGTAGGATTAACCCTCTTGAGCCTTTTCAAAACCTATTTTCGTTGTTAGCCACATTATCCTCACCTAGCCTAGAATAGGACTTTCCATACCTTGGTTCTTAAAGGATAGTGAAGCACGACTTAGAGTGAACTCCTTTGGTCAATATATGGTGGAAAACGAGTGTGGGGGAAGATGATAGGGCACGAAAAAAAAAAAAAAAAAAAAAAAAAAAAAAAGAAAAAGAAAGAAAAAGAAAGAAAAAAAAAAGAGAAAAAGAGAAGGAAAGAAGAGAAATTCGTAGAAAAATCAAAAGAAAATAGAAAAGTGTTCAAAAGAAAGAAAAGGAGTTGAAAAATAAGTGAGAATGAACTCACAAGTGTTGGTTGTTGAAGGAAGGGTCCAAAAGAGTGAATTTGACCCTAAATGTTGCATGAATCTTCCCTTGTGTTTAAAAGTTGGTTTTTCGCCATTAGAAGTGAGTTTAAGTGTCAATTTCATTACTTTGCTTACTATTGCTTTAAGAACGTTTGTTTATCCTTACCTTTCTTTGTTAGCCAATACCTTAGCCTCGTTACAACCCTCAACTTCTATCTTGATGTTATGTGTTCAATATGTGGAGTTTGAATTTGGTATGAGCATATGGAATCACTGGTTCTCGTTCTAAGTAGTAGCATTCCATTCATGAGATCATATTCATGTCATTGTCGTAAATCCAGAAAATGCTTTCTTTGATATAACATATGTGAGTATTAGTCTTCATATTTACATCAATCTTCTCACATATAACTAGTGTAGGGTGTGAAGTTAGAAAATCTGTGTGAAAATAGAGTGCATTCTAGTGAGGAATTGAGGGAATTCTCCAAGGCATGTTACTACATTCGAAACATTGTTTTAATTGATTATATGTGAACTAATAGGTAGTAACTATGATTAAGTGTTGTTGAAGTATAAAGAAAGCTAAAAACCGTGGGGATGATGTTCTCTAATGTGTCATGTTCGTTGGGAATCCCTGAGATACATGTTGGAAGGTTTAGAATGTGTTTAGTTTTGTTTTTGATTTATTTCGTTTTGCTTGAGGACTAGCAAAAGCTAAGTGTGGGGGAATTTGATAGGAGCATATTTATGCTACTTAGTTGTGTTGTTTCCTTACACTTAATGAGTTAATTACTATGTATTTCAGTCTTTTAAAGTATTTTCGTGTGTTTTTAGGTCCTAATGGCAAAAGGAGCAAGAAAGTGCATTTTGAGGCTATTTGGAGCATTTTTGGGCATGGATTGGATAGCTTAATCATGTAGCAATGAGGATGGACGAAATTGAAGACTAGAAGAGCTAGGAAAGGCTACAAATCTGGTGGAAGAAGTTCTATTACAATGAAGATAAGGAAGAAGCAAGAAACAAGGGATCTTATCCAAACCTTATCTTATCTTATCCAAACCTTATCCTATCCTATCTCTAACATTATCCTATTCTTTCCTATCCAAATCAGGTGGGGACTTAAACTTAGCTATTTAGGTGGGATTAGATATATATCTAAACACTTAGAACAGGTTCTAGACCCTCATTCCTTTGTATGCCGCATGTACACCACTCCTAGTAGGTTTAGGAATTGAAAACCTTATCCTACTCTCATATCACATGTTCATATCCCTTTAGGATTAGGAATCTGTTCTAAACCCTTCTTTCTAGAAGCCTTATCTTATCCCTACAACCCTTGCCGCACATATCCTTCTAGAATCCCTAAATCCTAGCTGAATTCCCTATTCCAAATCCCACTTAATTTCTGCCTTGAGTTAACCTTTTTCCAATGGGATTAGGCAATCCTTTTCCTACACTAAGTGTGCCAAAACTAGCCTATATAAACAGCCTTGCCGTGCCATTTAATGATAACCATCCCTTCACACAACATTCATACATCCCTTCACACAACATTCTTACATCCCTTCAGAAATCAACCCTTGCCGTGACCTTGCAACCACCCATCCATCATTCCCCTACTTCCATATATCCATCCCAACCTCCATACACCACCATAACCCCTTGCCGCACCACCATATATACCTAAAACCATCCAAAATCCAGAAAATCGTCCACAAACTCACCATAGACCTTTGTGCCGTGACCTAGCAAGCAGAAGGAGAAGGAAGACCAAGCCTTGGGCGTTTGTACATTCAAGTTGGAGTGTTGGACGTGTCTAGGTGTAATCTATCTTTTATTTTCAATGTTTAAATCTATATTGCTTTGTTTTGTCATGAACATGAGAGGCTAAACTCGTTTTAGCCTAGGGATGCTTTGAAACCATGATTACAATTATAATATGATTTGATTAATTCCAGTTGTGATTTCATAAATTGCGAATGCAATTTACTTAACCGTTTGATGGATAACTTATTCTTGTATGTTTATTAGGGAGGCCTACTTAATTTGCATGCTTGAATTTGGGGCTAGAATATAAGGGTGTTTCACATAATCGTCACAAACTTATATTCACAAGTAGTTAAGGTTGTTTTCACAATCATGTTAAGTAAATTCCTAGCATGCGTATCATGATGTCGTAGTTACAAGTGCTTTGTCAATACTTATGGTTTCCATTGAACGTAATGATCTTTAACCGTATCTCTATTATGATGTCATGTAGGGGACTTTTTGAAGAATGCTTTGGGTTGTCGTATGATGTCATCCAATCCACTAACTTAAGGGAAATCTGAGGGTTAATTAGTGATGTCACGGTTAATCTGGGGTGTTGAGGTTCATGGTTTATCGGAAAAGCAACTGGAAATCAATTTATGTTAGAAAGTATCATGTGTGGAGAAGTATCCCTTGGCTATCCCATCATCCATTAGTTTTTCTTATTTTCGTCCAAAATCTGTTTTAAAGTTTTAAGTCACTTGTTTTCTTTTAAATTCGTCCAAAATCAAAACCCCCTTTCTTATTTGTTCCAAATCTGTCCAAAAGAGTCTTTTTGAGTCTTTAGAGTCAAAACCAAGTGTATTTTCGTCCAAATTAAGTCATAGAGTCTAAATTGAGTCTTTTTGGTTGTTTTTGGTTGTTTTGAGTCTTTAAAGTTTGTTTTGAGTCATATAAGTTAGTAAGAGTCTTGTGAGTCTATTTAAAGTGTTTTAAAACATATTTTCACATCTTTGAGTCAATTTTCATTAGATTAGCAATCCCTCCTAATCCCCGGCCTAGAACGATCCCTACTTATATCTATACTACAATTGTCGAAAAGAGGGTTTAATTTGTGTGCTTATATATTTCGCATCAAACACTTATGATTTTCATGGAGCATAATGATCTCTCACTGTATCTCTTCTATGCATTCATGTTGAGAACCGTTGGAGAATGATTTGAATTGTCGCATGCATCATCCAATTCAATAACATAAGGAAATCTGATGGTTAATTAGTGCATCACAATTAACTTGGGGTGTTGAGCATCATAGTTAATGAAAAACAATTGGAAAGTCGTTTCATATACAAATATGTCATGTGTGGAGAATGGACCTCTAACTAATCCATCCATCATCTTGGTTTCAAAATTCGTTTTACAATCTGCCTAGTTCTATACTTTGTTTTGTTATTTCAATTTTCGTCAAATCAAAACCCCCCTTTACTTTCTTGTTCTATATTGTTTAGAATATGTTTAATTTGTGTTTTAAAGTGTTTTGAATCAAACCATAACCTTAAATTCGTCCAAAATTGTGTTTAAGGTCAGAAACTGCCTATTTAGTGTTTTTAGGCAGTTTTGAGTCTTTTAAACCTGTTTTGAGTCCTTTGAGTCTTTGTGAACGTTTTTAACTTTGTTTTTATGTTTTTGAGTCAGTTTAGAGGTTTTAGCAAGCCCTCATAATCCCCGGTCTAGAACGATCCCTACTTGCATCCTTACTACAATTTGACAACAAGGTGGTAGGAAGGGCTGGAATTGAGGGGGAATAGGTGCGGCTGTTAGGTTTTTTTTTAATGGAGAATGGAGAATTAGAGTGAATGATACACGGTAAAGGGAAGAAAAGGGGATAGAATGGCTGCGGCTTATGGGAGAGTATGGGAGAGAATGGGAGTGACGGCTGAATGATAATATGTGAATGAATGAGAGTGAATATGGTGAATGAATGGTAGTGACGGCTAGGGTAGAATATTAGGGTGAAGGGCTGATTCTTGAATGGGAGTCACGGCTTAGGGAGTGATTAGGTTTTTAGGTGGCTGAATGATAGAATAATAAGGTTCTAGGGTGAATTAAAGTATATGGCTGAGATGGATTTTGTGGCTGCGGCTAAGGGAATGTGTGTGGCTGAAAAATGTGAAGAATGCATAGAATAGGGTGCAGCTAGGTTGTAAGACCTAGGGTTTTCTGAAATTTAAAACCAAATTTATTTTTATTAACTAAAATTCACCTAAAGGCTGCTAAAATTTAGGAAATAAAATCAGAAATTAAAGAGGGAACAATTAAAGGGTGCGGCTAGGGTTAGGTTAGGAGAGGGAAATAGGGTTTAATTGCACAACATTGGACAAAAGTGCCCCCCCTTGCACGGCAAGGGAAGGGAAGAAGGATTAAGGCACGGCAAGGGCTATGCAATTGGGCTAGGGCCTTTGTTTTGTGTCCTAAAGTGCCTACAACGGCTTCAAAGTGGCTAGAAAATACGGACGTTTAAGATTAGGAAAGGTTACCAAAACGGGAAACCTAGGGTTAGCTTTCCTACTTCAAGTAGGAATCCTTGTTTTGGTAAGAATTCATCCTTGGAGTAGGAATTCGTCGTTTCTTCAAGTCTTCAACTCATTCATTCCTCTTTCGCTCCAAAAGACTCCAATTTGCATCTTCTTGCGCACTTTGGCCTTATAATCTGAAAATACACAAAAGTGGCCTTAAACACTAAAATAACTATATAAACACAACATAAATGCACGAGAACAAGCTAATTAAGTCGCATGAATATGCTCCTATCAATAGGAAGCAAAGTAATGAAATTGGCACTTAAACTCACTTTAAATGTTAGAAATCAACTTTTAAACACAAGGGAAGATTCATGCAACATTTAGGGTTAAATTCACTCTTTTGGACCCTTCCTTCAATAACCAACACTTGTGAGATCATTCTCACTTATTTTTCAACTCTTTTTCTTTATTTTCAACACTTTTCTATTTTCTTTTTATTTTTCCACGAATTTTTTTTCTTTATTTCCTTCTTTTGCCGTGCCCTATCATCTTCCCCCACACTCGTTTTCCGCAATATTTTGATCAAAAGGAGTTCGTTCTAAGTCATGCTTCACTATCCTTTAAGAACAAGGGTATGGGAAATCATAATCTAGGCTAGGTAAGGATAATGAGGCTAACAAAGAAAATAGGCTTGAAAAGGCTCAAAAGGGGTAATCCTACAATACATATGAAAAGGGATAGGCTTTTTGGCTTTGGCTTGACTAACAACTTCATCTTATTGTATGTTATGCAATCAATATCATGCTTTGAATGAAATTGGCATGAGTTCTAGTATTTGGAACTATAATGACATACATTCCAAGTAGCAACCAAGCAAAGAATGATGAGATCATGCAACAACTTTAGAAAACAAGAAATCACAGATTATACTCTCCAAAGAACGTTATAGGCTCTGATAGGAGCATATTTATGCGACTTAATTGGCTTGTTCTCATGCATTTACGTTGTGTTTCTTTAGTTATTTTAGTCCTTTATGCCATTTTCGTGTGTTTCTAGGTTCATATGGCTAAGGAAGCAAAAATGTGCATTTTGGAGCATTTTGGAGCAAAATTGGGCTTGGAATGGATAGCTTATGTTTGGAGCCAAGGTGTTGGACGAAATTGAGGCACTTTAGGACACAAAACAATGGCCCTAGCCCAATTACATAACCTTGCCATGGCTTATCCCTTCTCCCCTTCCCTTGCCATGCAAACCACCCTATTTTAGGCCCATTCTATGTACTTAAACCTTAGCCCTTTAACCTTGCAGCCATATCCCCTCTTTTATCCACATGCATTCATAATCATTCATAATCATTCACCACCAATTCAGCCACATGCACTTGTTCTTTCATCATTGCACCACAATCCTTTACCATTGCAGCCACATGCACTTCCCCCTTTACCATTGCAGCCACATGCACTTCCCCCTTCATCATTTCAGCCACCAAACACCCACATGCACTCCCACTCCAGATTTTCAGCCATCCCAATTCATCATTGCGCATCAACACATTCTATCATTTCCACATGCATTCCCCTTACAATTTCAGCCACTCCACATGCATTTCCAACTTTCCACCAAGTTCCTAGCTGTCATGTTCCCTCCTTTTCACCTATAAATAAGCATCCATTGCAGCCACAAATCACTAACTCTTCCATATTCAGAAAACCATCTCATACACATTCATTCACGCCAGAAATTCATTCCCTCTCTCTAACACTGCCATACTTCACCATTCTTCAGATTTTCTGCCCAAAAACACTCCTTGCCTTTCCCTACATCCATCCCTACCCTAAACACATCATTCTACATCATCCATAACCCCCAAAACTTACCAAAACCCCTTGTGCTGCAGCAACTAGAGGAGAAGAGGCCTAAACGTTCATACAATTCAAGATTGAGTTGTTGGGATTTTTAGGTGTTCTTCGTTCTTGTTTTCAATGTTTACTTTGTTATTACTCTCTAAGTTTGTTGTAATCATGAGTGGCTAAACCCCTAATTAGTTAGGGGAAAGTTTGAAACCATGGACATATGTTGGTTATGATTTGATTTACTCCAGTTATGAATTCATGAACTTTAGATGTGGTTTACTTTTCTGTTTTGATTAAGAACTTGTTTATGTATGTGGGTTGAGGGTCGACACTTAATTTGCATGCCTAAACTTGATACTAGGATATAAGGGAATTTCACCTAATCGTTATGAACTTATATTCATGAGTAGTAAAAATCGCTAGTCACGATTGTGTTTAGTAAACCCTAGGCTAGATTAACATGCGTATTCCATAGTTATGAATGCCTAGTCGATGTTTATGATTTCCGTTGAACTTAATGATCTTTGTTGAATGTCTCTATCATGCGTATTCCATAGTTAGGGACTTTGATTAGGAATAATTTGGTTGTAATGCGTATTCCATTCAATCCAATGAATCTAGGGAAATCTGAAAGTTAGTTTAAGCGGACCTAATTAACTTGGAGCATTGTCATTCATCGTTTGTTGAAGTCATAATTGGGAATCAAATTATATGCATATGTTCATGTGTGGATAAGGAACCCTCTAACTAGTTTCTCATCATTCTATTTCATCAATTTCGTTTTTACAATCTGTTTTAATTAGAATCTGTGCATTTAGTTTAATTTCGTCAAAAACTCAATCCCCCTTTACTTTATTGTCCAATTTAGTTAGAAAGTGTCTTAGTTTATGTTTCTAAGTGTTTTGATTCAAGTTATTACACAAATTCGTCCAAATTCACCAAAGTGCTCAAAACTGCCCAGAAAGTGTTTTTAAGGCAGTTTTGAGTGTTTTGGGTGATGTTTGAGTCTTTTGGTTTGTCTTAGTGCTTTAAGCATTTAGTTTTGCATTCTTTGAGTCTAGTTTAGTGTTTTAAACTTTATTTTACGTTTTTAAGTCAATTTCACATTGATTAGCATCCCTAGTTAATCCCCGGTCTAGAACGATACCTATTTGCTCATATACTACAATTGTCATCCATAGGGTTTAATTTGTGTGTCAAGTTAATTTTCGCATCAAATTTTGGCGCCGTTGCCGGGGATTAGCAAAATTGCTAATCCCTTGTGTTTTTGCCGTATGTTTTTAGTGTAATTTACCTAGTTTTCTTATTTTGTTTTGTTTTCTTGGTTTAGGTACTTGTGCATGACACGGAGTTCTCAAACTGTGCATGCACATATCTTGGACTTTTGATACATAGATTATACGCACACAAACTAAACCCTATTTGTGACAATTGTAGTAATGATGTAAGTAGGGATCGTTCTAACCGAGGATTAACTAGGGGTGCTAATCTATTTTGAATTGACTTGAAAACACAAAAACTAAATGTAAAGACTCTTAACAAGACTACTATGACTCAGAATAGCTTTGAAAGACTCAAACTGCTTAAAACAATCAAATTGACTCAAATAGAAACTAGAACTTGATTTAGACGAATTTGAAAGTGTTTATGACTCCAAAAGCTTAAAGATACAAAAATAAAACAAATACGAATGATTAAGACTCAACGAAATATGGGGGAAATGTGTTTGGACGATATTAAATTAAAAAGACAGAATATAATTAAAGGCAAAATGTAAATATGAATGTGATGAAAATATGGATGATGGAATAGCCAAGGGGCTCTTCTCCACACATGTTACACTTGCATACAATATTGATTCTCAGTTGGTCTTTCGATAAGTTGTGAAACTCAACACCCCGGGTTAATTAGGTCCGCTTAAATTAACCGTCAAGTTCTCCTTAAGTTAATGAATTGGATGGGTTAGCGCAACGCAATTCACCACATTCTCCAAAAGTCCTTTACGTGAAAAGCACAATAAAGATACAATCAAAGATCATTAAGCATTATGAAAACTATAAGTGTTGACAAGGCATTCGTTACTATGGAATACGCATGAAACTAGTGCCAAGAATTCATTTAACGCGATTGTTTATAAGCAACCTCCACTACTTGTGAATATAAGTTCATAACGATTAGGTGAAATTCACTTATATTCTAGCGTCATATTTATTCATGAAAATTAAGCGCGCATTCTTAATAAACATTCATAAATAAGTTATCAATCAAACGGTTAAACAAATTGAATCCACAACTTATGAAATTCCAACGAAAGTTAATCAATTCATATTGCAAATATAAACATAGTTTCGAATCACCCCCTAGCTAAAGGGGGTTTAGTTCCTCATAACTTTGAAATCAAAGAAACCCCTAAACATTCCAACAACTCAAACTTGAATTGTATGAATGTTTAGGCACTCTTCTCTTCCATTCCTCATACGTACAAAACAAAGAGAATTAAATTTAAACTTTGAAATCAAAGAAACACCTAAACATTCCAACAACTCAAACTTGAATTGTACGAACGTTTAGGCACTCTTTTCTTCCTCGTTGTTGTAGCACAAGGTCTAAGGTGAGCTTTGGGGATTATGTGAAGTATTTTGGAGGGATGGGAAGTGGTTGGATAGTGGCTGCAATGGAGGAGAAAAACTGCACAGAAATGGAAGGATATGCACGGCAAAGGGGAAGTGTTTGTGTTGTGAATTGTGTTGTGAATGGAATGGAGAGATGGAATGGGGAGTGAATCAATGAAATGAATGAAGTGTGTGTGGTTTATATAGGGAGAGAATGGGTGAGAATGTGGCTGCAATGCATGTGAAAAACAGCTAGGAAAGTGGGTGGAAAGCTGGAATTGCACAAGGGGAATGCTGGAAAGTGGAAGGGATGCACGGCATGGATGTTTTGGTGCATGTGTTGGCTGATTTGGTTGTTGGGAAAAACATGTGTTTGCATGTGAATGTTGTGAATGGCAGCTAGGGGAGGGAATATATGCATGTGGTGGCTGAATGATGAAGAGAAGTGATGCGAGATTTATACGCACACAAATTAAACCCTCTTTTCGTCAAATTATAGTATATGTATAAGTAGGGATCGTTCTGGACCGGGGATTAGGAGGGATTGTTAATCACTTGGATTTGACTCAAAAACGTAAAAACACAATATAAAACACTAAACTAGACTCAAAGAATGTAAAACTAAACTTTAAAACACTAAGACAAACCAAAAACTCAAAATGCTTTTAAAAACACAAACTAAAATGATTTCTAACTAAATTGACATTAAAGTAAAGGGGGATTTAAGTTTATACGAAAATTGAAATAACGAAACAAGTTAAATAAACTAGACAGAATGTAAATATGAAATTGATGAAATGGAATGAATGGATGATAGAATAGCTAAGGGGGTCATCTCCACATATGTTACACTTGCATAATAAAAAGATTTACAGTTGATCTTTCGATAAATTATGAAACTCATCACCCCGGGTTAATTAGGTCCGCTTAAATTAACCGTCAAGTTTTCCTTAAGTTAATGAATTGGATGGGTTAGCGCAACGCAATTCACAACATTCTCCAAACGTCCTTTACGTGAACAGCACAATAAAGATACAATCAAAGATCATTAAGCATTATGAAAACTATAAGTGTTGACGAGGCATTCGTTACTATGATGATGCATGAAACTCGTGCCAAGAATTCATTTAACGCGATTGTTTATAAGCAACCTCCACTACTTGTGAATATAAGTTCATAACGATTAGGTGAAAATCACTTATATTCTAGCGTCATATTCATGCATGAAAATTAAGCGCGCATTCTTAATAAACATACATAAATAAGTTATCAATCAAACGGTTAAACAAATTGAATCAACAACTTATGAAATGCAATTAGAAGTAATCAAATCAAAATGCAAGCATAAACATATATTTCGAATCACCCCCTAGCTAAGGGGGGGTTTAGTTCCTCATACAAAACAAAGAGAATTAAAATTAAACATTGAAATCAAAGAAACACCTAAACATTCCAACAACTCAAACTTGAATTGTATGAACGTTTAGGCCCTCTTCTCTTCCTCTTTATTGTAGCATAAGGTCTAAGGATAGTTGGTTTGGGGGAATGGAAGTGTGGAAGGGAGTGAGGAGTGATGGAAATGGAAAGATGGTTTTTGGATTCTAAGGGAGACTCACGACTAAGAGAGAAAGGGATGTGTTTGTGGTGTGTTGTGTATGAAATGAGATGTCTTTGAATGAATGAATGCAAGGGTATTTATAGGAGTAGTGGAGGGAACATATGGCTATGTCATTTTTAGGTGAAGTAGGTGGATGTTGTAGGTGAAGTGGATGTTGTAGGTGAAGTAGGTGGATGTTGTAGGTGAAGTAGGTGGATGTTGTAGGTGAAGTGGATGTTGTAGGTGAAGTAGGTGGATGTTGTAGGTGAAGTAGGTGGATGATATGTTAAGTGATAAGTGATAAGTGATATGATATGTGGTTATGATATGATAAGTGGTTAAGTGGTGATGATAAGTGATAAGTGATTAAGTGATATGATATGTGGTGATGATAAGTGATAAGTGCATGTGGGTTAACTAATGAAGGAAATGCATGTGCAATGACAATGTGTTAGAATGGATGTGTGTTATGCATGGCATGATTGGGATTAGGAAAGGTTTAAATGTCCTAAAACTAAAGAGAACAAGGTTCCAACACTTTGGCTCCAATTAGGTCTTCAATTTCGTCCAACACTTTGGCTTCAAGCATAAGCTATCCGTCCTTAGCCCAAAAGTGCTCCAAAAGTCTCCAAAATGCATCTTTTTGCTCCTTTAGCCCTTTGGACCTACAAACACACGAAAATAGCTTAAAGTACTAAAATAACTAGAGAAACATAACGTAAATGCACGAGAACAAGCCATTTAAGTCGCATGAATATGCTCCTATCAAATACCCCCACACTTATCTTTTGCTAGTCCTCGAGCAAAACAGAAAGAAAAACAAAACAAAACCAAACGAAACAAAACAAGTAAAACACAACCTAAACCTTCCAACAACCGTCTTAGGGATTTCCAATGCACATGACACGTTAAAAATCATCATTCCCACAGATTTTAGTCATCTTCACACTTAAGTACATTCTTAATCATAGTCACCATATACTAGTTCACAATTAAGCATTTAAAACCATGTTTTGAATGTAGTAACATGCCTTTAGAGAATTTGCTCAATTCCTTACAAGATATGCACTCGACTTTCACTCAGATTTTCTAACTACACACCCTAATCTAGTCATATGTGAGAAGATTGATGTAAACATGAAAACGAACACTCACATATAAGTATCACAAAGAACGCAATTTCTGGAGTTAATAAGCATGTTTAGATATGATCTCATGAATGGAATGCTACTACTTAGATGCGAGAACCAGTGACACCATAAGCTCATATCACTTCCAAACTCCACAAATTGAAACACATAACACTCAAGATAGAAGCATAAGGGTTGAAACGGAGCTAAAGGTGTTTGGCTAACAAAGAAGGGATATGGAAAACAAAGGTTCTTTAAAGAAATAGCTAGCAAAGCATTTGAATTAACGTAGAATTCACTTTTGAATGAAAACTCAACTTTTGAACAAGGGGGAACAAGCTCTTTTTCCTTTCTTTCTTTTCTTTTCTGTTTTTTCTTTTTCATATGTTTTTCACAATTTTTTTTTTTTTTTTTTCTTTTCTTTTGACTCTCAAAACATACATAAACACTTAAGAACAAAACATTCTCTCCCCCACACTTATTTTCTTTCATAATGTAACTAAAAAGGAATTCAATTAAGTCATGCTCACTATCTTTTAAGAACAAGGGTACGGATGGTCCTAATCTAGGCTAGGTAAGGGGTGATATGGTTAGCAAAGAAAATAGGTTAAACGAGGCTCAACGGTGTTAAGACTTACAATATATACGAAATATGGGAAGTAAGGCTATTTGGCTATGGTGGCAACTACACAACTTCATCTTGATATATGTTATGCAACTCAATATCATGCTTTGAATGAAACGGATATAAGTTCTAGCATTTAGTTCTATCATGATACAATTGCATTCTAAGTAGCAACCAAGCAAGGAATAATGAGATCATTCAACAACTTTAGAAAACAAAGAATCACAGAAAATAACTCTCCAAAGAAGGTAATGGCTCGAGTCTCACAGGGTTGTAGCGTTTGTTTGAGTTCCTTCCTTCAAGCATGTTACAAAAACGAATTTTTCTTTTATGATTGCATGTGAAGTCATACATTATAACCATAACTAAGCATAAACCAAGAGTAAATCAAACTTTTCTCTATGTTTATAACTCTTTTTAACAGTCATGCAATTACAAACCAAATCCTTATCATTGTGTTGGAAGGTACCCTAAGACACAAACTCACAAAAACGACTCAAAACACTCTTTTTAGGCTTTTCAAAACAATTTTTCAAATTTTTATGTGCTTTTCGGAGTTATAAAAACAAAACATACTAAAACACTCTAAAATAACTTAAAAACACCTTAAAACAGCAAGGAACAACAATTGAAGTTATGGGTGATAAAATCCCACGAATTTGCATTAACAACATTAGTTACCCCCCCACACTTAAATCAAACATTGTCCTCAATGTTTTAAGCATAGATTCACACAAAACATAAGTAAACACACAAACAACAACTAAACATACTAAACATGGCAGAATGTAATTAACAAAGAGAAGAGTTTAGGGACGCAAATCTGGTTATGGAGTGTAAATTCCCTCTTCTCTTTGTTGATTGCATTGAGGCTTGATCTTGATGATTCCACAGGCTTACTCTCGAACTGGTTTCCGCCCATCATTGATTTTCCTTTGTGCTACTTCTTGAACTGGGCAGCAGGATGGTTCTTTTGGTCTCCCCCGAAGGTCTGAGCTTACCCTTTTGGTCTGTTTCTTTGTTCAATCTTTCCAATTCGTATTGAAAAGGGTTGGAGCATGACACCCATAAATGTTCGAGCATGACACCCATAAATGTCGATGGGAACATTCTAATGATGAAAGCTTTTCCATTCTCTCTTGTGGAAAAGGCTAAGGATTGGCTTTATGAATTGGCACCCGGGACCGTTACTTCTTGGGAGAGCATGAAGAGAGCGTTCTTGGAGAAGTTCTTCCCTACTTCAAGAGTCATTCTCTTGAGGAAGAAAATTAGCGGAATCCAACAAAGTCAAGGAGAATCTTTTCCGGCATACTACGAGCGTTTTAAAGCCCTTGTTGCATCATGTCCTCAACATCAAATGAAGGAGGAGCTTCTCCTTCAATATTTCTATGAGGGCCTTCTTCCCATTGAAAGGCAAATGCTCGATGCTTCGGCGGGAGGTGCATTGGTGGACAAAACTCCTATGTCGGCCAAGACCTTAATTGCAAATTGTGCTCTAAATGCACAACAATACGAAGGACTTGGGCAAAGGGACCCCCCACGGCAACAAGTGAATGAGGTAAGTTCTCAATCCGACCTTCAAACTCAATTAGCTAATCTTACTTCTATTGTGTCTCAGATGGCCGAAGGAATGAAGATACAAGGACCGATTGTATGTGGTGTATGTTCTATCCAAGGACACCCTTCGAAAAAATGCCCACAATTGATTGAGAATGGTGGATGGGAGAGTGCAAATGCCATTGGATTTCCGAGCCACAATCAACCAAGGAATGATCCATATTCCAACACATACAATCCGGGTTGGAGAGACCATCCAAACTTCAAGTGGAGGGAACCTCAACAACCTCAACAACAAGGAGGCTTTAGACAACAACCCCCGGGGTTCTACACCAAGCCATTCGGCCCCAATCCAAACCAAGCACAACCTGCCCAAAACAATCAAGGTACGTCGTTGGGAAATGAAACACTTCTTAAATTACTTACCAATTTGTCTCAGGGGCAAGAGGATCAAACCAAAGCCATGCAAAACCAAGACAAAAGGGTGGATCACTTGGAGAAACAAATTGGGCAGATTGCGGAATTTGTAGGACAATTCCGAGACAAAGGCAAGCTCCCTAGCTCAACCATTGTCAATCCAAGGGGAGGATTCGAATCTGCCAAGGCAATCATGTTGAGAAGTGGTAAGGAGGTCGAAACCACCCCAAGCACGTCCAAAACAAGTCAAGAAGAGGACGTGTTGCTGCAAGAAGAGGAGGAACAAGGAATAAAGGCCACGGCAAGGGTGAAAGAATCTTTGCCGCAGCCCCCTATTGTGCCAAAACCGTCCAACATGCCTAAGGTAAGTCCAAATTCGACTTTGTCAAGTTCTATTCCACTAAACGTGCCCTTTCCTAGCAGGTTTAGGCAATCAAAGAAGGAGGAGAGTGAAAAGGACATTTTGGAAACCTTTAGGAAAGTTCAAGTCAACATTCCGCTCCTTGATGCAATCAAGCAAGTCCCTAAGTATGCCAAGTTCTTAAAAGAGCTTTGCATCACTAGGAAGAGGATTTCGACCAAGGAAGTGGTGAAGGTAGGTGAGAATGTGTCCGCCATCTTGCAACGCAAACTACCTCCCAAATGCAAAGATCCGGGTAGTTTTACCATTCCTTGTGTCATTGGTAACACTAGATTTGAATCTGCCATGCTTGATTTAGGTGCTTCTATAAATGTTATGCCATATTCCATTTATGCATCTATGAACCTAGGAGTGTTGAAAAATGATGGTGTTATCATACAATTGGCCGATAGATCTAATGCTTATCCAAAAGGAGTTTTGGAAGATGTTTTAGTGCAGGTTAATCATTTGATCTTTCCGGCGGATTTCTATGTTCTTGAGATGGATGAATCGGATCATGCACCCTCGCTGCCCATTCTACTTGGAAGGCCATTCATGAAGACGGCCCGGACTAAGATTGACGTGTTTAATGGAACTTTGTCCATGGAATTTGATGGGGAAGTGGTTAATTTCAATCTTTCTGATTCCATTAAGTATCCTAGTGAAGATCATTCATGTTTCTCTATTGATATTGTTGACTCTTTGGCGCAGGGATATCTTGAAGATTTGAATGACGATGCACTTGAAAAGGTCATTACAAGAGGTGTAGAAGTCAAAACCAAGGAGGCAAGCTATATGCAAACCCACGGCACACTTGAACTACCCTATGCCGTGCCTCCTAGTGAGGAATTCCTTGAAGTAGTTGCTGCCCTTGAGTCATTACCTAAACATGAGGGAAAGTTTCCTAACCGTGAGTCCATTCCCATTTCGACTAACAAATTGCTTCCATCCATAATTCAGGGACCTATTCTTGAACTCAAACCTTTACCAAGTCATTTGAAGTACATTTTCTTGGGGGAAAACGAGACACTACCTGCCATCATCTCTTCCTCCCTCACGGCACAAGAGGAGGAGAAATTAGTTCGTGTATTGAAGGAGTACAAATCTGCCCTAGGTTGGACATTGGCCGATATTAAAGGTATAAGCCCTACAACTTGTATGCATCACATATTTCTTGAGGAGGGGGCCAAACCAACTAGAGAGGCTCAACGCCGTCTTAACCCTCCGATGATGGAAGTTGTGAAAAAGGAGATAATTAAACTTCTAGATTGTGGAGTTATTTATCCTATCTCCGATAGTCGTTGGGTTTCACCTATCCAATGTGTGCCTAAGAAATCTGGGGTAACGGTTGTGGAGAATTCCGAGAATGAGCTTGTGCCTATGAGAATTCAAACCGGTTGGCGGGTATGCATTGATTATAGGAAGATAAATTCCACCACAAGGAAGGACCACTTCCCATTGCCGTTCCTAGATCAAATGTTGGAAAGGTTAGCAGGTCATTCCTTTTTTTGTTTTCTTGATGGTTATTCCGGTTATAACCAAATTGTCATTGCTCCGGATGATCAAGAAAAGACCACTTTTACTTGTCCCTTTGGAACGTTTGCATATCGACGCATGCCATTTGGCTTGTGTAATGCTCCTGCCACGTTTCAAAGGTGTATGGTAAGCATATTTTCTGATTATGTTGAGAAGATTATTGAGATATTCATGGATGACTTTAGTGTTTTTGGTGATTCATTTGATCATTGTTTGGATAATCTCACTTTAATCTTGAAACGTTGTGTTGAAACAAATCTTGTTTTAAATTGGGAAAAATGTCACTTTATGGTTAAACAAGGTATTGTTTTAGGTCATATAATCTCTGAAAAAGGAATTGAAGTTGATAAGTCTAAAGTAGATCTTGTACGCTACTTACCCTCTCCTACTTCGGTTAGAGAGGTTCGTTCTTTTCTTGGTCATGCAGGATTCTATAGACGATTTATCAAGGACTTTTCCAAGATTGCACAACCCCTATGCCGCCTCCTCCAAAAAGATGTGTCTTTTGAGTTCAACGAGGCATGCGAGAAGTCATTCAAGCATCTCAAAGAGCTCCTAACCACGGCACCCATCATAACTCCCCCGGATTGGTCCATTCCATTTGAATTGATGTGTGATGCCTCGGATTATGCACTTGGGGCTGTTTTGGGTCAAAGGAAAAATAAACAGTCACATGTTATTTATTATGCTTCCCGCACTTTAAATGATGCTCAATTGAATTATTCTACAACCGAAAAAGAACTCTTGGCGGTTGTATTTGCTTTAGATAAGTTTAGATCATATCTTCTTGGTACTAAAGTAATTGTTTTCACTGACCATGCAGCCTTGAAGTATCTTCTCACCAAAAAGGAGGCTAAGCCAAGACTCATTCGTTGGATGCTCCTACTTCAAGAGTTCGATCTTGAAATCCGAGACAAGAAAGGGTGTGAAAACGTGGTGGCTGACCACCTAAGTAGAATGGTGCGTGAGGAAGAGTCCACCCCCATTTTAGAAACGTTTCCGGATGAGCAACTTCTGTCCATTGAGGTAAGAACCCCTTGGTATGCCGATTTGGTCAATTTCTTGGTGTCTAAGCAAGTTCCTAGTACCCTAAACAAGTTCCAACGTGATAAACTTGTTCATGATGCACGTTTTTATGTTTGGGATGATCCATATTTATGGAAATTCTGCCCAGATCAGATTGTGCGTAGATGTGTGCCCGAATCTGAATTTAATTCCATTCTTACATTCTGCCATACTTATGCATGTGGGGGACATTTTGGCACCCAAAGGACAGCCCTAAAGGTGTTACAATCTGGATTTTATTGGCCTAATCTCTTTAAAGATGCTAAAATGTTTTGTTTAACATGCGATAAGTGTCAAAGAACAGGTAACATAGGGCCTAAGGACCAAATGCCACAACAATCTCTCTCATTTGTGGAAATTTTTGATGTGTGGGGTATTGATTTCATGGGCCCCTTCCCTCCATCTTTTGGTTTCACTTATATCTTGCTAGCCGTCGATTATGTTTCCAAATGGGTGGAAGCCAAAGCCACCCGTACTAACGATTCTAAGGTTGTTGCAGATTTTGTGAAATCTAATATTTTTGCTAGGTTTGGGATGCCACGAGTTTTAATTAGTGATGGGGGTTCTCACTTTCGTAACCGCACCATTGAAGCTTTGCTCAAGAAGTACAACGTTACTCATAAGGTTTCCACACCTTATCACCCTCAAACTAATGGGCAAGCGGAGGTTTCAAATAGGGAGATCAAACAAGTCCTAGAGAAAACCGTGGGACCCTCAAGAAGAGATTGGAGTTTGCGCTTGGACGATGCATTGTGGGCCTATCGTACGGCTTACAAAACTCCCCTTGGCATGTCACCTTTTCGGCTTATATATGGTAAGCCATGTCATTTGCCCGTTGAGTTAGAGCACAAGGCACATTGGGCTGTGAAAACCTTCAATTTGGACATAGACGCTGCTGGAGTTCATAGGAAGCTCCAATTAGATGAACTTGAGGAGATTAGGAACGAGGCTTACGAGAATGCTCGCATCTACAAGGACAAGACAAAGGTTTATCATGATAAGATGCTTCGTACCAAAACGTTCTCCAAGGGGCAGAAAGTGTTGCTTTTTGATTCAAGACTTCGGTTATTCCCTGGTAAGTTACGTTCTAAATGGATTGGACCTCTTGTTGTTACTAATGTTTTTCCTCATGGTGCAGTCCAAGTCCAAAGCTTAAAAAGTGGCCACGAGTTCAAGGTGAACGGACATAGATTGAAGCCATACTATGAGAACTTTGTGGAGCATGTCGTGGAGGAGACCCCACTCCATGCCGTGGGCTCCAATGGAGCATGAACGTGTCTTCGTCCGGCTGCAAGACGTTAAAGAAAGCGCTACTTGGGAGGCAACCCATGCAATTCAACAAAGGAAGCTCAAGGAATCACTCCAATTCCAGATTTGCGTTCCTAAACCCTTCACTTTGTTGTTTATTTCGAATCTGCCTATTTAGTTGTTTTACTTGCTGTTTGTGTGTTTCTTTGTGTTTTGTGTGATTTTATGCTTGAAACATTGAGGACAATGTTTGATTTAAGTGTGGGGGGGTAACTAAGTGTTTTTGATGCAAATTCATGGGATTTTATCACCCTTTACTTATAGACTTGTTCCTTGCTGTTTTTAAGTGTTTTTAAGCAGTTTTGGTGTGTTTTAGTGTGTTTTGAAGTAAAAATCCGAAAATCACATAAAAATTTGAAAATTTTGTTTTAAAAACCCAAAAAGAGTTGTTTTCAAAGTGTTTTTGTGTGTTTGTTTTTGTTTTAGGGTACCTTCCAACACAATGATGAGGATTCGGTTTGTAATTACATGGCTGTTAAAGAGAGTGATTAACATGGATGAAAGTTTGATTTACTCTTTGTGTATGCTTGGTTGTGATTATAACTTATGACTTCACATGCAATCATAAAAAAAAAAAAAAAAAAAAAAAAAAAAAAAAAAATCAGTTTTTGTAACATGCTTGAAGGAAGGAACTCAAATTAACGCTACAACCTTGTGAGACTTGAGCCTAAACGTTTATTTGGAGAGTTAGAATCTGTGCATTTTTGTTTTCTAAGTCGTTGCATGATCTCATTATTCTTTGCTTGGTTACTACTTAGAGGCGTTTCATCATTTAGTTCCAAATGCTAGAACTCATGCCCATTTCATTCAAAGCATGTTATTGATTTGCATAACACAGATTCAAGATGAAGTTGTGTAGTGACCACCACCTTAGCCATATTGCCGTGTATCCCATGTCATTTTATGTTTAAGTTAACCCACATTATCCTCACCTAGCCTAGATTAGGACCATCCACACCCTTGTTCTTAAAGCTTAGTAAAGCATGATTCAAATTGAATTTCTTTTGATTTATGTTGGCAGAAAACAAGTGTGGGGGAAGTGTTCTTGTGTGAGAATTTGTGTGCCATAGGCACGGCATGAAAGAAAAGAAAAAGAAAAAAAAAAAAAAAAAAGAGTTGAAAAGTTGTGAAAAAGAGTTCCAAAGTATTGTTTGTTGAAGTAAGGGTCCAAAACAATGAATTCGGCCCTAAGGAGTTGTCTAAGTCTTCCCCTTGTGTTTTAAAGTTAATTTCTGCAATCTAAATGAATTCTAAGTCTTAAGTACACTACTTTGCTTAATATTACTTGAAGAACGCTTGTTCTCCTTATCTTTTCTTTGTTAACCACTACCCCAAGCCCCGTTACAACCCTTGACTTCATTCTTGAGTGTTATGTGTTTCAATTTGTGGAGTTTGAATTTGGTATGAGCATATGGTCATTGGTTCTCGCATCTAAGTAGTAGCATTCCATTCATGAGATCATTTCTAAACATGCTTATTAACTCCATAAATTGCGTTCTTTGTTATACGTATATGTGAGCATTCGTTTTCATATTTACATCAATCTTCTCACATATAACTAGTATAGGGTGTGTAGTTAGAAAATCTGAGTGAAGATTGAGTGCATATCTTGTAAGGATTGAGCAAATTCTCTAAGGCATGTTACTACATTCAAAACATTCTTTTAATCGATTAATTGTGAACTAGTAAGTGGTGACTATGATTAAGTATGTTCTCAATTGTAAAGATGACTCAAATCTGTGGGGATGATGATTTTTAACATGTCATGTACCATTGGAAATCCCTGAGGTGAACGTTGGAAGGTTTAGGTTATGTTTTGTTTCTTTGTTTTGCTCGAGGACTAGCAAAAGCTAAGTGTGGGGGAATTTGATAGGAGCATATTTATGCGCCTTAGTTAGCTAGTTCTTATGCATTTATGTTGTGTTTTCTTACTTAATTTAGTGTTTAAAGTCATTTTCGTGTGTTTATAGGTTCATATGGCTAAGGATGCAAAAGGATGCCTTTCGGAGCCTTTTGGAGCAAATTAGAGATTGGAATGGATTGCATATGCTTAAAGCCAAGTAGATGGACGAAATTGAAGACCAAAGGAATGAAAATGAAGAACAAAGAGTTCACATTCATCACCAACACAACCATGCATCCACACATTCTTTCCCCATCATTGCCGTGCAAAACACCATCATTGCACCACAATCCCCTTTTGCCGTGGCCTTTCTCCATCAATTACAGTCACATTCCACATGCAACCTAGCTGTCAAAGCACATGCACTCCCATCCTTTACCATTGCAGCCACATGCACATTCCACTTCATCATTTCAGATTTCCACCATCAACAAAGAACCATTCATTAATCATTTACACTTTAAATAATCAACCCACATGCACCAATCAAACATAAACCCATTCACCACCAGAAAACAACCATGCCGTGGGTTCCCATTCCAGATTTCCAGCATTCCCTTTTATTTTCTGTCAAAACACATGCATTCCCACCCTTTAATCACATGCATTTCAGCCACATGCATCTCCCATCACCATTTCAGCTTTCCACCTAATTCCTAGTCATCATGTTCCCCCCATTTCACCTATAAATAAGCATGCATTGCAGCCACAAAACACACACTCTTCCATTTCAGAAAACCATCTCTCATACACATTCATTCACGCCAGAAATTCCTCCTCTCTCTCTAGCACTACCATACTTCACCATTCTTCATATTTTCTGCCCAAAAACACTCCTTGCCTTCCCCTACATCCATCCCTACCCTAAACACATCATTCTACATCATCCATAACCCCCAAAACTCACCAAAACCCCTTGTGCCGCAGCAACTAGAGGAGAAGAGGCCTAAACGTTCATACAATTCAAGATTGAGTTGTTGGAATTTTTAGGTGTACTTCGATTCTTGTTTTCAATGTTTACTTTGTTATTACTCTCTAAGTTTGTTGTAATCATGAGTGGCTAAACCCCTAATTAGTTAGGGGAAAGTTTGAAGCCATGAACATGTTTGAAATATGAATTGATTTCTTCCAATTGTGATTTGTTAAGTTGTGATTGTAATTCAATTATCATGTTTATTAAAAACTTGTTTTTGTATGTTGATTAGGGATGCATACTTAGTCTTCATGCATAAACTCGATGCTAGTTTATAAACGAGTTTCACCTAATCGTCACAAGTTTATAAACATGAGTAGTGAAGGTTGCTAGTCACAACCGCGTTAATTGAATTCTTGGCAAAAGTATCATGCATTCATAGTTACAATTGCCTCGTCAACACTTATAATTCTCATAGAGCGTAATGATCTCTCATTGTATCTCTTCTATGCATTCATGTTGAGAACCATTGGAGAATGATTTGAATTGTCGCATGCATCATCCAATTCAATAACATAAGGAAAATTTGAGAGTTAATTAGTGCATCACGGTTAACTTGGGGTGTTGAGCATCATAGATAATGAAAAGCAATTAGAGAATCGATTCATATATAAATGTGTCATGTGTGGAGAATGGACCTCTAACTAATCCATCCATCATCTTGTTTCTCAAATCCGTTTATACAATCTGCCTAGTTTATTAACTTGTTTTATTTAATTTAATTTCGTCAAAACCTTAATCCCCCTTTACTTTAATGTCCAATTTAGTTAGAAATCAACTTAGTTTGTGCTTTTAAGTGTTTTGATTCATTTTATTTCCCAATTTCGTCCAGATTCACCAAAGTGCTCAAAACTGCCCAGAAAGTGATTTTAAGGCAGTTTTGGGTGATGTTTGAGTCTTTTGGTTTGTTTTAATGTTTTAAGTGTTTAGTTTTACATTCTTTGAGTTAGTTTAGTGTTTTATATTGTGTTTTTACGTTCTTGAGTCAAGTTATTACTTAATTTCGTCCAAATTTGTGTTTGTGCTCAAATCTGCCCAGAAAGTGGTTTTTAGGCAGATTTGAGTGTGTTTGTGTTGTTTTGAGTCTTTTGAGTCAATTTCACATTGATTAGCATCCCTAGTTAATCCCCGGTCTAGAACGATCCCTATTTGCTCATTTACTACAATTGTCATCCATAGGGTTAATTTGTGTGTTTAACTATTTTCGCATCAAATTTTGGCGCCGTTGCCGGGGATTAGCAAAATTGCTAATCCCTTGTGTTTTTGCCGTATGTTTTTAGTGTAATTTACCTAGTTTTCTCATTTTGTTTTGTTTTCTTGGTTTAGGTACTAGTGCATGACGCGGAGTTCTCAAACTGTGCATGCACATATCTTGGACTTTAACGACGATTTTGAATGTGATTTGAGAAGAAAGAGGAGGCATCCCGAACCTAGTGAACCTAGTGAAGCTAGTTCAAGTTCAGAGGCCGAATCTGAGTTTGAAAGTGTGGAAGAAGAAGTTATGGCAGCAGACAATCGGACCATTAAAGAGCTTTCGGCCTCGGGGTTGGCCAATGCCGCACCATTATGCATTCAATACCCCGCGGCTGCCCAAGGCAAGACCGATGAATTCGAGTTGAAGTCAAGCTTGTTGCACCACATTCCGAAATACCATGGGCTTTCCATGGAAGATCCCAACAAGCATCTCAAGGAGTTCGAGGTTGTTTGTTCGAGCATGACACCCATAAATGTCGATGGGAACATTCTAATGATGAAAGCTTTTCCATTCTCTCTTGTGGAAAAGGCTAAGGATTGGCTTTATGAATTGGCACCCGGGACCGTTACTTCTTGGGAGAGCATGAAGATAGCGTTCTTGGAGAAGTTCTTCCCTACTTCAAGAGTCATTCTCTTGAGGAAGAAAATTAGCGGAATCCAACAAAGTCAAGGAGAATCTTTTCCGGCATACTACGAGCGTTTTAAAGCCCTTGTTGCATCATGTCCTCAACATCAAATGAAGGAGGAGCTTCTCCTTCAATATTTCTATGAGGGCCTTCTTCCCATTGAAAGGCAAATGCTCGATGCTTCGGCGGGAGGTGCATTGGTGGACAAAACTCCTATGTCGGCCAAGACCCTAATTGCAAACCGTGCTCTAAATGCACAACAATATGAAGGACTTGGGCAAAGGGACCCCCCACGGCAACAAGTGAATGAGGTAAGTTCTCAATCCGACCTTCAAACTCAATTAGCTAATCTTACTTCTATTGTGTCTCAGATGGCCGAAGGAATGAAGATACAAGGACCGATTGTATGTGGTGTATGTTCTATCCAAGGACACCCTTCGGAAAAATGCCCACAATTGATTGAGAATGGGGGATGGGAGAGTGCAAATGCCATTGGATTTCCGAGCCACAATCAACCAAGGAATGATCCATATTCCAACACATACAATCCGGGTTGGAGAGACCATCCAAACTTCAAGTGGAGGGAACCTCAACAACCTCAACAACAAGGAGGCTTTAGACAACAACCCCCGGGGTTCTACACCAAGCCATTCGGCCCCAATCCAAACCAAGCACAACCTGCCCAAAACAATCAAGGTACGTCGTTGGGAAATGAAACACTTCTTAAATTACTTACCAATTTGTCTCAGGGGCAAGAGGATCAAACCAAAGCCATGCAAAACCAAGACAAAAGGGTGGATCACTTGGAGAAACAAATTGGGCAGATTGCGGAATTTGTAGGACAATTCCGAGACAAAGGCAAGCTCCCTAGCTCAACCATTGTCAATCCAAGGGGAGGATTCGAATCTGCCAAGGCAATCATGTTAAGAAGTGGTAAGGAGGTCGAAACCACCCCAAGCACGTCCAAAACAAGTCAAGAAGAGGACGTGTTGCTGCAAGAAGAGGAGGAACAAGGAATAAAGGCCACGGCAAGGGTGAAAGAATCTTTGCCGCAGCCCCCTATTGTGCCAAAACCGTCCAACATGCCTAAGGTAAGTCCAAATTCGACTTTGTCAAGTTCTATTCCACTAAACGTGCCCTTTCCTAGCAGGTTTAGGCAATCAAAGAAGGAGGAGAGTGAAAAGGACATTTTGGAAACCTTTAGGAAAGTTCAAGTCAACATTCCGCTCCTTGATGCAATCAAGCAAGTCCCTAAGTATGCCAAGTTCTTAAAAGAGCTTTGCATCACTAGGAAGAGGATTTCGACCAAGGAAGTGGTGAAGGTAGGTGAGAATGTGTCCGCCATCTTGCAACGCAAACTACCTCCCAAATGCAAAGATCCGGGTAGTTTTACCATTCCTTGTGTCATTGGTAACACTAGATTTGAATCTGCCATGCTTGATTTAGGTGCTTCTATAAATGTTATGCCATATTCCATTTATGCATCTATGAACCTAGGAGTGTTGAAAAATGATGGTGTTATCATACAATTGGCCGATAGATCTAATGCTTATCCAAAAGGAGTTTTGGAAGATGTTTTAGTGCAGGTTAATCATTTGATCTTTCCGGCGGATTTCTATGTTCTTGAGATGGATGAATCGGATCATGCACCCTCGCTGCCCATTCTACTTGGAAGGCCATTCATGAAGACGGCCCGGACTAAGATTGACGTGTTTAATGGAACTTTGTCCATGGAATTTGATGGGGAAGTGGTTAATTTCAATCTTTCTGATTCCATTAAGTATCCTAGTGAAGATCATTCATGTTTCTCTATTGATATTGTTGACTCTTTGGCGCAGGGATATCTTGAAGATTTGAATGACGATGCACTTGAAAAGGTCATTACAAGAGGTGTAGAAGTCAAAACCAAGGAGGCAAGCTATATGCAAACCCACGGCACACTTGAACTACCCTATGCCGTGCCTCCTAGTGAGGAATTCCTTGAAGTAGTTGCTGCCCTTGAGTCATTACCTAAACATGAGGGAAAGTTTCCTAACCGTGAGTCCATTCCCATTTCGACTAACAAATTGCTTCCATCCATAATTCAGGGACCTATTCTTGAACTCAAACCTTTACCAAGTCATTTGAAGTACATTTTCTTGGGGGAAAACGAGACACTACCTGCCATCATCTCTTCCTCCCTCACGGCACAAGAGGAGGAGAAATTAGTTCGTGTATTGAAGGAGTACAAATCTGCCCTAGGTTGGACATTGGCCGATATTAAAGGTATAAGCCCTACAACTTGTATGCATCACATATTTCTTGAGGAGGGGGCCAAACCAACTAGAGAGGCTCAACGCCGTCTTAACCCTCCGATGATGGAAGTTGTGAAAAAGGAGATAATTAAACTTCTAGATTGTGGAGTTATTTATCCTATCTCCGATAGTCGTTGGGTTTCACCTATCCAATGTGTGCCTAAGAAATCTGGGGTAACGGTTGTGGAGAATTCCGAGAATGAGCTTGTGCCTATGAGAATTCAAACCGGTTGGCGGGTATGCATTGATTATAGGAAGATAAATTCCACCACAAGGAAGGACCACTTCCCATTGCCGTTCCTAGATCAAATGTTGGAAAGGTTAGCAGGTCATTCCTTTTTTTGTTTTCTTGATGGTTATTCCGGTTATAACCAAATTGTCATTGCTCCGGATGATCAAGAAAAGACCACTTTTACTTGTCCCTTTGGAACGTTTGCATATCGACGCATGCCATTTGGCTTGTGTAATGCTCCTGCCACGTTTCAAAGGTGTATGGTAAGCATATTTTCTGATTATGTTGAGAAGATTATTGAGATATTCATGGATGACTTTAGTGTTTTTGGTGATTCATTTGATCATTGTTTGGATAATCTCACTTTAATCTTGAAACGTTGTGTTGAAACAAATCTTGTTTTAAATTGGGAAAAATGTCACTTTATGGTTAAACAAGGTATTGTTTTAGGTCATATAATCTCTGAAAAAGGAATTGAAGTTGATAAGTCTAAAGTAGATCTTGTACGCTACTTACCCTCTCCTACTTCGGTTAGAGAGGTTCGTTCTTTTCTTGGTCATGCAGGATTCTATAGACGATTTATCAAGGACTTTTCCAAGATTGCACAACCCCTATGCCGCCTCCTCCAAAAAGATGTGTCTTTTGAGTTCAACGAGGCATGCGAGAAGTCATTCAAGCATCTCAAAGAGCTCCTAACCACGGCACCCATCATAACTCCCCCGGATTGGTCCATTCCATTTGAATTGATGTGTGATGCCTCGGATTATGCACTTGGGGCTGTTTTGGGTCAAAGGAAAAATAAACAGTCACATGTTATTTATTATGCTTCCCGCACTTTAAATGATGCTCAATTGAATTATTCTACAACCGAAAAAGAACTCTTGGCGGTTGTATTTGCTTTAGATAAGTTTAGATCATATCTTCTTGGTACTAAAGTAATTGTTTTCACTGACCATGCAGCCTTGAAGTATCTTCTCACCAAAAAGGAGGCTAAGCCAAGACTCATTCGTTGGATGCTCCTACTTCAAGAGTTCGATCTTGAAATCCGAGACAAGAAAGGGTGTGAAAACGTGGTGGCTGACCACCTAAGTAGAATGGTGCGTGAGGAAGAGTCCACCCCCATTTTAGAAACGTTTCCGGATGAGCAACTTCTGTCCATTGAGGTAAGAACCCCTTGGTATGCCGATTTGGTCAATTTCTTGGTGTCTAAGCAAGTTCCTAGTACCCTAAACAAGTTCCAACGTGATAAACTTGTTCATGATGCACGTTTTTATGTTTGGGATGATCCATATTTATGGAAATTCTGCCCAGATCAGATTGTGCGTAGATGTGTGCCCGAATCTGAATTTAATTCCATTCTTACATTCTGCCATACTTATGCATGTGGGGGACATTTTGGCACCCAAAGGACAGCCCTAAAGGTGTTACAATCTGGATTTTATTGGCCTAATCTCTTTAAAGATGCTAAAATGTTTTGTTTAACATGCGATAAGTGTCAAAGAACAGGTAACATAGGGCCTAAGGACCAAATGCCACAACAATCTCTCTCATTTGTGGAAATTTTTGATGTGTGGGGTATTGATTTCATGGGCCCCTTCCCTCCATCTTTTGGTTTCACTTATATCTTGCTAGCCGTCGATTATGTTTCCAAATGGGTGGAAGCCAAAGCCACCCGTACTAACGATTCTAAGGTTGTTGCAGATTTTGTGAAATCTAATATTTTTGCTAGGTTTGGGATGCCACGAGTTTTAATTAGTGATGGGGGTTCTCACTTTCGTAACCGCACCATTGAAGCTTTGCTCAAGAAGTACAACGTTACTCATAAGGTTTCCACACCTTATCACCCTCAAACTAATGGGCAAGCGGAGGTTTCAAATAGGGAGATCAAACAAGTCCTAGAGAAAACCGTGGGACCCTCAAGAAGAGATTGGAGTTTGCGCTTGGACGATGCATTGTGGGCCTATCGTACGGCTTACAAAACTCCCCTTGGCATGTCACCTTTTCGGCTTATATATGGTAAGCCATGTCATTTGCCCGTTGAGTTAGAGCACAAGGCACATTGGGCTGTGAAAACCTTCAATTTGGACATAGACGCTGCTGGAGTTCATAGGAAGCTCCAATTAGATGAACTTGAGGAGATTAGGAACGAGGCTTACGAGAATGCTCGCATCTACAAGGACAAGACAAAGGTTTATCATGATAAGATGCTTCGTACCAAAACGTTCTCCAAGGGGCAGAAAGTGTTGCTTTTTGATTCAAGACTTCGGTTATTCCCTGGTAAGTTACGTTCTAAATGGATTGGACCTCTTGTTGTTACTAATGTTTTTCCTCATGGTGCAGTCCAAGTCCAAAGCTTAAAAAGTGGCCACGAGTTCAAGGTGAACGGACATAGATTGAAGCCATACTATGAGAACTTTGTGGAGCATGTCGTGGAGGAGACCCCACTCCATGCCGTGGGCTCCAATGGAGCATGAACGTGTCTTCGTCCGGCTGCAAGACGTTAAAGAAAGCGCTACTTGGGAGGCAACCCATGCAATTCAACAAAGGAAGCTCAAGGAATCACTCCAATTCCAGATTTGCGTTCCTAAACCCTTCACTTTGTTGTTTATTTCGAATCTGCCTATTTAGTTGTTTTACTTGCTGTTTGTGTGTTTCTTTGTGTTTTGTGTGATTTTATGCTTGAAACATTGAGGACAATGTTTGATTTAAGTGTGGGGGGGTAACTAAGTGTTTTTGATGCAAATTCATGGGATTTTATCACCCTTTACTTATAGACTTGTTCCTTGCTGTTTTTAAGTGTTTTTAAGCAGTTTTGGTGTGTTTTAGTGTGTTTTGAAGTAAAAATCCGAAAATCACATAAAAATTTGAAAATTTTGTTTTAAAAACCCAAAAAGAGTTGTTTTCAAAGTGTTTTTGTGTGTTTGTTTTTGTTTTAGGGTACCTTCCAACACAATGATGAGGATTCGGTTTGTAATTACATGGCTGTTAAAGAGAGTGATTAACATGGATGAAAGTTTGATTTACTCTTTGTGTATGCTTGGTTGTGATTATAACTTATGACTTCACATGCAATCATAAAAAAAAAAAAAAAAAAAAAAAAAAAAAAAAAAAAATCAGTTTTTGTAACATGCTTGAAGGAAGGAACTCAAATTAACGCTACAACCTTGTGAGACTTGAGCCTAAACGTTTATTTGGAGAGTTAGAATCTGTGCATTTTTGTTTTCTAAGTCGTTGCATGATCTCATTATTCTTTGCTTGGTTACTACTTAGAGGCGTTTCATCATTTAGTTCCAAATGCTAGAACTCATGCCCATTTCATTCAAAGCATGTTATTGATTTGCATAACACAGATTCAAGATGAAGTTGTGTAGTGACCACCACCTTAGCCATATTGCCGTGTATCCCATGTCATTTTATGTTTAAGTTAACCCACATTATCCTCACCTAGCCTAGATTAGGACCATCCACACCCTTGTTCTTAAAGCTTAGTAAAGCATGATTCAAATTGAATTTCTTTTGATTTATGTTGGCAGAAAACAAGTGTGGGGGAAGTGTTCTTGTGTGAGAATTTGTGTGCCATAGGCACGGCATGAAAGAAAAGAAAAAGAAAAAAAAAAAAAAAAAAGAGTTGAAAAGTTGTGAAAAAGAGTTCCAAAGTATTGTTTGTTGAAGTAAGGGTCCAAAACAATGAATTCGGCCCTAAGGAGTTGTCTAAGTCTTCCCCTTGTGTTTTAAAGTTAATTTCTGCAATCTAAATGAATTCTAAGTCTTAAGTACACTACTTTGCTTAATATTACTTGAAGAACGCTTGTTCTCCTTATCTTTTCTTTGTTAACCACTACCCCAAGCCCCGTTACAACCCTTGACTTCATTCTTGAGTGTTATGTGTTTCAATTTGTGGAGTTTGAATTTGGTATGAGCATATGGTCATTGGTTCTCGCATCTAAGTAGTAGCATTCCATTCATGAGATCATTTCTAAACATGCTTATTAACTCCATAAATTGCGTTCTTTGTTATACGTATATGTGAGCATTCGTTTTCATATTTACATCAATCTTCTCACATATAACTAGTATAGGGTGTGTAGTTAGAAAATCTGAGTGAAGATTGAGTGCATATCTTGTAAGGATTGAGCAAATTCTCTAAGGCATGTTACTACATTCAAAACATTCTTTTAATCGATTAATTGTGAACTAGTAAGTGGTGACTATGATTAAGTATGTTCTCAATTGTAAAGATGACTCAAATCTGTGGGGATGATGATTTTTAACATGTCATGTACCATTGGAAATCCCTGAGGTGAACGTTGGAAGGTTTAGGTTATGTTTTGTTTCTTTGTTTTGCTCGAGGACTAGCAAAAGCTAAGTGTGGGGGAATTTGATAGGAGCATATTTATGCGCCTTAGTTAGCTAGTTCTTATGCATTTATGTTGTGTTTTCTTACTTAATTTAGTGTTTAAAGTCATTTTCGTGTGTTTATAGGTTCATATGGCTAAGGATGCAAAAGGATGCCTTTCGGAGCCTTTTGGAGCAAATTAGAGATTGGAATGGATTGCATATGCTTAAAGCCAAGTAGATGGACGAAATTGAAGACCAAAGGAATGAAAATGAAGAACAAAGAGTTCACATTCATCACCAACACAACCATGCATCCACACATTCTTTCCCCATCATTGCCGTGCAAAACACCATCATTGCACCACAATCCCCTTTTGCCGTGGCCTTTCTCCATCAATTACAGTCACATTCCACATGCAACCTAGCTGTCAAAGCACATGCACTCCCATCCTTTACCATTGCAGCCACATGCACATTCCACTTCATCATTTCAGATTTCCACCATCAACAAAGAACCATTCATTAATCATTTACACTTTAAATAATCAACCCACATGCACCAATCAAACATAAACCCATTCACCACCAGAAAACAACCATGCCGTGGGTTCCCATTCCAGATTTCCAGCATTCCCTTTTATTTTCTGTCAAAACACATGCATTCCCACCCTTTAATCACATGCATTTCAGCCACATGCATCTCCCATCACCATTTCAGCTTTCCACCTAATTCCTAGTCATCATGTTCCCCCCATTTCACCTATAAATAAGCATGCATTGCAGCCACAAAACACACACTCTTCCATTTCAGAAAACCATCTCTCATACACATTCATTCACGCCAGAAATTCCTCCTCTCTCTCTAGCACTACCATACTTCACCATTCTTCATATTTTCTGCCCAAAAACACTCCTTGCCTTCCCCTACATCCATCCCTACCCTAAACACATCATTCTACATCATCCATAACCCCCAAAACTCACCAAAACCCCTTGTGCCGCAGCAACTAGAGGAGAAGAGGCCTAAACGTTCATACAATTCAAGATTGAGTTGTTGGAATTTTTAGGTGTACTTCGATTCTTGTTTTCAATGTTTACTTTGTTATTACTCTCTAAGTTTGTTGTAATCATGAGTGGCTAAACCCCTAATTAGTTAGGGGAAAGTTTGAAGCCATGAACATGTTTGAAATATGAATTGATTTCTTCCAATTGTGATTTGTTAAGTTGTGATTGTAATTCAATTATCATGTTTATTAAAAACTTGTTTTTGTATGTTGATTAGGGATGCATACTTAGTCTTCATGCATAAACTCGATGCTAGTTTATAAACGAGTTTCACCTAATCGTCACAAGTTTATAAACATGAGTAGTGAAGGTTGCTAGTCACAACCGCGTTAATTGAATTCTTGGCAAAAGTATCATGCATTCATAGTTACAATTGCCTCGTCAACACTTATAATTCTCATAGAGCATAATGATCTCTCATTGTATCTCTTCTATGCATTCATGTTGAGAACCATCGGAGAATGATTTGAATTGTCGCATGCAT
This sequence comes from Pyrus communis, assembly GCF_963583255.1. Lineage (NCBI taxonomy): Eukaryota > Viridiplantae > Streptophyta > Magnoliopsida > Rosales > Rosaceae > Pyrus > Pyrus communis. Next base: position 24,721,045 of record NC_084804.1, read on the forward strand.
CATCCAATTCAATAACATAAGGAAAATTTGAGAGTTAATTAGTGCATCACGGTTAACTTGGGGTGTTGAGCATCATAGATAATGAAAAGCAATTAGAGAATCGATTCATATATAAATGTGTCATGTGTGGAGAATGGACCTCTAACTAATCCATCCATCATCTTGTTTCTCAAATCCGTTTATACAATCTGCCTAGTTTATTAACTTGTTTTATTTAATTTAATTTCGTCAAAACCTTAATCCCCCTTTACTTTAATGTCCAATTTAGTTAGAAATCAACTTAGTTTGTGCTTTTAAGTGTTTTGATTCATTTTATTTCCCAATTTCGTCCAGATTCACCAAAGTGCTCAAAACTGCCCAGAAAGTGATTTTAAGGCAGTTTTGAGTGTTTTGGGTGATGTTTGAGTCTTTTGGTTTGTTTTAATGTTTTAAGTGTTTAGTTTTACATTCTTTGAGTTAGTTTAGTGTTTTATATTGTGTTTTTACGTTCTTGAGTCAAGTTATTACTTAATTTCGTCCAAATTTGTGTTTGTGCTCAAATCTGCCCAGAAAGTGGTTTTTAGGCAGATTTGAGTGTGTTTGTGTTCTTTTGAGTCTTTTGAGTCAATTTCACATTGATTAGCATCCCTAGTTAATCCCCGGTCTAGAACGATCCCTATTTGCTCATTTACTACAATTGTCATCCATAGGGTTAATTTGTGTGTTTAACTATTTTCGCATCAACCCCCTAGCTAAAGGGGGTTTAGTTCCTCATAACTTTGAAATCAAAGAAATCCCTAAACATTCCAACAACTCAAACTTGAATTGTATGAACGTTTAGGCACTCTTCTCTTCCATTCCTCATACGTACAAAACAAAGAGAATTAAATTTAAACTTTGAAATCAAAGAAACACCTAAACATTCCAACAACTCAAACTTGAATTGTATGAACGTTTAGGCACTCTTTTCTTCCTCGTTGTTGTAGCACAAGGTCTAAGGTGAGCTTTGGGGATTATGTGAAGTAATTTGGAGGGATGGGAAGTGGTTGGATAGTGGCTGCAATGGAAGAGAAAAACTGCACAGAAATGGAAGGATATGCACGGCAAAGGGGAAATGTTTGTGTTGTGAATTGTGTTGTGAATGGAATGGAGAGATGGAATGGGGAGTGAATCAATGAAATGAATGAAGTGTGTGTGGTTTATATAGGGAGAGAATGGGTGAGAATGTGGCTGCAATGCATGTGAAAAACAGCTAGGAAAGTGGGTGGAAAGCTGGAATTGCACAAGGGGAATGCTGGAAAGTGGAAGGGATGCACGGCATGGATGTTTTGGTGCATGTGTTGGCTGATTTGGTTGTTGGGAAAAACATGTGTTTGCATGTGAATGTTGTGAATGGCAGCTAGGGGAGGGAATATATGCATGTGGTGGCTGAATGATGAAGAGAAGTTGCTGAAAAATCTAAGGGAAAGGCACGGCATTGAAGGTGTTTTTGTGTTGGAAATGCATGTGATTGCATGTGTTCAAGGATAGAATATGGCTTGGATGATTAATCCATGGGATAAACAGCTAGGGGGGGAACATATGCATGTTGGAGCATGAATTATATAATGAAAAGTGAATGATTAGTGCTCTAGTGTTAGGACAAAGGTGCAGTTGAAATGAAAAGGGAAATGCAAAGGGAGTTTGAAGGGAAGGCACGACACAATGTTGTTTTGGTTCTTGAAATGCAAGTGAATGCATGTGAGTGCAATATGAAAAGAATGACTAATTAATGTATGTAGGGTGCAGCTAGGTTGGAAAGGTGTGGATTGTGGCTGCAATTTAGGGAAAGGAAAGAGGTTTAATGCATAAATAAAAGGGCAAAGTGGCTGCAATGATGAAGACAAGCTGGAATTGATGTGGAAGGCACGGCAAAGGATGGTTTCTTGATGGTTTTGGGTTTGTGATGCATTATTTGATTGGGCTAGAGGTTTTGCATGGCTCAAAGGTTTGTTTGATTGGGCTAGGCCCTTTGTTTTATGTCCCAAAGAGCATACAAGGCCTTCAAATTCGTCCATCATCTTAGCTCCATGGATAAGCTATCCAATCCATGCCCAAAAATGCTCCAAATAGCCTCAAAATGCACTTTCTTGCTCCCTAAGCCCTTAGAACCTGAAAACACACAAAAGAAGCATAAAGGACTAAAATAACTAGAGAAACATAACGTAAATGCATGACAACAAGCCATTTAAGTCGCATGAATATGCTCCTATCAAATTCCCCCACACTTAGCTTTTGCTAGTCCTCGAGCAAAACAGAAAAATAAAACAAAACGAAACGAAACAAAGCAAACCAAAGACAATCTTAAACCTTCCAACGTTTGCCTCAGGGATTTCCAAATCACATGACATGTTAAAAATCATCATTCCCATAGATTTTAGTCATCTTTACACTTAAGTACATTCTTAATCATAGTCACCACATACTAGTTCCCAATTAAGCATTTAAAACCATGTTTTGAATGTAGTAACATGCCTTAGAGAATTCCCTCAATTCCTCACTAGTTATGCACTCAATTTTCATTCAGATTTTCTGACTACACACCCTAAACTAGTTATATGTGAGAAGATTGATGTGAACATAAAAACGAACACTCACATATATGTATTTCAAAGGAAGCAATTTCTGGAGTTAATAAGCATGTTTAGATATGATCTCATGAATGGAATGCTACTACTTAGAATGAGAACCAGTGATTCCATAAGCTCAAACCCACTTTAAACTCCACATATTGAAACACATAACAATCAAGATAGAAGTCAAAGGGTTGTAACGGGGCTAGGGTATTGGCTAACAATGAAAGGTGAAGGATAAACAAACATTCTTAAAGCAATAGTGAGCAAAGTATTGAATTAGGCACTTAGAATTCCCTTTAGAACGCAGAAGTCAACTTTGAACACCCAAGGGGAAGTCACAAAACTTAGGGCCATATTCAAACTTTTTGGGCCCTTTCTTCAACAATCACACTCGTGAGTTCATTCTTACTTATTTTCACTCCCCTTTTTTTTTTTCTTTTCTTCTTCTTTTTCTTTTGAATCTCAAAACATACATATAACCGTAAGAACAACTTTTACTCCCCCACACTCATTTTCTTGCATAATGTAACTCAAAAGGAATTCATTTAAGTCATGCTCACTATACTTTAAGAACAAGGGTATAGGAAAGTCCTACTCTAGGCTAGGTAAGGGGTGCTGTGGTTAGCAAAGAAAATAGGCTAAACGAGGCTCAACGGGGTTAAAACTAATATATACGAAATATGGGAAGTAAGGCTATTTGGCTATGGTGGCAACTACACAACTTCATCTTGATATATGTTATGCAATTCAATGTCATTCTTTGAATGAAACGGATATAAGTTCTAGCATTTAGTTCTATCATGATACAATTGCATTCTAAGTAGCAACCAAGCAAGAAATAATGAGATCATGCAACAACTTTAGAAAACAAAGAATCACAGAAAATAACTCTCCAAAGAAGGTAATGGCTCGAGTCTCATAGGGTTGTAGTGTTTGTTTGAGTTCCTTCCTTCAAGCATGTTACAAAAACGAATTTTTCTTTTATGATTGCATGTGAAGTCATACATTATAACCATAACCAAGCATATACCAAGAGTAAATCAAACTTTTCTCTATGTTAATAACTCTTTTTAACTGTCATGCAATTACAAACCAAATCCTTATCATTGTGTTGGAAGGTTCCCTAAGACACAAACACACAAAAACGACTCAAAACACTCTTTTTAGGCTTTTTTTTTTTTTAAAACATGTTTTCCAAATTTTATGTGATTTTCGGAGTTATAAAAACAAAACATACTAAAACACTCTAAAACAACTTAAAAACACCTTAAAACAGCAAGGAACAACATTTGATGACACACCCCGACCGAGATCGGAGCGTGCTGGCCGTCACACAAAGGTGACGTAGCCATGTGCACGTGCGGAAGCTAAAGTAGTAATATAAAAGTATGAATAATTAAAAACTAGCATACAAGTACTAGAATGAGTGCTAGTTAGTGCGATACAAATTCAGAGCAGGTCTATAGCAGTCCAAATAAAACGACAACAGTAGTACGCCCGAAGGCGACCCTACACTGTGGAGTGTCTGTCAGAACGCCGAAAAGCTCACAAGGGAAACCACCGCAACGGCTAAGCAACTAGAACCTGGAGGGGCGCAAAACAAAAGCGTGAGTGGGCAAAAACAATTCTTTCTAAAACCATTTACAAAATACTTTCTAACCCCTCGCCGTAAAACCTGTATACTTCCCAGAAAATAAACATATATACGTATGTGTAAACATGCAAAACATGCTCAAGGGTATACCAATCATGCTCAAGATATGCCATACCACAATCTCAAAGTGATATGCAAGTGCTCAGGTATAACCATATCAATATCATGTAATCTGGCAGCCGGAGTCACCTAACGTGACCTGTACGGCTGCATCTAGAGCTCAAATCTCAAACTCAATATCTAAACCTGCCCACGAGTCGGAACCACCTAAAGTGGTCTGTACGACAAGCCTGGGTGTAACATATATATACGCTCTAGTGCTACGATCACGTGAAGGCTGTGCGAATAATCGCGGGTCACTTACGAGTCGGAACCACCTATTGTGGTCTGTACGACGGGCCTATGCACCTAGCTTGGATCCAAGCTGAGCGTATGGTGCGGGAGGTGAACAACACGTGAAGGACTGTGCCCTACTCTGGGCGGGAGCACTAACACCGGGGGTGCAGGTTATGAGCTCTCTAAGCATCTCTAACCACTAATTAATGCAATCGTTAATTAACGCTTACCTGGCACTTACCTATGCCTCCACAGCACCCACATATAAATATGTATATGCATGCCACTACTAATAAATGTGATGATGCATAAACGATAATAATAACATGAATGGCATACGGCAAATAACCCTTTTTTAAATCAATTTCTGGGAATATAAATGTATATAGGTATATACGGAAAACAAAAGCCCACTCACTGGTATGTAGAAGGGTCGTATCCCCCCTGCCTCGCGTGTGCACGCTCGTCCTCTGGGTACGTGTCACCTAAATGCGAAACAACTATAAAAACGTTAACTTTAAAGCACATAACCCGTTTCTCATAATAACTTCTCATACATTGCTCAAAATGGACAAATGAATATACCAACGTGCTCTACACAACCTCAGGATCACAACCATATTTTTAAAATAATTTTTGGACCCCGCACGCGCCCCCACGCGCCAGCACAGGCACGGACCTACGCGCCCCCCACGCGCGGCCACGTGCCAGGCACACTGACGGTGTCAACAGACGCCGTCAGGAATATTCCGTTAAACTGACGGAATATTCCGTCAAATCTAACCGGATACCGTCACTGCCGTTAGGAATATTCCGTCAAACTTGACGGAATATTCCCCTTTCTTCTCCGGCCTACCCTCGCCGGACTCCGGTCGCCGGAAACTGGGAAAAACTTTAAACTTACTAATCTCCTTCGTTTCTCAACCATTTTCTATGATTCTTGGACCAAAAGAAAGCCCTAGACTAGAAGAATCACGTTGGACCACTTTTAAAGGCTAAAAATTACGAAATCTTACCTGTGCAAACAACCAAAACCGGCCAACTTCGAGTAGGACGATTCCGACGTCCAATTTCGTCCAACGAAGCACTCCGAGGCTCCTTGGGACACCACAAAGCTACCTATGAGCTTAGAAATCCCAAAAACTCAACGTATAAATTTTGCATGAACAGTACATAAATCGGGGCTTGTGAATTCGACGTGAAAACGTTGAGGTTCCTACCTGAAAATGGTATGGTTGTGCTCGCCTCGACCTCACGAGTTGAATGGTGTCCTTAGTTTCCTCGATCTGTCACGGTTTGAGGGGTATGTGTGTTGGTCCGTACGTTTTTAGGAAGAAGAAGAAGGATAGAGGACTCGGGAGAAAGAGAAGACAGAGGGAGAGAGAGAAGGATAGTGTCTGTGTGTGTGTGGGAGTGTGTGAGGTTCCAAACACATGCCACAACACGACAAACAACCAAAACGTGACGAAAGCACACTAGGGGTAAAATCGTAATTTCATACGTACATTTCGGTATTTCCGGGACGGGATGTCACAACCTTCCCACCTTAAAAGAATTTCGTCCCGAAATTCAAAACAACCAAATAACAACCCCTAGTGGTCAAAGAACAACCGGGGATACAAATCCCTCATCCGATCTTCTGTCTCCCACGTAGCTTCCTCAACTGAATGGTTCCTCCACAAAACCTTCACTAAATTCACTGTCTTGTTCCTCAAAACCTTCTCTTTCCAATCAATGATCGTCACCGGTTCCTCATCATACGTCAGATCTGGGTTAATCTCAAGCGGTTGAGGAGGTATCACGTGAGATGGATCAGCAACATAGTGTCGGAGCATAGACACGTGAAAAACATTATGCACTCTAGCCAACTCCGGAGGCAACTCCAACCTGTAAGCTACCTCACCAACTCGTTCGGTGACCATGTATGGTCCGATGTACCTAGGACTCAGTTTCCCCTTCTTTCCGAACCGCACAACACCTCTCCACGGTGAAAGCTTCAGAAATACCCAAACTCCGACCTCATATGTTCTGTCCGTAGCACGCCGATCCGCTAGACTCTTCTGCCTGTCCTGAGCTGCTTTCAGGTTAGACTTAATCACCTGAACATTCTGAGTAGTCTCCTCGACAATCTCTGGACCCACTAAAACTCTTTCTCCAACCTCTGACCAACATAACGGTGTGCGACAAGCTCTGCCATACAAGGCCTCAAATGGCGCCATGCCAATGCTCGAATGAAAACTGTTGTTGTAAGCAAATTCCATCAAATCCAATCTTTGGTGCCAAGCGTCACCAAACTGCAACACCGAAGCTCGCAGCATATCCTCCAAGGTCTGAATAGTTCTCTCTGACTGTCCGTCTGTCTGTGGATGGTACGCCGTGCTGTAAAGTAATCTCGTGCCCAAAGCTTCCTGGAAAGCTACCCAAAACTTCGACGTAAATCGTGGATCTCGATCCGAAACAATACTCACTGGGACACCGTGGTACTTCACAACCTTCGAAATGAACAACTCCGCTAAACGGCTCAGAGAATACTTCTCTCTCACAGGAATAAAATGAGCCGACTTAGTGAGTCGATCGACGATCACCCAAATGCCGTCAAAGCCATTATGTGTACGCGGGAGCTTGTACACAAAATCCATGGTGATATTTTCCCATTTCCACTCTGGAACGGGAAGCGGCTGCAACAACCCAAACGGCTTCTTCCTTTCTGCTTTAACTTGCTGACAAACAGCACACCTGCTCACATACTCGGCTATCTCCCTCTTCATACCCGGCCAATAATAAAACGGTCGAATGGTATGATACATTTTAGTAGCTCCTGGGTGCATGGCATAAGCCGAGATATGTGCTTCATCGAGAATTTCTTTCTTCAACTCCACACTCTTAGGCACGAACATTCTACCTTCTAGCATCAACATGCCATCCGAATCCCGAACTCTGAGGTCTCGCCTCCTTCCTTGCTCTCGAGCTTGAATAAGTTCTTGAGTCTCCTGATCAGTTATTTGGGCTTCAAGCACCCGTTCAACAAGTATCGGCCTAACTTGAAAATTAGCAAGTAATGCCACATCTCGATCTTCGGCTTCTAGCCTTACCCCCGTAGTACGCAAGTCCACCAAGAGAGGAGCACGACTAGCGTACAACGCATTAATACGGCCCTGTGACTTCCTGCTAAGTGCATCAGCCACTACGTTCGCACGACCAGGATGATAATCAATCGTGCAATCGTAATCGCTGAGCAACTCCAACCACCTCCGCTGACGAAGATTGAGTTCCTTCTGAGTAAAGAGATACTGGAGACTCTTGTGATCCGTAAAGATCCTGCACTTTTCTCCGTAAAGATAGTGCCTCCACAACTTTAACGCAAAAATGATAGCGGCCAACTCCAAATCATGTGTAGGGTAATTCCTCTCATGAGGTTTCAACTGCCGCGAAGCATAAGCAATCACCCTACCATGCTGCATTAATACACATCCCAAACCATTCAAGGAAGCATCGCTGTAAACCTCGAAATCACCACTATCGTCTGGGAGTGCCAAAACAGGTGCATGAGTGAGACAATGCTTTAACTGTTGGAAACTCCGCTCGCACCTATCGTCCCACTCAAATTTGACATCCTTCCTCGTTAACCTCGTCAGTGGTAAGGCAATCACCGAAAAATCCTTAACGAATCTCCGATAATACCCTGCCAAACCAAGGAAACTTCTCACCTCGGTGACGGTTCTCGGTTGCTCCCAACTCTCTACCGCTGCAACCTTCTGAGGGTCAACCAAAATACCCTGAGCAGAAATGACGTGTCCCAAGAACGCAACTTGGTCTAACCAGAACTGGCACTTGCTAAACTTAGCATATAACTGGTGTTCCCTCAACCTTTTCAACACCAAAGTAAGATGTCGAACATGCTCCGCTTTCGACTTAGAATACACCAGAATATCGTCAATGAAGACAATGACGAATCTATCCAAGTAAGGCTGGAATACTCGGTTCATCAAATCCATAAAGGCGGCTGGTGCATTCGTCAACCCAAATGGCATAACCAGAAACTCGTAATGACCGTAACGAGTCCTGAACGCCGTCTTAGGGACATCATCCCTACTGATCTTCAGCTGATAGTAACCAGACCTCAAGTCTATCTTAGAGAACACGCAAGCACCTCTCAGCTGATCGAACAAATCATCGATACGAGGCAATGGATAACGGTTTTTAATCGTCACCCGATTGAGTTGCCTGTAGTCGATGCACAGTCTCAAAGTTCCATCCTTCTTCCTCACAAACAACACTGGAGCACCCCAAGGCGAAGTACTAGGCTGGATAAATCCCTTATCTACTAACTCTTGCAGCTGAACTTTCAATTCCCTTAACTCCGCAGGAGCCATACGATAAGGAGTTAAAGAAATAGGATTGGTACCTGGAATCAACTCAATGGTGAACTCTACGTCTCGATCTGGGGGTAACCCAGGTAAATCCTCAGGAAATACATCAGGGAAGTGTCTGACCACTCTCACATCCTCTATTCTGCTAGTAACAACCTCATCCAGCACCACATGAGCCAGATACCCCTGACAACCCTTAGTTAACAACTTTTTCGCTCGTAGCGCCGAAATAACGCCATATCTCACCCCACTCTGCTCACCCACGAAGGTAACCACAGGTAGTCCAGGTCGGTGAAACGTAACCACTTTCCCATAACAGTCAATGTTGGCACGATAGAAGTGCAACCAATCCGTGCCCAGAATCACATCAAAGTCCACAATATCTAACGGGATAAGATCGGCTGACAAAGCAACACCCTCTACGATCACTGGACACCCCGGGTACACACAATCTACAACGCAACTCTCTCCCCTAGGCATAACAAACTCTAAATCATACCCTAGGGGTGTGGGGCGAGGTTGCGTCGCTTGAGCAAATGTATGAGAAATTACGGAATGTGTAGCTCCACAATCAATTAAGACTCTAGCAAAACAACCAAGAATGTTCAACGTACCCATAATCAAGTCTGGGTTGTTCTGAGCGTCCTGCAGAGAAATATTGTGAAGACGCCCCTGTCCCTGCTGACGCCCACCGCGGCCTCGGCTCGCCTGAACACCGCGTCCCTGAGCACCACGCCCCTGACTGGGCTGGCCTGACTGTCTCGAAGATCCTGCACTGCTAGTGGCAATCTCCCCCTGCTGATACTGTCCTCCCTGATACCACTGTGAACCACCCGCTGGGGCTGGAGGATACGGCATATAGCCGCCCGAATACTGGGGATAGCCACCCTGGGAATAGGGATCCTGAGGGTACTGATACTGCCCCGGAGCATAAGGGACAGCATCACCCTGATAGTGGTAAGCACCACCTCGACCCGTCTGGCCGTAACTACTAGGACCCTGGATCTGCTGGAGTGGTGTAGGCGGTGGCATAAAGGTCTGCTGTGGTTTCTGCTGCTGCTGACCCTGGGGACAATTTGCCGCTCTATGTCCCACCTGTCCACATGTGAAACAACCGTTGCTACCACGTCTACACTCACCGAAATGTCGGTTGTTACACCTGCGGCAAATAGGGGCTCTGCCTCGCCCACCATCGCCCTGCCTCTGGCCTCTAGCGCCACCAGAAAATCTACCTCCACGACCCTGCCCAGTGGCACTGAAGCCACCACTCGAAGAACTAGAACTAGCTCCACCTCTCTTGAAGCTCTGAGTCTGACGGGCCCCGAGCGATGCCTGACCTTTGCCTTTGTCATCTTTCTTCTGGTTGCCGTCCTTCTCTTCATCAGTATCGCTCGACATATTCTCGGAGTCCTCGATCCTCAGTAGTATCTCATAGAAGTCCCGATAAGTCTCGCTGTGGACCGTAGACGCCATAGAACGCCACTTCTTCCTGGTGCCCAGACGGAAAAGACGGAGCATCTCCGCCGGATTACCAGCGACATCAGGGTGATAACGGGACAAGTCCGTAAACTTACGGTAGTACTCATTCGCTGACATCTTCCGCTGTTTCAGTTCGGAAAACTCCTGCTTCTTGCGGTCAATGTACTCAGGGGGTACATATCTTCTCCTAAACAACCCCGTAAACACGTTCCAATCAATCCTCTGATCCGGAGTCAACCTACGAAGCTCCTGCTCCCACCAAGCTGCCGACTCCGTATCTAGAAACCAAGCGGTCGTCTCGACCCACCTCTCCATAGGCAAGTTCCCCTGATTATGCAGCACCCGGAAAGTCTTCTCTATGTGTTCTAGCCAGCGCTCTGCGCTCTCGGGTCCCTCACTGCCCTTAAACTTATCCAACTTCAGATTGTACATGGTCTCCAGAGGAGTCCTCTGGGGAGGGCGCATCACTGCCTGAAGGGCTGTAGCAAAAGCTTCCCCCAACTGAGTAATATCGGGGAACATAGGCTCAGAAGAGCGACGGGGTTCCCGACGAGGCGGCATAGTTCTGACAGAAGACACCAAAATTATTAGAATACTCACAAGGACACAGGACTGCCAAACCTAGGCTCTGATACCAAACTGACACACCCCGACCGAGATCGGAGCGTGCTGGCCGTCACACAAAGGTGACGTAGCCATGTGCACGTGCGGAAGCTAAAGTAGTAATATAAAAGTATGAATAATTAAAAACTAGCATACAAGTACTAGAATGAGTGCTAGTTAGTGCGATACAAATTCAGAGCAGGTCTATAGCAGTCCAAATAAAACGACAACAGTAGTACGCCCGAAGGCGACCCTACACTGTGGAGTGTCTGTCAGAACGCCGAAAAGCTCACAAGGGAAACCACCGCAACGGCTAAGCAACTAGAACCTGGAGGGGCGCAAAACAAAAGCGTGAGTGGGCAAAAACAATTCTTTCTAAAACCATTTACAAAATACTTTCTAACCCCTCGCCGTAAAACCTGTATACTTCCCAGAAAATAAACATATATACGTATGTGTAAACATGCAAAACATGCTCAAGGGTATACCAATCATGCTCAAGATATGCCATGCCACAATCTCAAAGTGATATGCAAGTGCTCAGGTATAACCATATCAATATCATGTAATCTGGCAGCCGGAGTCACCTAACGTGACCTGTACGGCTGCATCTAGAGCTCAAATCTCAAACTCAATATCTAAACCTGCCCACGAGTCGGAACCACCTAAAGTGGTCTGTACGACAAGCCTGGGTGTAACATATATATACGCTCTAGTGCTACGATCACGTGAAGGCTGTGCGAATAATCGCGGGTCACCTACGAGTCGGAACCACCTATTGTGGTCTGTACGACAGGCCTATGCACCTAGCTTGGATCCAAGCTGAGCGTATGGTGCGGGAGGTGAACAACACGTGAAGGACTGTGCCCTACTCTGGGCGGGAGCACTAACACCAGGGGTGCAGGTTATGAGCTCTCTAAGCATCTCTAACCACTAATTAATGCAATCGTTAATTAACGCTTACCTGGCACTTACCTATGCCTCCACAGCACCCACATATAAATATGTATATGCATGCCACTACTAATAAATGTGATGATGCATAAACGATAATAATAACATGCATGGCATACGGCAAATAACCCTTTTTTAAATCAATTTCTGGGAATATAAATGTATATAGGTATATACGGAAAACAAAAGCCCACTCACTGGTATGTAGAAGGGTCGTATCCCCCCTGCCTCGCGTGTGCACGCTCGTCCTCTGGGTACGTGTCACCTAAATGCGAAACAACTATAAAAACGTTAACTTTAAAGCACATAACCCGTTTCTCGTAATAACTTCTCATACATTGCTCAAAATGGACAAATGAATATACCAACGTGCTCTACACAACCTCAGGATCACAACCATATTTTTAAAATAATTTTTGGACCCCGCACGCGCCCCCACGCGCCAGCACAGGCACGGACCTACGCGCCCCCCACGCGCGGCCACGTGCCAGGCACACTGACGGTGTCAACAGACGCCGTCAGGAATATTCCGTTAAACTGACGGAATATTCCGTCAAATCTAACCGGATACCGTCACTGCCGTTAGGAATATTCCGTCAAACTTGACGGAATATTCCCCTTTCTTCTCCGGCCTACCCTCGCCGGACTCCGGTCGCCGGAAACTGGGAAAAACTTTAAACTTACTAATCTCCTTCGTTTCTCAACCATTTTCTATGATTCTTGGACCAAAAGAAAGCCCTAGACTAGAAGAATCACGTTGGACCACTTTTAAAGGCTAAAAATTACGAAATCTTACCTGTGCAAACAACCAAAACCGGCCAACTTCGAGTAGGACGATTCCGACGTCCAATTTCGTCCAACGAAGCACTCCGAGGCTCCTTGGGACACCACCAAGCTACCTATGAGCTTAGAAATCCCAAAAACTCAACGTATAAATTTTGCATGAACAGTACATAAATCGGGGCTTGTGAATTCGACGTGAAAACGTTGAGGTTCCTACCTGAAAATGGTATGGTTGTGCTCGCCTCGACCTCACGAGTTGAATGGTGTCCTTAGTTTCCTCGATCTGTCACGGTTTGAGGGGTATGTGTGTTGGTCCGTACGTTTTTAGGAAGAAGAAGAAGGATAGAGGACTCGGGAGAGAGAGAAGACAGAGGGAGAGAGAGAAGGATAGTGTCTGTGTGTGTGTGGGATGTGTGAGGTTCCAAACACATGCCACAACACGACAAACAACCAAAACGTGACGAAAGCACACTAGGGGTAAAATCGTAATTTCATACGTACATTTCGGTATTTCCGGGACGGGATGTCACATTTGAAGTTATGGGTGATAAAATCCCACGAATTTGCATCAAATATACTTAGTTACCCCCCCCCCCCCCACACTTGATAAGTCTCATTTTGCACGCATTTATATATTCCTTATTTGGCGTCTTTGTGATGTTTTTAGATTAAACTAGTTGCATTTTACATTATTTGGTGTTAGTGTGCAGCCAAGGGTGAGTTTGGATCAATGAGAAGACAAATTGAGTAAAAACATTCCTTTTGGTAGCTGAGCATTACTCAAAACGTGGAAAGGATTCTAGGGATTTAAATTGAAGTCCAAATGAAGAACCTAGGAGACGTTTGAATGCTGGAATTTCAGGAAATGATGTGAAAATGTTAAGTGGTGCAATTCGGCCATTTTGAGTGATTCTAAACAAAAGAAGCATTGAAGTCAGATTAGGTGGTTTCAACACCAAAACATGCATTCACATGCATGTTCAAACACTTGGCCGAGCACTCTCATGCATTTCCAGCTCCCTTGTGCATTTACACATCCGAAACAAATCACCTTTGCACTTCCATTCCCATGTCCAGATTATTCTAACCAAGTTTCAGATTGTCCACTCCCTTGTGGCAGACTTTGCACATGTTTCTTGGATTAAATATCCACATACCTGCAGATTATGTCCATTCCTTGCATCCTTTATTCCAGAAATTCCATTTCATGCCATCATTTCAGAAATCCAACCCATTCCTTTGTCCATGCCGTGTGTTCTTCCCATTTTCAGACTTGTATAAACATTTTCTGGTGCTCCAATTGACCTTTGCAGGTTCCACTCCCTTGTGGCAGACTTTACACATGCATTTTGATTAAACAAAACACATACTTGCAGAGTTGTCCAAGCCATGCGTCCACTACACTCAGAAACCCATCATTCCATCTAAATTATGCTCTGCCATCTGAGTAAACAAAGGCTAGATCCAATCTGAATGTTGGGGGATCACACACACTCTATTTGGCTCCATTTTCTGTCCATCATACACACTAATCCGCACAGATTCTCTCCATTTTTTACTATGACATCACACATTCTTTTCCTTTCACAGAAACTGTCCATTATTCTCTCCCTTTTTCATCCGCAAGTTTTCCTCTTCATTTCAGTCCATTCTCTGTCCATTTCTGTCCTAAGGGCAGAAACCATTCAAACCAAACCAATCTACTTCATCCGCACCACATTTGGAGAAGCAACACCAAGGAACTCTTCAAGGATTTCAATATCAGTTTTGCTTCAAGGGTTCATTCTTATCAATTCTATGTTCATTCATGTTGTGTATGTTTATGTTAAATCTTTTGTAAACATGAATTGTAACTAATCCTCCTCTAGGGATTCGATGTAACCTTGCAAAGTTTGCCATGTAATTAAGTTAGAATGCTCATTTTGTCCATCTATTTCTTGTTTCATTTTCTGTTTTAATGGTGACTTAGTATGTTGATTTTAATGTTTGATCATCATTTGAATTAATCACTAAGTTGTGTAGCCAAGATTAAAGCACACATCATGCATAATCTTGGTAGATATGTGAATGAATGAAGGGAGTGTTTAGCACACATCCTGCCGAATTACTCCCTTTGGTTTTATGAAAGTTTCTTGTACATTACATAATCTTGATTATGAACCAAAGTTGCACATCACAATTAGGTTCATGATTAGAGACATTTGATCAAATCCACACATCATATGGTTGATCATATCCAAGTGAAACAAACTCAAGAAATAGGTAGATGAATGAGTATAAACTAACTTGACAAACATGGACTTAGTTGAGCAATGGTGAAATCGAATCCCTAGTTTCATTTCCATTGATACTATCCCATTACATTAGTTGTTGATTCATTTATTTGTGTTTATTTCATATTCTCATGCTTTCAAGTTACAAAAACAAATCTGTTTATTTAGACTAGTTTGATTCATTTCCAAATCTGCCTAGTTTGTTTAGTTTGATTCATTTCTTAGAGTTCTTGCAAAACAAGTGATTACATAGGTCCAATTAGTCCCTGTGGATTCGACACCCTTACTTGTGCCATTATATTAAACATATAGCATTAGGAAGGAATATTACATCAACAACACTTAAATCAAACATTGTCCTCAATGTTTTAAGCATAGATTCACACAAAACATAAGTAAACACACAAAAAGCACTTAAGCATACTAAACATGGCAGAATGTAATTAATAAAGAGAAGAGTTTAGGGACGCAAATCTGGTTATGGAGTGTAAATTCCCTCTTCTCCTTGGTGATTGCATTGAGGCTTTGATCTTTGTGATTCCACAGGCTTACTCTTGAACTGGTTTCCCCGCATCATTGATTTTCCTTTGTGCTACTCTTGAACTGGGCAGCAGGATTCTTTTGGTCTTCCCCGAAGGTCTGAGCTTACTCCTTTGGTCTGTTTCTTTGTTCAATCTTTCCAATTCGTATTGAAAAGGGTTGGAGGATAACTCAGCCTAAGTTTGTCTCCACATGCTGATGCGAGAATTTTACGCACACAAATTAAACCCTCTTTTTATCAATTGTAGTGAAGAATGTAAGTAGGGATCGTTCTGGACCGGGGATTAGGAGGGATTGTTAATCACTTGGAAACTGACTCAAATATGTAAAAACAAGTTTAAAACACTATACTAGACTCAAAGAATGCAAAACTAAACTTTAAAACACCAAAACAAACCAAAAGACTCAAAACAGCACCAAAACACTCAAAACTGCCTTAAAAACACAATCTGGGCAGTTTTGAACACTAGACACAACTTTGGACGAAAATTGGTTTTAACTTGACCTAAGACACTTAAAAACACAAATTAAAGTGATTTCTAACTACTATGACTCAACAAAGTAAAGGGGGATTAGTTTTGGACGAATTTAAAAACAAAACAAACTTTTTAAATTAGAACAGATTGTAAAACGAATTTGATGGAATTGAATGGATGGGAAGCTAGCTAGGGGGTTCATCTCCACACATGTTATACTTGCATATAAAACGATTTCCAATTGCTTTTCAATAACCCATGAATTCTGAACGCCCCAAGTTAATTAGGTTCGCTTAAATTAACCTTCAGATTTTCCTAACGTTATTGAATTGGATGATTGCATACGACAACCCAAAACATTCCCCACAAGTCCCCTACATGATTGCATAATAGAGATACAAGCAAGAATCATTAAGTTCTATGAAAACCATAAGCATTGACGAAGCACTTGTTACTATGATTGCATGAAACTTATGCCAAGAATTTACTTAACGCGATTGAGATCATCAACCTTTACTACTTGTGAATATAATTCCATAACGATTAGGTGAAATTTCCTTATATCCTAGCATCCAATTTATGCATGATAATTAAGCGTGCACTCTCAACCAACACACACAAATCAATGTAATTCACATAGATAAGTAAATTGAATTCACAACTTATGAAACGCAATTAGAAGTAATCAAATCATATAGCAAGTATGTTCATGGTTTCGAATCCCCCCCTAGCCAAGGGGGGGTTTAGTTCCTCATACGCACAAAACAAAGAGAATTGAAATTAAACATTGAATTCAAAGGAAAAGAAACACCTAGAAATTCCAGCGACGCGAACTTGAATTGCATGAACTTCCGAGCTTCCTTCTCCTCCTCCTTGGTGCGGCAAAGGTCTAGGGACAGGTTTTAGGGCCTTAGGTGCATGGATGCATGGTCATGGAGGGATGTAGTAGTGTTTAGGGGAAGGGGATGGTGCGGCAAAGCTTAAAACTAAGGAGAAAGGTGTTTGGTGGCTGCGGCAAGGGTGTGGAGAGGGTTGGACGAATTTCTGGAATTAATGAATGTGTATGAGAGGTGGTGGTCTGATCTAGGGGTTAATATGAGTATATATAGGCACTTAAAACCCTAGGGTAATCAGATATGGACTTGAATAACCCAAATCCACAAGGAAATAGGCTTAGAAATCAGAAATAGAAAGGGATAATGCTTCCTAGGTGCAGCAGGTAAGGAGATAAGGTGATAAGGCTTCTAGAATGCCTTGCAAGGCAAGGGAAATCAGCTTTCTAGAAGGATTTGGGGCGCCACTTTTGTAGGAGATAAGATAAGGTTCCTAGAATCATGTTTTAAGGGCCAAATTTGTAGGGAAAAAGAGATAAGGGTGCAGCACCTTTGTAGGGATAATGTTAGGGCTTCTAGAAAGCCTAAAAACAAAGGGGATTTGGATAAAACCCACGGCAAAGATAGGATAAGGCATCTAAGGCTTCTAGAAACCCTCCAAGATAAGGTAAAGTGCATGGCATCCCTATAAGATTAGGATAAGGTGTCCTAAAGTGTTTAGGACTCCTCTTTGTGGCTGAAAACCTTGTGCATTAGGATTAGGAAAGCTAATCCTTCTTCATCTTGGAATTCTTCTCCTTCTTGGACTTGGAAAGCTTCTTTGTTGCTTCACTTGAGACCATATGGATTTTGACTTTCCTTCATCAAGTAGGAAACCTTATTTGAGTAGGAATCCTAATTCAACTAGGAAACCCATTTTAACTAGGAATCCTAATTCAACTAGGAAACCCATCTTAACTAGGAATCCTAATTCAACTAGGAAACCATCTTCCATTTAGGGACTTTCCTACTTCAACTAGGAAACCTTGCTCAAGTAGGAATCATCATCTTCAAGTCTTCAATTTCGTCCATCCTCTTGGCTCCAAGCATATGATGTCCATTCCAAGCTCTAATTTGCTCCAAAAGGCTCCAAAATGCATCCTTTTGCATACTTTGCCCTTAAAACCTGAAAACACATAGAACTAGCTTAAAAGACTACTTTACTAAGGAAAAACACTATAAATGCACAAAAACAAGCTAAACTAAGGTGCGTAAATATGCTCCTATCAAATTCCCCCACACTTAGCTTTTGCTAGTCCTCGAGCAAAACAAAATGAAACAAAGTAAATAACGAAGTAAAACGCAACCTACACCTTCCAACAATCGCCTCAGGGATTTCCAATGCACATGACATGTTAAAAATCATCATTCCCACAGATTTTAGCCATCTTTACGCTTAAGCATTTACTTAATCATGGTCACTACTCATTAGTTCACAAATAACCAATTACAACATGATTTTGAATGTAGTAACATGCCTTAGAGAATTTCCTCAATTCCTTACTAGATATGCACTCAATTTTCACACAGATTTTCTGACTCCACACCCTACACTAATTATATGTGAGAAGATTGATGTAAATATAAAAACGAATGCTCACATATATGTATGACAAAGAAAGCACTTTTCCGAAGTTAATAACATGTTTAGATATGATCTCATGAATGGAACGTTACTACTTAGATGCGAGAACCAGTGACACCATATTCTCGTACCAATTTTAAACTCCACAAATTGAAACACATAACACTCAAGATTAAAGTCAAGGGTTGTAACGGGGCTAGGGGTATTGGCTAACAAAGAAAGGTAAAGGATAAAACAACCGTTCTATAAACAATAGTAAGCAAAGCAATGAACTTGATACTTAGAATTCACTTTAGAGTGCAGAAAATAACTTTAAACACAAAGGGGAATACACGTGCATACTTAGGGTCAAATGCAACGTTTTGGACCCTTTCTTCAATAACCAACAACTTAGAGCTCATTTTATGCTCTTCCAACTCCTTTTCATACTTTTCACAACTTTTTCTTTTTTCCTTTCTATTTTCCACGAATTTTTTTTCTCTTTTTTTTTTTTTTCTTTTTTCTTTTTCTTTTTCTTTGCCGTGCCTCATTCAAGACTTTGGCACACCCATATATCAAGAATCCATCCCCCACACTTGTTTTCTGCAATGCAATGATCAAAAGGAATTCATCTTTGAGTTATGCTTTTACTATGCTTCAAGAACAAAGGTATGGGTGGTCCTACTCTAGGCTAGGTGAGGATAATTGTGGGTTAACAAAGAAACTAGGCTACACAAGGCTCAACGGGGTTAAACCTACAAAAACACATGCATGGAATGATGGCTTTTTGGCTATGGTGGTAACTACTAACTTCATCTTGAATACGTGTTATGCAATTCAATAACATGTTTTGAATGAAATTGGCATGAGTTCTAGTATTTGGAACTAAATGATGAAACGCCTTCTAAGTAGTAACCAAGCAAAGAAAAATGAGATCATGCAACGACTTTTAGAAAACAAGAATGCACAGATTTTAACTCTCCAAATAAACGTTTAGGCTCAAGTCTCACAAGGTTGTAGCATTTGTTTGAGTTCCTTCCTTCAAGCATGTTACAAAAACTAATTTTTTTTTTCTTTTCGATTACATGCGAAGTCATAAGTTATAACCACAACCAAGCATAAACAAAGAGTAAATCAAACTTTCATCCATGTTAATCATTCTTTTTAACAGTCATGCAATTACAAACTGAATCCTCATCATTGTGTTGGAAGGTACCCTAAGACACATACAAACACACAAAAACAACTTAAAAACAACTCTTTTTGGGTTTTCAAAACAATTTTTTCAATTTTTTCTGGGATTTTCGGATTTTTAGAACAACAAACTCTAAAACACTCTAAAACGGCTTAAAAACACTTAAAAACAGCAAGAAACAACATTTGAAATTATGGGTGACAAAACCCTACGAATTTGCATCAAAACACTTTGGTTACCCCCCCACACTTAAATCAAACATTGTCCTCAATGTTTTAAGCATAGACTCACACAAATAACAAACAAACAAACAAAACAACATGTAACAACCTAACATGGCAGAAACGAAATAGCAACAAAGAGAAGAGTTTAGGAACGCAAATCTGGAATTGGAGTGCTTTCTCGGTCTTCCTTTGTTGAATGCATGGGTTGCCTCCCAAGTAGCGCTTGCTTTAACGTCGTACAGCCGGACGAACATGCTTCTTAGCCTCACTTAGAGCCCATGGCATGGAGTGTATGGTCCTCCACAACTTGCCCTTCAACACTTTCGTCATATGGCTCTATGAATGGGAGGGGATAGTGATACTCCCTAATGGTGGTATTTTGGTTCCTATAGTCCATGTAGACGCTCCCACCACCTTGAAATCGATTTGGAACCTGCACCAAAGAAGGTAATAACCTATTAGTTGAAATGGGAATTGGAATTGGGATTGGAGACTTACTAGGATGTTGTGGCAAAGGCTCAAAATCGGCAGCCCTATCAACAATGTCACCATGGCTACTTTCGGCCATGTTGGGTGGTTGTAGGGCAATCACTCCAAGTTCTTCTCCAATGGTGGTTCTTGATACATCCTTCTTGATAAGTGTGGATCCTTTCGGCCCTATATCCTTATGCACATGTATGACAAAACAAGAATGACTATCATTAGGATTCTTAATAGAGTCATAAACATTGAATTTAATTATATCACCACCAAACTCCATTGTTAGTGCTCCTTTGGCCACATCAATCTTTGTTTGGGCTGTTTTCATGAACGGTCTTCCAAGTAGGAGTGGCAAGGGTGGAGAATGAACCGAATCGTCCATTTCAAGCACATAAAAATCCGCCGGGAATATCAAGTTATTCACCTGCACTAAAACATCTTCCAAAACTCCCTTTGGATAGGCATTAGATCTATCGGCCAATTGAATAATCACACCATCATTTTTCAATTCACCAAGGTTCATTGAAGCATAAATAGAGTAGGGCATGACGTTAATTGAAGCCCCTAAGTCTAACATAGCATTTTCAAACTTAGTTTGACCAATAATACAAGGAATTGTAAAGCTACCTGGATCCTTGCATTTTGGTGGTAACTTCCTTTGTAAAACAGCGGAAACGTTTTCACTTACCCGTACTACCTCTTTATGTGACGCCCTCTTCCTCGTAGTGCACAATTCCTTCAAGAACTTAGCGTATTTGGGCACTTGCTTTATTGCATCCAAAAGGGGGATATTGACTTGAACTTTCCGAAACGTCTCCAAAATGTCCTTTTCCGCTTCTTCTTTCTTTGTTTGCTTAAACCTACTAGGAAAAGGAACATTCGCAGGAAAATCATTAGTAGGAACCGAACTTGACACGTTTTTACCTTTATTGGATGAATTGGGCGACTTGGGATCACTTGGAACTTGCGGCACATTTGGTTCCACCTTGGCCGTGAGTGGCCTTTGCTCCTCCTCTTCAATTCTCAACTCGTCCTCCTCGTTGGAACGTGATTTGGATGGGTTGAGGTCAGATCCGACTTGCTTTCCACTTCGCAAATGCATAGCTTTTGCAGATTCGAATCCACCTTTCGGATTGACCACCGTTGAGCTAGGCAACCTTCCTTGCTCACGAAATTGCCCCATGAACTCGGCAATCTGTCCCACTTGCTTCTCCAAGTTGTCCACCCTCTTGTCTTGGATTTGTCTCTCTTTGTTTTGAGTTTGGACTTCCTGCGTCAAAGTAGTGAGTAATTGAAAAATCTTATCATTATCACTTGAATTACCTACATTGCTTTGGGCAGGTTGTGCTTGGGCTTGTGGTGGTGCCAACGGCTTTTGATAAAAACCCGGGGGTTGTTGCCTAAATCCGCTTTGTTGTTGACCTTGTTGGGGGTCTCGCCATTTGAAATTCGGATGATCACGCCAACCGGGATTGTAAGTATTAGAAAACGGATCACCACGTGTTTGGTATTGGTTGCCATATCCCACGGCATTGAGTGTCTCCCACCCTCCATTCTCGATCAATTGTGGGCACTTGTCCGTAGGGTGTCCTTGCATGGAGCATACGCCACAAGAAGCTATGGTTTTGACTTTTGGACCTTCCACCACCTGAGAAAGCAACGTAGTAAGGTTAGCCATTTGATTTTGAAGTTCGGTTATGGTACTTACCTCATTGACTTGGTGTTGCCGTGGGGTACTCCTCTGTCCAACGCCTTCGTATTGTTGAGCATTCAATGCTCGATTAGCAATCAAGGTCTTTGCAGCCGTGGGGGTCTTGTCCACCAATGCTCCTCCCGCTGAGGCATCTAGCATTTGACGTTCAATAGGTAGAAGTCCCTCGTAAAAGTATTGTAGAAGTAGTTCCTCCTTCATTTGATGCTGTGGACATGAAGCAACAAGAGATTTAAAACGTTCATAATAAGTAGGAAAGGATTCACCTTCATCTTGTTGAATTCCACTTATCCTTTTTCGTAGGAGGATGACTCGAGAAGTTGGGAAAAACTTCTCCAAGTAAGCTCGTTTCATGCTCTCCCATGATGTGACCGTTCCGGGAGCCAATTCGTACAACCAATCTTTCGCTTTCTCTTGGAGAGAAAAGGGAAAGGCCTTCATCTTCAAGATGCTCTCATCCACGTTCACCGGAGTCATGCTTGAGCAAACGACTTCAAACTCCTTCAAGTGCTTGTTCGGATCTTCCATGGACAGCCCATGGTACTTCGGAATGTGATGTAACAGGCTTGACTTCAATTCGAACTCGGCAGTCTTGTCTTGAGCTGCCCTTGGGTATTGGATGCACAAGGGTGCGGCATTGGCCAATCCCGAAGCGGAAAGCTCCTTGATTGTTCGGTTGTCCGCTGCCATGTCTTCCACTTCTTCCTCAAATTCAGAAACGGACTCGGAACTTGCACTTGATTCACTAGGTTCCGGGTTCTTCCTCTTACGTCTCAACTCACGCTCAAAATCGTCGTCAAAGTCTAAAATATGTTCGTGAACCGGATTAGAACTCCGAGTCATAAACAAGTACCTAAAACAAGAAACAAAATAACATAAGAATCAGATCTAATAAGAAAAACGAAAATAACAATCCAAGGGATTAGCAAAGTTGCTAATCCCCGGCAACGGCGCCAAAATTTGATGCGAGAATTTTACGCACACAAATTAAACCCTCTTTTTATCAATTGTAGTGAAGAATGTAAGTAGGGATCGTTCTGGACCGGGGATTAGGAGGGATTGTTAATCACTTGGAAACTGACTCAAATATGTAAAAACAAGTTTAAAACACTATACTAGACTCAAAGAATGCAAAACTAAACTTTAAAACACCAAAACAAACCAAAAGACTCAAAACAGCACCAAAACACTCAAAACTGCCTTAAAAACACAATCTGGGCAGTTTTGAACACTAGACACAACTTTGGACGAAAATTGGTTTTAACTTGACCTAAGACACTTAAAAATACAAATTAAAGTGATTTCTAACTACTATGACTCAACAAAGTAAAGGGGGATTAGTTTTGGACGAATTTAAAAACAAAACAAACTTTTTAAATTAGAACAGATTGTAAAACGAATTTGATGGAATTGAATGGATGGGAAGCTAGCTAGGGGGTTCATCTCCACACATGTT
The DNA here is from genome assembly GCF_963583255.1 of Pyrus communis. NCBI lineage: Eukaryota > Viridiplantae > Streptophyta > Magnoliopsida > Rosales > Rosaceae > Pyrus > Pyrus communis. The sequence continues at coordinate 24,744,609 of NC_084804.1, forward strand.
ATACTTGCATATAAAACGATTTCCAATTGCTTTTCAATAACCCATGAATTCTGAACGCCCCAAGTTAATTAGGTTCGCTTAAATTAACGTTCAGATTTTCCTAACGTTATTGAATTGGATGATTGCATACGACAACCCAAAACATTCCCCACAAGTCCCCTACATGATTGCATAATAGAGATACAAGCAAGAATCATTAAGTTCTATGAAAACCATAAGCATTGACGAAGCACTTGTTACTATGATTGCATGAAACTTATGCCAAGAATTTACTTAACGCGATTGAGATCATCAACCTTTACTACTTGTGAATATAATTCCATAACGATTAGGTGAAATTTCCTTATATCCTAGCATCCAATTTATGCATGATAATTAAGCGTGCACTCTCAACCAACACACACAAATCAATGTAATTCACATAGATAAGTAAATTGAATTCACAACTTATGAAACGCAATTAGAAGTAATCAAATCATATAGCAAGTATGTTCATGGTTTCGAATCCCCCCCTAGCCAAGGGGGGGTTTAGTTCCTCATACGCACAAAACAAAGAGAATTGAAATTAAACATTGAATTCAAAGGAAAAGAAACACCTAGAAATTCCAGCGACGCGAACTTGAATTGCATGAACTTCCGAGCTTCCTTCTCCTCCTCCTTGGTGCGGCAAAGGTCTAGGGACAGGTTTTAGGGCCTTAGGTGCATGGATGCATGGTCATGGAGGGATGTAGTAGTGTTTAGGGGAAGGGGATGGTGCGGCAAAGCTTAAAACTAAGGAGAAAGGTGTTTGGTGGCTGCGGCAAGGGTGTGGAGAGGGTTGGACGAATTTCTGGAATTAATGAATGTGTATGAGAGGTGGTGGTCTGATCTAGGGGTTAATATGAGTATATATAGGCACTTAAAACCCTAGGGTAATCAGATATGGACTTGAATAACCCAAATCCACAAGGAAATAGGCTTAGAAATCAGAAATAGAAAGGGATAATGCTTCCTAGGTGCAGCAGGTAAGGAGATAAGGTGATAAGGCTTCTAGAATGCCTTGCAAGGCAAGGGAAATCAGCTTTCTAGAAGGATTTGGGGCGCCACTTTTGTAGGAGATAAGATAAGGTTCCTAGAATCATGTTTTAAGGGCCAAATTTGTAGGGAAAAAGAGATAAGGGTGCAGCACCTTTGTAGGGATAATGTTAGGGCTTCTAGAAAGCCTAAAAACAAAGGGGATTTGGATAAAACCCACGGCAAAGATAGGATAAGGCATCTAAGGCTTCTAGAAACCCTCCAAGATAAGGTAAAGTGCATGGCATCCCTATAAGATTAGGATAAGGTGTCCTAAAGTGTTTAGGACTCCTCTTTGTGGCTGAAAACCTTGTGCATTAGGATTAGGAAAGCTAATCCTTCTTCATCTTGGAATTCTTCTCCTTCTTGGACTTGGAAAGCTTCTTTGTTGCTTCACTTGAGACCATATGGATTTTGACTTTCCTTCATCAAGTAGGAAACCTTATTTGAGTAGGAATCTTCATTCTTCTAGGAATCCTAATTCAACTAGGAAACCCATTTTAACTAGGAATCCTAATTCAACTAGGAAACCCATCTTAACTAGGAATCCTAATTCAACTAGGAAACCATCTTCCATTTAGGGACTTTCCTACTTCAACTAGGAAACCTTGCTCAAGTAGGAATCATCATCTTCAAGTCTTCAATTTCGTCCATCCTCTTGGCTCCAAGCATATGATGTCCATTCCAAGCTCTAATTTGCTCCAAAAGGCTCCAAAATGCATCATTTTGCATACTTTGCCCTTAAAACCTGAAAACACATAGAACTAGCTTAAAAGACTACTTTACTAAGGAAAAACACTATAAATGCACAAAAACAAGCTAAACTAAGGTGCGTAAATATGCTCCTATCACATGCTTCAATGTATCATTTTCACTTGCCTTACTCGCTCCCCTTTGCAGAAGTGGTCCCTTCTCGGGAAGTGTATCAACCGTTGAAGATGACTACTCGAGAGCAACGCTAGGTAAGCAATCAGGAATACATTCCAGGCAGTTGGATCCAGATCGGAAGACTGACTCCAAGTGCCGGCTGATTGCTTCTTTTACTTTGCCATGCGAGTAAGAACAAGGACAAAGAAAAAGACAGGGAAAGAGCATGATATGAGATACTTTTGCTTTTGACCTTGATGATATGAGATACCTTTGCTTTTGAAGAAGCGGTGAATGAATCAGCATACTTCAATCCGCCGTTTCCTCCTGGGTCATCTGTACTCCAGGCATCTGGTATCATCTTTGGGGAAGAAGAAAGAATTGAGTATTTCGAAAGGCTTTGCTGGGAGTGCGCCCTCAGAGGTGAGGGAGAGTTGGGCATTTTCTTCAGGTTTGCCTTGCCATAAAAGACGAAGGTCGACATATATAGAGATAATATCCAGTGGTGGTACTGTTCTTTTACCCTTGTCGACAAATGTCTCTTCGATATCTGAACGACGCCTCTTCGATTTCTGAGCAGGCGCCCCTTCGATTTCTGAACGACGCCTCTTTGCTTTCTGAACGACACGTAGTAGTGCGGATGCGGCTCCTTTTGACAAAGCTGCACGCGTTTTCTGAAAAGCAGAGAAAGCGTCGCCGAACTTTGCGCTTGTCGGCTAAAGATGTGTAGTTGCGATGATGGCCTCCACGTGTTGTCTGAAAAGAAGAAATCTTTTGACAAAGTTGAACACGTCTTCTGAAAAGCCGAGAAAGCGTCGCCAAAATTACGCCGGAAATTCCGGCTTTTTGAATAGGTGGACGCGTCGCCTTGGCTTTTTATAGAGGTATCGATCACCGCCAACAAAAACACTCTGAAGATTTCCCATTCTTGAAAATCGACTCCGGCCCTTTGAAATTTAACTCCATCCCTTCTCTTTGAACACTTTTGAAAAATGGCAAACTCATCGAACCTTAGCTTGGAATTGAGCCTTAGCAGTGATACGGGCGCGCCGCGTGATAGGAGCATATTCATGCGACTTAAATGGCTTGTTCTCGTGCATTTACGTTATGTTTCTTTAGTTATTTTAGTCCTTTAAGCTATTTTCGTGTGTTTGTAGGTCCAAAGGGCTAAAGGAGCAAAAAGATGCATTTTGGAGACTTTTGGAGCACTTTTGGGCTAAGGATGGATAGCTTATGCTTGGCGCCAAAATGTTGGACGAAATTGAAGACCAAAGTGTTGGAACTTTGTTCCCTTTAGTTTTAGGACATTTAAACCTTTCCAATTCCCTTATGCCGTGCATCTCCACCTTTCTCCCAAAACCATACACATGCTCCCATTACTTATCATAATCACATATCATATCACTTATCATTCACCACTTATCATTCATCACTTATCATTCACCACTTATCACTTATCATATCATTCACCACTTATCATTCATCACTTATCATTCACCACTTATCACTTATTATATCATTCACCACTTATCATTCATCAAACACATGCATTCACATGTTTTCACAATCTGCCATCATTCCAACCAAAACCGTGCACATGCTATCACCATGCATTCACATGCACTTGTTCCTCCATCATTCCATCCTTTAAAACATTGCACATGCACTTTAATCATTCAACACATGCATCCATAATCATTTCTACAACCTTGCCGTGCACTCCTATCCCATTTCAGATTGCATTTCATTCATTTCACATGAGTTCCATCCTTTAATTCACTCACACACACTCATAATCATTCACATTTTGCAATCACATGCACTTCCTTTAATTAATTCATCCTAGCTGTCAAAGCACATATACACTCACCCTAATCATTCACATAACTTTAATTCACATGCAAACACATTGCATTACCATTCACCACAGAAAAACACCATCATTGCCGAGCCTAATTCCCTTTGCATCCATTGCACATGCATTCATCATCATCACTCTAGTTTTAATTCACATGCATTTCAGATTGCATTCCATTCATTCCACCCTTTAATCACATGCATTCCATCTTTGTTCCAGCAACCCACATGCACAATCCACTCCACAAACATCCCATGCCGTGCACATTCAAACACTTTCACATGCATCTTGGCAGATTTCACATGCACACACAAGCATTAGCACATGCAACCTAGCTGTCATGTTCCCCCCATTTCACCTATAAATACTCATTCATTCATTCTCATTCATTCACAATTCATTTCACAACAGAAATTGGTCCCTTGGGGCCGTGCCCTTCACAAAGTCCATCCATTCCATTCATAAATCCTTCCACATTTCAGAATGTAGACATCAAAACTCTTTTGTGCCGTGCCCTCCCTTAGAATCCAAACACCATCCTTCCATATTCCACCACTCCTCTTCCATTCCTCCACCACTCCCCAAACCATTCACACCATCAAACTATCCCTAGACCTTGTGCTACAACGAAGAGGAAGAGAAGAGTGCCTAAACGTTCATACAATTCAAGTTTGAGTTGTTGGAATGTTTAGGTGTTTCTTTGATTTCAATGTTTAATTTCAATGCTCTTTGTTTTGTACGAATGAGGAATGGAAGATAAGAGGGCCTAAACGTTCATACAATTCAAGTTTGAGTTGTTGGAATGTTTAGGTGTTTCTTTGATTCTCTTTGTTTTGTACCATGAGGAACTAAACCCCCCTTGGTTAGGGGGTGATTCGAATATATGTTTATGCTTGCATTTTGATTTGAATACTTCTAATTGCGTTTCATAAGTTGTGGATTCAATTTGTTTAACCGTTTGATTGATAACTTATTTATGTATGTTTATTGAGAATGCGTGATGCAAAATATATTAAGCACACAAATTAAACCCTCTTCTGACAATTGTAGCAAAGTATGTAAGTAGGGATCGTTCAAAACCGGGGATTAGGAGGGATTGCTAAACTCTTGAAAACTGACCTAAGAACTCCAAAACAAAGTTAAAAACACTAATTTGGACTCAAAGAATGAAAAACCAAAGTTAAAACACTAAAACAAAACAAAAACTCAAAACAGCAACTAGAAGACTCAAAACTGCCTAAAAACCACTTTCTGGGCAGTTTTGAGCACCTACACTAATTTGGACGAAATTGGTTGAAAACTTGACTCAAAACACTTAAAACATGAACCAAAACAATTTCTAACTAAATTGAGACTTCAAAGTTAAGGGGGATTTGATTTGGACGAAATTAAAGTTGAGAAAACAGATTGCAAAGTAAAACTGATTTTGAAATGTTTTTGGGGTTTTTAATGGATGATGGACTAGTTAGGGGTTCTTTCTCCACACATGACAAGTATGCAAATGACTCGATTTCCAGTTATTCCTTCATAGAATTATGAATGACAATGCCCCAAATTAACCGTGACATCACTAGTTAATTCTCAAGTTTTCCTTGTGTTATTGAATTGGATGACATCATACGACAACCCAAAGCATTCTTCAAAAGTTCCTTACATGACATCATAATAAAGATACAATCAAAGATCATTACGTTCAATGAAAACTATAAGCATTGACAAAGCACTTGTGACTATGACATCATGACACTTATGCTAGGAATTGAACTTAACGCGATTGTGACTAGCAACCTTCACTACTTGTAAATATAAGTGTGTGACAATTATGTGAAACAAACTTATATTCTAGCATCATATTCATGCAAGCCAATTAAGTGTCGACCCCTAATTAACAAACACAAATACGTTATTACTCGCACAGTTAAGCCAATTGCATTCACGATTCAAGAACTCATAACTGGAATTTATCAAATCAACTTGCACACATAGTTATGGCTTCGAAATCACCCCTAACCAATAGGGGTTTAGCCACTCATGTTCATAGCAAAATGAAAGGAAAATAAATTAAACATTGAAATCATAAAACGAATTACACCTAGAATGCACCAACGACGAAGCTTGAGCATCCAAGAGTCTTTCCTTCTTTCTCCTTGCTACGGCACAAAGGTGGATGGGATGGTTGGGATGTGTTTTAGGATCAGGGATTATGGAATTGGATGGAGGACGGGCACGGCAAGGTGTAGTGTTTGGCTGGAATTGTGTTTCTAGGATTTTCGGATGTGTAGAGTGGTGTGGCTAGATGAATGGACGAAAATTGGGTGAATGAGTGATCCCCCAAAGTGCCTTGCTGCAAAGCCTTATTTATAGGGCTAGGAAAGGTTTTGAACTTAGTTGAAACCAAAAGGTTTTTTGTACCAGAAATTCTATACATGAAACACTTAAAGGATATATGTGTGTAGCTTGGACAAGGTAGGAGACAAGATAGGACGGCTAGGAGACAAGGTAGGACGGCTAGTGACGGCTAGGAGACAAGGTAGGACGGCTAGGAGACAAGCTAGGACGGCTAGGAGACAAGGTAGGACGGCTAGTGACAAGCTAGGACGGCTAGTGGCAAGCTAGGACGGCTAGTAGACAAGGTAGGACGGCTAGTGACAAGGCAGGACGGCTAGTGACAAGCTAGGACGGCTAGGAGACAAGCTAGGACGGCTAGGAGACAAGCTAGAAATTAGGCACCATGTGTGAATAGATAAAGCCTTCTAGAAATAAGGTTTTTTTTTAGGCCCCCTTGCAGCTCCCTAACTGAATTCAAGCCTTCAAATTCGTCCATCCTCATGCCTCCATGCTTGCACTATCCAATCTTGGCCCAAAAATGCTCTAGAATGCTCCAAATTGCTTCTTTTTGCATACTTTGACACTAAAACCTGAAATTGCACGAAAATGACTTTAAACACTTAAACTAACTAAGGAAAAACAACATAAATGCATGAGAATAAGCCAATTAAGTCGCATAAAAATGCTCCTATCAAATTCCCCCACACTTAGCTTTTGCTAGTCCTCGAGCAAAACAAAGAAATAAAACAAGACAAAACAAACAAACATAATCTAAACCTTCCAACGTTTGCCTCAGGGATTTCCAATGCACATGACATGTTAAAGATTATCATTCCCACAGATTTGAGTCAATTTAACACTTAAGCACATGCTTAATCATAGTCACTACTTACTAGTTCACAATTAACCAATTAAAACAATGTTTTGAATGTAGTAACATGCCTTAGAGAATTCCTTCTATCCTTAATAGATTTGCACTCTATTTTCACTCAGATTTTCTAACTACACACCCTATACTAGTTATATGTGAGAGAATTGATGTAGATATAAAAACGAATGCTCACATATATGTATCACAAAGAACGCAATTTTCGGAGTTAATAGGCATGTTTAGATATGATCTCATGAATGGAATGCTACTACTTAGATGCGAGAACCAGTGACACCATATGCTCATACCAAATTCAAACTCAACAAATTGAAACACATAACACTCAAGATAGAAGTTTAAGGGTTGCAATGGGGCTTGGGGTATTGGTTAACAAAGAAAGGATAGGGAAAACAAACGTTACTTCAAGCATTAGTAAGCAAAGTAATGAAATTAAGACTTAGAATTCACTTAGTTTGCAGAAATTAACTTAAAAACACAAGGGGAAGACTTTAAACAACTTCTTGGGGCCGAATTCAACTTTTTGGACCCTTTCTTCAACAAACAACACCTTGGAACTCTTTTTCTCATGTTGTTCAACTCTTTTCATACCTTTTTTTTTTTTTTTTTTTTTACGAATTTTTCTTTTCTTTTCTTTCTACTTCCCCCACACTTGGTTTCTGCCATAAAGGAATTCCATTTGAATCATGCTTACTATACTTTAAGAACGAGGGTATGGATAGTCCTAATCTAGGCTAGGTGAGGGTAATGTGGGTTAACAAAGAAAAGGCTAAACAAGGCTCAATGGGGTTAACACCTAAACATATAATGGAGTAGGGCACACGGCTTTTTGGCTAAAGTGGTGGTCACTACACAACTTCATCTTGAAAATGTGTTATGCTAATCAATACCATGCTTTGAATGAAATGGGCATGACTTCTAGTGTTTGGAACTAAATGATGAAACGCCTTCTAAGTAGCAACCAAGCAAAGAATAATGAGATCATGCAACGATTTTAGAAAACAAAGAATGCACAGATTTTAACTCTCCAAATAAACGTTTAGGTTCAAGTCTCACAAGGTTGTAGCGTTAATTTGAGTTCCTTCCTTCAAGCATGTTACAAAAACTGATTTTTTTCTTTTATGATTGCATGTGAATTCATAAGTTATAACCACAACCAAGCATAAACATAGAGTAAATCAAACTTTCATCCATGTTAATCACTCTCTTTAACATCCATGTATTTAAAAACCAAATCCTCATCATTGTGTTGGAAGGTACCCTATGACACAAACAAACACACAAAAACAACTCTTTTTTGGGTTTTTTAAAACAAATTTTTCAAATTTTTCTTTGATTTTCGGATTTTTACTTCAAAACATACTAAAACACACCAAAACTGCTTAAAAACACTTAAAAACAGCAAGGAACAAGTTTTGAAATAATGGGTGATAAAATCCCACGAATTTGCATGAAAAACACTTAGTTACCCCCCCCCCCCCCACACTTAAATCAAACATTGTCCTTAATGTTTTAAGCATAGAATCACACAAAGAAACACACAAACAGCAAGTAAAACAACTAAATAGGCAGATTAGAAAGAATCAACAAAGAGAAGGGTTTAGGAACGCAAATCTGGAATTGGAGTGCTTTCTAGGTCTTCCTTTGTTGAATGGCATGGGTTGCCTCCCAAGTAGCGCTTTCTTTAACGTCTTGCAGCCGGACGAAGAACACGTTCAGGCACCATTGGTGCCCACGGCATGGAGTGAGATCTCCTCCACAACCTGCCCCACGACATTCTCATAATATGGCTTTAATCTATGTCCGTTGACCTTGAATTCCACCCCATTCCTTAAGCTTTGGACTTGAACTGCACCATGTGGAAAAACATTAGTAACAACAAAAGGTCCAATCCATTTAGAACGTAACTTTCCGGGAAATAAACGTAGACGAGAATTAAAAAGTAAAACTTTCTGCCCAATTGTGAAGGTTTTGCCCCTAATCATCTTGTCATGAAACGCCTTTGTCTTTTTCTTGTAAATGCGGGCATTCTCGTAGGCTTCATTCCTTAGTTCCTCAAGCTCATTCAATTGGAGCTTCCGATGTATTCCAGCAGCATCTAAGTCCAAATTGAACATTTTGATGGCCCAATGTGCCTTATGCTCTAGCTCCACGGGTAAGTGACAAGGTTTTCCATAAACTAGCCGAAATGGAGACATCCCTAGGGGTGTTTTGTAGGCAGTGCGATATGCCCATAGTGCATCGTCTAAACGCATGCTCCAATCCTTCCGGTTAGGCCCCACGGTCTTCTCCAAGATTTGCTTGACCTCTCTATTTGATACTTCGGCTTGGCCACTTGTTTGTGGGTGATAAGGTGTTGAAACCTTATGCTTGACATTGTACTTCTTGAAGAGTGCCTCAATGGTCCTATTGCAGAAATGTGAACCTCCATCACTTATAAATACCCTCGGCATCCCAAATCTAGAGAAAATGTTAGTCTTGATGAAATCTGAAACCACTCTAGAATCGTTAGTTGATAGGAGCATATTCATGCGACTTAAATGGCTTGTTCTCGTGCATTTACGTTATGTTTCTTTAGTTATTTTAGTACTTTAAGCTATTTTCGTGTGTTTGTAGGTCCAAAGGGCTAAAGGAGCAAAAAGATGCATTTTGGAGCACTTTTGGGCTAAGGATGGATAGCTTATGCTTGGAGCCAAAGTGTTGGACGAAATTGAAGACGTAATTGAAGACCAAAGTGTTGGAACCTTGTTCTCTTTAGTTTTAGGACATTTAAACCTTTCCTAATCCCAATCATGCCATGCATAACACACATCCATTCTAACACATTGTCGTTGCACATGCATTTCCTTCATTAGTTAACCCACATGCTCTCATTACTTATCACCACATATCATATCACTTATCACTTATCACTTATCATCATCACTTATCACTTATCACTTATCATCACCACTTACCACTTATCACTTAACATGCACCCATCACCTAACACAACACCTTTAATTCACATGCATACCTATTCTTTAAATCAGCCACATGCATTCATATTCACCATCATTGCCGTGCACATTCCTTCTCATTTCCACCTTTCATTTCAGCCACATGTCTTCATCATTGCAGCCACCATTCACTCTTTAATCCACATGCATTCACACACACTTCACACAAACAGCAATCACATGCAAACACATGCATTTCCAACCCCAAACACTCATTGCCGTGAGTTCCCATTGCATTTCCAGCTTTGCACATGCATTCACTCACCACAAACAAGTCACATGCATTCATCAACATATCTAGCTGTCATTCACATGCATTTCATTCATCATTTCCACCCCCACATGTCCCTTTAATCATTCAAACATACACCTATTCACCATCAGAAAATCCACTTCATTGCACATGCATTTCCTTCATCATTTCACAACCTAATTCACATGCAAACACAATCTGCCATCATTCACAGAAAACACCATCATTGCCGTGACTTTCCCATCCAAATGCACCACAAATCAGCACATGCACCACCAATTCAATCAACACATGCTTTCACATACATTTTCAGATTGCATTCCCTTGCATTCCAACCAAAACCGTGCACATGCACTTGTTCCTCCATTAAATCAGCCACATGCATCTTCCATCACCATTTCAGCTTTCCACCTAGTTCCTAGCTGTCATGTTCCCCCATTTCACCTATAAATAAGCATGCATTGCATTCATAATTCATTCACTCTTCCATATTCCAGAAATTCGTCAAAACCTCTCCACACCCTTGCAGCAGCCACCAAAACACTCATTCATAGACAATTTCAGTCACAAACTCATCCATTGCAGAAATGTAGACCATAAACCACCTTTGTGCCGTGAGCCACTCCCCTACAAATCCAAACACCATCCTTCCATCTCCACAACTCCTCTTCCATTCCTCCACCACTCCCCAAACCATTCACACCATCAAACTATCCTTAGACCTTGTGCTACAACGAAGAGGAAGATAAGAGTGCCTAAACGTTCATACAATTCAATTTTGAGTTGTTGGAATGTTTAGGTGTTTCTTTGATTTCTATGTTTAATTTCAATACTCTATGTTTTGTACGAATGAGGCATGGAAGAGAAGAGTGCCTAAACGTTCATACAATTCAAGTTTGAGTTGTTGGAATGTTTAGGTGTTTCTTTGATTCTCTTTGTTTTGTATCATAAGGAACTAAACCCCCCTTGGCTAGGGGGTAATTTGAAATATATGTTTATGCTTGCGTTTTGATTTGATTACTTCTAATTTCGTTTCATAAGTTGTGATTCAATTTGTTTAACTATTTGATTGATAACTTATTTATGTATGTTTATTAAGAGTGCACACTTAATTTTCATGCATGAATATGACGCTAGAATATAAGTGAGTTTCACCTAATAGTTACGAACTTATATTCACAAGTAGTGGAGGTTGCTTATAAACAATCGCGTTAAATGAATTCTTGGCAAGAGTATCATGCATTCATAGTTACAATTGCCTCGTCAATACTTATAATTTTCATAGAGCGTAATGATTCTTGCTTGTATCTCTATTATGCAATCATGTAGGGGACTTGTGGGGAATGTTTTGAATTGTTGTATGCGCTAACCCATCCAATTCAATAACGTTAGGAAGATTTGAAGGTTAATTAGTGCATCACGGTTAACTTGGGGTGTTGAGAATTAATGATTTATTGAAATGCAATTGGAAATCATTTTATTATGCAAGTGTAACATGTGTGGAGATGAACCCCTTAGCTATTCTATCATCCATTCATTCCATTTCATCAATTTCATATTTACATTCTGTTTTAATTGCAATTTGTTCATTTAATTTAATTTCGTATAAACCTAAATCCCCCTTTACTTTAATGTCAAATTAGTTAGAAATCAATTTAGTTTGTGTTTTTAAGAGTCTTGAGTCAAGTTACAATTTAATTTCGTCCAAATTTGTGTTTATACTCAAAACTGCCCAGAAAGTGGTTTTTAGGCAGATTTGAGTGTGTTTGTGTTGTTTTGAGTCTTTTGGTTTGTTTGAGTGTTTTAAAGTTTAGTTTTGCATTCTTTGAGTCTAGTATAGTGTTTTATATTGTGTTTTTACGTTTTTGAGTCAAATCCAAGTGATTAACAATCCCTCCTAATCCCCGGTCCAGAACGATCCCTACTTATATACATATACTACAATTTGACGAAAAGAGGGTTTAATTTGTGTGCGTATAAATCACGCATCATTAGTACGGGTAGCTTTTGCTTCTACCCATTTAGAAACATAATCAACCGCAAGCAAAATATAAGTGAAACCAAATGAAGAAGGAAAAGGACCCATGAAATCAATACCCCAAACATCAAAGATTTCAACATTGAAGATGGGTGTCTGCGGCATTTGGTCTTTTGCACCAATAGAACCTGTTCTTTGACATCTATCACATGTTAAGCAAAACATTCTAGCATCTTTGAACAATGTAGGCCAATAAAAACCAGATTCTAACACTTTACGAGCTGTCCTTTGGGTACCAAAATGGCCTCCACATGCATAAGAATCACAAAATGCTAGAATTGAGTTAAAATCAGAAGTTGGCACACATCTTCTAATAATCTGATCTGGGCAATATTTCCATAGATATGGATCATCCCACACATAAAATCTTGCATCATGTATCAATTTATCACGTTGGACCTTGCTTAGGGTGTTAGGAACTTGCTTAGTCACCAAGAAATTGACCAAATCGGCATACCAAGGGGTACTTACCTCAATGGACAGAAGTTGTTCATCCGGAAACGTCTCAGAAATGGGGAGGGATTCTTCTTCACGCACCAATCTACTCAAGTGGTCAGCCACCACGTTTTCACAACCTTTCTTGTCCCTAATTTCAATATCGAACTCTTGAAGTAGGAGCATCCAACGAATGAGCCTTGGTTTGGCCTCCTTTTTGGTGAAAAGATACTTCAAGGCTGCATGGTCAGTGAAAACAATTACTTTAGTGCCAATAAGATATGATCTAAACTTATCTAAAGCAAATACAACCGCCAAGAGTTCTTTTTCGGTTGTAGAATAATTCAATTGAGCATCATTTAAAGTGCGGGAAGCATAATAAATAACATGTGACTGTTTATTTTTCCTTTGACCCAAAAGAGCCCCAAGTGCATAATCCGAGGCATCACACATCAATTCAAATGGAATGGACCAATCCGGGGGAGTTATGATGGGTGCCGTGGTTAGGAGCTCTTTGAGATGCTTGAATGACTTCTCGCATGCCTCGTTGAACTCAAAAGACACATCTTTTTGGAGGAGGTGGCATAGGGGTTGTGCAATCTTGGAAAAGTCCTTGATAAATCGTCTATAGAATCCTGCATGACCAAGAAAAGAACGAACCTCTCTAACCGAAGTAGGAGAGGGTAAGTAGCGTACAAGATTTACTTTAGACTTATCAACTTCAATTCCTTTTTCAGAGATTATATGACCCAAAACAATACCTTGTTTAACCATAAAATGACATTTTTCCCAATTTAAAACAAGGTTTGTTTCAACACAACGTTTCAAGATTAAAGTGAGATTATCCAAGCATTTATCAAAAGAATCACCAAAAACACTAAAGTCATCCATGAATATCTCAATAATCCTTTCAACATAATCAGAAAATATGCTTACCATACACCTTTGAAACGTGGCAGGGGCATTGCACAAACCAAATGGCATGCGTCGATATGCAAATGTTCCAAAGGGACAAGTAAAAGTGGTCTTTTCTTGATCATCCGGGGCAATGACAATTTGATTATAACCTGAATATCCATCAAGAAAGCAATAAAAAGAATGACCCGCTAACCTTTCCAACATTTGATCTAGGAACGGCAATGGGAAGTGGTCCTTCCTTGTGGTGGCATTTATCTTCCTATAATCGATGCACACACGCCAACCGGTTTGGATTCTCATGGGTACAAGCTCATTCTCGGCATTCTCCACAACCGTCACTCCGGATTTCTTAGGCACACATTGGATAGGTGAAACCCAACGACTATCGGAGATAGGATAAATGACTCCACAATCAAGAAGTTTGATTATCTCCTTTTTCACAACTTCCATCATTGGAGGGTTAAGACGGCGTTGAGCCTCTCTAGTTGGTTTGGTCCCCTCCTCAAGAAATATATGATGCATACAAGTTGTGGGGCTTATACCTTTGATATCGGCCAATGTCCATCCTAGGGCAGATTTGTACTCCTTCAACACATGCATGAGTTTTTCCTCCTCTTCTGCCGTGAGGGATGATGATATGATGGCAGGCAGTGTCTCATTTTTTCCCAAGAAAATGTACTTCAAATGGCTTGGCAAAGGTTTGAGTTCAAGGATAGGTGCCTGAATTATGGATGGAAGCAACTTGTTAGTCGAAATGGGAATGGACTCTTTGTTAGGAAACTTACCATCATGTATTGGTGATGACTCAAGGGCAGCAACTACTTCAAGAAAATCCTCACTAGGAGGCACGGCATAGGATAGTGTATTTGTGCCGTGGGGTTGCATGGAAGTTGCTCCCTTGGTTTTGACTTCTACACCACTTGTAATGACTTTTTCAAGCATATCATCATTCAAATCTTCAAGGTATCCCTGCGCCAAAGAGTCAACAGTATCAATAGAGAAACATGAATGATTTTCACTAGGATACTTAATAGAATCGGAAAGATTGAAATTAACAACTTCCCCATCAAATTCCATGGACAAAGTTCCATTAAACACGTCAATCTTAGTCCGGGCCGTTTTCATGAATGGCCTTCCAAGTAGAATGGGCAGCGAGGGTGCATGATCCGATTCATCCATCTCAAGGACATAGAAATCCGCCGGAAAGATCAAATGATTAACCTGCACCAAAACATCTTCCAAAACTCCCTTTGGATAGGCATTAGATCTATCGGCCAATTGTATGATAACACCATCCTTTTTCAATGCTCCTAGGTTCATAGATGCATATATGGAATATGGCATAACATTTATAGAAGCACCTAAGTCAAGCATGGCAGATTCAAATCTAGTGTTACCTATGACACAAGGAATGGTGAAACTACCAGGATCTTTGCATTTGGGAGGTAGTTTGCGTTGCAAGATGGCGGACACATTCTCACCTACTTTTACCACTTCCTTGGTCGACATCCTCTTCCTAGTGGTGCACAACTCCTTCAAAAACTTGGCGTATCTAGGGACTTGCTTGATTGCATCCAACAAGGGTATGTTCACTTGAACTTTCCTAAATGTCTCAAGGATGTCCTTTTCAGCTTCTTCCTTCCTTGTTTGCATAAACCTACTAGGAAAAGGAGCATTCGAAGGAAAAGCATTAGTAGAAACCGAATTTGACACATTCTTACCCTTTTTGGCCGAATTAGACAGTTTTGGGGCACTAGGAACTTGCGGCAAAGACTCTCCCACCTTTGCCGTGGGTTTGCTTGATTCTTCCTCTTCAATTTGCAAGTTTTCATCACCTTTGGGACCTGATTGTGATGGTGTAGGATCTGCCCCAATCTCTTTTCCACTTCTCAAGGTTATGGCCTTTGCAATTTCGAAGCTTCCCTTTGGATTTGGAACGGTGGAACTAGGGAGCTTTCCTTGTTCACGAAACTGCCCCATAAACTCGGCAATTTGCCCCATTTGTTTCTCCAATTGATCCACCCTTTTGTCTTGGTTTTGCATAGCCTTAGCTTGATCGTCCTGCCCATTAGACAACTTAGTTAGTATCTTAAGAAGTGCATCATTGTCAAGAGACGTACCTGAGGCACTTGGGCCGAATTGGGCTTGATTTTGGGGTGGGCAGTAGGTTTTGGGAAAGAACCCAGGAGGTTGTTGCCTAAAGCCTCCTTGGTTTTGAGATTGTTGGGGCTCCCTCCATTTGAAATTTGGGTGGTCTCTCCAACCGGGATTATATGTGTTGGAATAAGGATCGTTCCTTGGTTGGTTTTGGCCTTGAAACCCAATTGCATTGGCGCTTTCCCATCCACCATTTTCAATCAACTGTGGACATTTTTCAGAGGCATGTCCATGCATAGAACATACGCCACATACAATTGGTCCTTGCATCTTCATGCCCTCGGCCAACTGAGACACAATAGAAATAAGATTAGCCACTTGTGAATTAATGTCGGAAGTAGAACTTACCTCATGAACATGTTGCCGTGGGGTCCTCTTTGGCCTACTCCTTCGTATTGTTGATCGTTCAACGCTCGATTAGAAATCAAGGTCTTGGCAGCCATAGGTGTTTTGTCCACTAATGCTCCACCTGCCGAGGCATCGAGCATTTGACGTTCTAATGGTAGGAGGCCCTCGTAGAAGTATTGCAAAAGTAGCTCCTCCTTCATCTGATGCTGTGGACAAGAAGCAACAAGTGATTTAAAACGTTCATAGTATGCAGGAAAAGACTCACCTTCATCTTGTTGAATTCCACTTATTTTTTTACGAAGAAGAATGATGCGAGAAGTTGGGAAAAACTTCTCCAAAAACGCTCTTTTCATACTCTCCCATGAAGTGACAGTGCCAGGAGCCAACTCGTATAGCCAATCCTTAGCTTTATCCATTAAAGAGAACGGAAAAGCTTTCATCTTCAAAATACTTCCGTCAACATTGACGGGAGTCATGCTTGAACAAACTACTTCAAACTCTTTAAGATGCTTGTTTGGATCTTCCATGGAAAGCCCATGGTATTTAGGAATGTGGTGCAACAAGCTTGACTTCAACTCGAATTCATCGGTCTTGCCTTGGGCAGCCGCGGGGTATTGAATGCATAATGGTGCGGCATTGGCCAACCCTGAGGCCGAAAGCTCTTTAATGGTTCGATTGTCCGCTGCCATAACTTCTTCTTCCACTTCTTCAAACTCAGATTCGGCCTCTGAACTTGAACTAGGTTCACTACGTTCGGGATGCCTCCTCTTTCTTCTCAAATCACGTTCAAAATCGTCGTTAAAGTCTAAGATATGTGCATGCACAGTTTGAGAACTCCGCGTCATGCACTAGTACCTAAAAAAACAAGAAACAAAAATAGGTCAGAAACTACAACAAAATCAGAAACAAAGTGAAATAAATGAAACAAAAACAATCCAAGGGATTTAGCAAAGTTGCTAATCCCCGGCAACGGCGCCAAAAATTTGATGCAAAATATATTAAGCACACAAATTAAACCCTCTTCTGACAATTGTAGCAAAGTATGTAAGTAGGGATCGTTCAAAACCGGGGATTAGGAGGGATTGCTAAACTCTTGAAAACTGACCTAAGAACTCCAAAACAAAGTTAAAAACACTAATTTGGACTCAAAGAATGAAAAACCAAAGTTAAAACACTAAAACAAAACAAAAACTCAAAACAGCAACTAGAAGACTCAAAACTGCCTAAAAACCACTTTCTGGGCAGTTTTGAGCACCTACACTAATTTGGACGAAATTGGTTGAAAACTTGACTCAAAACACTTAAAACATGAACCAAAACAATTTCTAACTAAATTGAGACTTCAAAGTTAAGGGGGATTTGATTTGGACGAAATTAAAGTTGAGAAAACAGATTGCAAAGTAAAACTGATTTTGAAATGTTTTTGGGGTTTTTAATGGATGATGGACTAGTTAGGGGTTCTTTCTCCACACATGACAAGTATGCAAATGACTCGATTTCCAGTTATTCCTTCATAGAATTATGAATGACAATGCCCCAAATTAACCGTGACATCACTAGTTAATTCTCAAGTTTTCCTTGTGTTATTGAATTGGATGACATCATACGACAACCCAAAGCATTCTTCAAAAGTTCCTTACATGACATCATAATAAAGATACAATCAAAGATCATTACGTTCAATGAAAACTATAAGCATTGACAAAGCACTTGTGACTATGACATCATGACACTTATGCTAGGAATTGAACTTAACGCGATTGTGACTAGCAACCTTCACTACTTGTAAATATAAGTGTGTGACAATTATGTGAAACAAACTTATATTCTAGCATCATATTCATGCAAGCCAATTAAGTGTCGACCCCTAATTAACAAACACAAATACGTTATTACTCGCACAGTTAAGCCAATTGCATTCACGATTCAAGAACTCATAACTGGAATTTATCAAATCAACTTGCACACATAGTTATGGCTTCGAAATCACCCCTAACCAATAGGGGTTTAGCCACTCATGTTCATAGCAAAATGAAAGGAAAATAAATTAAACATTGAAATCATAAAACGAATTACACCTAGAATGCACCAACGACGAAGCTTGAGCATCCAAGAGTCTTTCCTTCTTTCTCCTTGCTACGGCACAAAGGTGGATGGGATGGTTGGGATGTGTTTTAGGATCAGGGATTATGGAATTGGATGGAGGACGGGCACGGCAAGGTGTAGTGTTTGGCTGGAATTGTGTTTCTAGGATTTTCGGATGTGTAGAGTGGTGTGGCTAGATGAATGGACGAAAATTGGGTGAATGAGTGATCCCCCAAAGTGCCTTGCTGCAAAGCCTTATTTATAGGGCTAGGAAAGGTTTTGAACTTAGTTGAAACCAAAAGGTTTTTTGTACCAGAAATTCTATACATGAAACACTTAAAGGATATATGTGTGTAGCTTGGACAAGGTAGGAGACAAGATAGGACGGCTAGGAGACAAGGTAGGACGGCTAGTGACGGCTAGGAGACAAGGTAGGACGGCTAGGAGACAAGCTAGGACGGCTAGGAGACAAGGTAGGACGGCTAGTGACAAGCTAGGACGGCTAGTAGACAAGGTAGGACGGCTAGTGACAAGGCAGGACGGCTAGGAGACAAGCTAGGACGGCTAGGAGACAAGCTAGAAATTAGGCACCATGTGTGAATAGATAAAGCCTTCTAGAAATAAGGTTTTTTTTTAGGCCCCCTTGCAGCTCCCTAACTGAATTCAAGCCTTCAAATTCGTCCATCCTCATGCCTCCATGCTTGCACTATCCAATCTTGGCCCAAAAATGCTCTAGAATGCTCCAAATTGCTTCTTTTTGCATACTTTGACACTAAAACCTGAAATTGCACGAAAATGACTTTAAACACTTAAACTAACTAAGGAAAAACAACATAAATGCATGAGAATAAGCCAATTAAGTCGCATAAAAATGCTCCTATCAATGCGCGCTTAATTTTCATGCATGAATATGACGCTAGAATATAAGTAAGTTTTACCTAATCGTTATGAACTTATATTCACAAGTAGTGGAGGTTGCTTATAAACAATCGCGTTAAACAAATTCTTGGCATAAGTTTCATGCAATCCATAGTAACGAATGCCTCGTCAACACTTATAATTTTCATAGAGCGTAATGATTCTTGCTTGTATCTCTTCTATGCATTCATGTTGAGGACTTGTGGGGAATGTTTTGAATTGTTGTATGCGCTAACCCATCCAATTCAATAACGTTAGGAAGATTTGAAGGTTAATTAGTGCATCACGGTTAACCCGGGGTGTTGAGTTTCATGGTTTATTGAAGTGCAATTGGAAATCATTTTATTATGCAAGTATAACATGTATGGAGATGAACCCCTTAGCCATTCTATCATCCATTCATTCCATTCCATCAAATTCGTTTTACAATCTGTTTAGTTTATTAACTTGTTTTGTTATTTCAATTCTCGTCAATTTAAAACCCCCCTTTACTTTCTTGTTCTTTAGTGTTTAGAATTTGTTTAGTTTATGTTTTAAAGTGTTTTGATTCAATTTTATTTCCCAATTTCGTCCAAATTCACCAAAGTGCTCAAAACTGCCCAGAAAGTGATTTTAAGGCAGTTTTGAGTGTTTTGGGTGATGTTTGAGTCTTTTGGTTTGTTTTAATGTTTTAAGTGTTTAGTTTTACATTCTTTGAGTTAGTTTAGTGTTTTATATTGTGTTTTTACGTTCTTGAGTCAAGTTATTACTTAATTTCGTCCAAATTTGTGTTTGTGCTCAAATCTGCCCAGAAAGTGGTTTTTAGGCAGATTTGAGTGTGTTTGTGTTGTTTTGAGTCTTTTGGTTTGTCTTAGTGTTTTAAAGTTTAGTTTTGCATTCTTTGAGTCTAGTATAGTGTTTCATATTGTTATTTTACGTTTTTGAGTCAAATCCAAGTGGTTAACAATCCCTCCTAATCCCCGGTCTAGAACGATCCCTACTTATACATATACTACAATTTGACGAAAAGAGGGTTTAATTTGTGTGCGTATAAATCTCGCATCACCGCGTCAAGGTAACGTATGGCGCCTTTCTTTCTTATCTTCTAACGGTCCTCTCACAGGTGAGGACTCCGTGATGCAGGATGCCACAACAGCTACAATAGTAGCTAGGAACCTCCTCACTCCAAAAGATAGTAGGCTGCTGCCAGGACGGTCCGATGAGTTGGCCGTTCAAGAGTCCCTCGCACTTAGTGTTCAGTGTGCGAGCTCTGTGTCCAACATGGGCCAACGCCTGCTTGCCCGCTCCCGTCAGGTGGAATCATTGATGACAGAGGTGGAAAGTCTTAAGCAAGAGATCCAGCAGCTTAAGTACGAGAATAGAAGTTTGCACGTGCTTGCCAACATCTATTCGACGGGCATGAAGAGGAAGCTTGATGAGCTGCAAAAGTCTGAAGGTCGGATTCACAGTGACCGTCAAAGGTTTTCGTCTTTCCTCCAGAGGCACCTTTTTCCTGGCTCATCCAGCGCTTGGCCAAGTATTGAGGCCTGGAATGCTCTAGCTCCGATGCCTCCCGCTCCGATGCCTTCCGCTTCGACGCCTTCCGCTCCGATGCCTTCCGCTTCGATGCCTCGTAGTGGGGCTTCACGTAAACAACCTTTGTGAAGCTCCATCTTTCTCCATGTTTAGTATCTTTTTTTTTTTTTTTTTTTTTTTTTTTTTTCTTTTTTTTTTGGTAATCAAATCGGAGATCAATGGACAACTTTATTTTATTCAGTGTATTGGGTTGCCTCCCAAGTAGCGCTTGCTTTAACGTCTTCCAGCCGGACAGTACCTCCGTTTAAGCTTGACTAGGTTCCACGGCATGGAGGGGTACCTCCTCCACGACATGCTCCTCAAACATCTCGTAATAGGGCTTCAATTGATGCCCATTCACTTTGAATTCTTGCTGCGTCCTTGAACTTTTGATTTGCACTGCACCATGAGGGAAAACATTAGTGACAATAAAAGGACCAACCCATTTGGAATGCAACTTACCCGAAAACAACTGAAGGCGAGAATTGAACAACAACACTTTCTGCCCAATAGAGAACGTCTTGGCACGAATCATCTTGTCATGAAATGCCTTTGTTTTCTCCTTGTAAATCCGGGCATTCTCATATGCTTCATTTCGGATTTCATCAAGCTCACACAATTGAAGTTTCCTATGTAAACCTGCGGCATCAAGGTCCATATTGAACGTTTTGACGGCCCAATGTGCACGATGCTCTAGTTCGACGGGAAGATGGCATGGCTTCCCATAGATGAGCCGAAAAGGTGACATCCCAATGGGGGTTTTGTAGGCAGTGCGATACGCCCACAATGCATCGTTTAAGCGCACACTCCAATCCTTCCTTGTAGGCCCTACGGTCTTCTCAAGAATCTGCTTGATTTCCCTATTCGAAACCTCGGCTTGCCCGCTCATTTGAGGATGATAAGGTGTGGCCACCTTATGTGTGACATTGTATTTCTTGAGCAATGCCTCGATGGTTCGATTACAAAAATGGGAACCTCCATCACTGATTAGCACTCGTGGCATTCCAAACCTTGCAAAAATGTTAGTTTTCACAAAATCTGCAACCACTCGAGAATCAGTAGTTCGGGTGGCTTTTGCTTCCACCCATTTCGACACATAGTCCACAGCAAGCAATATATAAATAAACCCATGTGACGAAGGAAAGGGACCCATAAAATCAATACCCCAAACATCAAAGATTTCAACACTAAAAATGGGGGTTTGCGGCATTTGCTGTTTAGGACCAATATTGCCCGTTCTTTGGCATCTATCACAAGACATGCAAAATGTTCTAGCATCCCTAAAGATGGTAGGCCAATAGAAACCACATTCTAACACCTTAAGTGCTGTTCTTTGAGTGCCAAAGTGTCCCCCACAAGCATAAGTGTGACAAAAGGTTAGAATAGCATTAAACTCAGAATCGTGCACACACCTACGTATAACTTGGTCAGGGCAATATTTCCATAAATACGGGTCATCCCACACATAAAACCGTGCCTCTTTCTTCAATTTATCACATTGATGTTTAAGTAATTCACTAGGAACATGTTTAGACACCAAATAATTCACCAAATCAGCATACCACGGTTCACTTACCTTGACGGACATCAGTTGCTCATCTGGGAATGTCTCTATGATAGGCACGGCATCCTCCTCATGCACCATACGGCTTAAGTGGTCAGCCACCACGTTTTCACTTCCCTTCTTGTCCCGGATTTCGATATCGAACTCTTGGAGAAGAAGCATCCAACGAATAAGTCGTGGTTTGGCCTCCTTCTTGGTGAACAAATACTTCAATGCTGCATGGTCAGTATAAATAATAACTTTAGTACCAAGCAAATAAGAACGAAATTTATCTAAAGCAAATACAACAGCAAGAAGTTCTTTTTCAGTGGTAGAATAATTCAATTGTGCATCATTTAAAGTCCGAGAGGCATAATAGATAACATGCGGCCTCTTTTCCTTCCTTTGCCCCAAAACAGCTCCTAATGCATAATCGGAAGCATCGCACATAAGCTCAAAAGGAAGGCTCCAATCCGGTGGAACTATGATAGGGGCCGAAGTTAGTGTTTCTTTGAGGTGATTGAATGCCTTCTCACACTCCTCGTTGAAGTCAAACGCCACATCTTTCTGGAGGAGACGGCAAAGAGGGTTTGAGATCTTGGAGAAGTCCTTGATAAATCGCCTATAAAATCCTGCATGACCAAGAAACGAACGAACCTCTCGAACCGAAGTAGGAGAGGGTAAGTAGCGTATAAGATCTATTTTCGATTTATCCACTTCAATTCCTCTTTCTGAAACAATATGCCCTAGAACTATGCCTTGTCTAACCATAAAGTGACATTTTTCCCAATTAAGCACAAGGTTAGTTTCTACACATCGTTTCAAAATCATTATGAGATTTTCCAAACAACCATCAAATGAATCACCAAACACACTGAAATCATCCATAAATACCTCAATAATCTTTTCCACAAAATCTGAAAAGATATTTACCATGCACCTTTGAAACGTGGCCGGAGCATTGCATAAACCAAAAGACATGCGACGATAAGCAAAAGTACCAAAGGGGCATGTGAAAGTTGTCTTTTCTTGGTCATCCGGCGCTATGACAATCTGATTATATCCAGAATAACCATCAAGGAAACAATAAAAAGAATGACCGGCTAACCTTTCAAGCATTTGATCAATGAACGGCAAAGGGAAAGTGGTCCTTCCTTGTGGTGGCGTTGAGCTTCCTATAATCAATGCACACTCGCCAACCTGTTTGGATACGGGTTGGCACAAGCTCATTCTCAGCATTCTTCACCACTGTCACTCCGGACTTCTTTGGAACACATTGCACCGGTGACACCCAACGACTATCAGAGATCGGATAAATCACTCCACAATCAAGAAGTTTGATAATCTCCTTTTTCACAACTTCCATCATTGGAGGGTTGAGACGGCGCTGAGCCTCTCGAGTTGGTTTAGCCCCCTCCTCTAGAAGTATGCGATGCATGCACGTAGTCGGGCTAATTCCCCTAATATCGGCCAAAGTCCATCCAATGGCTGTCTTGTGCTCTTTCAACACTCGGATCAACTTCTCCTCCTCTATGGCCGTGAGTGATGAGGAGACAATGACGGGCAATGTCTCGTTGTCTCCCAAGAAGACGTACTTTAAATGATCGGGCAACGGTTTAAGCTCAAGTACAGGTGCCTGAATCACTGAGGGTAACAACTTATTAGTGGAAACTGAAATTGAAATTGGGTTGGAAGGCTTACCAAAGTGTTGTGGCAATGACTCAAGTGCAGCGACCATCTCGGCCTCATCTTCACTTCTAGGCACGGCAAAACCAGATTTTTGCCCAATTCCTTGTGCAATCGTTGTTTCAAGTGTATCCCTCTCCAAAGAATCGAGAAATTCCTGCGCCAAATCATCAATTATATCAATAGAAAAACAAGAATGATCGTCCTTAGGAAATTTAATACTTCAGAAAGATTGAAATCAATGACTTCCCCATCAAATTCCATTGTTAAAGAGCCTTTAAACACGTCTATCTTAGTTCGGGCCGTCTTCATGAATGGCCTCCCAAGAAGAATCGGCAAGGATGGAGCATGGGTGGTTTCCTCCATTTCAAGGACATAGAAATCCGCCGGGAAGATCAAATTGTTCACCTGCACCAAGACATCTTCCAATACGCCCTTTGGATAGGCATTAGATCTATCGGCCAACTGAATAATCACACCATCATTTTTCAATTCACCAAGGTTCATTGAAGCATAAATAGAGTATGGCATGACGTTAATTGAAGCTCCTAAGTCTAACATAGCATGTTCGAACTTAGTTTGACCAATAATACAAGGGATTGTAAAGTTACCTGGATCTTTGCACTTTGGTGGTAACTTTCTTTGTAAAACAGCGGAAACGTTCTCACTTACCCTTACTACCTCTTTATGTGACGCCCTCTTCCTTGTAGTGCACAATTCCTTCAAGAACTTAGCGTATTTGGGCACTTGCTTTATGGCATCTAGGAGCGGGATATTGACCTGAACTTTCCTAAACGTCTCAAGAATGTCCTTCTCATGCTCCTCCTTCTTTGTTTGCCTAAACCTGCCAGGAAAGGGCACGTTTAGTGGAATAGAACTTGACAAAGTCGAATTTGGACTTACCTTAGGCGTGTTGGACGGTTTTGGCATAATAGGGGGTTGCGGCAAAGTTTCTTTCACCCTTGCCGTGGCCTTCTTTGCTTGTTCCTCCTCTTCTTGCAGCAACATGTCCTCTTCTTGACTTGTTTTGGATGGCCTTGAGGTGGTTCCGACCTCCTTACCACTTCTCAACATGATTGCCTTGGCAGATTCGAACCCTCCCTTTGGATTGATAATGGTTGAGCTAGGGAGCTTGCCTTTGTCTCGGAATTGTCCTACAAACTCCGCAATCTGCCCAATTTGTTTCTCCAAGTGATCCACCCTTTTGTCTTGGTTTTGCATGGCTTTGGTTTGATTCTCTTGCCCTGAGACAAATTGGTAAGTAATTTAAGAAGTGTTTCATTTTCCAACGACGTACCTTGATTGTTTTGGGCAGGTTGTGCTTGGTTTGGATTGGGGCCGAATGGCTTGGTGTAGAACCCCGGGGGTTGTTGTCTAAAACCTCCTTGTTGGTGAGGTTGTTGAGGCTCCCTCCACTTGAAGTTTGGATGGTCTCTCCAACCCGGATTGTATGTATTAGAATATGGATCATTCCTTGGTTGATTTTGGCTTGGAAATCCAATGGCGTTTGCACTCTCCCACCCACCATTCTCAATCAATTGAGGGCACTTTTCTGAAGGATGACCTTGAATAGAACATACGCCACATACAATTGGACTTTGGATCTTCATTCCTTCGGCCATCTGAGACACAATAGAAGTAAGATTAGCTACTTGAGTTTGAAGGTCGGATTGAGAACTTACCTCATTCACTTGTTGCCGTGGGGGGTCCCTTTGCCCAAGTCCTTCATATTGTTGTGCATTTAGAGCACGGTTTGCAATTAGGGTCTTGGCTGCCATAGGTGTTTTGTCCACCAATGCACCTCCCGCCGAAGCCTCGAGCATTTGCCTTTCAATGGGAAGAAGGCCCTCATAGAAGTATTGAAGGAGAAGCTCCTCCTTCATTTGATGTTGAGGACATGATGCAACAAGGGCTTTAAAACGCTCGTAGTATGCCGGAAAAGATTCTCCTTGACTTTGTTGGATTCCGCTAATTTTCTTCCTCAAGAGAATGACTTTTGAAGTAGGGAAGAACTTCTCCAAGAAGGCTCTCTTCATGCTCTCCCAAGAAGTAACGGTCCCGGGTGCCAATTCATAAAGCCAATCCTTAGCCTTTTCCACAAGAGAGAATGGAAAAGCCTTCATCATCAGAATGTTCCCATCGACATTTATGGGTGTCATGCTCGAACAAACAACCTCGAACTCCTTGAGATGCTTGTTGGGATCTTCCATGGAAAGCCCATGGTACTTCGGAATGTGGTGCAACAAGCTTGACTTCAATTCGAATTCATCGGTCTTGCCTTGGGCAGCCGCGGGGTATTGAATGCAAAGAGGGGCTGCATTGGCCAAACCTGAGGCAGAAAGCTCTTTAATGGTTCGATTGTCCACGGCCATGGTTGGTACTTCCTCTTTAACCCAATCCGTGGCTTCCTTTTCTACTTCAGGTTCGGGACTAGGAGGATTAGACTCTTGCAATTTCTTGTTCCTTCTCAAAGTCCTCTCGAAATCACCGTCAAAGTCGGAGATTTGCTCACGAATAGGTTGTGAGCTACGGGTCATAAACTAGTACCTACACACAAAAGTAAACAAGATAAGTAACCAACTTAATAGACTTGGCACAAGTAAGAAAACAAGTTGCCACACACGGCACAAAAACACATACACACGGTGCAAAAAAAAAAAAAAAAAAAAAATATATTAAAACAAAACAGAAACTAAACAATTTAAACAAGACTCAAGACAAGGGATTAGCAACTTTGCCAATCCCCGGCAACGGCGCCAAAATTTGATACGTAGATTATACGCACACAAACTAAACCCTATTTGTGACAATTGTAGTAATGATGTAAGTAGGGATCATTCTAACCGAGGATTAACTAGGGGTGCTAATCTATTTTGAATTGACTTGAAAACACAAAAACTAAATGTAAAGACTCTTAACAAGACTACTATGACTCAGAATAGCTTTGAAAGACTCAAACTGCTTAAAACAATCAAATTGACTCAAATAGAAACTAGAACTTGATTTAGACGAATTTGAAAGTGTTTATGACTCCAAAAGCTTAAAGATACAAAAATAAAACAAATACAAATGATTAAGACTCAACGAAATATGGGGGAAATGTGTTTGGACGATATTAAATTAAAAAGACAGAATATAATTAAAGGCAAAATGTAAATATGAATGTGATGAAAATATGGATGATGGAATAGCCAAGGGGCTCTTCTCCACACATGTTACACTTGCATACAATATTGATTCTCAGTTGGTCTTTCGATAAGTTGTGAAACTCAACACCCCGGGTTAATTAGGTCCGCTTAAATTAACCGTCAAGTTCTCCTTAAGTTAATGAATTGGATGGGTTAGCGCAACGCAATTCACCACATTCTCCAAAAGTCCTTTACGTGAAAAGCACAATAAAGATACAATCAAAGATCATTAAGCATTATGAAAACTATAAGTGTTGACAAGGCATTCGTTACTATGGAATACGCATGAAACTAGTGCCAAGAATTCATTTAACGCGATTGTTTATAAGCAACCTCCACTACTTGTGAATATAAGTTCATAACGATTAGGTGAAATTCACTTATATTCTAGCGTCATATTTATTCATGAAAATTAAGCGCGCATTCTTAATAAACATTCATAAATAAGTTATCAATCAAACGGTTAAACAAATTGAATCCACAACTTATGAAATTCCAACGAAAGTTAATCAATTCATATTGCAAATATAAACATAGTTTCGAATCACCCCCTAGCTAAAGGGGGTTTAGTTCCTCATAACTTTGAAATCAAAGAAACCCCTAAACATTCCAACAACTCAAACTTGAATTGTATGAATGTTTAGGCACTCTTCTCTTCCATTCCTCATACGTACAAAACAAAGAGAATTAAATTTAAACTTTGAAATCAAAGAAACACCTAAACATTCCAACAACTCAAACTTGAATTGTACGAACGTTTAGGCACTCTTTTCTTCCTCGTTGTTGTAGCACAAGGTCTAAGGTGAGCTTTGGGGATTATGTGAAGTATTTTGGAGGGATGGGAAGTGGTTGGATAGTGGCTGCAATGGAGGAGAAAAACTGCACAGAAATGGAAGGATATGCACGGCAAAGGGGAAGTGTTTGTGTTGTGAATTGTGTTGTGAATGGAATGGAGAGATGGAATGGGGAGTGAATCAATGAAATGAATGAAGTGTGTGTGGTTTATATAGGGAGAGAATGGGTGAGAATGTGGCTGCAATGCATGTGAAAAACAGCTAGGAAAGTGGGTGGAAAGCTGGAATTGCACAAGGGGAATGCTGGAAAGTGGAAGGGATGCACGCCATGGATGTTTTGGTGCATGTGTTGGCTGATTTGGTTGTTGGGAAAAACATGTGTTTGCATGTGAATGTTGTGAATGGCAGCTAGGGGAGGGAATATATGCATGTGGTGGCTGAATGATGAAGAGAAGTGATGCGAGATTTATACGCACACAAATTAAACCCTCTTTTCGTCAAATTATAGTATATGTATAAGTAGGGATCGTTCTGGACCGGGGATTAGGAGGGATTGTTAATCACTTGGATTTGACTCAAAAACGTAAAAACACAATATAAAACACTAAACTAGACTCAAAGAATGTAAAACTAAACTTTAAAACACTAAGACAAACCAAAAACTCAAAATGCTTTTAAAAACACAAACTAAAATGATTTCTAACTAAATTGACATTAAAGTAAAGGGGGATTTAAGTTTATACGAAAATTGAAATAACGAAACAAGTTAAATAAACTAGACAGAATGTAAATATGAAATTGATGAAATGGAATGAATGGATGATAGAATAGCTAAGGGGGTCATCTCCACATATGTTACACTTGCATAATAAAAAGATTTACAGTTGATCTTTCGATAAATTATGAAACTCATCACCCCGGGTTAATTAGGTCCGCTTAAATTAACCGTCAAGTTTTCCTTAAGTTAATGAATTGGATGGGTTAGCGCAACGCAATTCACAACATTCTCCAAACGTCCTTTACGTGAACAGCACAATAAAGATACAATCAAAGATCATTAAGCATTATGAAAACTATAAGTGTTGACGAGGCATTCGTTACTATGATGATGCATGAAACTCGTGCCAAGAATTCATTTAACGCGATTGTTTATAAGCAACCTCCACTACTTGTGAATATAAGTTCATAACGATTAGGTGAAAATCACTTATATTCTAGCGTCATATTCATGCATGAAAATTAAGCGCGCATTCTTAATAAACATACATAAATAAGTTATCAATCAAACGGTTAAACAAATTGAATCAACAACTTATGAAATGCAATTAGAAGTAATCAAATCAAAATGCAAGCATAAACATATATTTCGAATCACCCCCTAGCTAAGGGGGGGTTTAGTTCCTCATACAAAACAAAGAGAATTAAAATTAAACATTGAAATCAAAGAAACACCTAAACATTCCAACAACTCAAACTTGAATTGTATGAACGTTTAGGCCCTCTTCTCTTCCTCTTTATTGTAGCATAAGGTCTAAGGATAGTTGGTTTGGGGGAATGGAAGTGTGGAAGGGAGTGAGGAGTGATGGAAATGGAAAGATGGTTTTTGGATTCTAAGGGAGACTCACGACTAAGAGAGAAAGGGATGTGTTTGTGGTGTGTTGTGTATGAAATGAGATGTCTTTGAATGAATGAATGCAAGGGTATTTATAGGAGTAGTGGAGGGAACATATGGCTATGTCATTTTTAGGTGAAGTAGGTGGATGTTGTAGGTGAAGTGGATGTTGTAGGTGAAGTAGGTGGATGTTGTAGGTGAAGTAGGTGGATGTTGTAGGTGAAGTGGATGTTGTAGGTGAAGTAGGTGGATGTTGTAGGTGAAGTAGGTGGATGTTGTAGGTGAAGTAGGTGGATGATATGTTAAGTGATAAGTGATAAGTGATATGATATGTGGTTATGATATGATAAGTGGTTAAGTGGTGATGATAAGTGATAAGTGATTAAGTGATATGATATGTGGTGATGATAAGTGATAAGTGCATGTGGGTTAACTAATGAAGGAAATGCATGTGCAATGACAATGTGTTAGAATGGATGTGTGTTATGCATGGCATGATTGGGATTAGGAAAGGTTTAAATGTCCTAAAACTAAAGAGAACAAGGTTCCAACACTTTGGCTCCAATTAGGTCTTCAATTTCGTCCAACACTTTGGCTTCAAGCATAAGCTATCCGTCCTTAGCCCAAAAGTGCTCCAAAAGTCTCCAAAATGCATCTTTTTGCTCCTTTAGCCCTTTGGACCTACAAACACACGAAAATAGCTTAAAGTACTAAAATAACTAGAGAAACATAACGTAAATGCACGAGAACAAGCCATTTAAGTCGCATGAATATGCTCCTATCAAATACCCCCACACTTATCTTTTGCTAGTCCTCGAGCAAAACAGAAAGAAAAACAAAACAAAACCAAACGAAACAAAACAAGTAAAACACAACCTAAACCTTCCAACAACCGTCTTAGGGATTTCCAATGCACATGACACGTTAAAAATCATCATTCCCACAGATTTTAGTCATCTTCACACTTAAGTACATTCTTAATCATAGTCACCATATACTAGTTCACAATTAAGCATTTAAAACCATGTTTTGAATGTAGTAACATGCCTTTAGAGAATTTGCTCAATTCCTTACAAGATATGCACTCGACTTTCACTCAGATTTTCTAACTACACACCCTAATCTAGTCATATGTGAGAAGATTGATGTAAACATGAAAACGAACACTCACATATAAGTATCACAAAGAACGCAATTTCTGGAGTTAATAAGCATGTTTAGATATGATCTCATGAATGGAATGCTACTACTTAGATGCGAGAACCAGTGACACCATAAGCTCATATCAATTCCAAACTCCACAAATTGAAACACATAACACTCAAGATAGAAGCATAAGGGTTGAAACGGAGCTAAAGGTGTTTGGCTAACAAAGAAGGGATATGGAAAACAAAGGTTCTTTAAAGAAATAGCTAGCAAAGCATTTGAATTAATGTAGAATTCACTTTTGAATGAAAACTCAACTTTTGAACAAGGGGGAACAAGCTCTTTTTCCTTTCTTTCTTTTCTTTTCTGTTTTTTCTTTTTCATATGTTTTTCACAATTTTTTTTTTTTTTCTTTTCTTTTGACTCTCAAAACATACATAAACACTTAAGAACAAAACATTCTCTCCCCCACACTTATTTTCTTTCATAATGTAACTAAAAAGGAATTCAATTAAGTCATGCTCACTATCTTTTAAGAACAAGGGTACGGATGGTCCTAATCTAGGCTAGGTAAGGGGTGATATGGTTAGCAAAGAAAATAGGTTAAACGAGGCTCAACGGTGTTAAGACTTACAATATATACGAAATATGGGAAGTAAGGCTATTTGGCTATGGTGGCAACTACACAACTTCATCTTGATATATGTTATGCAACTCAATATCATGCTTTGAATGAAACGGATATAAGTTCTAGCATTTAGTTCTATCATGATACAATTGCATTCTAAGTAGCAACCAAGCAAGGAATAATGAGATCATTCAACAACTTTAGAAAACAAAGAATCACAGAAAATAACTCTCCAAAGAAGGTAATGGCTCGAGTCTCACAGGGTTGTAGCGTTTGTTTGAGTTCCTTCCTTCAAGCATGTTACAAAAACGAATTTTTCTTTTATGATTGCATGTGAAGTCATACATTATAACCATAACTAAGCATAAACCAAGAGTAAATCAAACTTTTCTCTATGTTTATAACTCTTTTTAACAGTCATGCAATTACAAACCAAATCCTTATCATTGTGTTGGAAGGTACCCTAAGACACAAACTCACAAAAACGACTCAAAACACTCTTTTTAGGCTTTTCAAAACAGTTTTTCAAATTTTTATGTGCTTTTCGGAGTTATAAAAACAAAACATACTAAAACACTCTAAAATAACTTAAAAACACCTCAAAACAGCAAGGAACAACATTTGAAGTTATGGGTGATAAAATCCCACGAATTTGCATTAACAACATTAGTTACCCCCCCCACACTTAAATCAAACATTGTCCTCAATGTTTTAAGCATAGATTCACACAAAACATAAGTAAACACACAAACAACAACTAAACATACTAAACATGGCAGAATGTAATTAACAAAGAGAAGAGTTTAGGGACGCAAATCTGGTTATGGAGTGTAAATTCCCTCTTCTCTTTGTTGATTGCATTGAGGCTTGATCTTGATGATTCCACAGGCTTACTCTCGAACTGGTTTCCGCCCATCATTGATTTTCCTTTGTGCTACTTCTTGAACTGGGCAGCAGGATGGTTCTTTTGGTCTCCCCCGAAGGTCTGAGCTTACCCTTTTGGTCTGTTTCTTTGTTCAATCTTTCCAATTCGTATTGAAAAGGGTTGGAGGATAACTCAGCCTATGTTTGTCTCCACATGCTTCAATGTATCATTTTCACTTGCCTTACTCGCTCCCCTTTGCAGAAGTGATCCCTTCTCCGGAAGTGTATCAACCGTTGAAGATGACTACTCGAGAGCAACGCTAGGTAAGCAATCAGGAATAGATCCCAGGCAGTTGGCTCCAGATCGGAAGACTGACTCCAAGTGCCGGCTGATTGCTTCTTTTACTTTGCCATGCGAGTAAGAACAAGGACAAAGAAAAAGACAGGGAAAGAGCATGATATGAGATACTTTTTCTTTTGACCTTGATGATATGAGATACCTTTGCTTTTGAAGAAGCGGTGAATGAATCAGCACATGTATTTGTTGTGCTGTTTCCTCCTGGGTCATATGTACTCCAGGCATCTGGTATCATCTTTGGGGAAGAAGAAAGAATTGAGTATTTCGAAAGGCTTTGCTGGGAGTGCGCCCTCAGAGGTGAGGGAGAGTTAGGCATTCTCTTCAGGTTTGCCTTGCCATAAAAGACGAAGGTCGACATATATAGAGAAAATATCAAGTGGTGGTACTGTGTTTTTACCCTTGTCGACAAATGTCTCTTCGATATCTGAGCAGGCGCCCCTTCGATTTCTGAACGACGCCCCTTTGCTTTCTGAACGACACGTAGTAGTGCGGATGCGGCTCCTTTTGACAAAGCTGCACGCGTTTTCTGAAAAGCAGAGAAAGCGTCGCCGAACTTTGCGCTTGTCGGCTAAAGAGGTGTAGTTGCGATGATGGCCTCCACGTGTTTTCAGCTTTGTCAGATATCTTTTGACAAAGTTGAACGCGTCTTCTGAAAAGCAGAGAAAGCGTCGCCTAAATTACGCCGGAAAATCTGGCTCTTTGAATCGGTGGACGCGTCGCCTTGGCTTTTTATAGAGCTATCAATCAGCCCAACACACACACTCTGAAGAATTCCCATTCTTGAAAATCGTCTCCGGCCCTTTGAAATTTTTACTCCATCCCTTCTCTTTGAACACTTTTGAAAAAAAATGGCAAACTCATCGAACCTTAGCTTGGAATTGAGCCTTAGCAGTGATACGGGCGCGCCGCGTCAAGGTAACGTATGGCGCCCTTCTTTCTTTTCTTCTAACGGTCCTCTCACAGGTGAAGACTCCGTGATGCAGGACGCCACAACAGCTACAATAGTAGCTAGGAACCTCCTCACTCCAAAAGATAGTAGGCTGCTGTCAGGACGGTCCGATGAGTTGGCCGTTCAAGAGTCCCTCGCACTTAGTGTTCAGTGTGCGAGTTCTGTGTCCAACATGGGCCAACGCCTGCTTGCCCGCTCCCGTCAGGTGGAATCATTGATGGCAGAGGTGGAAAGTCTTAAGCAAGAGATCCAGCAGCTTAAGTACGAGAATAGAAGTTTGCATGTGCTTGCAAATAACTATTCGTCGGGCATGAAGAGGAAGCTTGATGAACTGCAAGAGTCTGAGGGTCGAATTCACAGTGACCGTCAAAGGCTTGCGTCTTATCTCCAGAGGCACCTTTTTCCTGGGTCATCCAGCGTTTGGCCAAGTATTGAGGCCTGGAATGCTCTAGCTCCGATGCCTCCCGCTCCGATGCCTT
Source organism: Pyrus communis (assembly GCF_963583255.1). Taxonomy (NCBI): domain Eukaryota; kingdom Viridiplantae; phylum Streptophyta; class Magnoliopsida; order Rosales; family Rosaceae; genus Pyrus; species Pyrus communis. The sequence continues at coordinate 24,778,556 of NC_084804.1, forward strand.
TCGCTTCGATGCCTCCCGCTTCTATGCCTCCCGCTTCTGCGCCTTCCGCTTCTGCGCCTCGTAGTGGGACTTCACGCAAACAACCTTTGTGAAGCTCCACCTTTCTCCATGTTTAGTATCTTTCTTTTTTTCTTTTTCTTTTTTTTTTATTTTTTTATTTTTTTATTTTTTATTAACATAAATAAAATCAAACGGCATGGAATTGGTCCTTGAATGGAAGGTGATACTTGAAGTGAACCGGCATTGGTTTGAATTCTAGTGTAGGTGCCTGATTAAAAAAAAATAGCAAGTTAGTATAAAATCTAATGGAATTTGGAAAAAAATACTTACTTGTTTTGTCCGACAAGAACTCAATGACAAATACCACTCCTTTGAAAGTTTCAGGGATATTGGACTTGGCCAGATTGCAAGTGATGGTTATTACTTGTCCAATGTCATCAAATTTAACTTCTTTGGATTTTGTGGTTTCAAGAACGTCCTCTTTGATGGATTCATGACATTCCCTACTTGTCACCTTTGGAAGGGCTTCCAAGATGTCTTTTTCACCTTCTTCTTCCTTGGAAGTCATGAATCTGCAAGGAATAGGGTTAAAAATAATGAAATTTGGAACAACCATACCTGTATTAGATGGCATAGGAGCAATAGGAGCCTCCGGTAAAGGTGTTTCCACCCTTTCCGTGGGTTGGGTGTATTCCTCTTCCTTGTGATTTGATTTTGATGGTTGAGGGTCCGTTCCAACCTCCTTGTCACTTCTCAACATGATTTCCTTGGCAGTTTCAAATTCTCCCTTCTGATTTGCAATGGTTGAACTAGGGAGTTCGCCTTGGTCGCAAATTTGTCCTTCGAACTCCGCTATCTGCCCAATTTGCTTTTCCAGAGTAGTAAGTATTTGAAAAATCGTATCATTATCATTTGAATTACCTACATTACTTTGGGCAGGTTGTGGTGGCTGCATAGGCGTTGAATAGAGCTCCTCATACGGCTGCCAATATCCTTCTTGTTGAGCCTCATTGTCTTGATTTTGTAAGCCCTGCACCAAACAAATTAATTCATCAAGCTTTTGATTATAATTTATTGACGAACATAAATTTGGTTGGGCATATTGAATATGAGGTTGTGGTGGCTGCCAATATCCTCCTTGTTGAGCATTTTGAGGTTCCCACCACATAGAGTTTGAATGATCACTCCAATCCGAATTGTAAGTATTGGAAAACACGTTATTCCTTGATTGAAGATTAAATATATCAACTCTTTGCATTTGGGACCTTTCCATGAGTTGTGACAAAAGAGAAGCATTATCAAGTGCCATCTTGTTCTTAACAAACAAAACACAAATAAAAAAAACTAAATCTAAAAGACAATACAGAAACAAACAATCCAAGGGATTAGCAAATTTTCTAATCCCCGGCAACGGCGCCAAAATTTGATGCGAGATTTATACGCACACAAATTAAACCCTCTTTTCGTCAAATTATAGTATATGTATAAGTAGGGATCGTTCTGGACCGGGGATTAGGAGGGATTGTTAATCACTTGGATTTGACTCAAAAACGTAAAAACACAATATAAAACACTAAACTAGACTCAAAGAATGTAAAACTAAACTTTAAAACACTAAGACAAACCAAAAACTCAAAATGCTTTTAAAAACACAAACTAAAATGATTTCTAACTAAATTGACATTAAAGTAAAGGGGGATTTAAGTTTATACGAAAATTGAAATAACGAAACAAGTTAAATAAACTAGACAGAATGTAAATATGAAATTGATGAAATGGAATGAATGGATGATAGAATAGCTAAGGGGGTCATCTCCACATATGTTACACTTGCATAATAAAAAGATTTACAGTTGATCTTTCGATAAATTATGAAACTCATCACCCCGGGTTAATTAGGTCCGCTTAAATTAACCGTCAAGTTTTCCTTAAGTTAATGAATTGGATGGGTTAGCGCAACGCAATTCACAACATTCTCCAAACGTCCTTTACGTGAACAGCACAATAAAGATACAATCAAAGATCATTAAGCATTATGAAAACTATAAGTGTTGACGAGGCATTCGTTACTATGATGATGCATGAAACTCGTGCCAAGAATTCATTTAACGCGATTGTTTATAAGCAACCTCCACTACTTGTGAATATAAGTTCATAACGATTAGGTGAAAATCACTTATATTCTAGCGTCATATTCATGCATGAAAATTAAGCGCGCATTCTTAATAAACATACATAAATAAGTTATCAATCAAACGGTTAAACAAATTGAATCAACAACTTATGAAATGCAATTAGAAGTAATCAAATCAAAATGCAAGCATAAACATATATTTCGAATCACCCCCTAGCTAAGGGGGGGTTTAGTTCCTCATACAAAACAAAGAGAATTAAAATTAAACATTGAAATCAAAGAAACACTTAAACATTCCAACAACTCAAACTTGAATTGTATGAACGTTTAGGCCCTCTTCTCTTCCTCTTTATTGTAGCATAATGTCTAAGGATAGTTGGTTTGGGGGAATGGAAGTGTGGAAGGGAGTGAGGAGTGATGGAAATGGAAAGATGGTTTTTGGATTCTAAGGGAGACTCACGACTAAGAGAGAAAGGGATGTGTTTGTGGTGTGTTGTGTATGAAATGAGATGTCTTTGAATGAATGAATGCAAGGGTATTTATAGGAGTAGTGGAGGGAACATATGGCTATGTCATTTTTAGGTGAAGTAGGTGGATGTTGTAGGTGAAGTGGATGTTGTAGGTGAAGTAGGTGGATGTTGTAGGTGAAGTAGGTGGATGTTGTAGGTGAAGTAGGTGGATGTTGTAGGTGAAGTAGGTGGATGATATGTTAAGTGATAAGTGATAAGTGATATGATATGTGGTTATGATATGATAAGTGGTTAAGTGGTGATGATAAGTGATAAGTGATTAAGTGATATGATATGTGGTGATGATAAGTGATAAGTGCATGTGGGTTAACTAATGAAGGAAATGCATGTGCAATGACAATGTGTTAGAATGGATGTGTGTTATGCATGGCATGATTGGGATTAGGAAAGGTTTAAATGTCCTAAAACTAAAGAGAACAAGGTTCCAACACTTTGGCTCCAATTAGGTCTTCAATTTCGTCCAACACTTTGGCTTCAAGCATAAGCTATCCGTCCTTAGCCCAAAAGTGCTCCAAAAGTCTCCAAAATGCATCTTTTTGCTCCTTTAGCCCTTTGGACCTACAAACACACGAAAATAGCTTAAAGTACTAAAATAACTAGAGAAACATAACGTAAATGCACGAGAACAAGCCATTTAAGTCGCATGAATATGCTCCTATCAAGAAGTTGCTGAAAAATCTAAGGGAAAGGCACGACATTGAAGGTGTTTTTGTGTTGGAAATGCATGTGATTGCATGTGTTCAAGGATAGAATATGGCTTGGATGATTAATCCATGGGATAGACAGCTAGGGGGGGAACATATGCATGTTGGAGCATGAATTATATAATGAAAAGTGAATGATTAGTGCTCTAGTGTTAGGACAAAGGTGCAGCTGAAATGCAAAGGGAGTTTGAAGGGAAGGCACGACACAATGTTGTTTTGGTTCTTGAAATGCAAGTGAATGCATGTGAGTGCAATATGAAAAGAATGACTAATTAATGTATGTAGGGTGCAGCTAGGTTGGAAAGGTGTGGATTGTGGCTGCAATTTAGGGAAAGGAAATAGGTTTAATGCATAAATAAAAGGGCAAAGTGGCTGCAATGATGAAGACAAGCTGGAATTGATGTGGAAGGCACGGCAAATGATGGTTTCTTGATGGTTTTGGGTTTGTGATGCATTGTTTGATTGGGCTAGAGGTTTTGCATGGCTCAAAGGTTTGTTTGATTGGGCTAGGCCCTTTGTTTTATGTCCCAAAGAGCATACAAGGCCTTCAAATTCGTCCATCATCTTAGCTCCATGGATAAGCTATCCAATCCATGCCCAAAAATGCTCCAAATAGCCTCAAAATGCACTTTCTTGCTCCCTAAGCCCTTAGAACCTGAAAACACACAAAAGAAGCATAAAGGACTAAAATAACTAGAGAAACATAACGTAAATGCATGAGAACAAGCCATTTAAGTCGCATGAATATGCTCCTATCAACTTTAACGACGATTTTGAACGTGATTTGAGAAGAAAGAAGAGGCATCCCGAACCTAGTGAAACTAGTGAACCTAGTTCAAGTTCAGAGGCCGAATCTGAGTTTGAAAGTATGGAAGAAGAAGTTATGGCAGCGGACAATCGGACCATTAAAGAGCTTTCGGCCTCGGGGTTGGCCAATGCCGCACCATTATGCATTCAATACCCCGCGGCTGCCCAAGGCAAGACCGATGAATTCGAGCTGAAGTCAAGCTTGTTGCACCACATTCCGAAATACCATGGGCTTTCCATGGAAGATCCAAACAAGCATTTGAAGGAGTTTGAAGTTGTATGCTCAAGCATGACACCCATTAACGTTGATGGGAATATTATGAAGATGAAAGCTTTTCCATTCTCTCTTGTGGAAAAGGCTAAGGATTGGCTTTATGAATTGGCACCCGGGACTGTTACTTCTTGGGAGAGCATGAAGAGAGCATTCTTGGAGAAGTTCTTCCCTACTTCAAGAGTCATTCTCTTGAGGAAGAAAATTAGCGGAATCCAACAAAGTCAAGGAGAATCTTTTCCGGCATACTACGAGCGTTTTAAAGCCCTTGTTGCATCATGTCCTCAACATCAAATGAAGGAGGAGCTTCTCCTTCAATATTTCTATGAGGGCCTTCTTCCCATTGAAAGGCAAATGCTCGATGCTTCGGCGGGAGGTGCATTGGTGGACAAAACTCCTATGGCAGCCAAGACCCTAATTGCAAACCGTGCTCTAAATGCACAACAATATGAAGGACTTGGGCAAAGGGACCCCCCACGGCAACACTTGAATGAGGTAAGTTCTCAATCCGATATTCAATCTCAGTTAGCTAATCTTACTTCTATTATGTCTCAGATGGCCGAAGGAATGAAGATACAAGGACCGATTGTATGTGGTGTATGTTCTATCCAAGGACACCCTTCGGAAAGATGCCCTCAATTGATTGTGAATGGGGGATGGGAGAGTGCAAATGCCATTGGATTTCCGAGCCACAATCAACCAAGGAATGATCCATATTCCAACACATACAATCCAGGTTGGAAAGACCATCCAAACTTCAAGTGGAGGGAGCCTCAACAACCTCAACAACAAGGAGGCTTTAGACAACAACCCCCGAGGTTCTACACCAAGCCATTCGGCTCCAATTCAAACCAAGCACAACCTGCCCAAAACAATCAAGGTACGTCATTGGACAATGAAACACTTCTTAAGTTACTTACCAATTTGTCTCAGGGGCAAGAGAATCAAACCAAAGCCATGCAAAACCAAGACAAAAGGGTGGATCACTTGGAGAAACAAATTAGGCAGATTGCGGAGTTTGTAGGACAATTCCGAGACAAAGGCAAGCTCCCTAGCTCAACCATTGTCAATCCAAGGGGAGGGTGCGAATCTGCCAAGGCAATCATGTTGAGAAGTGGTAAGGAGGTCGGAACCACCTCAAGGCCATCCAAAACAAGTCAAGAAGAGGACATGTTGCTGCAAGAAGAGGAGGAACAAGCAAAGAAGGCCACGGTAAGGGGGAAAGAAACGTTGCCGCAGCCCCCTATTGTGCCAAAACCGTCCAACATGCCTAAGGTAAGTCCAAATTCGACTTTGTCAAGTCCTATTCCACTAAACGTGCCCTTTCCTGGCAGGTTTAGGCAAACAAAGAAGGAGGAGCATGAGAAGGACATTCTTGAGACGTTTAGGAAAGTGCAAGTCAATATCCCGCTCCTAGATGCCATAAAGCAAGTGCCCAAATACGCTAAGTTCTTGAAGGAATTGTGCACTACAAGGAAGAGGGCGTCACATAAAGAGGTAGTAAGGGTAAGTGAGAACGTTTCCGCTGTTCTACAAAGAAAGTTACCACCAAAGTGCAAAGATCCAGGTAGCTTTACAATCCCTTGTATTATTGGTCAAACTAAGTTCGAACATGCTATGTTAGACTTAGGAGCTTCAATTAACGTCATGCCATACTCTATTTATGCTTCAATGAACCTTGGTGAATTGAAAAATGATGGTGTGATTATTCAGTTGGCCGATAGATCTAATGTCTATCCAAAGGGCGTATTGGAAGATGTCTTAGTGCAGGTGAATGATTTGATCTTCCCGGCGGATTTCTATGTCCTTAAAATGGAGGAAACCACCCATGCTCCATCTTTGCCGATTCTTCTTGGGAGGCCATTCATGAAGACAGCCCGAACTAAGATAGACGTGTTTAAAGGCTCTTTAATAATGGAATTTGATGGGGAAGTCATTGATTTCAATCTTTCTGAAAGTATTAAATTTCCTAAGGACGATCATTCTTGCTTTTCTATTGATATAATTGATGATTTGGCGCAGGAATTTCTCGATTCTTTGGAGAGGGATACACTTGAAACAACAATTGCACAAGGAATTGGGCAAAAATCTGGTTTTGCCGTGCCTAGAAGTGAAGATGAGGCCGAGATGGTCGTTGCACTTGAGTCATTGCCACAACACTTTGGTAAGCCTTCTAACCCAATTTCAATTTCAGTTTCCACTAATAAGTTATTACCCTCAGTGATTCAGGCACCCGTACTTGAGCTTAAACCGTTGCCCGATCATTGGATGGAATTTGGCCGATATTAGGGGAATTAGCCCAACTACGTGCATGCATCGCATACTTCTAGAGGAGGGGGCTAAACCAACTCGAGAGGCTCAGCGCCGTCTCAACCCTCCAAAGATGGAAGTTGTGAAAAAGGAGATTATCAAACTTCTTGATTGTGGAGTGATTTATCCGATCTCTGATAGTCGTTGGGTGTCATCGGTGCAATGTGTTCCAAAGAAGCCCGGAGTGACAGTGGTGAAGAATGCTGAGAATGAGCTTGTGCCAACCCGTATCCAAACAGGTTGGCGAGTGTGCATTGATTATAGGAAGCTCAACGCCACCACAAGGAAGGACCACTTCCCTTTGCCGTTCATTGATCAAATGCTTGAAAGGTTAGCCGGTCATTCTTTTTATTGTTTCCTTGATGGTTATTCTGGATATAATCAGATTGTCATAGCGCCGGATGACCAAGAAAAGACAACTTTCACATGCCCCTTTGGTACTTTTGCTTATCGTCGCATGCCTTTTGGTTTATGCAATGCTCCGGCCACGTTTCAAAGGTGTATGGTAAGTATCTTTTCAGATTTTGTGGAAAAGATTATTGAGGTATTTATGGATGATTTCAGTGTGTTTGGTGATTCATTTGATGGTTGTTTGGAAAATCTCACAATGATTTTGAAACGATGTGTAGAAACTAACCTTGTGCTTAATTGGGAAAAATGTCACTTTATGGTTAGACAAGGCATAGTTCTAGGGCATATTGTTTCAGAAAGAGGAATTGAAGTGGATAAATCGAAAATAGATCTTCTATGCTACTTACCCTCTCTTACTTCGGTTCGAGAGGTTCGTTCGTTTCTTGGTCATGCAGGATTTTATAGGCGATTTATCAAGGACTTCTCCAAGATCTCAAACCCTCTTTGCCGTCTCCTCCAGAAAGATGTGGCGTTTGACTTCAACGAGGAGTGTGAGAAGGCGTTCAATCACCTCAAAGAAACACTAACTTCGGCCCCTATCATAGTTCCACCGGATTGGAGCCTTCCTTTTGAGCTTATGTGCGATGCTTCCGATTATGCATTAGGAGCTGTTTTGGGGCAAAGGAAGGAAAAGAGGCCGCATGTTATCTATTATGCCTCTCGGACTTTAAATGATGCACAATTGAATTATTCTACCACTGAAAAAGAACTTCTTGCTGTTGTATTTGCTTTAGATAAATTCCGTTCTTATTTGCTTGGTACTAAAGTTATTATTTATACTGACCATGCAGCATTGAAGTATTTGTTCACCAAGAAGGAGGCCAAACCACGACTCATTCGTTGGATGCTTCTTCTCCAAGAGTTCGATATCGAAATCCGGGACAAGAAGGGAAGTGAAAACGTGGTGGCTGACCACTTGAGCCGTATGGTGCATGAGGAGGATGCCGTGCCTATCATAGAGACATTCCCAGATGAGCAACTGATGTCCGTCAAGGTAAGTGAACCGTGGTATGCTGATTTGGTGAATTATTTGGTGTCTAAACATGTTCCTAATGAATTACTTAAACACCAATGTGATAAATTGAAGAAAGAGGCACGGTTTTATGTGTGGGATGACCCGTATTTATGGAAATATTGCCCTGACCAAGTTATACGTAGGTGTGTGCACGATTCTGAGTTTAATGCTATTCTAACCTTTTGTCACACTTATGCTTGTGGGGGACACTTTGGCACTCAAAGAACAGCACTTAAGGTGTTAGAATGTGGTTTCTATTGGCCTACCATCTTTAGGGATGCTAGAACATTTTGCATGTCTTGTGATAGATGCCAAAGAACGGGCAATATTGGTCCTAAACAGCAAATGCCGCAAACCCCCATTTTTAGTGTTGAAATCTTTGATGTTTGGGGTATTGATTTTATGGGTCCCTTTCCTTCGTCACATGGGTTTCTTTATATATTGCTTGCTGTGGACTATGTGTCGAAATGGGTAGAAGCAAAAGCCACCCGAACTAATGATTCTCGAGTGGTTGCAGATTTTGTGAAAACTAACATTTTTGCAAGGTTTGGAATGCCACGAGTGCTAATCAGTGATGGAGGTTCCCATTTTTGTAATCGAACCATCGAGGCGTTGCTCAAGAAATACAATGTCACACATAAGGTGGCCACACCTTATCATCCTCAAACGAGCGGGCAAGCCGAGGTTTCGAATAGGGAAATCAAGCAGATTCTTGAGAAGACCGTGGGGCCTACAAGGAAGGATTGGAGTTTGCGCTTAAACGATGCATTGTGGGCGTATCGCACTGCCTACAAAACCCCCATTGGGATGTCACCTTTTCGGCTCATCTATGGGAAGCCATGCCATCTTCCCGTCGAACTAGAGCATCGTGCACATTGGGCCGTCAAAACGTTCAATATGGACCTTGATGCCGCAGGTTTACATAGGAAGCTTCAATTGTGTGAGCTTGATGAAATCCGAAATGAAGCATATGAGAATGCCCGGATTTACAAGGAGAAAACAAAGGCATTTCATGATAAGATGATTCGTGCCAAGACGTTCTCTATTGGGCAGAAAGTGTTGTTGTTCAATTCTCGCCTTCGCTTGTGTCCGGGTAAGTTGCGTTCCAAATGGGTTGATCCTTTTATTGTCACTAATGTTTTCCCTCATGGTGCAGTGCAAATCAAAAGTTCAAGGACGCAGCAAGAATTCAAAGTGAATGGGCATCGATTGAAGCCCTATTACGAGATGTTTGAGGAGCATGTCGTGGAGGAGGTACCCCTCCATGCCGTGGAGGAGGTACCGTCCGGCTGGAAGACGTTAAAGCAAGCGCTTCTTGGGAGGCAAACCATGTGTTGAAACACGAGAAGAAGGAACTTTCACTCCAAACCCAGATTTGCGTCCCTAACCTATCTCTTTATTCCTATTACTTTGCCAGTTGTGTTATGTTTGCTAGTTGTGTTAGTTGATTGTTTTTGTGTTAATCTAAGTTTGAAACATTGAGGACAATGTTTGGTTTAAGTGTGGGGGGGGGGGGGGTAAACAAGCTGTTTTTGAAAGAGTCGTTTTTGAGTCATTTTTGTGTTTTAGGGTACCTTCCAACACAATGATGAGGATTTGGTTTTAAATTACATGACTATTATAGAATGTTGTAAACATGGCTGGAAGTTGATTTATGCTTTGGTTTATGCTTGGTTATGGTTATAGCTTATGAATTCATATGTAATTACAAAGAGAAAATCTGTTTTTGTAACATGCTTGAACGAAGGAACTTAAACTAAAACTACATCCTTGTGAGACTTGAGCCTATAACGTTCTTTGGAGAGTATAATTCTGTGATTTCTTGTTTTCTAAAGTCGTTGCATGATCTCATCATTCTTTGCTTGGTTGCTACTTGGAATGCATTTCATTATAGTTCCAAATACTAGAACTCATGCCCAATTCATTCAAAGCATGATATTGATTGCATAACATACAATAAGATGAAGTTGTTAGTCAAACCAAAGCCAAAAAGCCTATCCCTTTTCACATGTATTGTAGGATTACCCCTTTTTAGCCTTTTCAAGCTTATTTTCTTTGTTAACCACATTATCCTCACCTAGCTTAGATTAGGACTTAGAATGAAGCATGACTTAGAATGAACTCCTTTTGATCAATATATTGCAGAAAATAAGTGTGGGGGAAGATAATAGGGCACGGCCAAAGAATGAAATAAAGAAAAAGAAAAGAAAAAAAAAATTCGTGGAAAAATAAAATGAAATTAGAAAAGTGTAGAAAAGAAAGAAAAAGAGTTGAAAAATAAGTGAGAATGATCTCACAAGTATTGGTTATTGAAGGAAGGGTCCAAAAGAGTGAATTTGACCCTAATTGTGCATGAATCTTCCCTTGTGTTTAAAAGTTGATTTCTGCCATTAAAAGTGAGTTTAGGTGTCAATTTCATTACTTTGCTTCCTATTGCTTTAAGAACCTTTGTTTTACTTTACCTTTCTTTGTTAAACCATTACCCTTAGTGATGCTAAATATATAAGCACACAAATTAAACCCTCTTTTCGACAATTGTAGTATAGATATAAGTAGGGATCGTTCTAGGCCGGGGATTAGGAGGGATTGCTAATCTAATGAAAATTGACTCAAAGATGTGAAAATATGTTTTAAAACACTTTAAATAGACTCACAAGACTCTTACTAACTTATATGACTCAAAACAAACTTTAAAGACTCCAAACAACCAAAAACAACCAAAAAGACTCAATTTAGACTCTATGACTTAATTTGGACGAAAATACACTTGGTTTTGACTCTAAAGACTCAAAAAGACTCTTTTGGACAGATTTGGAACAAATAAGAAAGGGGGTTTTGATTTTGGACGAATTTAAAAGAAAACAAGTGACTTAAAACTTTAAAACAGATTTTGGACGAAAATAAGAAAAACTAATGGATGATGGGATAGCCAAGGGATACTTCTCCACACATGATACTTTCTAACATAAATTGATTTCCAGTTGCTTTTCCGATAAACCATGAACCTCAACACCCCAGATTAACCGTGACATCACTAATTAACCCTCAGATTTCCCTTAAGTTAGTGGATTGGATGACATCATACGACAACCCAAAGCATTCTTCAAAAAGTCCCCTACATGACATCATAATAGAGATACGGTTAAAGATCATTACGTTCAATGGAAACCATAAGTATTGACAAAGCACTTGTAACTATGACATCATGATACGCATGCTAGGAATTTACTTAACATGATTGTGAAAACAACCTTAACTACTTGTGAATATAAGTTTGTGACGATTATGTGAAACACCCTTATATTCTAGCCCCAAATTCAAGCATGCAAATTAAGTAGGCCTCCCTAATAAACATACAAGAATAAGTTATCCATCAAACGGTTAAGTAAATTGCATTCACAATTTATGAAATCACAACTGGAATTAATCAAATCATATTATAATTGTAATCATGGTTTCAAAGCATCCCTAGGCTAAAACGAGTTTAGCCTCTCATGTTCATGACAAAACAAAGCAATATAGATTTAAACATTGAAAATAAAAGATAGATTACACCTAGACACGTCCAACACTCCAACTTGAATGTATAAAAGCCCAAGGCTTGGTCTCCCTTCTCCTTCTCCTTGCTAGGTCACGGCACAAAGGTCTATGGTGAGTTTGTGGACGATTTTCTGGATTTTGGATGGTTTTAGGTATATATGGTGGTGCGGCAAGGGGTTATGGTGGTGTATGGAGGTTGGGATGGATGTATGGAAGTAGGGGAATGATGGATGGGTGGTTGCAAGGTCACGGCAAAGGTTGATTTCTGAAGGGATGTATGAATGTTGTGTGAAGGGATGGTCCTCATTAAATGGCACGGCAAGGCTGTTTATATAGGCTATTTTGGCACACTTAGTGAAGGAAAAGGATTGCCTAATCCCATTGTAAAAAGGTTAACTCAAGGCAGAAATTAAATGGGAATGGGAATAGGAATTTCGGCTAGGAATTAGGGAGTTCTAGAAGGCTAGGTGCGGCACACATGTAGGGATAGGATTAGGTGTTCTAGAAACTGTGTTTAAGGCAGATTTCCTAATCCTAAAGGGCCTAGGACATGTGATATAGGAGTAGGAAAAGGATTGTGATTCCTAAACCTACAAGGAATGGTGATTTGCGGCAATGGTATGGATGAGTCTTCTAGAAACTGAAATAGGTGTTTAAATGTGTAATTGATTCTCCCTAAGTAGCTAGGTTTAGGTCCCAATCTGATTTGGATAGGATAGAAAAGGATAATGTTAGAGATAGGATAGGATAGGGTTTCTAGGATAGGATAAGATAAGGTTGGATAAGGTTGGATAAGGTTCCTTGTTTCTTGCTTCTTCCTTATCTTCATTGGAGTAGAACTTCTTCCACCAGATTTGTAGCCTTTCCTAGCTCTTCTTGTCTTCAATTTCGTCCATCCTCTTTGCTCCATTGTTAAGCTATCCAATCCATGCCCAAAAATGCTCCAAATAGCCTCAAAATGCACTTTCTTGCTCCTTTTGCCATTAGGACCTAAAAACACACGAAAATACTTTAAAAGACTGAAATACATAGTAATTAACTCACTAAGTGTAAGGAAACAACACAACTAAGTAGCATAAATATGCTCCTATCAAATTCCCCCACACTTAGCTTTTGCTAGTCCTCAAGCAAAACGAAATAAATCAAAAACAAAACAAAACACATTCTAAACCTTCCAACATGTATCTCAGGGATTCCCAACGAACATGACACATTAGAGAACATCATCCCCACGGTTTTTAGCTTTCTTTATACTTCAATAAACACTTAATCATAGTTACTACCTATTAGTTCACATATAATCAATTAAAACAATGTTTCGAATGTAGTAACATGCCTTAGAGAATTCCCTCAATTCCTCACTAGAATGCACTCTATTTTCACACAGATTTTCTAACTTCACACCCTACACTAGTTATATGTGAGAAGATTGATGTAAATATGAAGACTAATACTCACATATGTTATATCAAAGAAAGCATTTTCTGGATTTACGACAATGACATGAATATGATCTCATGAATGGAATGCTACTACTTAGAACGAGAACCAGTGATTCCATATGCTCATACCAAATTCAAACTCCACATATTGAACACATAACATCAAGATAGAAGTTGAGGGTTGTAACGAGGCTAAGGTATTGGCTAACAAAGAAAGGTAAGGATAAACAAATGTTCTTAAAGCAATAGTAAGCAAAGTAATGAAATTGACACTTAAACTCACTTCTAATGGCAAAAAAAACCAACTTTTAAACACAAGGGAAGATTCATGCAACATTTAGGGTCAAATTCTCTCTTTTGGACCCTTACTTCAACAACCAACACTTGTGAGTTCATTCTCACTTATTTTTCAACTCCTTTTCTTTCTTTTGAACACTTTTCTATTTTCTTTTGATTTTTCTACGAATTTCTCTTCTTTCCTTCTCTTTTTTTTTCTTTTTTTTCTCTTTTTTTTTTTCTTTTTTTCTTTTTCGTGCCCTATCATCTTCCCCCACACTCGTTTTCCACCATATATTGACCAAAGGAGTTCACTCTAAGTCGTGCTTCACTATCCTTTAAGAACCAAGGTATGGAAAGTCCTATTCTAGGCTAGGTGAGGATAATGTGGCTAACAACGAAAATAGGTTTTGAAAAGGCTCAAGAGGGTTAATCCTACAATACATATGAAAAGGGATAGGCTTTTTGGCTCTGGCTTGACTAACAACTTCATCTTATTGTATGTTATGCAATCAATATCATGCTTTGAATGAAATGGGCATGAGTTCTAGTATTTGGAACTATAATGAAATGCATTCTAAATAGCAACCAAGCAAAGAATGATGAGATCATGCAACGACTTTAGAAAACAAGAAATCATAGATTATACTCTCCAAAGAACGTTATAGGCTCAAGTCTCTCAAGGATGTAGCGTTAGTTTGAGTTTCTTCCTTCAAGCATGTTACAAAAACTGATTTTATCTTTGTAATTACATGTGAATTCATAAATTATGACCATAACCAAGCATAAACCAAAGCATAAATCAACTTCCAGCCATGTTTACAACATTCTTTAATAGTCATGCAATTAAAAACCAAATCCTCATCATTGTGTTGGAAGGTGACCTAAGACACAAACAAACACACAAAAACAACTTAAAAACAACTCTTTTTGGGTTTTTCAAAACTATTTTGTAATTGTTTTGTAAATTTTCGGATTTTCTGACCAAAAGACATAAAAACACTTCAAAACACTCTAAAAACACTTAAAAACAGTGTGAAACAACATTAGAAATGATGGGTGATAAAATCCCACGAATTTGCATGAAAAACACTTTGTTTACCCCCCCACACTTAAATCAAACATTGTCCTCAATGTTTCACACAAAGACTCACATCCAAACAAACAATATAAACGAACTAACATGACAAAATTAAAATAATAAAGAGATAGAGATTGAGGAACGCAAATCTGATTTTTTAGCTTGAAATGGTGAATTGCCCACATCCTCTCTCGTTGAATGCATGGGTTGCCTCCCAAGAAGCGCTTTCTTTAACGTCGTGCAGCCGGACGAACCTTCTTCTTATCCTCATTTGGAGCCCACGGCATAGAATGGATCCTTGAATGGAAGGTGATACTTGAAGTGAACCGGCATTGGTTTGAATTCTAGTGTAGGTGCCTGATTCATCAAAATCAGCCAGTTAGTATAAAATGTAATGGAATTTGGAGAAGATGACTTACTTGTTTTGTCCGACAAGAACTCAATGACAAACACCACTCCTTTGAAAGTTTCAGGGATATTGGACTTGGCCAGATTGCATGTGATGGTTATGACTTGTCCAATGTCATCGAATTCAACTTCTTTGGGTTTTGTGGTTTCAAATATGTCCCCTTTGATGCCTTCTACATCTTCTCCAGCCACTACCTTCTCTTGAATCATTCTTCTTGGTGTACAAAGTCCTTTGAAGAATTCAACACCATCTAAAACTTGTTGTGTTGCACCAAGAATTGGAATAGCATTTTGCACCTTTGGGAAGGCTTCCACGATGTCCTTTTTACTCTCTTCTTGGTTGGGAATCAAAAACCTGCTAGGAAAAGGGACATTGGGTGGAATAACATCAGAATAACATGGAATTGGGACGTCCTTACTTGTGGTGGGTGATTTAGAGGGCTTAGGGGGCTGCGGCAAGGGTTGTTCTACCCTTGCCGTGTGCATGTCTTCTTCCTCCTCCTCAATTAGCAGCTCCTCATCCACTTCTAGGCTATGTTTGGACATTATTAGGTCAGCTCCAACCTCCATAGCACTTCCCAAAGTGATAGCATTATGGATTTCAAAATCTTCCTTCGAGTTTTCAATAGTTGAGTTGGAGAGTTCACTTTGCTCTTGAATTTGTTTCATGAACTCCATAATCTGCCCAATTTGCTCCTCCAATTTACCCAACTTCTTGTCTTGATTTTGTCCGTCCTGCGTCAAAGAGGTTAGTAATTGAAAATTTTTATCATTATCCATGGACATACTTGAACTTGATTGGAATAGTTGTGGGGGAGGTTGTGGTTGCTGCATAGGTGTTGTATAGAACTCCTCATATGGTTGCCAATATGCTTCTTGTTGAGCCTCCTTGGCTTGATTTTGTGACCCCTGCACCAAAGAATTTAATTCATTAAGAATTTGATTATAATCTATTGACGAACTTGAATTTGATTGAGCATATTGCATATGAAGTTGAGGTGGCTGCATAGGTCTTGAATAGAACTCCTCATATGGCTGCCAATATGCTTCACGTTGAACTTGTTGAGCTTCCCACCACATAGAGTTTGAATGATCCTTCCAATCTCTTTGTGGACATTGATTGGCTTGAAATCCTTGCCTATATGAAGCACCAAATGTAGGGACACTCTGCATTGTGGTCCGTTCGGCATACGGCGACAATTGAGAAGTAAGATTTGCCAATTGAGCTTGAATGCTAGCAAAATCCATATCTTACTTCTCTAGTACCTAAAATCA
The DNA here is from genome assembly GCF_963583255.1 of Pyrus communis. Taxonomy (NCBI): domain Eukaryota; kingdom Viridiplantae; phylum Streptophyta; class Magnoliopsida; order Rosales; family Rosaceae; genus Pyrus; species Pyrus communis. The sequence goes on from NC_084804.1 coordinate 24,794,760, forward strand.
AAGAAAGAGAACTAAATCAAATATTACAAGTAACAACAAACAAAGAAAACAACACTAAGTTAGAAACTAAAACGGAAACAACTAAACCAAAAAGAAAGGAACCAAGGGATTAGCAAAGTTGCTAATCCCCGGCAACGGCGCCAAAAATTTGATGCTAAATATATAAGCACACAAATTAAACCCTCTTTTCGACAATTGTAGTATAGATATAAGTAGGGATCGTTCTAGGCCGGGGATTAGGAGGGATTGCTAATCTAATGAAAATTGACTCAAAGATGTGAAAATATGTTTTAAAACACTTTAAATAGACTCACAAGACTCTTACTAACTTATATGACTCAAAACAAACTTTAAAGACTCCAAACAACCAAAAACAACCAAAAAGACTCAATTTAGACTCTATGACTTAATTTGGACGAAAATACACTTGGTTTTGACTCTAAAGACTCAAAAAGACTCTTTTGGACAGATTTGGAACAAATAAGAAAGGGGGTTTTGATTTTGGACGAATTTAAAAGAAAACAAGTGACTTAAAACTTTAAAACAGATTTTGGACGAAAATAAGAAAAACTAATGGATGATGGGATAGCCAAGGGATACTTCTCCACACATGATACTTTCTAACATAAATTGATTTCCAGTTGCTTTTCCGATAAACCATGAACCTCAACACCCCAGATTAACCGTGACATCACTAATTAACCCTCAGATTTCCCTTAAGTTAGTGGATTGGATGACATCATACGACAACCCAAAGCATTGTTCAAAAAGTCCCCTACATGACATCATAATAGAGATACGGTTAAAGATCATTACGTTCAATGGAAACCATAAGTATTGACAAAGCACTTGTAACTATGACATCATGATACGCATGCTAGGAATTTACTTAACATGATTGTGAAAACAACCTTAACTACTTGTGAATATAAGTTTGTGACGATTATGTGAAACACCCTTATATTCTAGCCCCAAATTCAAGCATGCAAATTAAGTAGGCCTCCCTAATAAACATACAAGAATAAGTTATCCATCAAACGGTTAAGTAAATTGCATTCACAATTTATGAAATCACAACTGGAATTAATCAAATCATATTATAATTGTAATCATGGTTTCAAAGCATCCCTAGGCTAAAACGAGTTTAGCCTCTCATGATCATGACAAAACAAAGCAATATAGATTTAAACATTGAAAATAAAAGATAGATTACACCTAGACACGTCCAACACTCCAACTTGAATGTATAAACGCCCAAGGCTTGGTCTTCCTTCTCCTTCTCCTTGCTAGGTCACGGCACAAAGGTCTATGGTGAGTTTGTGGACGATTTTCTGGATTTTGGATGGTTTTAGGTATATATGGTGGAACGGCAAGGGGTTATGGTGGTGTATGGAGGTTGGGATGGATGTATGGAAGTAGGGGAATGATGGATGGGTGGTTGCAAGGTCACGGCAAAGGTTGATTTCTGAAGGGATGTATGAATGTTGTGTGAAGGGATGGTCCTCATTAAATGGCACGGCAAGGCTGTTTATATAGGCTATTTTGGCACACTTAGTGAAGGAAAAGGATTGCCTAATCCCATTGTAAAAAGGTTAACTCAAGGCAGAAATTAAATGGGAATGGGAATAGGAATTTCGGCTAGGAATTAGGGAGTTCTAGAAGGCTAGGTGCGGCACACATGTAGGGATAGGATTAGGTGTTCTAGAAACTGTGTTTAAGGCAGATTTCCTAATCCTAAAGGGCCTAGGACATGTGATATAGGAGTAGGAAAAGGATTGTGATTCCTAAACCTACAAGGAATGGTGATTTGCGGCAATGGTATGGATGAGTCTTCTAGAAACTGAAATAGGTGTTTAAATGTGTAATTGATTCTCCCTAAGTAGCTAGGTTTAGGTCCCAATCTGATTTGGATAGGATAGAAAAGGATAATGTTAGAGATAGGATAGGATAGGGTTTCTAGGATAGGATAAGATAAGGTTGGATAAGGTTGGATAAGGTTCCTTGTTTCTTGCTTCTTCCTTATCTTCATTGGAGTAGAACTTCTTCCACCAGATTTGTAGCCTTTCCTAGCTCTTCTTGTCTTCAATTTCGTCCATCCTCTTTGCTCCATTGTTAAGCTATCCAATCCATGCCCAAAAATGCTCCAAATAGCCTCAAAATGCACTTTCTTGCTCCTTTTGCCATTAGGACCTAAAAACACACGAAAATACTTTAAAAGACTGAAATACATAGTAATTAACTCACTAAGTGTAAGGAAACAACACAACTAAGTAGCATAAATATGCTCCTATCACTTAGCCCCGTTACAACCCTCAACTTCTATCTTGATGTTATGTGTTCAATTTGTGGAGTTTGAATTTGGTATGAGCATATGGAATCACTGGTTCTCATTCTAAGTAGTAGCATTCCATTCATGAGATCATATTCATGTCATTGTCGTAAATCCAGAAAATGCTTTCTTTGATATAACATATGTGAGTGTTAGAATTCATATTTACATCAATCTCCTCACATATACCTAGTGTAGGGTGTGGAGTTAGAAAATCTGTGTGAAAATTGAGTGCATTCTAGTAAGGAATTGAGGGAATTCTCTAAGGCATGTTACTACATTCAAAATGATGTTTTAATTGATTAAATGTGAAATAATAAGTGGTAACTATGATTAAGTGTTTGTTGAAGTGTAAAGTAAGCTAAATGTTGTGGGAATGATGTTCTATATTGTGTCATGTTCGTTTGAAATCCCTGAGATACATGTTGGAAGGTTTAGAATGTGTTTTGGTTTGTTTTTAGTTTCTTTCGTTTTGTTTTGCTCGAGGACTAGCAAAAGCTAAGTGTGGGGGAATTTGATAGGAGCATATTTATGCGACTTAATTGGCTTGTTCTCGTGCATTTACGTTGTGTTTCTTTAGTTATTTTAGTCCTTTATGCCATTTTCGTGTGTTTCTAGGTTCATATGGCTAAGGAAGCAAAAAGGTGCATTTTGGAGCAAAATTGGGCTTGGAATGGATAGCTTATGTTTGGAGCCAAGGTGTTGGACGAAATTGAGGCACTTTAGGACACAAAACAATGGCCCTAGCCCAATTACATAACCTTGCCATGGCTTATCCCTTCTCCCCTTCCCTTGCCATGCAAACCACCCTATTTTAGGCCCATTCTATGTACTTAAACCTTAGCCCTTTAACCTTGCAACCATATCCCCTCTTTTATCCACATGCATTCATAATCATTCATAATCATTCACCACCAATTCAGCCACATGCACTTGTTCTTTCATCATTGCACCACAATCCTTTACCATTGCAGCCACATGCACTTCCCCCTTTACCATTGCAGCCACTTGCACTTCCCCCTTCATCATTTCAGCCACCAAACACCCACATGCACTCCCACTCCAGATTTTCAGCCATCCCAATTCATCATTGCACATCAACACATTCTATCATTTCCACATGCATTCCCCTTACAATTTCAGCCACTCCACATGCATTTCCAACTTTCCACCAAGTTCCTAGCTGTCATGTTCCCTCCTTTTCACCTATAAATAAGCATCCATTGCAGCCACAAATCACTAACTCTTCCATATTCAGAAAACCATCTCATACACATTCATTCACGCCAGAAATTCATTCCCTCTCTCTAACACTGCCATACTTCACCATTCTTCATATTTTCTGCCCAAAAACACTCCTTGCCTTTCCCTACATCCATCCCTACCCTAAACACATCATTCTACATCATCCATAACCCCCAAAACTCACCAAAACCCCTTGTGCTGCAGCAACTAGAGGAGAAGAGGCCTAAACGTTCATACAATTCAAGATTGAGTTGTTGGGATTTTTAGGTGTTCTTCGTTCTTGTTTTCAATGTTTACTTTGTTATTACTCTCTAAGTTTGTTGTAATCATGAGTGGCTAAACCCCTAATTAGTTAGGGGAAAGTTTGAAACCATGGACATATGTTGGTTATGATTTGATTTACTCCAGTTATGAATTCATGAACTTTAGATGTGGTTTACTTTTCTGTTTTGATTAAGAACTTGTTTATGTATGTGGGTTGAGGGTCGACACTTAATTTGCATGCCTAAACTTGATACTAGGATATAAGGGAATTTCACCTAATCGTTATGAACTTATATTCATGAGTAGTAAAAATCGCTAGTCACGATTGTGTTTAGTAAACCCTAGGCTGGATTAACATGCGTATTCCATAGTTATGAATGCCTAGTCGATGTTTATGATTTCCGTTGAACTTAATGATCTTTGTTGAATGTCTCTATCATGCGTATTCCATAGTTAGGGACTTTGATTAGGAATAATTTGGTTGTAATGCGTATTCCATTCAATCCAATGAATCTAGGGAAATCTGAAAGTTAGTTTAAGCGGACCTAATTAACTTGGAGCATTGTCATTCATCGTTTGTTGAAGTCATAACTGGGAATCAAATTATATGCATATGTTCATGTGTGGATAAGGAACCCTCTAACTAGTTTCTCATCATTCTATTTCATCAATTTCGTTTTTACAATCTGTTTTAATTAGAATCTGTGCATTTAGTTTAATTTCGTCCAAAACTCAATCCCCCTTTACTTTATTGTCCAATTTAGTTAGAAAGTGTCTTAGTTTATGTTTTTAAGTGTTTTGATTCAAGTTATTACACAAATTCGTCCAAATTCACCAAAGTGCTCAAAACTGCCCAGAAAGTGTTTTTAAGGCAGTTTTGAGTGTTTTGGGTGATGTTTGAGTCTTTTGGTTTGTCTTAGTGCTTTAAGCATTTAGTTTCGCATTCTTTGAGTCTAGTTTAGTGTTTTAAACTTTATTTTACGTTTTTAAGTCAATTTCACATTGATTAGCATCCCTAGTTAATCCCCGGTCTAGAACGATCCCTATTTGCTCATATAGTACAATTGTCATCCATAGGGTTTAATTTGTGTGTCAAGTTAATTTTCGCATCAGGCTCAAGTCTCTCAAGCATGTAACGTTAGTTTAAATTCCTTCTTTCAAGCATGTTACAAAAACTGATTTTTTCTTTGTAATTACATGTGAATTCATAAGCTATAACCATAACCAGGCATAAACCAAAGCATAAATCAACTTCAAGCCATGTTTATGATAGGAGCATATTTAGATGGCTTAGCTAGCTTATTCTTGTGCACTTGTGTTATTATTTCTTACTTAATATAGTATTTCAACTCATTTTCGTGTGTTTGTAGGTCCAAAGGGTTAAAGTACCAAGAAAGTGCATTTTGGTGCACTTTGGACCAGTTTTGGGCACTAAATGGATAGCACATGTATGGGCCAACATGGATGCACGAATTTGGAGTTCAAAAGGCTAGGAATCTGATAAGAAGATGAAGAAATTAAATTAAAGACAAAGAGGATAAGGAATCAGCTCAAAAGAGGAATCATTATCCAAAACCTTATCCAACCTTATCTTATGCAAACCATATCCTATCTTATCCTAATCTAATCTTGTTCCACCTTAATCCTAGCTGCAAGTGTGGGGGAATTTGATAGGAGCATATTTAGGCGACTTACTTAGCTTGTTTTCGTGCATTTATATTGTTAATTCATAGTTGTTTTTGGCGTTTAAGCCATTTTCGTGTGTTTTTAGGTTCATGTGGCTAAGGAAGCAAAAAGATGCATTTTGGAGCATTTTGGAGCAAAATTGGACTTGGAAGGGATAACTTATACTTGGAGCAAAAGGAATGGACGAAATTGAAGAGTTGATGTCACAAGGATTCCTACTTGAAGTAGCCACACACCTTCCACATTTCAGCCACATGCACTTGTTCCTCCATCATTGCACCAACAACAACCTTGCCATTCACTCCCTTTAATTAATTCAACCTAGCTGTCAAAGCACATGCATATTCACCCTTCATTCCAGCCATTCCACATGCATTTCCAACCCACATTTACACTTTAATCATTCAACCACATTCACACATCACCCATTCACCTTTGTGCCGTGACTTCCCCTTCTTTCCAACATAATTCACATGCATTTCAGATTGCATTCCCATTCTTTAATTCAACCAACACAACCATGCACTCCACATGCATTTCCAACCTAATCACTCACCCACACAATCTGCCATCATTCACACAAACACCATCAATGCCGTGAGATCCCATTCCACATGCCATTGTCATTCCACTTCATTTCACTTTGCATTTCCAGATTATTCCTTCATCATTGCACCACAAATCAGCCACATGCATTCACTCTTTAATGCACATGCATTCATCAACATATCTAGCTGTCATTCACATGCATTTCATTCATCATTTCCACCCCCACATGTCCCTTTAATCATTCAAACATGCACTCCCTTTAATCACATGCATAAATCAGCCACATGCATCTCCCATCACCATATCAGATTTCCATCATATTCACATGCATTCCATCCTTTAAAACATTGCACATGCACTCCCTTTAATTAATTAAGCCACATGCACTCCCATCCATTTCATCATTGCAGCCAACACATGCTTTCACATGCATTTTCAGATTGTCCCCTTGCACATGCAGCCACATATTCATTGCACATGCAATTCCAACCCACATGCATCCTTTAATCATTCAAACATGCAGCCACATTCCCTCCTAGCTGTCATGTTCCCCCCATTTCACCTATAAATAAGCATCCATTGCATACATTCTCATTCATTCTTCCACATTTCAGAAAATCATCCATTCACACCAAGAAACATCCCCTTGGCCGTGAGTTTCCCTACAAATCCAAACACCACTCCTCTTCCATTTCCATCACTCCCCAAACCATTCACACCATCAAACTATCCTTAGACCTTGTGCTACAATAAAGAGGAAGAGAAGAGGGCCTAAACGTTCATACAATTCAAGTTTGAGTTGTTGGAATGTTTAGGTGTTTCTTTGATTTCAATGTTTAAATTCAATTCTCTTTGTTTTGTATGTTTGAGGAATGGAAGAAAAGAGTGCTTAAACGTTCATACAATTCAAGTTTGAGTTGTTGGAATGTTTAGGTGTTTCTTTGATTTCAATGTTATGAAGAACTAAACCCCCCTTAGCTAGGGGGTGATTCGAAATATATGTTTATACTTGCATTTTGATTTGATTACTTCTAATTACGTTTCATAAGTTGTGAATTCAATTTGTTTAACTGTTTTATTGATAACCTATTTATGTATGTTTATTGAGAGTGCACGCTTAATTTTCATGCATGAATATGACGCTAGAATATAAGTGAGTTTCACCTAATAGTTATGAACTTATATTCACAAGTAGTGGAGGTTGCTTATAAACAATCGCGTTAAATAAATTCTTGGCATAAGTTTCATGCAATCATAGTAACGAATGCCTCGTCAACACTTATAGTTTTCAAAGAACTTAATGATTCTTGCTTGTATCTCTATTATGCAATTCATGTAGGGAACTTGTGGGGAATGCTTTGGGTTGTCGTATGCAATCATCCAATTCATTAACTTAAGGAAAACTTGACGGTTAATTTAAGCGGACCTAATTAACCCGGGGTGTTGAGAATTCATGGTTTATTGAAATGCAATTGGAAATCGTTTTATTATGCAAGTCTAACATGTGTGGAGATGAACCCCTTGGCTAGCATCCATCCATTCTATTCTATCACAAATTCATATTTACATTCTGTCTAGTTTATTAATTTGTTTCGTTATTTCAATATTCGCAAATCCTAAATCCCCCTTTACTTTAATGTCCAATTTAGTTAGAAAGTGTATTAGTTTGTGTTTATAAGTGTTTTGATTCAATTTGTTTCACAAATTCGTCCAAATTCACCAAAGTGCTCAAAACTGCCCAGAAAGTGTTTTTAAGGCAGTTTTGAGTGTTTTGGGTGATGTTTGAGTCTTTTGGTTTGTTTTAGTGTTTCAAGCATTTAGTTTCGCATTCTTTGAGTCTAGTTTAGTGTTTTAAACTTTATTTTACGTTTTTGAGTCAGTTTCCAAGTGATTTGCAATCCCTCCTAATCCCCGGTTAAGAACGATCCCTACTTATACATATACTACAATTTGACAAAAAGAGGGTTTAATTTGTGTGCGTATAAATCTCGCATCAAATTTTGGCGCCGTTGCCGGGGATTAGCAACTTTGCTAATCCTTTGGATTGTTATTTTCGTTTTCTTATTAGTTTTAGTTTTCGTTTCTGTTATATATTTTAGTTTTAGTTTGTGATTTGTGTTTTGTTTATTGAATTCAAGTACTAGAGAAGCATAACATAGCACTTGATAATGCTTCTCTTTTGTCACAGCTCATGGAAAGGTCCCAAATGCAAAGCATTGATATATTTGATCTTCAATCAAGGAATAACGTGTTTTCCAATACTTACAATTCGGATTGGAGTGATCATTCAACTTCTATGTGGTGGGAACCTCAAAATGTTCAACAAGAAGGATATTGGCAACCACCTCATATTCAATATGCCCAACCAAACTCAAGTTCGTCAATAGATTATAATCAAAAGCTTAATGAATGAATTTGTTTGGTGCAGGGCTCACAAAATCAAGTCAAGGAGGGCCAAAATCAAGACAAAAGGTTGGACCACTTGGAAATGCAAATTGGGCAGATCGCGGAGTTCGTAGGACAGTTTCGAGACCAAGGCGAACTCCCTAGTTCAACCATTGCAAATCCGAAGGGAGAATTTGAAACTGCCAAGGAAATCATGTTGAGAAGTGACAAAGAGGTTGGAACGGACCCTCAACCATCAAAATCAAATCACAAGGAAGAGGAATACACCCAACCCACGGAAAGGGTGGAAACACCTTTACCGGAGGCACCTATTGCTCCTATGCCATCTAATTCAGGTATGGTTGTTCCAAATTTCATTATTTTTAACCCCGTTCCAACAAATATCCCTATTCCTTGCAGATTCATGACTTCCAAGGAAGAAGAAGGTGAAAAAGACATCTTGGAACCCCTTCCAAAGGTGCAAAATAGGGAATTTCATGAAGGCATCAAAGAGGACATATTTGCAACCACAATTCCCAAGGAAGTTGGATTTTATGACACGGGACAAGTCATAACTTTCGAAGGGGCCTAGCCCAATCAAAGGGCCTAGTATGCACTTTAGGACATAAAACAAAGGGCCTAGCCCAATCAAACAAAGCCTTAGAACCAGAAATTCCCATACACACACCAACACATCCCTTGCCGTGTGTTGCAATTGCATTTCACTTTCATTTCAGCACATGCACTTCCCACTTCATCATTTCAGCCACCAAACATCCACATGCATTCATCCTAGCTGTTTTGCACATGCATTCACTTAACCTAGCTGTCATGTTCCCTCTCCCATCCATTCATCTCCCTATAAAAACCATACACACACTCATTCATACACATCTCATTTCATTCACACTTCCATTTCAGAAATTCATCCATTGTACATACCACAAACACTTCCCCCTTTGTGCCGTGAGTCTCCCTTACAATCCAAACACCATCCTTCCATTTCCACCACTCCTCTTCCATTCCTCCACCACTCCCCAAACCATTCACACCATCAAACTATCCTTAGACCTTGTGCTACAACGAAGAGGAAGATAAGAGGGCCTAAACGTTCATACAATTCAAGTTTGAGTTGTTGGAATGTTTAGGTGTTTCTTTGATTTCAATGTTTAATTTCAATACTCTTTGTTTTGTACGAATGAGGAATGGAAGAGAAGAGGGCCTAAACGTTCATACAATTCAAGTTTGAGTTGTTGGAATGTTTAGGTGTTTCTTTGATTCTCTTTGTTTTGTACCATGAGGAACTAAAATCCCCTTGGATAGGGGGTAATTCGAAATATATGTTTATGCTTGCATTTTGATTTGATTACTTCTAATTGCGTTTCATAAGTTGTGGATTCAATTCGTTTAACGGTTTGATTGATAACTTATTTATGTATGTTTATTGAGAGTGCACACTTAATTTTCATGCCTGAATATGACGCTAGAATATAAGTGAGTTTCACCTAATAGTTACGAACTTATATTCACAAGTAGTGGAGGTTGCTTATAAACAATCGCGTTAAACGAATTCTTGGCATAAGTTTCATGCGTATTCCATAGTAACGAATGCCTCGTCAACACTTATAATTTTCATAGAGCGTAATGATTCTTGCTTGTATCTCTATTATGCAATCATGTAGGGGACTTGTGGGGAATGTTTTGGGTTGTCGTATGCAATCATCCAATTCAATAACGTTAGGAAGATTTGAAAGTTAATTTAAGCGGACCTAATTAACTTGGAGCGTTGAGAAGTCATGGTTTATTGAAATGCAATTGGAAATCATTTTATTATGCAAGTATAACATATGTGGAGATGAACCCCGTAGCTAACTTTCCATCCATTCAATTCCATCAATTTATTCTTTCTTCTTTTGTTTCTGTTTTCATGTTTAATTTAACTTGTTGTTCAATTATGTTAAACATGTGGAACTAATTTCTTTTTAGTTAGAGGCGCATTTGAAGCCATGGACATATGTTGGTTATGATTTGATTTATTCCAGTTATGAATTCATGAACTTTAGATGTGGTTTACTTTTCTGTTTTGATTAAGAACTTGTTTATGTATGTGGGTTGAGGGTCGATACTTAATTTGCATGCCTAAACTTGATGCTAGGATATAAGGAAATTTCACCTAATCGTTATGAACTTATATTCATTAGTAGTAAAGATCGCTAGTCACGATTGTGTTTAGTAAACCCTAGGCTGGATTAACATGCGTATTCCATAGTTATGAATGCCTAGTCGATGTTTATGATTTCCGTTGAACTTAATGATCTTTGTTGAATGTCTCTATCATGCGTATTCCATGGTTAGGGACTTTGATTAGGAATAATTTGGTTGTAATGCGTATTCCATTCAATCCAATGAATCTAGGGAAATCTGAAGGTTAATTTAAGCGGACCTAATTAACTTGGAGCATTGTCATTCATCGTTTGTTGAAGTCATAACTGGGAGTCAAATTATATGCTTATGTTCATGTGTGGAGAAGGAACCATCTAACTAGTTTTTCATCATTCTATTTTATCAATTTCGTTTTTATAATTTGTTTTAATTAGAATCTGTGCATTTAGTTTAAATTCATCCAAAACCAATCCCCCATTTATTTTAAAGTGTTAGATTAGTAGAAATACATTTAGTTTGTGTTTATAAGTGTTTTGTTTCATTTTGTTTCCCAAATTCGTCCAAAGTACTCAAGGTGCTCAAAACTGCCCAGAAAGTGTTTTTAAGGCAGTTTCGAGTGCTTTGGGTACTGTTTGAGTCTTTTGGTTTGTTTTAGTGTTTTAAAGTTTAGTTTTACATTCTTTGAGTCTAGTTTAGTGTTTTATATTACGTTTTTACGTTTTTGAGTCAAATCCAAGTGATTAACAATCCCTCCTAATCCCCGGTCCAGAACGATCCCTACTTATACATATACTACAATTTGACGAAAAGAGGGTTTAATTTGTGTGCGTATAATTCTCGCATCAAAAACCTATCATTCTACATCATCCATAATCTCCAAAACTCACCTTAGACCTTGTGCTACAACAAAGAGGAAGAGAAGCGGGCCTAAACGTTCATACAATTCAAGTTTTAGTTGTTGGAATGTTTAGGTGTTTCTTTTCCTTTGAATTCAATGTTTAATTTCAATTCTCTTTGTTTTGTACCTATGAGGAACTAGACCCCCCTTGGCTAGGGGGGGATTCGAAATATATGTTTATGCTTGCATTTTGATTTGATTACTTCTAATTGCGTTTCATAAGTTGTGGATTCTATTCGTTTAACTGTTTGATTGATAACTTATTTATGTATGTTTATTGAGAGTGCACACTTAATTTTCTTGCATGAATATGACGCTAGAATATAAGTGAGTTTCACCTAATAGTTACGAACTTATATTCACAAGTAGTGGAGGTTGCTTATAAACAATCGCGTTAAACGAATTCTTGGCATAAGTTTCATGCGTATTCCATAGTAACGAATGCCTCGTCAACACTTATAATTTTCATAGAGTGTAATGATTCTTGCTTGTATCTCTATTATGCAATCATGTAGGGGACTTGTGGGGAATGTTTTGGGTTGTCGTATGCAATCATCCAATTCAATAACGTTAGGAAGATTTGAAAGTTAATTTAAGCGGATCTAATTAACTTGGAGCATTGAGAATTCATGGTTTATTGAAATGCAATTGGAAATCATTTTATTATGCAAGTGTAACATGTGTGGAGATGAACCCCTTGGCTAGCATCCATTCATTCCATTTCATCATATTCTTATTTACATTCTGTTTTAATTACAATTTGTTCATTTAGTTTAATTTCGTCAAAACCTAAATCCCCCTTTACTTTAATGTCCAATTTAGTTAGAAAGTGTCTTAGTTTATGTTTCTAAGTGTTTTGATTCAATTTATTACACAAATTCATCCAAATTCACCAAAGTGCTCAAAGCTGCCCAGAAAATGTTTTTAAGGCAGTTTTGAGTGTTTTGGGTGATGTTTGAGTCTTTTGATTTGTTTTAGTGTTTTAAAGTTTAGTTTTGCATTCTTTGAGTCTAGTATAGTGTTTTATATTGTGTTTTTACGTTTTTGAGTCAAATCCAAGTATTAACAATCCCTCCTAATCCCCGGTCCAGAACGATCCCAACTTATACTTATACTACAATTATCAAAAAGAGGGTTTAATTTGTGTGCGTATAATTCTCGCATCAAATTTTGGCGCCGTTGCCGGGGATTAGCAAATTTGCTAATCTCTTGGATTGTTCGTTTCTGTTATGTATTTTAGTTTTAGTTTTTGATTTGTGTTTTGTTTGTTGAATTCAAGTACTAGAGAAGAACAACATGGCACTTGATAATGCTTCTCTTTTGTCACAGCTCATGGAAAGGTCTGAACTGCAAAGCGTTGATATATTTGATCTTCAATCGAGGAATAACGTGTTTTCCAATACTTACAGTTCAGATTGGAGTGATCATTCAAACTCTATGTGGTGGGAACCTCAATGATAAGAGCATATTCATGCGACTTAAATGGCTTGTTCTCGTGCATTTACGTTATGTTTCTTTAGTTATTTTAGTACTTTAAGCTATTTTCGTGTGTTTGTAGGTCCAAAGGGCTAAAGGAGCAAAAAGATGCATTTTGGAGACTTTTGGAGCACTTTTGGGCTAAGGATGGATAGCTTATGCTTGGAGCCAAAAGTGTTGGACGAAATTGAAGACCTAATTAAAGACCAAAGTGTTGGAACCTTGTTCCCTTTAGTTTTAGGACATTTAAACCTTTCCTAATCCCAATCATGCCATGCATTCACACCATTCTCTCCCAAAACCGTGCATCTCCACAATCCCATTCATCAACACATGCATCCACATGCATTCACCCTTTAAACCATTAAATCCACATGCTTTCCTATTCAATTAAATCAGCCACATGCATATTCAACCTAGTTGTCATTGCACATGCATTCACTCTTTAATTCACATGCATTTACTCTTTAATTCACATGCATTCACTCTTTAATTCACATGCAAAACACCTTCATTCCATCCACAATTCACATGCATTTATAATCATTCACTCACCTTTAATCCACATGCATCTTCCATAAATCAAATCAGCCACATTCACCACCACATTCACTCATTACCGTGCACATTCACTCACTGATAGGAGCATATTTACGCACCTTAATTTAGCTTGTTCTTGTGCATTTATAGTGTTTTTCCTTAGTAAAGTAGTCTTTTAAGCTAGTCTTATGTATTTTCAGGTTTTAAGGGCAAAGTATGCAAAAGGATGCATTTTGGAGCCTTTTGGAGCAAATTAGAGCTTGGAATGGACATCATATGCTTGGAGCCAAGAGGATGGACGAAAATGAAGACTTGAAGATGATGATTCCTACTTGAGCAAGGGTTCCTAGTTGAAGTAGGAAAGTCCCTAATGGAAGATGGTTTCCTAGTTGAATTAGGATTCCTAGAAGAACAAAGTTGCCTACTCAAACAAGGTTTCCTACTTGAAGTAGGAAAGGCAAAGTCCAAATGGTCTCAAGTGAAGCAACAAAGAAGTTTTCCAAGTCCAAGAAGGAAAAGGAGTCCAAGATGAAGAAGGAATGATGAAGACAAGGTTTCCTAATCCTAATAGGCAAAGTTTCCAAGTGCAATGAGGAGTCCTTATCCATTTAGGGCACCTTATCCATTTAGGACACCTTATCCTAATCCTATAGGGATGCCATGCACTTTCCCTTATCTTGGAGGGTTTCTAGAAGCCTTAGATGCCCTATCCTATCTTTGCCGTGGGTTTTATCCAAATCCCCTTAGTTTTTAGGCTTTCTAGAAGCCCTAACATTATCCCTACAAAGGTGCCGCACCCTTATCTCTTTTTCCCTACAAATTTGGCCCTTAAAACATGATTCTAGGAACCTTATCTTATCTCCTACAAAAGTGGCGCCCCAAATCCTTCTAGAAAGCTGATTTCCCTTGCCTTGCAAGGCATTCTAGAAGCCTTATCACCTTATCTCCTTACCTGCCGCACCTAGGAAGCATTATCCCTTTCTATTTCTGATTTCTAAGCCTATTTCCTTGTGGATTTGGGTTATTCAAGTCCATATCTGATTACCCTAGGGTTTTAAGTGCCTATATATACTCATATTAACCCCTAGATCAGATCACCACCTCTCATACACATTCATTCATTCCAGAAATTAGTCCAACCCTCTCCACACCCTTGCCACAGCCGCCAAACACCTTTCTCCTTAGTTTTAAGCTTTGCCGCACCATTCCCTTCCCCTAAACACTACTACACCCCTCCATAACCATGCATCCATATACCTAAGGCCCTAAACCTGTCCCTAGACCCTTGCCGCACCAAGGAGGAGGAGAAGGAAGCTCGGGAGTTCATGCAATTCGAGTTCGCGTCGCTGGAATTTCTAGGTGTTTCTTTTCCTTTGATTTCAATGTTTAATTTCAATTCTCTTTGTTTTGTGCGTATGAGGAACTAAACCCCCCCCCTTGGCTAGGGGGCGATTCGAAACCATGAACATACTTGCTATATGATTTGATTACTTCTAATTGCGTTTCATAAGTTGTGAATTCAATTTACTTATCTATGTGAATTACGTTGATTTGTGTGTGTTGGTTGAGAGTGCACGCTTAATTATCATGCATAAATTGGATGCTAGGATATAAGGAAATTTCACCTAATTGTTATGGAATTATATTCACAAGTAGTAAAGGTTGATGATCTCAATCGCGTTACGTAAATTCTTGGCATAAGTTTCATGCAATCATAGTAACAAGTGCTTCGTCAATGCTTATGGTTTTCATACAACTTAATGATTCTTGCTTGTATCTCTATTATGCAATCATGTAGGGGACTTGTGGGGAATGTTTTGGGTTGTCGTATGCAATCATCCAATTCAATAACGTTAGGAAAATCTGAAGGTTAATTTAAGCGAACCTAATTAACTTGGGGCGTTGAGAATTCATGGGTTATTGAAAAGCAATTGGAAATCGTTTTATATGCAAGTATAACATGTGTGGAGATGAACCCCTTAGCTAGCTTCCCATCCATTCAATTCCATCAAATTCGTTTTACAATCTGTTCTAATTTAAAAAGTTTGTTTTGTTTTTAATTTCGTCCAAAACCAATCCCCCTTTACTTTGTTGAGTCATAGTAGTTAGAAATCACTTTAGTTTGTGTTTTTAAGTGTCTTAGGTCAAAGTAAAACCAATTTTCGTCCAAAGTTGTGTCTAGTGTTCAAAACTGCCCAGATTGTGTTTTTAAGGCAGTTTTGAGTGTTTTGGTGCTGTTTTGAGTCTTTTGGTTTGTTTTGGTGTTTTAAAGTTTAGTTTTGCATTCTTTGAGTCTAGTATAGTGTTTTAAACTTGTTTTTACGTATTTGAGTCAGATTCCAAGTGATTAACAATCCCTCCTAATCCCCGGTACAGAACGATCTCTACTTACATTCTTCACTACAATTGATAAAAAGAGGGTTTAATTTGTGTGCGTATAATTCTCGCATCACTCACCACAAACATTCCACATGCATTCATCAACATATCTAGTTGTCACTCACATGCATTTCCTTCATCATTTCCAACCCACATGTCCCTTTAATCATTCAAACATACACCCATTCACCACCAGAAATCATCCTTGCCGTGAGTTCCCATCAGATTTCCATCATATTCACCTGCATTCCATCCTTTAAAACATTGCACATGCACTCCCTTTAATTAATTAAGCCACATGCACTCCCATCCATTTCATCATTGCAGCCAACACATGCTTTCACATGCATTTTCAGATTGTCCCCTTGCACATGCAGCCACATATTCATTGCACATGCAATTCCAACCCACATGCATCCTTTAATCATTCAAACATGCAGCCACATTCCCTCCTAGCTGTCATGTTCCCCCCATTTCACCTATAAATAAGCATCCATTGCATTCATTCTCATACATCCTTCCACATTTCAGAATGTAGACATCAAAACTCCCTTGTGCCGTGCCCTCCCTTACAATCCAAACACCATCCTTCCATTTTCACCACTCCCCAAACCATTCACACCATCAAACTATCCCTAGACCTTGTGCTACAACGAAGAGGAAGAGAAGAGTGCCTAAACGTTCATACAATTCAAGTTTGAGTTGTTGGAATGTTTAGGTGTTTCTTTGATTTCAATGTTTAATTTCAATACTCTTTGTTTTGTACGAATGAGGAATGGAAGAGAAGAGGGCCTAAACGTTCATACAATTCAAGTTTGAGTTGTTGGAATGTTTAGGTGTTTCTTTGATTCTCTTTGTTTTGTACCATGAGGAACTAAAACCCCCTTGGCTAGGGGGTAATTCGAAATATATGTTTATGCTTGCATTTTGATTTGATTACTTCTAATTGCGTTTCATAAGTTGTGGATTCAATTCGTTTAACCGTTTGATTGATAACTTATTTATGTATGTTTATTGAGAGTGCACACTTAATTTTCATGCATGAATATGTCGCTAGAATATAAGTGAGTTTCACCTAATAGTTACTGATAGGAGCATGATAGGAGCATATTCATGCGACTTAAATGGCTTGTTCTCGTGCATTTACGTTATGTTTCTTTAGTTATTTTAGTACTTTAAGCTATTTTCGTGTGTTTGTAGGTCCAAAGGGCTAAAGGAGCAAAAAGATGCATTTTGGAGACTTTTGGAGCACTTTTGGGCTAAGGATGGATAGCTTATGCTTGGAGCCAAAGTGTTGGACGAAATTCAAGACGTAATTGAAGACCAAAGTGTTGGAACCTTGTTCTCTTTAGTTTTAGGACATTTAAACCTTTCCTAATCCCAATCATGCCATGCATAACACACATCCATTCTAACACATTGTCATTGCACATGCATTTCCTTCATTAGTTAACCCACATGCTCTCATTACTTATCACCACATATCATATTGATGCGAGTTTTATACGCGCACAAATTAAACCCTCTTTTTGTCAAATTGTAGTATAGGTGCAAGTAGGGATCGTTCTGGACCGGGGATTAGGAGGGATTGCAAAACTCTTGGAAACTGACTCAAAAACGTAAAATAAAGTTTAAAACACTAAACTAGACTCAAAGAATGCAAAATTAAAGTTTAAAACACTAAGACAAACCAAAAACTCAAAATGCTTTAAAAACACAAACTAAATTGAATTCTAACTAAAATGAACATTAAAGCAAAAGGGGGATTGAGGTTTTTACGAAAATTGAAATAACGAAACAAGTTAATAAACAGACAGAATGTAAATATGAAATTTATGGATGAATGCTAGCTAAGGGGTTCATCTCCATACATGTTACACTTGCATACAAGATTGATTCTCAGTTGGTCTTTCGATAAATTATGAAACTCAATGCTCCAAGTTAATTAGGTTCGCTTAAATTAACTTTCAGATTTCCCTAGATTCGTTGGATTGAATGGAATACGCATTACAACCAAATTATTCTTAATCAAAGTCCCTAACTATGGAATACGCATGATAGAGACATTCAACAAAGATCATTAAGTTCAACGGAAATCATAAACATCGACGAGGCATTCGTTACTATGGAATACGCATGAAACTTATGCCAAGAATTCGTTTAACGCGATTGTTTATGAGCAACCTCCACTACTTGTGAATATAAGTTCGTAACGTTTAGGTGAAACTCACTTATATTCTAGCGTCATATTCATGCATGAAAATTAAGCTTGCAATCTCAATGAACATACATAAATAAGTTATCAATCAAACAGTTAAACGAATTGAATCCACAACTTATGAAATTCCAACGAAAGTTAATCAATTCATATTGCAAATATAAACATAGTTTCGAATCACCCCCTAGCTAAAGGGGGGTTTATTTCCTCATAACTTTGAAATTAAAGAAACACCTAAACATTCCAACAACTCAAACTTGAATTGTATGAACGTTTAGGCACTCTTCTCTTCCATTCCTCATACGTACAAAACAAAGAGAATTGAATTTAAACTTTGAAATCAAAGAAACACCTAAACATTCCAACAACTCAAACTTGAATTGTATGAACGTTTAGGCCCTCTTATCTTCCTCGTTATTGTAGCACAAGGTCTAAGGTGAGGTTTGGGGGATTATGGAAATGGTAGAGGAGTGGTTTGGAGGGTTGGGAAGTGGTGGAAATAGAAGGGAATGATGCTGGAAATGAAGAGAACCCACGGCAACAAGGTTGCTGTTTTTGTGTTTGTTGTTGTGTTGTGAATGAGATGATTTGAATGATGGGAATGCAAGGGTATTTATAGGAGGAGTGGAGATGTATATGGCTATTTGTTTAAGGTGTTTGTGTGGAGGAATGATGGAGAATTGCATGTGGAATGGCTGCAATGATGAAGAATGAAAGCTGGAAAATAAAAGGGAAAGCTGGAAATCTGAAAATGCAAATGGGAATCCTGAAATGCAAAGGTGGCCACGGTTTTGAGTGTGTTTTGTGTTGGAAATGCATGTGAATGCATGTGAATGTTGTTTGTGTGAAGTGTGTGTGGGTTAAAGAGTGAATGGTGGTGTAATGATGAAGTGTGATGGCTGAAAATGTCAAGGGAAATGCATGTGATGCATGCCAATGTTGTCTTTTGGTGCATGTGTGTGTTGAATGGTGTCCTTTAATTATGCACGGTTTAGGGCTGTTAAGGGGAGAGAAATGGGAGTGAATGTGGCTTAATGATGAAGTAGGAAGGTGGAAATGCATGTGAGATGTTTGGAAAGGAAATGGGAATGAAGGTCACGGCAAAGGTTGGAGAATTGATTATGGATGCATGTGTTGAATGATTTCTTGGTGAGGGATGTGGAGTGGTTGAATGTGGTGCAATGATAATGTTTTGTGGCTGAATTGGTGGTGGAATTATGATGGGAGTGCATATGATTAAAGAGTGGGAGTGCATGTGGGTGAATGTGAAGGGAATGCATGTGTTGATAACTAGGTTAGTGGGTGGAAATCTGAAAATGGCATAAGGGAATGGGAGCTCACGGTTTTGAGTTGTTTGTTTGTGTGAAGTGTGTGTGAATGCATGTGAAGATGCTAATAAATAATGCATGTAGGGTTAGGAAATAAAATCATAACTTAAAGGGAGATGATTAAAGGGTGTTGAAAGGTTTGAAATGCATGTGTTGAATTGGTGGTTGAATGATGAAAGAATAAGTGAATGATTATGATAAGTGATAAGTGAATGATTATGATAAGTGTATGATATGTTAAGTGATAAATGAATGATATGTGGTGAGTGATAAGTGAATGGAAGTGATAAGTGATAAGTGTATGATATGTTGAGTGATAAGATAAGTGGTTATTGATATGTAGATGAATGAATGATATGATAAGTAATAAATATATGATATGTGGTGATGATAAGATAAGTGTATGATATGATAAGTGGTGAATGAAGGAGTGGAATGTTGGAATGTTATGCACGACTAAGGATATAGGAAAGGTTTAAATATCCTAAAACTAAAAGGAACAAGGTTCCAACACTTTGGTCTTCAATTAGGTTTTTAATTTCGTCCAACACTTTGGCTCCAAGCATAAGCTATCCATCCTTAGCCCAAAAGTGCTCCAAACGTCTCCAAAATGCATCTTTTTGCTCCTTTAGCCCTTTTGGCCTACAAACACACGAAAATAGCTTAAAGTACTAAAATAACTAAAGAAACATAACGTAAATGCACGAGAACAAGCCATTTAAGTCGCATGAATATGCTCCTATCACATATCACTTATCACTTATCACTTATCATCATCACTTATCACTTATCACTTATCATCACCACTTACCACTTATCACTTAACATGCACCCATCACCTAACACAACACCTTTAATTCACATGCATACCTATTCTTTAAATCAGCCACATGCATTCATATTCACCATCATTGCCGTGCACATTCCTTCTCATTTCCACCTTTCATTTCAGCCACATGTCTTCATCATTGCAGCCACCATTCACTCTTTAATCCACATGCATTCACACACACTTCACACAAACAGCAATCACATGCAAACACATGCATTTCCAACCCCAAACACTCATTGCCGTGAGTTCCCATTGCATTTCCAGCTTTGCACATGCATTCACTCACCACAAACAAGTCACATGCATTCATCAACATATCTAGCTGTCATTCACATGCATTTCATTCATCATTTCCACCCCCACATGTCCCTTTAATCATTCAAACATACACCCATTCACCATCAGAAAATCCACTTCATTGCACATGCATTTCCTTCATCATTTCACAACCTAATTCACATGCAAACACAATCTGCCATCATTCACAGAAAACACCATCATTGCCGTGACTTTCCCATCCAAATGCACCACAAATCAGCACATGCACCACCAATTCAATCAACACATGCTTTCACATACATTTTCAGATTGCATTCCCTTGCATTCCAACCAAAACCGTGCACATGCACTTGTTCCTCCATTAAATCAGCCACATGCATCTTCCATCACCATTTCAGCTTTCCACCTAGTTCCTAGCTGTCATGTTCCCCCATTTCACCTATAAATAAGCATGCATTGCATTCATAATTGATTCATTCATTCTTCCATTTCAGAAATTCACCCATTTCCCACATCAAAACTGCCCTTTGGCCGTGAGTTCCCTATAATCCAAACACCACCAGAAATTCATCCATTCAACCACTCCCCAAACCATTCACACCATCAAACTCACCTTAGACCTTGTGCCACAACGAAGAGGAAGAGAAGAGTGCCTAAACGTTCATACAATTCAAGTTTGAGTTGTTGGAATGTTTAGGTGTTTCTTTGATTTTCTTTGTTTAATTTCAATGCTCTTTGTTTTGTACGAATGAGGAATGGATGATAAGAGGGCTTAAACGTTCATACAATTCAAGTTTGAGTTGTTGGAATGTTTAGGTGTTTCTTTGATTCTCTTTGTTTTGTACCATGAGGAACTAAACCCCCCTTGGTTAGGGGGTGATTCGAATATATGTTTATGCTTGCATTTTGATTTGAATACTTCTAATTGCGTTTCATAAGTTGTGGATTCAATTCGTTTAACTGTTTGATTGATAACTTATTTATGTATGTTCATCGAGAGTGCACACTTAATTTTCATGCATGAATATGACGCTAGAATATAAGTGAGTTTCACCTAATCGTTATGAACTTATATTCACAAGTAGTGGAGGTTGCTTATAAACAATCGCGTTAAATGAATTCTTGGCATAAGTTTCATGCAATCCATAGTAACGAATGCCTCGTCAACACTTATAATTTTCATAGAGCGTAATGATTCTTGCTTGTACCTCTTCTATGCATTCATGTTGAGGACTTGTGGGGAATGTTTTGAATTGTCGCATGCATCATCCAATTCAATAACGTTAGGAAGATTTGAAGGTTAATTAGTGCATCACGGTTAACTTGGGGTGTTGAGTATCATAGTTTATTGAAATGCAATTGGAAATCATTTTATTATGCAAGTATAACATGTATAGAGATGAATCCCTTAGCCATTCTATCATCCATTCATTCCATTCCATCAAATTCGTTTTACAATCTGTTTAGTTTATTAACTTGTTTTGTTATTTCAATTTTCGTATAAATCTAAATCCCCCTGTACTTTAATGTCCAATTTAGTTAGAAATCAATTTAGTTTGTGCTTTTAAGTGTTTTGATTCATTTTATTTCCCAATTTTGTCCAGATTCACCAAAGTGCTCAAAACTGCCCAGAAAGTGATTTTAAGGTAGTTTTGAGTGTTTTGGGTGATGTTTGAGTCTTTTGGTTTGTCTTAGTGTTTTAAAGTTTAGCTTTGCATTCTTTGAGTCTAGTATAGTGTTTCATATTGTTATTTTACGTTTTTGAGTCAAATCCAAGTGGTTAACAATCCCTCCTAATCCCCGGTCTAGAACGATCCCTACTTATACTTATACTACAATTTGACGAAAAGAGGGTTTAATTTGTGTGCGTATGAATCACGCATCAAATTTTGGCGCCGTTGCCGGGGATTAGCAAATTTGCTAATCTCTTGGATTGTTCGTTTCTGTTATGTATTTTAGTTTTTGTTTTTGATTTGTGTTTTGTTTGTTGAATTCAAATACTAGAAAAGAACAACATGGCACTTGACAATGCTTCTCTTTTGTCACAGCTCATGGAAAGGTCCCAATTGCAACGCGTTGATATATTTGATCTTCAATCAAGGAATAACGTGTTTTCCAATACTTACAATTCGGATTGGAGTGATCATTCAACTTCTATGTGGTGGGAACCTCAACATGTTCAACAAGAAGGATATTGGCAGCCACCTCATATTCAATATGCCCAACCAAACTCAAGTTCGTCAATAGATTATAATCAAAAGCTTAATGAATTAATTTGTTTGGTGCAGGGATCACAAAATCAAGTCAAGGAGGGCCAAAATCAAGACAAAAGGTTGGACCACTTGGAAGAGCAAATAGGGCAGATCGCGGAGTTCGTAGGACAGTTTCAAGACCAAGGCGAACTCCCTAGTTCAACCATTGCAAATCCGAAGGGAGAATTTGAACTTGCCAAGGAAATCATATTGAGCAGTGACGAGGAGGTTGGAACGAACCCTCAACCATCAAAATCAAATCACAAGGAAGAGGAATACACCCAACCCACGGCAAGAGTGGAAACACCTTTGCCGGAGGCACCTATTGCTCCTACGCCATCTAATTCAAGTAAGGTTGTTCCAATTAGTTCTAACCCCGTTCCAACTAATATTCCTATTCCTTGCAGGTTCATGAATTCCAAGGAAGAAGAAAGTGAAAAAGACACCTCGGAAGCCCTTCCAAAGGTGAAAAGTAGAGAATGTCATGAATTCATCAAAGAGGACGTTCTTGAAACCATCACATGCAATCTGGCCAAGTCCAATATCCTTGAAACTTTCAAAGGAGTGGTGTTTGTCATTGAGTTCTTGTCGGACAAAACAAGTAAGTTATCTTTTCCAAATTCCATTACATTTTATACTAACTTACTGTTTTTTATGAATCAGGCACCTACACTAGAATTCAAACCAATGCCGGTTCACTTCAAGTATCACCCTCCATTCAAGGACAAATTCCATGCCGTTTGATTTTATTTATGCATTTAAAAAAAAAAAAAAAAAAAAAAAAAGATACTAAACATGGAGAAAGGTGGAGCTTCACAAAGGTTGTTTACGTGAAGCCCCACTACGAGGCGTCGAAGCGGAAGGCGTCGAAGCGGAAGGCATCGGAGCGGAAGGCATTGGGGCGGAAGGCATCGGAGCGGGAGGCATCGGAGCTAGAGCATTCCAGGCCTCAATACTTGGCCAAGCGCTGGATGAGCCAGGAAAAAGGTGCCTCTGGAGGAAAGACGAAAACCTTTGATGGTCACTGTGAATCCGACCTTCAGACTCTTGCAGCTCATCAAGCTTCCTCTTCATGCCCGTCGAATAGTTGTTTGCAAGCACATGCAAACTTCTATTCTCGTACTTAAGCTGCTGGATCTCTTGCTTAAGACTTTCCACTTCTGCCATCAATGATTCCACCTGACGGGAGCGGGCAAGCAGGCGTTGGCCCATGTTGGACACAGAACTCGCACACTGAACACTAAGTGCGAGGGACTCTTGAACGGCCAACTCATCGGACCGTCCTGACAGCAGCCTACTATCTTTTGGAGTGAGGAGGTTCCTAGCTACTATTGTAGCTGTTGTGGCGTCCTGCATCACGGAGTCTTCACCTGTAAGAAGACCGTTAGAAGATAAGAAAGAAGGGCGCCATACGTTACCTTGACGCGGCGCGCCCGTATCACTGCTAAGGCTCAATTCCAAGCTAAGGTTCGATGAGTTTGCCATTTTTCAAAAGTGTTCAAAGAGAAGGGATGGAGTTAAATTTCAAAGGGCCGGAGTCGATTTTCAAGAATGGGAAGTCTTCAGAGTGTGTTTGTTGGCGGTGATCGATACCTCTATAAGAAGCCAAGGCGACGCGTCCTCCGATTCAAAAAGCCGGAATTTCCGGCGAAATTTAGGCGACGCTTTCTCGGCTTTTCAGAAAACGCGTTCAACTTTGTCAAAAGATTTCTGACAAAGCTGAAAACTCGTGGAGGCCATCATCGCAACTACACGTCTTTAGCCGACAAGCGCAAAGTTCGGCGACGCTTTCTCTGCTTTTCAGAAAACGCGTGCAGCTTTGTCAAAAGGAGCCGCATCCTCACTACCACGTGTCGTTCAGAAAGCAAAGGGGCGTCGTTCAGAAATCGAAGGGGTGTCGTTCCGAAATCGAAGGGGCGCCTGCTCAGAAATCGAAGAGCCGTCGTTCTGATATCGAAGAGACATTTGTCGACAAGGGTAAAAGAATAGTACCACCATTTGATATTATCTCTATATATGTCGACCTTCGTCTTTTATGGCAAGGCAAACCTGAAGAACCATGCCCAACTCTCCCTCACCTCTGAGGGCACACTCCCAGCAAAGCCTTTCGAAATACTCAATTCTTTCTTCTTCCCCAAAGATGATACCAGATGCCTGGAGTACATATGACCCAGGAGGAAACAGCACAACAAATACATGTGCTGATTCATTCACCGCTTCTTCAAAAGCAAAGGTATCTCATATCATCAAGGTCAAAAGCAAAAGTATCTCATATCATGCTCTTTCCCTGTCTTTTTCTTTGTCCTTGTTCTTACTCGCATGGCAAAGTAAAAGAAGCAATCAGCCGGCACTTGTAGTCAATCTTCCGATCTGGAGCCAACTGCCTGGAATCTATTCCTGATTGCTTACCTAGCGTTGCTCTCGAGTAGTCATCTTCAACGGTTGATACACTTCCGGAGAAGGGACCACTTCTGCAAAGGGGAGCGAGTAAGGCAAGTGAAAATGATACATTGAAGCATGTGGAGACAAACATAGGCTGAGTTATCCTCCAACCCTTTTCAATACGAATTGGAAAGATTGAACAAAGAAACAGACCAAAGGGGTAGGCTCAGACCTTCGGGGTAAGCTCAGACCTTCGGGGAAGACCAAAAGAATCCTCCAGCCCAGTAGCACAAAGGAAAATCAATGATGGGCGGAAACCAGTTCAAGAGTAAGCCTGTGGAGTCACTATGATCAAAGCCTCAATGCAATTACCAAGGAGAAGAGGGAATTTACACTCCATAACCAGATTTGCGTCCCTAAACTCTTCTCTTTGTTAATTACATTCTGCCATGTTTAGTATGTTTAAATGCTTTTTGTGTGTTTACTTATGCTTTGTTTAAATCTATGCTTAAAACATTGAGGACAATGTTTGATTTAAGTGTGGGGGGGTAACTAATGTTGTTAATGCAAATTCGTGGGATTTTATCACCCATTACTTTAAATGTTGTTCCTTGCTGTTTTAAGATGTTTTTAAGTTGTTTTAGAGTGTTTTAGTATGTTTTGTTTTTATAACTCCGAAAATACCATAAAAATTTGAAAAAAATTGTTTTGAAAAGCCTAAAAAGAGTGTTTTGAGTCGTTTTTGTGTGTTTGTGTCTTAGGGTACCTTCCAACACAATGCATGGATTTGGTTTGTAATTGCATGACTGTTAAAAAGAGTTATAAACATAGAGAAAAGTTTGATTTACTCTTGGTATATGCTTAGTTATGGTTATAATGTATGACTTCACATGCAATCATAAAAGAAAATTCGTTTTTGTAACATGCTTGAAGGAAGGAACTCAAACAAACGCTACAACCCTGTGAGACTCGAGCCATTACCTTCTTTGGAGAGTTATTTTCTGTGATTCTTTGTTTTCTAAAGTTGTTGCATGATCTCATTATTCCTTGCTTGGTTGCTACTTAGAATGCAATTGTATCATGATAGAACTAAATGCTAGAACTTATATCCGTTTCATTCAAAGCATGACATTGAATTGCATAACATATATCAAGATGAAGTTGTGTAGTTGCCACCATAGCCAAATAGCCTTACTTCCCATATTTCGTATATATTAGTTTTAACGCTGTTGAGCCTCGTTTAGCCTATTTTCTTTGCTAACCACATCACCCCTTACCTAGCCTAGAGTAGGACCATCCGTATCCTTGTTCTTGAAGTACAGTGAGCATGACTTAATTGAATTCCTTTTGAGTTACATTTTGCAAGAAAATGAGTGTGGGGGAGGGAAAGTTTGCTCTTAAGTTTGTATGTTTTGAGAGTCAAAAGAAAAGAAAAAGAAAAATTGTGAAAAACATATGAGAACCAAAAAGAAGAAGAAAAGAAAGAAAAAGAATGAAAATAAGTTAGAATGGACTCACAAGTGTAATTGTTGAAGAAAGGGCCCAAAAAGTTTGAATATGGCCCTAAGTTTTGTGTGACTTCCCCTTGGGTGTTCAAAGTTGACTTCTGCGTTCTAAAGGGAATTCTAAGTGCCTAATTCAATACTTTGCTCACTATTGCTTAAAGAACGTTTGTTTTCCCTATCCTTTCATTGTTAGCCAACTCCCCAAGCCGCGTTACAACCTTTAACTTCTATCTTGATCGTTATGTGTTCAATAATGTGGAGTTTGGAATTGATATGAGCTTATGGAATCACTGGTTCTCGTTCTAAGTAGTAGCATTCCATTCATGAGATCATATTCTTGTCATTGTCGTAAATCCAGAAAATGCTTTCTTTGATATAACATATGTGAGTGTTAGAATTCATATTTACATCAATCTTCTCACATATAACTAGTGTAGGGTGTGTAGTCAGAAAATCTGTGTAAAAAACGAGTGCATATCTTGTAAGGATTTGAGCAATTTCTCTAAGGCATGTTACTACATTCAAAACATGGTTTTAAATGCTTAATTGTGAAATAGTATGTGGTGACTATGATTAAGAATGTATTCAAGTGTGAAGATGACTAAAATCTATGGGACTAATGATTTTTAACTTGTCATGTGCATTGGAAATCCGTGAGACGATTGTTGGAAGGTGTAGGTGGTGTTTTGTTCGTTTTGTCTAGTTTCGTGTTCTTTTGTTGTTTTGTTTTGCTCGAGGACTAGCAAAAGATAAGTGTGGGGGTATTTGATAGGAGCATATTCATGCGACTTAAATGGCTTGTTCTCGTGCATTTACGTTATGTTTCTTTAGTTATTTTAGTACTTTAAGCTATTTTCGTGTGTTTGTAGGTCCAAAGGGCTAAAGGAGCAAAAAGATGCATTTTGGAGACTTTTGGAGCACTTTTGGGCTAAGGATGGATAGCTTATGCTTGGAGCCAAAGTGTTGGACGAAATTGAAGACGTAATTGAAGACCAAAGTGTTGGAACCTTGTTCTCTTTAGTTTTAGGACATTTAAACCTTTCCTAATCCCAATCATGCCATGCATAACACACATCCATTCTAACACATTGTCATTGCACATGCATTTCCTTCATTAGTTAACCCACATGCTCTCATTACTTATCACCACATATCATATCACTTATCACTTATCACTTATCATCATCACTTATCACTTATCACTTATCATCACCACTTACCACTTATCACTTAACATGCACCCATCACCTAACACAACACCTTTAATTCACATGCATACCTATTCTTTAAATCAGCCACATGCATTCATATTCACCATCATTGCCGTGCACATTCCTTCTCATTTCCACCTTTCATTTCAGCCACATGTCTTCATCATTGCAGCCACCATTCACTCTTTAATCCACATGCATTCACACACACTTCACACAAACAGCAATCACATGCAAACACATGCATTTCCAACCCCAAACACTCATTGCCGTGAGTTCCCATTGCATTTCCAGCTTTGCACATGCATTCACTCACCACAAACAAGTCACATGCATTCATCAACATATCTAGCTGTCATTCACATGCATTTCATTCATCATTTCCACCCCCACATGTCCCTTTAATCATTCAAACATACACCCATTCACCATCAGAAAATCCACTTCATTGCACATGCATTTCCTTCATCATTTCACAACCTAATTCACATGCAAACACAATCTGCCATCATTCACAGAAAACACCATCATTGCCGTGACTTTCCCATCCAAATGCACCACAAATCAGCACATGCACCACCAATTCAATCAACACATGCTTTCACATACATTTTCAGATTGCATTCCCTTGCATTCCAACCAAAACCGTGCACATGCACTTGTTCCTCCATTAAATCAGCCACATGCATCTTCCATCACCATTTCAGCTTTCCACCTAGTTCCTAGCTGTCATGTTCCCCCATTTCACCTATAAATAAGCATGCATTGCATTCATAATTGATTCATTCATTCTTCCATTTCAGAAATTCACCCATTTCCCACATCAAAACTGCCCTTTGGCCGTGAGTTCCCTATAATCCAAACACCACCAGAAATTCATCCATTCAACCACTCCCCAAACCATTCACACCATCAAACTCACCTTAGACCTTGTGCCACAACGAAGAGGAAGAGAAGAGTGCCTAAACGTTCATACAATTCAAGTTTGAGTTGTTGGAATGTTTAGGTGTTTCTTTGATTTTCTTTGTTTAATTTCAATGCTCTTTGTTTTGTACGAATGAGGAATGGATGATAAGAGGGCTTAAACGTTCATACAATTCAAGTTTGAGTTGTTGGAATGTTTAGGTGTTTCTTTGATTCTCTTTGTTTTGTACCATGAGGAACTAAACCCCCCTTGGTTAGGGGGTGATTCGAATATATGTTTATGCTTGCATTTTGATTTGAATACTTCTAATTGCGTTTCATAAGTTGTGGATTCAATTCGTTTAACTGTTTGATTGATAACTTATTTATGTATGTTCATCGAGAGTGCACACTTAATTTTCATGCATGAATATGACGCTAGAATATAAGTGAGTTTCACCTAATCGTTATGAACTTATATTCACAAGTAGTGGAGGTTGCTTATAAACAATCGCGTTAAATGAATTCTTGGCATAAGTTTCATGCAATCCATAGTAACGAATGCCTCGTCAACACTTATAATTTTCATAGAGCGTAATGATTCTTGCTTGTACCTCTTCTATGCATTCATGTTGAGGACTTGTGGGGAATGTTTTGAATTGTCGCATGCATCATCCAATTCAATAACGTTAGGAAGATTTGAAGGTTAATTAGTGCATCACGGTTAACTTGGGGTGTTGAGTATCATAGTTTATTGAAATGCAATTGGAAATCATTTTATTATGCAAGTATAACATGTATAGAGATGAACCCCTTAGCCATTCTATCATCCATTCATTCCATTCCATCAAATTCGTTTTACAATCTGTTTAGTTTATTAACTTGTTTATTTATTTCAATTTTCGTATAAATCTAAATCCCCCTTTACTTTAATGTCCAATTTAGTTAGAAATCAATTTAGTTTGTGCTTTTAAGTGTTTTGATTCATTTTATTTCCCAATTTCGTCCAGATTCACCAAAGTGCTCAAAACTGCCCAGAAAGTGATTTTAAGGCAGTTTTGAGTGTTTTGGGTGATGTTTGAGTCTTTTGGTTTGTCTTAGTGTTTTAAAGTTTAGCTTTGCATTCTTTGAGTCTAGTATAGTGTTTCATATTGTTATTTTACGTTTTTGAGTCAAATCCAAGTGGTTAACAATCCCTCCTAATCCCCGGTCTAGAACGATCCCTACTTATACTTATACTACAATTGTCAAAAAGAGGGTTTAATTTGTGTGCGTATAAATCTCGCATCAGTTACGAACT
This sequence comes from Pyrus communis, assembly GCF_963583255.1. NCBI lineage: Eukaryota > Viridiplantae > Streptophyta > Magnoliopsida > Rosales > Rosaceae > Pyrus > Pyrus communis. Next base: position 24,824,884 of record NC_084804.1, read on the forward strand.
TATATTCACAAGTAGTGGAGGTTGCTTATAAACAATCGCGTTAAACGAATTCTTGGCATAAGTTTCATGCGTATTCCATAGTAACGAATGCCTCGTCAACACTTATAATTTTCATAGAGCGTAATGATTCTTGCTTGTATCTCTATTATGCAATCATGTAGGGGACTTGTGGGGAATGTTTTGGGTTGTCGTATGCAATCATCCAATTCAATAACGTTAGGAAGATTTGAAAGTTAATTTTAGCGGATCTAATTAACTTGGAGTATTAAGAATTAATGGTTTATTGAAACGCAATTGGAAATCGTTTTATTATGCAAGTATAACATATGTGGAGATGAACCCCGTAGCTAACTTTCCATCCATTCAATTCCATCAATTTATTCTTTCTTCTTTTGTTTCTGTTTTCATGTTTAATTTAACTTGTTGTTCAATTATGTTAAACATGTGGAACAAATTTCTTTTTAGTTAGAGGCGAATTTGAAGCCATGGACATATGTTGGTTATGATTTGATTTACTCCAGTTATGAATTCATGAACTTTAGATGTGGTTTACTTTTCTGTTTTGATTAAGAACTTGTTTATGTATGTGGGTTGAGGGTCGACACTTAATTTGCATGCCTAAACTTGATGCTAGGATATAAGGAAATTTCACCTAATCGTTATGAACTTATATTCATTAGTAGTAAAGATCGCTAGTCACGATTGTGTTTAGTAAACCCTAGGCTGGATTAACATGCGTATTCCATAGTTATGAATGCCTAGTCGATGTTTATGATTTCCGTTGAACTTAATGATCTTTGTTGAATGTCTCTATCATGCGTATTCCATGTTAGGGACTTTGATTAGGAATAATTTGGTTGTAATGCGTATCCCATTCAATCCAATGAATCTAGGGAAATCTGAAGGTTAATTTAAGCGGACCTAATTAACTTGGAGCATTGTCATTCATCGTTTGTTGAAGTCATTGATGCGAAATATATAAGCACACAAATTAAACCCTCTTTTCGACAATTGTAGTATAGATATAAGTAGGGATCGTTCTAGGCCGGGGATTAGGAGGGATTGCTAATCTAATGAAAATTGACTCAAAGATGTGAAAATATGTTTTAAAACACTTTAAATAGACCCACAAGACTCTTACTAACTTATATGACTCAAAACAAACTTTAAAGACTCAAAACAACCAAAAAGACTCAATTTAGACTCTATGACTTAATTTGGACGAAAATACACTTGGTTTTGACTCTAAAGACTCAAAAAGACTCTTTTGGACAGATTTGGAACAAATAAGAAAGGGGGTTTTGATTTTGGACGAATTTAAAAGAAAACAAGTGACTTAAAACTTTAAAACAGATTTTGGACGAAAATAAGAAAAACTAATGGATGATGGGATAGCCAAGGGATACTTCTCCACACATGATACTTTCTAACATAAATTGATTTCCAGTTGCTTTTCCGATAAACCATGAACCTCAACACTCCAGATTAACCGTGACATCACTAATTAACCCTCAGATTTCCCTTAAGTTAGTGGATTGGATGACATCATACGACAACCCAAAGCATTCTTCAAAAAGTCCCCTACATGACATCATAATAGAGATACGGTTAAAGATCATTACGTTCAATGGAAACCATAAGTATTGACAAAGCACTTGTAACTATGACATCATGATACGCATGCTAGGAATTTACTTAACATGATTGTGAAAACAACCTTAACTACTTGTGAATATAAGTTTGTGACGATTATGTGAAACACCCTTATATTCTAGCCCCAAATTCAAGCATGCAAATTAAGTAGGCCTCCCTAATAAACATACAAGAATAAGTTATCCATCAAACGGTTAAGTAAATTGCATTCGCAATTTATGAAATCACAACTGGAATTAATCAAATCATATTATAATTGTAATCATGGTTTCAAAGCATCCCTAGGCTAAAACGAGTTTAGCCTTTCATGTTCATGACAAAACAAAGCAATATAGATTTAAACATTGAAAATAAAAGATAGATTACACCTAGACACGTCCAACACTCCAACTTGAATGTACAAACGCCCAAGGCTTGGTCTTCCTTCTCCTCCTCCTTGCTAGGTCACGGCACAAGGGTCTATGGTGAGTTTGTGGGCGATTTTCTGGATTTTGGATGGTTTTAGGTATATATGGTGGTGCGGCAAGGGGTTATGGTGGTGTATGGAGGTTGGGATGGATGTATGGAAGTAGGGATGGATGTATGGAAGTAGGGGAATGATGGATGGGTGGTTGCAAGGTCACGGCAAGGGTTGATTTCTGAAGGGATGTATGAATGTTGTGTGAAGGGATGGTGATTATTAAATGGCACGGCAAGGCTGTTTATATAGGCTAGTTTTGGCACACTTAGTGTAGGAAAAGGATTGCCTAATCCCATTGGAAAAAGGTTAACTCAAGGCAGAAAATAAGTGGGATTTGGAATAGGGAATTTAGCTAGGATTTAGGGATTCTAGAAGGATATGTGCGGCAAGGGCTGTAGGGATAAGATAAGGCTTCTAGAAAGAAGGGTTTAGAACAGATTCCTAATCCTAAAGGGATATGAACATGTGATATAAGAGTAGGATAAGGTTTTCAATTCCTAAACCTACTAGGAGTGGTGTACATGCGGCATACAAAGGAATGAGGGTCTAGAACCTGTTCTAAGTGTTTAGATATATATCTAATCCCACCTAAATAGCTAAGTTTAAGTCCCCACCTAATTTGGATAGGAAAGAGTAGGATAATGTTAGAGATAGGATAGGATAAGGTTTGGATAAGATAAGATAAGGTTTGGATAAGATCCCTTGTTTCTTGCTTCTTCCTTATCTTCATTGGAATAGAACTTCTTCCACCAGATTTGTAGCCTTTCCTAGCTCTTCTAGTCTTCAATTTCGTCCATCCTCATTGCTACATGATTAAGCTATCCAATCCATGCCCAAAAATGCTCCAAATAGCCTCAAAATGCACTTTCTTGCTCCTTTTGCCATTAGGACCTAAAAACACACGAAAATACTTTAAAAGACTGAAATACATAGTAATTAACTCACTAAGTGTAAGGAAACAACACAACTAAGTAGCATAAATATGCTCCTATCAGTCATAACTGGGAGTCAAATTATATGCTTATGTTCATGTGTGGAGAAGGAACCCTCTAACTAGTTTTTTTCATCATTCTATTTTATCAATTTCGTTTTTATAATTTGTTTTAATTAGAATCTGTGCATTTAGTTTAAATTCATCCAAAACCAATCCCCCATTTATTTTAAAGTGTTAGATTAGTTAGAAATACATTTAGTTTGTGTTTATAAGTGTTTTGATTCATTTTGTTTCCCAAATTCGTCCAAAGTACTCAAGGTGCTCAAAACTGCCCAGAAAGTGTTTTTAAGGCAGTTTCGAGTGCTTTGGGTACTGTTTGAGTCTTTTGGTTTGTTTTAGTGTTTTAAAGTTTAGTTTTACATTCTTTGAGTCTAGTTTAGTGTTTTATATTACGTTTTTACGTTTTTGATTCAAATCCAAGTGATTAACAATCCCTCCTAATCCCCGGTCCAGAACGATCCCTACTTATACATATACTACAATTTGACGAAAAGAGGGTTTAATTTGTGCGCATATAATTCACGCATCAAATTTTGGCGCCGTTGCCGGGGATTAGAAAATTTGCTAATCCCTTGGATTGTTTTATTTTTGTTTGTTTTTATTCCAGATTCTTAATCTTGTTTTGTTTCTTGTTTTAGGTACTAGTTCATGACTCGGAGTTCTCATCCTATTCGTGAACATATCCTGGAGTGATTGGGTTCTTCGTCCGGCTGCAAGACGTAAAAGAAAGCGCTACTTGGGAGGCAACCCAATGCACTGAATAAACAAACCATGTTCATAAAAAAAAAAAAAAAAAAAAGATACTAAACATGGAGAAAGATGGAGCTTCACAAAGGTTGTTTACGTGAAGCCCCACTACGAGGCGTCGGAGCGGAAGGCATCGGAGCGGAAGGCATAGAAGCGGAAGGCATCGAAGCGGGAGGCATCGGAGCGGGAGGCGTCGGAGCTAGAGCATTCCAAGCCTCAATACTTGGCCAAACGCTGGATGACCCAGGAAAAAGGTGCCTCTGGAGACAAGCCGCAAGCCTTTGACGGTCACTTTGAATTCGACCCTCAGATTCTTGCAGCTCATCAAGCTTCCTCTTCATGCCCGACGAATAGTTATTTGCAAGCACATGCAAACTTCTATTCTCGTACTTAAGCTGCTGGATCTCTTGCTTAAGACTTTCCACCTCTGCCATCAATGATTCCACCTGACAGGAGCGGGCAAGCAGGCGTTGGCCCATGTTGGACACAGAGCTCGCACACTGAACACTAAGAGCGAGGGATTCTTGAACGGCCAACTCATCGGACTGTCCTGACAGCAGCCTACTATCTTTTGGAGTGAGGAGGTTCCTAGCTACTATTGTAGCTGTTGTGGCGTCCTGCATCACGGAGTCTTCACCTGAAAGAGAACCGTTAGAAGATAAGAAAGAAGGGCGCCATACGTTACCTTGACGCGGCGCGCCCGTATCACTGCTGAGACTCAATTCTAAGCTAAGGTTCGTTGGGTTTGAAATTTTTCAAAAGTGTTCAAAGAGTGTGTATGTTGGCGGTGATCGATACCTCTATAAGAAGCCAAGGCGACGCGTCCACCGATTCAAAAAGCCGGAATTTCCGGCGTAATTTTGGCGACGCTTTCTCGGCTTTTCAGAAGACGTGTTCAACTTTGTCAAAAGATTTCTTCTTTTCAAAAAACACGTGGAGGCCATCATCGCAACTACACATCTTTAGCCGACAAGCGCAAAGTCCGGCGACGCTTTCTCTGCTTTTCAGAAAACGCGTGCAGCTTTGTCAAAAGGAGCCGCATCCGCACTACTACGTGTCGTTCAGAAAGCAAAGGGGCGCCTGCTCAGAAATCGAAGGGGCGTCGTTCAGAAATGGAAGAGGCGCCACTATTTCAAAAAGCCGGATTTGCGGGATCAAAACGTTTGTCGACAAGGGTAAAAGAAGAGTACCACCACTTGATATTATCTCTATATATGTCGACCTTCGTCTTTTATGGCAAGGCAAACCTGAAGAAAATGCCCAACTCTCCCTCACCTCTGAGGGCGCACTCCCAGCAAAGCCTTTTGAAATACTCAATTTTTTCTTCTTCCCCAAAGATGATACCGGATGCCTGGAGTACAGATGACCCAGGAGGAAACGGCAGATTGAAGTGTGCTGATTCATTCACCGCTTCTTCAAAAGCAAAGGTATCTCATATCATCAAGGTCAAAAGCAAAAGTATCTCATATCATGCTCTTTCCCTGTCTTTTTCTTTGTCCTTGTTCTTACTCACATGGCAAAGTAAAAGAAGCAATCAGCCGGCACTTGGAGTCAATCTTCCAATCTGGAGCCAACTGCCTGGAATCTATTCCTGATTGCTTACCTAGCGTTGCTCTCGAGTAGCCATCTTTAACGGTTGATACACTTCCGGAGAAGGGACCACTTCTGCAAAGGGGAGCGAGTAAGGCAAGTGAAAATGATACATTGAAGCATGTGGAGACAAACATAGGCTGAGTTATCCTCCAACCCTTTTCAATACGAATTGGAAAGATTGAACAAAGAAACAGACCAAAGGGGTAAGCTCAGACCTTCGGGGAAGACCAAAAGAATCCTTCAGCCCAGTAGCACAAAGGAAAATCAACAAGTGGAGGAGACCAAAAGAATCATCCAGCCCAGTTCAAGAGTAAGCCTGTGGAATCACAAAGATCAAACCCTCAATGCAATCACCAAGGAGAAGAGGGAATGTACACTCCATAACCAGATTTGAGTCCCTAAACTCTTCTCTTTGTTAATTACATTCTGCCATGTTTAGTATGTTTAAGTGCTTTTTGTGTGTTTACTTATGTTTTGTGTGAATCTATGCTTAAAACATTGAGGACAATGTTTGATTTAAGTGTAGGGGGGTAACTAAGTATATTTAATGCAAATTCGTTGGATTTTATCACCCATTACTTCAAATGTTGTTCCTTGCTGTGTTTAAGGTGTTTTTAAGATGTTTTAGAGTGTTTTTAGTGTGTTTTGTTCTATAACTCCGAAAATCACATAAAAATTTGAAAAACATGTTTTGAAAAGCCTAAAAAGAGTGTTTTGAGTCATTTTTGTGTGTTTGTGTCTTAGGGTACCTTCCAACAAAATGACAAGGATTTGGTTTGTAATTGCATGACTGTTAAAGAGAGTTATAAACATGGATAAAAGTTTGATTTACTCTTGGTATATGCTTGGTTAAGGTTATAATGTATGACTTCACATGCAATCATAAAAGAAAAAATTCGTTTTTGTAACATGCTTGAAGGAAGGAACTCAAACAAACGCTACAACCTTGTGAGACTTGAGCCTAAATGTTCTTTGGAGAGTTTTTTTCTGTGATTCTTTGTTTTCTAAAGTTGTTGCATGATCTCATTATTCCTTGCTTGGTTGCTACTTAGAATGCAATTGTATCATGATAGAACTAAATGCTAGAACTTATATCCGTTTCATTCAAAGCATGACATTGAATTGCATAACATATATCAAGATGAAGTTGTGTAGTTGCCACCATAGCCAAATAGCCTTCCTTCCCATATTTCGTATTTGTTGTAAGTTTTAACCCCGTTGAGCCTCGTTTAGCCATATTCTTTGTTTACCCACATTATCCTCACCTAGCCTAGTTTAGGACAATCCACACCCTTGTTCTTAAATGATAGTGAGCATGACTTAAATGAATTCCTTTTGAGTTACATTATGAAAGAAAATGAGTGTGGGGGAGAATGTTTTGTTCTTAAGCGTTTATGTATGTTTTGAGAGTCAAAAGAAAAGAAAAAAAATTGTGAACAACATATGAAAAAGAAAAACAGAAAAGAAAAGAAAGAAAGAAAGAAAAAAGAGCTTGTTCTCCCTTTTTGTTCAAAAGTTGAGTTTTCATTCAAAAGTGAATTCTAAGTTAATTCAAATGCTTTGCTCGCTATTTCTTTAAGAACCTTTGTTTTCCATATCCCTTCTTCGTTAGCCAAACACCTTTAGCCCCGTTACACCCCTTTGACTTCTATCTTGATCGTTATGTGTTCAATAATGTGGAGTTTGGAATTGATATGAGCTTATGGAATCACTGGTTCTCATTCTAAGTAGGAGCATTCTATTCATGAGATCATATTCATGTCATTATCGTAAATCCAGAAAATGCTTTCTTTGTTATAACATATGTGAGATACTAGTCTTTCATGTTTACATCAATCTCTCACATATAACTAGTGTAGGGTGTGTAGTCAGAAAATCTGTGTGAAAATAGAGTGCATATCTTGTAAGGATTTGAGCAATTTCTCTAAGGCATGTTACTACATTCAAAACATGGTTTTAAATGCTTAATTGTGAAATAGTATGTGGTGACTATGATTAAGAATGTATTCAAGTGTGAAGATGACTAAAATCTATGGGACTAATGATTTTTAACTTGTCATGTGCATTGGAAATCCGTGAGACGATTGTTGGAAGGTGTAGGTGGTGTTTTGTTCGTTTTGTCTAGTTTCGTGTTCTTTTGTTGTTTTGTTTTGCTCGAGGACTAGCAAAAGATAAGTGATAGGAGCATATTTAGGCGACTTACTTAGCTTGTTTTCGTGCATTTATATTGTTAATTCGTAGTTGTTTTTGGCGTTTAAGCCATTTTCGTGTGTTTTTAGGTTCATGTGGCTAAGGAAGCAAAAAGATGCATTTTGGAGCAAAATTGGACTTGGAAGGGATAACTTATACTTGGAGCAAAAGGAATGGACGAAATTGAAGAGTTGATGTCACAAGGATTCCTACTTGAAGTAGCCACACACCTTCCACATTTCAGCCACATGCACTTGTTCCTCCATCATTGCACCAACAACAACATTGCACATGCACTCCCTTTAATTAATTAACCCACATGCACCCTTTATTCTTTCATCATTCCAGCCACTCCACATCCCTCACCAAGAAATCATTCAACACATGCATCCATAATCATTTCTCCACACCAAAACCGTGCACATGCATTCCCCTTGTGCAATTCCATCATTCCACACCTCCATGGCAGCCACCAACCAACCTAGCTGTCATGTTTCCCCTTTAATCATTCAAACATTCACCCACATGCATTTCTAACCCACATGCACCCTAGATTCTAATCAGCCATTCACATTTAATCATTCATTCCCATCAGATTTCGTGCATTTACGTTATGTTTCTTTAGTTATTTTAGTACTTTAAGCTATTTTCGTGTGTTTGTAGGTTCTAAGGGTAAGGTATGCAAAAGGATGCCTTTTGGTGCCTTTTGGAGCAAATAAGAGATTGGAATGGATATCATATGCTTGGAGCCAAGAGGATGGACGAAATTGAAGACTTGAAGTAGGAAAGTTAAATCCTAAAAGACCTCATGCTTGAGCATCATTGAAGACTCCTACGCATTTTAGAACACAAAAACAACATTCCTTGCAACCTTAGGACATTGTCGTGTGTTTCCTTGTGTCTCCCTTCCTTGCCATGCAAGGAAGGGCTTTGTTCCCTATTTTAAACACTTAATTCATTCACTTAACATATCATTCACCACATATCATTCACTTATCATATCATTCACTTATCATAACATTCACTTATCATATCATACACTTATCATCACCACTTATCACTTATCATACCCATAATCATTCACACCTTGCAACCACATTCATCACCAAAGAAACCATCATTTCAGCACATTCCCTTGCATTCCAACCAAAACCGTGCACATGCTATCACCATGCATTCACATGCACTTGTTCCTCCATCATTCCATCCTTTAAAACATTGCACATACCATTGTCATTCCACTTTAGCTTTAATTCACATGCACATTCATTCATTCAGAAAATACATCCTTTGCCATACACATGCACTTCCCACTCTTTAATTCATTTCAGCCACATGCATTCCCCCTTTAAGCCACATGCACTCCCATCCATTTCATCATTGCAGCCACATATAGCTTTAATTCACATGCTTTCACATGCATTTTCAGCACATTTCCATTCACACACCAACACATCCCATTTATGCCGTGCAATAATCATTCAATTCAGCCATTCCACATGCTATTGCAGCCACATGCATTTCTCTTTTCATTTTCAGATTGTCCCCTTGCACATGCAGCCACATATTCATTGCACATGCAATTCCAACCCACATGCATCCTTTAATCATTCAAACATGCAGCCACATTCCCTCCTAGCTGTCATGTTCCCCCCATTTCACCTATAAATAAGCATCCATTGCATTCATACTCATTCATACACATTTCAGTCACAAACACCTCAATTCATCCCACACTTCCATTTCAGAAATTCATCCATTGTACATACCACCAACACTTCCCCCTTTGTGCCGTGAGCCTCCCTTACAATACAAACACCATCCTTCCATTTTCACCACTACCCAAACCATTCACACCATCAAACTATCCTTAGACCTTGTGCTACAACGAAGAGGAAGATAAGAGTGCCTAAACGTTCATACAATTCAAGTTTGAGTTGTTGGAATGTTTAGGTGTTTCTTTGATTTCAATGTTTAATTTCAATACTCTTTGTTTTGTACGAATGAGGAATGGAAGAGAAGAGGGCCTAAACGTTCATACAATTCAAGTTTGAGTTGTTGGAATGTTTAGGTGTTTCTTTGATTCTCTTTGTTTTGTACCATGAGGAACTAAAACTCCCCTTTAGCTAGGGGGTGATTTGAATATATGTTTATGCTTGCATTTTGATTTGATTACTTCTAATTGCGTTTCATAAGTTGTGGATTCAATTTGTTTAACCGTTTGATTGATAACTTATTTATGTATGTTTATTGAGAATGCGCGCTTAATTTTCATGCATGAATATGACGCTAGAATATAAGTGAGTTTCACCTAATAGTTACGAACTTATATTCGCAAGTAGTGGAGGTTGCATGTGAATGCATGTTTTGGTGTTAGAACCACCCAATCTGACTTCACTCTTTTTGCCTTGTTTAGATTCACCCAATATGGCCGAATTGCACCACATTCCTTCATTTGCCCTCCAATTGATTTTATTACACACTTGGCTGCACACTAACACCAAACAATGTAAAATGCAACTAGTTTAATCCAAAAACAATACAAAAACGCCAAATAAGAAAGATATACATGCATGCAAAATATGACTTATCAGAATGCGCGCTTAATTTTCATGCATGAATATGACGCTAGAATATAAGTGAGTTTCACCTAATCGTTATGAACTTATATTCACAACTAGTGGAGGTTGCTTATAAACAATCGCGTTAAACGAATTCTTGGCATAAGTTTCATGCGTATTCCATAGTAACGAATGCCTCGTCAATACTTATAATTTTCATGATGCTTAATGATCTTTGATTGTATCTTTATTGTGTTGTTCACGTAAAGGACTTTTGGAGAATGTTGTGGATTGCGTTGCGCTAACCCATCCAATTCATTAACTTAAGGAGAACTTGACGGTTAATTTAAGCGGACCTAATTAACCCGGGGTGTTGAGTTTCATGGTTTATTGAAATGCAATTGGAAATCATTTTATTATGCAAGTGTAACATGTGTGAGATGAACACCTTAGCTAGCATTCATCCATTTCAATTCCATTCATTCTATTTCAATTTCATATTTACTTTCTGTCTAGTTTATTGACTTGTTTATGTTTTCATGTTTAATTTAACTTGTTGTTCAATTATGTTAAACATGTGGAACTAATTTCTTTTTTTTAGTTAGAGGCGAATTTGAAGCCATTTACATATGTTGGTTATGATTTGATTTACTCCAGTTATGAATTCACGAACTTTAGATGTGGTTTACTTTTCTGTTTTGATTAAGAACTTGTTTATGTATGTGGGTTGAGGGTCGACACTTAATTTGCATGCCCAAACTTGATGCTAGGATATAAGGGAATTTCACCTAATCGTTATGAACTTATATTCATGAGTAGTAAAGATCGCTAGTCACGATTGTGTTTAGTAAACCCTAGGCTGGATTAACATGCGTATTCCATAGTTATGAATGCCTAGTCGATGTTTATGATTTCCGTTGAACTTAATGATCTTTGTTGAATGTCTCTATCATGCGTATTCCATGGTTAGGGACTTTGATTAGGAATAATTTGGTTGTAATGCGTATCCCATTCAATCCAATGAATCTAGGGAAATCTGAAAGTTAGTTTAAGCGAACCTAATTAACTTGGAGCATTGTCATTCATCGTTTGTTGAAGTCATAACTGGGAGTCAAATTATATGCTTATGTTCATGTGTGGATAAGGAACCCTCTAACTAGTTTCTCATCATTTTATTTCATCCATTTCGTTTTTAGAATCTGTTTTCATTCTAAGTTTCTGTTTTAATTTTAAATTCGTCAAAACCTTTCCCCCATTTCTTTTAAAGTGTTAGATTAGTTAGAAATACATTTAGTTTGTGTTTCTAAGTGTTTTGAATCAATTTATTTCCCAATTTCGTCCAAATTCACCAAAGTGCTCAAAACTGCCCATAAAGTGTTTTTAAGGCAGTTTTGAGTGTTTTGGGTGATGTTTGAGTCTTTTGGTTTGTTTTAGAGTTTTAAAGTTTAGTTTTACATTCTTTGAGTCTAGTTTAGTGTTTTATATTGCGTTTCTACGTTTTTGAGTCAGTTTCCAAGTGATTAACAATCCCTCCTAATCCCCGGTCCAGAACGATCCCTACTTATACATATACTTGATAGGAACATATTCATGCGACTTAAATGGCTTGTTCTCGTGCATTTACGTTATGTTTCTTTAGTTATTTTAGTCCTTTAAGCTATTTTTGTGTGTTTGTAGGTCCAAAGGGCTAAAGGAGCAAAAAGATGCATTTTGGAGACTTTTGGAGCACTTTTGGGCTAAGGATGGATAGCTTATGCTTGGCGCCAAAATGTTGGACGAAATTGAAGACCAAAGTGTTGGAACTTTGTTCCCTTTAGTTTTAGGACATTTAAACCTTCCAATTCCCTTATGCCGTGCATCTCCACCTTTCTCCCAAAACCATACACATGCATTCATTATTCATTCCCTCACATGCTCCCATTACTTATCATTCACCACTTATCACTTATCATATCATTCACCACTTATCATTCATCACTTATCATTCACCACTTATCACTTATCATATCATTCACCACTTATCATTGATAGGAGCATATTCATGCGACTTAAATGGCTTGTTCTCGTGCATTTACGTTATGTTTCTTTAGTTATTTTAGTACTTTAAGCTATTTTCGTGTGTTTGTAGGTCCAAAGGGCTAAAGGAGCAAAAAGATGCATTTTGGAGACTTTTGGAGCACTTTTGGGCTAAGGATGGATAGCTTATGCTTGGAGCCAAAGTGTTGGACGAAATTGAAGACCTAATTGAAGACCAAAGTGTTGGAACCTTGTTCCCTTTAGTTTTAGGACATTTAAACCTTTCCTAATCCCATTCATCAACACATGCATCCACATGCATTCACCCTTTAAACCATTAAATCCACATGCTTTCCTATTCAATTAAATCAGCCACATGCATTCATCATCATAACCTAGCTGTCATTCCACTTCATTGCACATGCATCTTCAAATAAATCAGCCATTCCACATGCATATTCAACCTAGCTGTCATTGCACATGCATTCACTCTTTAATTCACATGCATTTACTCTTTAATTCACATGCAAAACATCCCATTCCATCTCCCATTTCAGATTGCATTCCATAATCATTCACTCACCTTTAATCCACATGCATCTTCCATAAATCAAATCAGCCACATTCACCACCACATTCACTCACCACAAACATTCCACATGCATTCATCAACATATCTAGTTGTCACTCACATGCATTTCCTTCATCATTTCCAACCCACATGTCCCTTTAATCATTCAAACATACACCCATTCACCACCAGAAATCATCCTTGCCATGAGTTCCCATCAGATTTCCATCATATTCACATGCATTACATCCTTTAAAACATTGCACATGCACTCCCTTTAATTAATTAAGCCACATGCACTCCCATCCATTTCATCATTGCAGCCAACACATGCTTTCACATGCATTTTCAGATTGTCCCCTTGCACATGCAGCCACTTATTCAAAGCACATGCATTTCCACCCTTTAATCACATGCATAAATCAGCCACATGCATCTCCCATCACCATTCCAGATTTCCACCACCCTCCTAGCTGTCATGTTCCCCCCCATTTCACCTATAAATAACCCTTCATTGCAGCCACAAAGGGGGGGATCCATTCACCACAGAAATAAGGCCTTTGTGCCAGAAATTCACACTCATTCACACTCATTCACACACAATTCACTCTTCCATATTCCAGAAATTCGTCAAAACCCCTCCACACCCTTGCAGCAGCCACCAAAACACTTTTCTCCTCCATTGCAGCCACTCCAACCACTCCCCAAACCATTCACACCATCAAACTATCCTTAGACCTTGTGCTACAACGAAGAGGAAGATAAGAGGGCCTAAACGTTCATACAATTCAAGTTTGAGTTGTTGGAATGTTTAGGTGTTTCTTTGATTTCAATGTTTAATTTCAATACTCTTTGTTTTGTACGAATGAGGAATGGAAGAGAAGAGGGCCTAAACGTTCATACAATTCAAGTTTGAGTTGTTGGAATGTTTAGGTGTTTCTTTAATTCCAATGTTTAAATTCAACTAAACCCCCCTTGGCTAGGGAGGGGATTCGAAATATATGTTTATGCTTGCATTTTGATTTGATTACTTCTAATTGCGTTTCATAAGTTGTGGATTCAATTTGTTTAACCGTTTGATTGATAACTTATTTATGTATGTTTATTGAGAATGCGCGCTTAATTTTCATGCATGAATATGACGCTAGAATATAAGTGAGTTTCACCTAATAGTTACGAACTTATATTCGCAAGTAGTGGAGGTTGCTTATAAACAATCGCGTTAAACAAATTCTTGGCATAAGTTTCATGCAATCATAGTAACGAATGCCTCGTCAACACTTATAATTTTCATAGAGCGTAATGATTCTTGCTTGTACCTCTTCTATGCATTCATGTTGAGGACTTGTGGGGAATGTTTTGAATTGTCGCATGCATCATCCAATTCAATAACGTTAGGAAGATTTGAAGGTTAATTAGTGCATCACGGTTAACTTGGGGTGTTGAGTATCATAGTTTATTGAAATGCAATTGGAAATCATTTTATTATGCAAGTGTAACATGTGTGGAGATGAACCCCTTAGCTATTCTATCATCCATTCATTCCATTTTATCATTTTCATATTTACATTCTGTTTTAATTAGAATCTGTGCATTAGTTTTAATTTCGTCCAAAACTCAATCCCCCTTTACTTTATTGTCCAATTTAGTTAGAAAGTATCTTAGTTTATGTTTCTAAGTGTTTTGATTCAATTTATTACACAAATTCGTCCAAATTCACCAAAGTGCTCAAAACTACCCAGAAAGTGATTTTAAGGCAGTTTTGAGTGTTTTGGTTTGTTTTAGTGTTTTAAAGTTTAGTTTTACATTCTTTGAGTCTAGTTTAGTGTTTTATATTGTGTTTTGACGTTTTTGAGTCAAATCCAAGTGATTAACAATCCCTCCCAATCCCCAGTCCAGAACGATCCCTACTTATACTTATACTACAATTGACAAAAAGAGGGTTTAATTTGTGTGCGTATAAATCTCGCAACAAATTTTGGGGCCGTTGCCGGGGATTAGCAACTTTGCTAATCTCTTGGATTGTTCGTTTCTGTTATGTATTTTAGTTTTAATTTTTTATTTGTGTTTTGTTTGTTGAATTCAAGTACTAGAGAAGAACAACATGGCACTTGATAATGCTTCTCTTTTGTCACAGCTCATGGAACGGTCCCAAATGCAAAGCGTTGATATATTTGATCTTCAATCAAGGAATAATATGTTTTCCAATACTTACAATTCGGATTGGAGTGATCATTCAACTTCTATGTGGTGGGAACCTCAAAATGTTCAACAAGAAGGATATTGGCAGCCACCTCATATTCAATATGCCCAACCAAACTCAAGTTCGTCAATAGATTATAATGAAAAGCTTAATGAATTAATTTGTTGGGTGCAGGGCTCACAAAATCAAGACAATGTGGCTCAACAAGAAGACAAAAGGTTGGACCACTTGGAAATGCAAATTGGGCAGATCGCGGAGTTCGTAGGACAGTTTCGAGACCAAAGCGAACTCCCTAGTTCAACCATTGCAAATTCGAAGGGAGAATTTGAAACTGCCAAGGAAATCATGTTGAGAAGTGACAAGGAGGTTGGAACGGACCCTCAACCATCAAAATCAAATCACAAGGAAGAGGAATACACCCAACCCACGGCAAGGGTGGAAACACCTTTACCGAAGGCACCTATTGCTCCTATGCCATCTAATACAGGTATGGTTGTTCCAAATTTCATTATTTTTAACCCCGTTCCAACAAGTATCCCTATTCCTTGCAGATTCATGACTTCCAAGGAAGAAGAAGGTGAAAAAGACATCTTGGAAGCCCTTCCAAAGGTGACAAGTAGGGAATGTCATGAATTCATCAAAGAGGACGTTCTTGAAACCACAAAATCCAAAGAAGTTAAATTTGATGACATTGGACAAGTCATAACCATCACTTGCAATCTGGCCAAGTCCAATATCCCTGAAACTTTCAAATGAGTGGTGTTTGTCATTGAGTTCTTATCGGACAAAACAAGTAAGTTTTTTTTTCCAAATTCCAGTACATTTTATACTAACTTGCTGTTTTTTATGAATCAGGCACCTACACTAGAATTCAAACCAATGCCGGTTCACTTCAAGTATCACCTTCCATTCAAGGACCAATTCCATGCCGTTTGATTTTATTTATGTTTAAAAAAAAAAAAAAGATACTAAACATGGAGAAAGATGGAGCCTTCACAGAGGATGTTTACGTGAAGCCCCACTACGAGGTGTCGAAGCAGAGGGCATAGAAGTGGAAGGCATAGAAGCGGAAGGCATCGGAGCGGGAGGCATAGAAGCGGAAGGCATCGGAGCGGGAGGCATCGGAGCTAGAGCATTCCAGGCCTCAATACTTGGCCAAGCGCTGGATGACCCAGGAAAAAGGTGCCTCTGGAAAGAAGTCGCAAGCCTTTGACGGTCACTTTGAATTCGACCCTCAGATTCTTGCAGCTCATCAAGCTTCCTCTTCATGCCCGACGAATAGTTATTTGCAAGCACATGCAAACTTCTATTCTCGTACTTAAGCTGCTGGATCTCTTGCTTAAGACTTTCCACCTCTGCCATCAATGATTCCACCTGACGGGACCGAGCAAGCAGGCGTTGGCCCATGTTGGACACAGAGCTCGCACACTGAACACTAAGTGCGAGGGACTCTTGAACGGCCAACTCATCGGACCGTCCTGACAGCAGCCTACTATCTTTTGGAGTGAGGAGGTTCCTAGCTACTATTGTAGCTGTTGTGGCGTCCTGCATCACGGAGTCTTCACCTGTAAGAAGACCGTTAGAAGATAAAAAAGAAGGGCGCCATACATTACCTTGACGGGGCGCAACCGGATCGCTGCTGAGACTCAAATCTAAGCTAAGGTTCGATGAGTTAGTCATTTTTCAAAGGTGTTCAAAGATAAGGGTTGATGGAGTAAATTTTCAAAGGGTCGGAGTCGATTTTCAAGAATGGGAATTCTTCAGAGTGTGTTTGTTGTGGTGATCGATAGCTCTATAAGAAGCCAAGGCGACGCGTCCACCAATTCAAAAAGCCGGAATTTCCGGCGTAATTTAGGCGACGCGTTCTCGGCTTTTCAGAAGACGCGTTCAACTTTGTCAAAAGATTTCTTCTTTTCAGACAACACGTGGAGGCCATCATCGCAAATACACATCTTTAGCCGACAAGCGCAAAGTTCGGCGACGCTTTCTCTGCTTTTCAAAAAACGCGTGCAGCTTTGTCAAAATGAGCCGCATCCGCACTACTACGTGTCGTTCAGAAAGCAAAGGGGCGTCGTTCAGAAATCGAAGGGGCGCCTGCTCAGAAATCGAAGAGGCGTCATTCTGATATCGATGAGACATTTGTCGACAAGGGTAAACGAACAGTACCACCACTTGATATTATCTCTATATATGTCGACCTTCGTCTTTTATGGCAAGGCAAACCTGAAGAAAATGCCCAACTCTCCCTCACCTCTGAGGGCGCACTCCCAGCAAAGCCTTTCGAAATACTCAATTCTTTCTTCTTCCCCAAAGATGATACCAGATGCCTGGAGTACAGATGACCCAGGAGGAAACGGCGGATTGAAGTGTGCTGATTCATTCACTGCTTCTTCAAAAGCAAAGGTATCTCATATCATCAAGGTCAAAAGCAAAAGTATCTCATATCATGCTCTTTCCCTGTCTTTTTCTTTGTCCTTGTTCTTACTCGCATGGCAAAGTAAAAGAACCAATCAGCCGGCACTTGGAGTCAGTCTTCCGATCTGGAGCCAACTGCCTGGAATCTATTCCTGATTGCTTACCTAGCGTTGCTCTCGAGTAGTCATCTTCAACGGTTGATACACTTCCGGAGAAGGGACCACTTCTGCAAAGGGGAGCGAGTAAGGCAAGTGAAAATGATAAATTGAAGCATGTGGAGACAAACATAGGCTGAGTTATCCTCCAACCCTTTTCAATACGAATTGGAAAGATTGAACAAAGAAACAGACCAAAGGGGTAAGCTCAGACCTTCGGGGAAGACCAAAAGAATCCTCCAGCCCAGTAGCACAAAGGAAAATCAACAAGTGGAGGAGACCAAAAGAATCATGCAGCCCAGTTCAAGAGTATGCCTGTGGAATCACCAAGATCAATGCCTCAATGCAATCACCAAGGAGAAGAGGGAATTTACACTCCATAACCAGATTTGCGTCCCTAAACTCTTCTCTTTGTTAATTACATTCTGCCATGTTTAGTATGTTTAAGTGTTTTTTGTGTGTTTACTTATGTTTCGTGTGAATCTTTGCTTAAAACATTGAGGACAATGTTTGATTTAAGTGTGGGGAGGTAACTAAGTATATTTAATGCAAATTCGTGGGATTTTATCACCCATTATTTCAAATGTTGTTCCTTGCTGTTTTAAGGTGTTTTTAAGTTGTTTTAGAGTGTTTTTAGTGTGTTTTGTTTTATAACTCCGAAAATCACATAAAAATTTGAAAAACATGTTTTAAAAAGCCTAAAAAGAGTGTTTTGAGTCATTTTTGTGTGTTTGTGTCTTAGGGTACCTTCCAACACAATGATAAGGATTTGGTTTGTAATTGCATGACGGTTAAAAAGAGTTATTAACATAGAGAAAAGTTTGATTTACTCTTGGTATATGCTTGGTTATGGTTATAACGTATGACTTCACATGCAATCATAAAAGAAAAATTCGTTTTTGTAACATGCTTGAAGGAAGGAACTCAAACAAACGCTACATCCTTGTGAGACTCGAGCCATTACTTTCTTTGGAGAGTTATTTTCTGTGATTCTTTGTTTTCTAAAGTTGTTGCATGATCTCATTATTCCTTGCTTGGTTGCTACTTAGAATGCAATTGTATCATGATAGAACTAAATGCTAGAACTAATATCCGTTTCATTCAAAGCATGATATTGATTGCATAACATACAATAAGATGAAGTTGTTAGTCAAGCCGAAGCCAAAAAGCCTATCCCTTTTCACATGTATTGTAGGATTACCCCTTTTGAGCCTTTTCAAGCTTATTTTCTTTGTTAACCCCTTGTTCTTAAAGGATAGTGAAGCATGACTTAGAATGAACTCCTTTTGATCAATATACTGCAGAAAATAAGTGTGGGGGAAGATAATAGGGCACGGCCAAAGAATGAAATAAAGAAAGAAAAAAAAATTGTTGAAAAGAAAGAAAAGAAAAAAAAAAAGAGTTGAAAAATAAGTGAGAATGATCTCACAAGCATTGGTTATTGAAGGAAGGGTCCAAAAGAGTGAATTTGACCCTAGTTGTTGCATGAATCTTCCCTTGTGTTTAAAAGTTGATTTCTGCCATTAAAAGTGAGTTTAAGTGTCAATTTCATTACTTCGCTTCCTATTACTTTAAGAACCTTTGTTTTACTTTACCTTTCTTTGTTAAACCATTACCCTTAGCCCCGTTACAACCCTCAACTTCTATCTTGATGTTATGTATTCAATATGTGGAGTTTGGAATTGATATGAGCTTATGGAATCCCTGGTTCTCATTCTAAGTAGTAGCATTCCATTCATGAGATCATATTCATGTCATTATCGTAAATCCAGAAAATGCTTTCTTTGTTATAACATATGTGAGATGCTAGTCTTTCATGTTTACATCAATCTCTCACATATAACTAGTGTAGGGTGTGTAGTCAAAAAATCTGTGTGAAAATAGAGTGCATTCTAGTAAGGAATTGAGGAAATTCTCTAAGGCATGTTACTACATTCGAAATGTGTTTTAAATGCTTAATTGTGAACTAGTATGTGGTGACTATGATTAAGAATGTACTGAAGTGTAAAGATGGCTAAAATCTGTGGGAATAATGATTTTTAACTTGTCATGTGCATTGGAAATCCGTGAGACGATTGCTGGAAGGTGTAGGTTGTGTTTTGTTCGTTTTGTCTAGTTTCGTGTTCTTTTGTTGTTTTGTTTTGCTCGAGGACTAGCAAAAGATAAGTGTGGGGGTATTTGATAGGAGCATATTCATGCGACTTAAATGGCTTGTTCTCGTGCATTTACGTTATGTTTCTTTAGTTATTTTAGTACTTTAAGCTATTTTCGTGTGTTTGTAGGTCCAAAGGGCTAAAGGAGCAAAAAGATGCATTTTGGAGACTTTTGGAGCACTTTTGGGCTAAGGATGGATAGCTTATGCTTGGAGCCGAAGTGTTGGACAAAATTGAAGACCTAATTGAAGACCAAAGTGTTGGAACCTTGTTCCCTTTAGTTTTAGGACATTTAAACCTTTCCTAATCCCATTCATCAACACATGCATCCACATGCATTCACCCTTTAAACCATTAAATCCACATGCTTTCCTATTCAATTAAATCAGCCACATGCATTCATCATCATAACCTAGCTGTCATTCCACTTCATTGCACATGCATCTTCAAATAAATCAGCCATTCCACATGCATATTCAACCTAGCTGTCATTGCACATGCATTCACTCTTTAATTCACATGCATTTACTCTTTAATTCACATGCAAAACATCCCATTCCATCTCCCATTTCAGATTGCATTCCATAATCATTCACTCACCTTTAATCCACATGCATCTTCCATAAATCAAATCAGCCACATTCACCACCACATTCACTCACCACAAACATTCCACATGCATTCATCAACATATCTAGTTGTCACTCACATGCATTTCCTTCATCATTTCCAACCCACATGTCCCTTTAATCATTCAAACATACACCCATTCACCACCAGAAATCATCCTTGCCATGAGTTCCCATCAGATTTCCATCATATTCACATGCATTACATCCTTTAAAACATTGCACATGCACTCCCTTTAATTAATTAAGCCACATGCACTCCCATCCATTTCATCATTGCAGCCAACACATGCTTTCACATGCATTTTCAGATTGTCCCCTTGCACATGCAGCCACTTATTCAAAGCACATGCATTTCCACCCTTTAATCACATGCATAAATCAGCCACATGCATCTCCCATCACCATTCCAGATTTCCACCACCCTCCTAGCTGTCATGTTCCCCCCCATTTCACCTATAAATAACCCTTCATTGCAGCCACAAAGGGGGGGATCCATTCACCACAGAAATAAGGCCTTTGTGCCAGAAATTCACACTCATTCACACTCATTCACACACAATTCACTCTTCCATATTCCAGAAATTCGTCAAAACCTCTCCACACCCTTGCAGCAGCCACCAAAACACTTTTCTCCTCCATTGCAGCCACTCCAACCACTCCCCAAACCATTCACACCATCAAACTATCCTTAGACCTTGTGCTACAACGAAGAGGAAGATAAGAGGGCCTAAACGTTCATACAATTCAAGTTTGAGTTGTTGGAATGTTTAGGTGTTTCTTTGATTTCAATGTTTAATTTCAATACTCTTTGTTTTGTACGAATGAGGAATGGCAGAGAAGAGGGCCTAAACGTTCATACAATTCAAGTTTGAGTTGTTGGAATGTTTAGGTGTTTCTTTGATTCCAATGTTTAAATTCAACTAAACCCCCCTTGGCTAGGGAGGGGATTCGAAATATATGTTTATGCTTGCATTTTGATTTGATTACTTCTAATTGCGTTTCATAAGTTGTGGATTCAATTCGTTTAACCGTTTGATTGATAACTTATTTATGTATGTTTATTGAGAATGCGCGCTTAATTTTCATGCATGAATATGACGCTAGAATATAAGTGAGTTTCACCTAATAGTTACGAACTTATATTCGCAAGTAGTGGAGGTTGCTTATAAACAATCGTGTTAAACAAATTCTTGGCATAAGTTTCATGCAATCATAGTAACGAATGCCTCGTCAACACTTATAATTTTCATAGAGCGTAATGATTCTTGCTTGTACCTCTTCTATGCATTCATGTTGAGGACTTGTGGGGAATGTTTTGAATTGTCGCATGCATCATCCAATTCAATAACGTTAGGAAGATTTGAAGGTTAATTAGTGCATCACGGTTAACTTGGGGTGTTGAGTATCATAGTTTATTGAAATGCAATTGGAAATCATTTTATTATGCAAGTGTAACATGTGTGGAGATGAACCCCTTAGCTATTCTATCATCCATTCATTCCATTTTATCATTTTCATATTTACATTCTGTTTTAATTAGAATCTGTGCATTAGTTTTAATTTCGTCCAAAACTCAATCCCCCTTTACTTTATTGTCCAATTTAGTTAGAAAGTATCTTAGTTTATGTTTCTAAGTGTTTTGATTCAATTTATTACACAAATTCGTCCAAATTCACCAAAGTGCTCAAAACTACCCAGAAAGTGATTTTAAGGCAGTTTTGAGTGTTTTGGTTTGTTTTAGTGTTTTAAAGTTTAGTTTTACATTCTTTGAGTCTAGTTTAGTGTTTTATATTGTGTTTTTACGTTTTTGAGTCAAATCCAAGTGATTAACAATCCCTCCTAATCCCCGGTCCAGAACGATCCCTACTTATACTTATACTACAATTGACAAAAAGAGGGTTTAATTTGTGTGCGTATAAATCTCGCATCAATCATTCATCAAACACATGCATTCACATGTTTTCACAATCTGCCATCATTCCAACCAAAACCGTGCACATGCTATCACCATGCATTCAAATGCACTTGTTCCTCCATCATTGCACCAACAACAACATTGCACATGCACTCCCTTTAATTAATTAACCCACATGCACCCTTTATTCTTTCATCATTCCAGCCACTCCACAATCCCATTCATCAACACATGCATCCACATGCATTCACCCTTTAAACCATTAAATCCACATGCCTTCCTATTCAATTAAATCAGCCACATGCATTCATCATCATAACCTAGCTGTCATTCCACTTCATTGCACATGCATCTTCAAATAAATCAGATTTCCATCATATTCACATGCATTCCATCCTTTAAAACACTGCACATGCACTCCCTTTAATTAATTAAGCCACATGCACTCCCATCCATTTCATCATTGCAGCCAACACATGCTTTCACATGCATTTTCAGATTGTCCCCTTGCACATGCAGCCACATTCCCTCCTAGCTGTCATGTTCCCCCCATTTGACCTATAAATAAGCATCCATTGCATTCACACACAATTCACTCTTCCATATTCCAGAAATTCGTCAAAACCTTTCCACACCCTTGCAGCAGCCACCAAAACACTTTTCTCCTCCATTGCAGCCACTCCAACCACTCCCCAAACCATTCACACCATCAAACTATCCTTAGACCTTGTGCTACAACGAAGAGGAAGATAAGAGGGCCTAAACGTTCATACAATTCAAGTTTGAGTTGTTGGAATGTTTAGGTGTTTCTTTGATTTCAATGTTTAATTTCAATACTCTTTGTTTTGTACGAATGAGGAATGGAAGAGAAGAGGGCCTAAACGTTTATACAATTCAAGTTTGAGTTGTGATGCGAGAATTATACGCACACAAATTAAACCCTCTTTTTATCAATTGTAGTGAAGAATGTAAGTAGGGATCGTTCTGGACCGGGGATTAGGAGGGATTGTTAATCACTTGGAAACTGACTCAAATACGTAAAAACAAGTTTAAAACACTATACTAGACTCAAAGAATGCAAAACTAAACTTTAAAACACCAAAACAAACCAAAAGACTCAAAACAGCACCAAAACACTCAAAACTGCCTTAAAAACACAATCTGGGCAGTTTTGAACACTAGACACAACTTTGGACGAAAATTGGTTTTACTTTGACCTAAGACACTTAAAAACACAAACTAAAGTGATTTCTAACTACTATGACTCAACAAAGTAAAGGGGGATTGGTTTGGGACGAATTTAAAAACAAAACAAACTTTTTAAATTAGAACAGATTGTAAAACGAATTTGATGGAATTGAATGGATGGGAAGCTAGCTAGGGGGTTCATCTCCACACATGTTATACTTGCATATAAAACGATTTCCAATTGCTTTTCAATAACCCATGAATTCTCAACGCCCCAAGTTAATTAGGTTCGCTTAAATTAACCTTCAGATTTTCCTAACGTTATTGAATTGGATGATTGCATACGACAACCCAAAACATTCCCCACAAGTCCCCTACATGATTGCATAATAGAGATACAAGCAAGAATCATTAAGTTCTATGAAAACCATAAGCATTGACGAAGCACTTGTTACTATGATTGCATGAAACTTATGCCAAGAATTTACTTAACGCGATTGAGATCATCAACCTTTACTACTTGTGAATATAATTCCATAACGATTAGGTGAAATTTCCTTATATCCTAGCATCCAATTTATGCATGATAATTAAGCGTGCACTCTCAACCAACACACACAAATCAATGTAATTCACATAGATAAGTAAATTGAATTCACAACTTATGAAACGCAATTAGAAGTAATCAATTCATATAGCAAGTATGTTCATGGTTTCGAATCCCCCCCCTAGCCAAGGGGGGGTTTAGTTCCTCATACGCACAAAACAAAGAGAATTGAAATTAAACATTGAAATCAAAGGAAAAGAAACACCTAGAAATTCCAGCGACACGAACTTGAATTGCATGAACTTCCGAGCTTCCTTCTCCTCCTCCTTGGTGCGGCAAAGGTCTAGGGACAGGTTTAGGGCCTTAGGTGTATGGATGCATGGTTATGGAGGGGTGTAGTAGTGTTTAGGGGAAGGGGATGGTGCGGCAAAGCTTAAAACTAAGGAGAAAGGTGTTTGGTGGCTGCGGCAAGGGTGTGGAGAGGGTTGGACGAATTTCTGGAATTAATGAATGTGTATGAGAGGTCGTGATCTGATCTAGGGGTTAATATGAGTATATATAGGCACTCAAAACCCTAGTGTAATCAGATATGGACTTGAATAACCCAAGTCCACAAGGAAATAGGCCATCTAGAAGGTAGGAAACCCCAAAGGAAAAGGAATAGAGGCGCCAGATTTTTAGGGTTCTAGAAACAAAGTGTTTTGTGGCAGAAATTGGCACTTCTAGAAGGATTTGGGGCGCCACTTTTGTAGGAGATAAGATAAGGTTCCTAGAATCATGTTTTAAGGGCCAAATTTGTAGGGAAAAAGAGATAAGGGTGTGGCACCTTTGTAGGGATAATGTTAGGGCTTCTAGAAAGCCTAAAAACTAAGGGGATTTGGATAAAACCCACGGCAAAGATAGGATAGGGCATCTAAGGCTTCTAGAAACCCTCCAAGATAAGGTAAAGTGCATGGCATCCCTATAGGATTAGGATAAGGTGTCCTAAAGTGTTTAGGACTCCTCTTTGTGGCTGAAAACCTTGTGCATTAGGATTAGGAAAGCTAATCCTTCTTCATCTTGGAATTCTTCTCCTTCTTGGACTTGGAAAACTTCCTTGTTGCTTCACTTGAGACCATATGGATTTTGTCTTTCCTTCATCAAGTAGGAAACCTTATTTGAGTAGGAAACTTTGTTCTTCTAGGAATCCTAATTCAACTAGGAAACCCATTTTAACTAGGAATCCTAATTCAACTAGGAAACCATCTTAACTAGGAATCCTAATTCAACTAGGAAACCATCTTCCATTTAGGGACTTTCCTACTTCAACTAGGAAACCTTGCTCAAGTTGGAATCATCATCTTCAAGTCTTCAATTTCGTCCATCCTCTTTGCTCCATGATTAAGCTATCCAATCCATGCCCAAAAATGCTCCAAATAGCCTCAAAATGCACTTTCTTGCTCCTTTTGCCATTAGGACCTAAAAACACACGAAAATACTTTAAAAGACTGAAATACATAGTAATTAACTCACTAAGTGTAAGGAAACAACACAACTAAGTAGCATAAATATGCTCCTATCAAATTCCCCCACACTTAGCTTTTGCTAGTCCTCAAGCAAAACAAAATAAATCAAAAACAAAACAAAACACATTCTAAACCTTCCAACATGTATCTCAGGGATTCCCAACGAACATGACACATTAGAGAACATCATCCCCACGGTTTTTAGCTTTCTTTATACTTCAACAAACACTTAATCATAGTTACTACCTATTAGTTCACATATAATCAATTAAAACAATGTTTCGAATGTAGTAACATGCCTTAGAGAATTCCCTCAATTCCTCACTAGAATGCACTCTATTTTCACACAGATTTTCTAACTTCACACCCTACACTAGTTATATGTGAGAAGATTGATGTAAATATGAAGACTAATACTCACATATGTTATATCAAAGAAAGCATTTTCTGGATTTACGACAATGACATGAATATGATCTCATGAATGGAATGCTACTACTTAGAACGAGAACCAGTGATTCCATATGCTCATACCAAATTCAAACTCCACATATTGAACACATAACATCAAGATAGAAGTTGAGGGTTGTAACGAGGCTAAGGTATTGGCTAACAAAGAAAGGTAAGGATAAACAAATGTTCTTAAAGCAATAGTAAGCAAAGTAATGAAATTGACACTTAAACTCACTTCTAATGGCAAAAAAAACCAACTTTTAAACACAAGGGAAGATTCATGCAACATTTAGGGTCAAATTCACTCTTTTGGACCCTTCCTTCAACAACCAACACTTGTGAGTTCATTCTCACTTATTTTTCAACTCCTTTTCTTTCTTTTGAACACTTTTCTATTTTCTTTTGATTTTTCTACGAATTTCTCTTCTTTCCTTCTCTTTTTTTTTCTTTTTTTTTTTTTTTTTTTTCTTTTTCGTGCCCTATCATCTTCCCCCACACTCGTTTTCTGCCATGAATTGACTAAAGGAGTTCACTCTAAGTCGTGCTTCACTATCCTTTAAGAACCAAGGTATGGAAAGTCCTATTCTAGGCTAGGTGAGGATAATGTGGCTAACAACGAAAATAGGTTTTGAAAAGGCTCAAGAGGGTTAATCCTACAATACATATGAAAAGGGATAGGCTTTTTGGCTCTGGCTTGACTAACAACTTCATCTTATTGTATGTTATGCAATCAATATCATGCTTTGAATGAAATGGGCATGAGTTCTAGTATTTGGAACTATAATGAAATGCATTCTAAATAGCAACCAAGCAAAGAATGATGAGATCATGCAACGACTTTAGAAAACAAGAAATCATAGATTATACTCTCCAAAGAACGTTATAGGCTCAAGTCTCTCAAGGATGTAGCGTTAGTTTGAGTTTCTTCCTTCAAGCATGTTACAAAAACTGATTTTATCTTTGTAATTACATGTGAATTCATAAATTATAACCATAACCAAGCATAAACCAAAGCATAAATCAACTTCCAGCCATGTTTACAACATTCTTTAATAGTCATGCAATTAAAAACCAAATCCTCATCATTGTGTTGGAAGGTGACCTAAGACACAAACAAACACACAAAAACAACTTAAAAACAACTCTTTTTGGGTTTTTCAAAACTATTTTGTAATTTTTTTTGTAAATTTTCGGATTTTCTGACCAAAAGACATAAAAACACTTCAAAACACTCTAAAAACACTTAAAAACAGTGTGAAACAACTTTAGAAATGATGGGTGATAAAATCCCACGAATTTGCATGAAAAACACTTTGTTTACCCCCCCCACACTTAAATTAAACATTGTCCTCAATGTTTCACACAAAGACTCACATCCAAACAAACAATATAAACGAACTAACATGACAAAATAAAAATAATAAAGAGATAGAGATTGAGGAACGCAAATCTGATTTTGTAGCTTGAATTGGTGAATTGCCCACATCCTCTCTCGTTGAATGCATGGGTTGCCTCCCAAGAAGCGCTTGCTTTAACGTCGTGCAGCCGGACGAACCTTCTTCTTATCCTCATTTGGAGCCCACGGCATGGAGTGTGATATCCTCCACAACTTGCCCTTCAACATTTGCATAATATGGCTTCAAACGATGCCCGTTCACCTTGAATTCTTGGCCATTCCTCAAGCTTTGGATTTGAACTGCGCCATGTGAAAAAACATTAGTAACAACAAAAGGTCCAATCCATTTAGAACGTAACTTACCAGGGAATAAACGAAGGCGGGAATTGAAAAGTAAAACTTTTTGCCCTATGGAGAATGTTTTGCTTCGGATCATCTTGTCATGAAAAGCTTTGGTCTTTTCCTTGTACATGCACGCATTCTCATATGCTTCACGCCTAAGTTCCTCAAGTTCATTCAATTGCAACTTCCTATGCATTCCAGCCGCATCTATGTCCATATTGAATGCCTTGATCGCCCAATGAGCCTTGTGCTCTAATTCCACGGGGAGATGACATGGCTTGCCATACACTAGCCGAAAAGGGGACATGCCTATTGGTGTCTTGTATGCCGTCCTATAGGCCCATAAAGCATCCTCCAAACGCACACTCCAATCTTTTCTTGTTGGTCCAACGGTCTTCTCCAAGATTTGCTTGATTTCTCTATTGGACACCTCGGCTTGGCCATTGGTTTGGGGATGGTAAGGTGTTGAAACCTTATGTGTGACTTGATACTTCTTGAGTAGTGCTTCAATGGTACGATTACAAAAGTGAGAGCCTCCATCACTAATAAGCACTCGAGGCATCCCAAATCTAGCAAAAATGTTAGTCTTTATAAAATCTGCAACAACTCTAGAATCATTAGTACGGGTGGCTTTGGCTTCCACCCATTTCGAGACATAATCCACCGCAAGCAAAATATAAGTAAAGCCAAACGAAGATGGGAAAGGACCCATGAAATCAATGCCCCAAACATCAAAAATTTCAACGTTAAAGATAGGTGTTTGCGGCATTTGGTCCCTTGCACCAATATTTCCCATTCGTTGGCAACGATCACAAGTTAAACAAAATGTTCTAGCATCTTTAAAGATTGTTGGCCAATAAAAACCACATTCTAATACTTTAAGGGCAGTGCGTTGTGTGCCAAAGTGTCCACCACAAGCATAAGTATGACAAAATGTTAGAATCGAATTAAACTCACAATCATGCACACAACGACGCACAATCTGATCTGCACAAAACTTCCACAAATACGGGTCATCCCATACATAAAACCGTGCCTCTTTCTTTAATTTATCACGTTGGTGCCTTGCTAGGGTACTTGGAACACGTTTTGACACCAAAAAATTGACCAAATCGGCATACCAAGGCTCACATACCTTAATGGACAGCAATTGTTCATCGGGGAAAGTCTCTTGGATGGGTAAGGAGTCCTCATTGCACACCAAACGACTTAAATGGTCAGCAACTACGTTCTCACTCCCTTTCTTGTCTCGAATTTCAATATCAAACTCTTGGAGAAGAAGCATCCATCTAATGAGCCGTGGTTTAGTCTCCTTTTTAGTGAATAAGTACCTAAGAGCTGCATGGTCAGAAAATACAATCACTTTAGTGCCAAGTAAATATGAACGAAACTTATCTAAAGCAAATACAACGGCAAGAAGTTCTTTTTCAGTGGTAGAATAGTTTAATTGAGCATCGTTCAAGGTCCTAGAAGCATAGTAGATGGCGTGGGAATGCTTGTTCTTCCTTTGACCCAAAACAGCCCCTATTGCATAATCGGATGCATCACACATGAGCTCAAAAGGCAACGTCCAATCAGGTGGAAGGATGATAGGTGCCGTGGTAAGCTTGTCCTTGAGAAGCTTGAATGCCGTCTCACACTCCTCGTTGAACTCGAACGCCACTTCTTTTTGTAGGAGACGGCATAGGGGTTGTGCAATCTTGGAGAAATCCTTGATAAATCGCCTATAGAATCCTGCATGGCCAAGAAAAGAACGAACCTCTCTAACCGTAGTAGGAGAGGGTAAGTAGCGTACAAGATCTATTTTAGACTTATCAACTTCAATTCCTTTTTCAGAGATGATATGGCCCAAAACTATGCCTTGTTTAACCATAAAATGACATTTTTCCCAATTCAAAACAAGGTTAGTTTCCGTACATCTTTGCAAGATTAAAGTAAGATTATGCAAGCAATCATCAAATGAGTCCCCAAAGACACTAAAATCGTCCATAAATACTTCAATTATCTTTTCAACATAATCGGAGAAGATACTTACCATGCATCGTTGGAAAGTGGCGGGTGCATTGCATAAACCAAATGGCATACGACGATATGCAAAAGTACCAAATGGACAAGTAAAGGTGGTCTTTTCTTGATCATCCGGTGCTATGACAATTTGATTATATCCCGAGTAACCATCAAGAAAGCAATAAAAAGAATGACCAGCTAACCTTTCAAGCATTTGATCAATGAATGGTAAAGGGAAGTGATCTTTCCTTGTTGCGGCATTTAGCTTCCTATAGTCAATGCACACCCTCCAACCGGTTTGAATACGTGTAGGCACAACTTCATCTTCTTCATTCTTCACCACCGTGACTCCGGACTTCTTGGGAACCACTTGGACCGGTGAAACCCAACAACTATCCGAGATGGGATAGATGACGCCACAATCAAGCAATTTGATGATTTCCTTCTTCACTACTTCCATCATTGGTGGGTTGAGTCGACGTTGGGCTTCCCTTGATGGTTTGGCGCCTTCTTCCATGAGAATTCGATGCATGCATGTGGTAGGATACCCTTGATATCGGCCAAAGTCCACCCAATGGCCGTCTTGTGCTCTTTGAGAACCCTCACCAATTTCTCCTCCTCTTGTGCCGTGAGTGATGAAGCTATAATGACGGGCAATGTGTCTTGCTCGCCCAAAAACACATACTTCAAGTGATTTGGCAACGGTTTGAGCTCAAGTGTAGGTGGTTGTTCTATAGAAGGAAGCAACTTATTAGTCGTAATTGGAATTGAAATTGGACTAGGGGGCTTACCTTGGAGCCGTGGCAATGACTCTAGGGCTGCCACGATCTCAATTACATCTTCATCAAAGGCCACGGCATGGGTGTTCAATTGTGTGCCGTGGGTTGCTATGGTGGCAGCCATGTGATCCTTCAATTCTATGCCATTTGTAATGACTGTTTCAAGTGCATCGCCATGTAATTGATCAAGGTGTGCCTGCGCCAAAGAATCAAGAATATCAATAGAGAAACATGAGTGATCATCATTAGGAAATCTCATAGTTTCAGAAATATTAAAATCAATCACTTCCCCATCGAATTCCATTGTTAAAGTGCCTTTAAACACGTCTATCTTAGTTCGTGCTGTCTTCATGAATGGCCTCCCAAGAAGAATCGGCAAGGATGGAGCATGGGTAGTTTCCTCCATTTCAAGGACATAGAAATCCGCCGGGAAGATCAAATTATTCACCTGCACTAAGACATCTTCCAATACTCCCTTTGGATAGGCATTAGATCTATCGGCTAATTGAATAATCACACCATCATTTTTCAATTCACCAAGGTTCATTGAAGCATAAATAGAGTATGGCATGACGTTAATTGAAGCTCCTAAGTCTAACATAGCATGTTCGAACTTAGTTTGACCAATAATACAAGGGATTGTAAAGCTACCTGGATCTTTGCACTTTGGTGGTAATTTTCTTTGTAAAACAGCGGAAACATTCTCACTTACCCTTACTACCTCTTTATGTGATGGCCTCTTCCTTGTAGTGCACAATTCTTTCAAGAACTTAGCGTATTTGGGCACTTGCTTTATGGCATCTAGGAGTGGGATATTGACTTGAACTTTCCTAAATGTCTCAAGAATGTCCTTCTCATGCTCCTCCTTCTTTGTTTGCAAAAATCTGTGAGGAAAAGGAACATTGGGTGGAACGGGGTTAGAATTAATCAAATTTGAACCTATCTTACCTTTGGTGGCCGAATGGGATGTATTGGGTGAAGTAGTGTCCTTAGATGCTTGCGGCAATAGATGTTGTGTCCTTGCCGTGGGCATGTTTGGAGCCTTCTCTTCATGTTGCAACGTCTCATCTTCATTAGGACTTGTTTTGGGTGGTGTGGATGTAGTGCCAACTTCTTTTCCACTCCTCAAAGTAATTGCTTTGGCAGATTCGAACCCTCCCTTTGGATTGACAATGGTTGAACTTGGAAGCTTGCCTTGGTCTCGGAATTGTCCCACAAACTCCGCAATCTGCCCTATTTGCTTTTCTAAGTGGTCCACCCTTTTGTCTTGGTTTTGCATTGCCTTGTTTTGATTTTCTTGCCCCTGAGACAAACTAGTAAGTAACTTAAGAATTGTAGCATTATCTAAAGATGTACGTTGATGGTTTTGGGCGGATTGGGGTTGGTTTTGGTCTTGGCCGTGGGGTTTGGTGTAAAACCCCGGGGGTTGCTGCCTAAAGCCTCCTTGTTGGTAAGGTTGTTGAGGCTCCCTCCACTTGAAATTTGGATGGTCTCTCCAACCCGGATTGTATGTATTGGAATATGGATCATTCCTTGGCTGATTTTGGCTTGGAAATCCAATAGCGTTTGCACTCTCCCATCCCCCATTCTCAATCAATTGAGGGCACTTTTCCGAAGGATGACCTTGAATAGAACATACGCCACATACAATTGGACTTTGGATCTTCATTCCTTCGGCCATCTGAGACACAAGAGAAGTAAGATTAGCTAATTGAGTTTGAATGTCGGATTGAGAACTTACCTCATTCACTTGTTGCCGTGGGGGGTCCCTTTGCCCAATTCCTTCGTATTGTTGTGCATTGAGAGCCCGGTTTGCAATAAGGTTCTTGGCCGCCATAGGGGTTTTATCCACCAACGCTCCTCCCGCCGAAGCATCAAGCATTTGTCTTTCAATGGGAAGAAGACCTTCATAGAAGTATTGAAGTAGAAGCTCCTCTTTCATTTGATGTTGAGGACATGATGCAACAAGGGTTTTAAAACGCTCGTAGTATGTTTGAAAAGACTCCCCTTGACTTTGTTGAATTCCACTAATCTTCTTTCTCAAGAGAATGACTCTTGAAGTAGGAAAGAACTTTTCAAGAAACGCCCTCTTCATGCTCTCCCAAGAGGTGACCGTTCCGGGTGCTAGCTCGTATAACCAATCTTTGGCCTTCTCCAAAAGTGAGAACGGGAAAGCCTTCATCTTCAAAATGCTACCATCAACGTTAACTGGAGTCATGCTTGAACACACTACCTCGAACTCCTTCAAATGCTTGTTGGGATCTTCCATGGATAATCCATGGAATTTTGGAATATAGTGCAACAAGCTTGACTTCAATTCAAATTCGTCGGTCTTGTCTTGAGCCGCCCTTGGGTATTGGATGCACAAGGGTGCAGCATTGGCCATTCCCGAAGCCGAAAGCTCCTTGATTGTACGGTTGTCCATTGCCATGGTTTCTTCCTCTTGTGCCGTGGGTTCTTCTTCCTCCCTTGGCGTTGGCTCTTCCTCCTCCTCAAGGTTGGGAGCCGTACTAGATTCTGGGTTCTTCTTCTTCTTCCTCAAAGTGCGCTCAAAATCGTCGTCGAAATCCAAGATGTTCGCACTAAGGGGTTGAGAACTACGAGTCATAAACTAGTACCTATAAACAAGAAAAGAAATTAGGTCAGTAGCTAAAACAAAAAGAAAATACAAAGAAACAAAAAGAAACAACGGGGGATTAGCAAAATTGCTAATCCCCGGCAACGGCGCCAAAAATTTGATGCAAAATATATAAGCACACAAATTAAACCCTCTTTTCGACAATTGTAGTATAGATATAAGGAGGGATCGTTCTAGGCCGGGGATTAGGAGGGATTGCTAATCTAATGAAAATTGACTCAAAGATGTGAAAATATGTTTTAAAACACTTTAAATAGACTCACAAGACTCTTACTAACTTATATGACTCAAAACAAACTTTAAAGACTCAAAACAACCAAAAACAACCAAAAAGACTCAATTTAGACTCTATGACTTAATTTGGACGAAAATACACTTGGTTTTGACTCTAAAGACTCAAAAAGACTCTTTTGGACAGATTTGGAACAAATAAGAAAGGGGGTTTTGATTTTGGACGAATTTAAAAGAAAACAAGTGACTTAAAACTTTAAAACAGATTTTGGACGAAAATAAGAAAAACTAATGGATGATGGGATAGCCAAGGGATACTTCTCCACACATGATACTTTCTAACATAAATTGATTTCCAGTTGCTTTTCCGATAAACCATGAACCTCAACACCCCAGATTAACCGTGACATCACTAATTAACCCTCAGATTTCCCTTAAGTTAGTGGATTGGATGACATCATACGACAACCCAAAGCATTCTTCAAAAAGTCCCCTACATGACATCATAATAGAGATACGGTTAAAGATCATTACGTTCAATGGAAACCATAAGTATTGACAAAGCACTTGTAACTATGACATCATGATACGCATGCTAGGAATTTACTTAACATGATTGTGAAAACAACCTTAACTACTTGTGAATATAAGTTTGTGACGATTATGTGAAACACCCTTATATTCTAGCCCCAAATTCAAGCATGCAAATTAAGTAGGCCTCCCTAATAAACATACAAGAATAAGTTATCCATCAAACGGTTAAGTAAATTGCATTCACAATTTATGAAATCACAACTGGAATTAATCAAATCATATTATAATTGTAATCATGGTTTCAAAGCATCCCTAGGCTAAAACGAGTTTAGCCTCTCATGTTCATGACAAAACAAAGCAATATAGATTTAAACATTGAAAATAAAAGATAGATTACACCTAGACACGTCCAACACTCCAACTTGAATGTACAAACGCCCAAGGCTTGGTCTTCCTTCTCCTTCTCCTTGCTAGGTCACGGTACAAAGGTCTATGGTGAGTTTGTGGACGATTTTCTGGATTTTGGATGGTTTGAGGTATATATGGTGGTGCGGCAAGGGGTTATGGTGGTGTATGGAGGTTGGGATGGATGTATGGAAGTAGGGGAATGATGGATGGGTGGTTGCAAGGTCACGGCAAGGGTTGATTTCTGAAGGGATGTATGAATGTTGTGTGAAGGGATGGTGGTGATTAAATGGCACGGCAAGGCTGTTTATATAGGCTATAGTTTGGCACACTTAGTGTAGGAAAAGGATTGCCTAATCCTATTGAAAAAGGGGTATCTTAAGGCAGAAACCAAAGGGGATTGGAAATAGGGAATTCGGCTAGGATTTAGGGATTCTAGAAGGTTTTTGGTGCGGCACATGTATAGGGCTGAGATAAGGTTTCTAGAAGGGAAGGTTTAGGGCAGATTCCTAAACCTAAAGGGCCAAGGATACATGATATTTGTGTAGGAAAAGGATTGTAATTCCTAAACCTACAAGGAATGGAGTTCTTGCGGCAATTTAGTGGATAAGGCTTCTAGAAACTGAATTATGTGCTTAAATGTGTAATTGATTCTCCCTAAGTAGCTAGGTTTAGGTCCCAATCTGATTTGGATAGGAGAGAAAAGGATAATGTTAGAGATAGGTGATGCGTGAATTATACGCGCATAAATTAAACCCTCTTTTCGTCAAATTGTAGTATATGTATAAGTAGGGATCGTTCTGGACCGGGGATTAGGAGGGATTGTTAACCACTTGGATTTGACTCAAAAACGTAAAATAACAATATGAAACACTATACTAGACTCAAAGAATGCAAAACTAAACTTTAAAACACTAAGACAATCCAAAAGACTCAAAACAACACAAACACACTCAAATCTGCCTAAAAACCACTTTCTGGGCAGATTTGAGCAAAACCACAAATTTGGACGAAATTAAGTAATAACTTGACTCAAGAACGTAAAAACACAATATAAAACACTAAACTAACTCAAAGAATGTAAAACTAAACACTTAAAACATTAAAACAAACCAAAAGACTCAAACATCACCCAAAACACTCAAAACTGCCTTAAAATCACTTTCTGGGCAGTTTTGAGCACTTTGGTGAATTTGGACGAAATTATGTAACAAAATGAATCAAAACACTTATAAACATAAACTAAAACACTTTCTACTAAATTGGACAATAAAGTAAAGGGGGATTGAGTTTTATACGAAATTAAATAAAATGTACAGATTCGAATTAAGACAGATAGTATATATGAATGTGATGAAATGGAATGAATGGATGGATGCTAGCCAAGGGGTTCATCTCCATACATGTTATACTTGCATAATAAAATGATTTCCAATTGCATTTCAATAAACCATGAATTCTCAACACCCCAAGTTAACCGTGATGCACTAATTAACCTTCAAATCTTCCTAACGTTATTGAATTGGATGATGCATGCGACAATTCAAAACATTCCCCACAAGTCCTCAACATGAATGCATAGAAGAGGTACAAGCAAGAATCATTACGCTCTATGAAAATTATAAGTGTTGACGAGGCATTCGTTACTATGAATGCATGAAACTCTTGCCAAGAATTCGTTTAACGCGATTGTTTATAAGCAACCTCCACTACTTATGAATATAAGTTCGTAACTATTAGGTGAAACTCACTTATATTCTAGCGTCATATTCATGCATGAAAATTAAGCGTGCACTCTCAATAAACATACATAAATAAGTTATCAATAAAACGGTTAAACAAATTGAATCACAACTTATGAAACGCAATTAGAAGTAATCAAATCAAAATGCAAGCATAAACATATATTCGAATCACCCCCCAACCAAGGGGGAGTTTAGTTCCTCATGGTACAAAACAAAGAGAATCAAAGAAACACCTAAACATTCCAACAACTCAAACTTGAATTGTATGAACGTTTAGGCCCTCTTATCATCCATTCCTCATTCGTACAAAACAAAGAGCATTGAAATTAAACATTGAAATCAAAGAAACACCTAAACATTCCAACAACTCAAACTTGAATTGTATGAACGTTTAGGCACTCTTCTCTTCCTCTTCGTTGTAGCACAAGGTCTAAGGATAGTTTGATGGTGTAAATGGTTTGGGGAGTGGTGGAGGAATGGAAGGATGGTGTTTGGATTTGTAGGGAAGACTCACGGCACAAAGGGGGTGGTTTGATGGTCTACATTTCTGCAATGGATGAGTTTATGGAAGAGTGTTTGGAATGGGTGAATTTCTGGCACAAAGGCCTTATTTCTGTGGTGAATGGATTGTCTATGAATGAGAATGAATGAATGAGTATTTATAGGATGAAATGGGGGGAACATGACAGCTAGGAACTTGGTGGAAATCTGAAATGGTGATGGGAGATGCATGTGGCTGTTTGTGCATGTGATTAAAGGGTGGAAATGCATGTGCTTTGACAGAAATGAAAGGGAATGCACGGTTTTGGTTGATTTCTGGTGGTTGTGAGGTGGAAATCTAGGTGGAAATGCATGTGGACTAAAGCTATGTGAATGATTAAGGTGAATGTGCATGAGTGCATGTGAAATCTGCCAAGATGCATGTGTTATGAAGTGGATTTTCTGCAAATGCAAGGTGAATGTGCATGTGATTAAATTAAAAGATGGAATGCATGTGAATGACAGCTAGATATGTTGATGAATGCATGTGACTTGTTTGTGGTGAGTGAATGCATGTGCAAAGCTTTTTGGGAGAAAGGTGGATGAATGCACATGTGACTTAGGTTGTGAAATCTGATGGAATGATGAAGTGGCTGAAATGATGAAAGAATGAGGGTATGCACGGCACAAGGGAAGTGTTGGGTGATGGATGCATGTGGGTTAATTAATTAAGTGTATGATATGATAAGTGATTGATAAGATAAGTGAATGATATGATAAGTGGTTGATAAGATAAGTGGTGAATGATATGTGGTGAATGACATGTGATAAGTGATAAGTGATAAGTGATAGGTGATGATGATAAGTGGTTATGATAAGTGATAAGTGGTGATGATAAGTAATGGAAGCATGTGAGGGAATGAATAATGAATGCATGTGATAAGGGAATTGGAAAGGTTTAAATGTCCTAAAACTAAAGGGAACAAGGTTCCAACACTTTGGTCTTCAATTTCGTCCAACATTTTGGCGCCAAGCATAAGCTATCCATCCTTAGCCCAAAAGTGCTCCAAAAGTCTCCAAAATGCATCTTTTTGCTCCTTTAGCCCTTTGGACCTACAAACACACGAAAATAGCTTAAAGGACTAAAATAACTAAAGAAACATAACGTAAATGCACGAGAACAAGCCATTTAAGTCGCATGAATATGCTCCTATCAATAGGATAGGATAAGGTTTCTAGGATAGGATAAGATAAGGTTTGGATAAGGTGGGATAAGGTTCCTTGTTTCTTGCTTCTTCCTTATCTTCATTGGAATAGAACTTCTTCCACCAGATTTGTAGCCTTTCCTAGCTCTTCTAGTCTTCAATTTCGTCCATCCTCTTTGCTCCATGATTAAGCTATCCAATCCATGCCCAAAAATGCTCCAAATAGCCTCAAAATGCACTTTCTTGCTCCTTTTGCCATTAGGACCTAAAAACACACGAAAATACTTTAAAAGACTGAAATACATAGTAATTAACTCACTAAGTGTAAGGAAACAACACAACTAAGTAGCATAAATATGCTCCTATCAAGTTGTTGGAATGTTTAGGTGTTTCTTTGATTCCAATGTTTAAATTCAACTAAACCCCCCCTTGGCTAGGGGGGGATTCGAAATATATGTTTATGCTTGCATTTTGATTTGATTACTTCTAATTGCGTTTCATAAGTTGTGGATTCAATTCGTTTAACCGTTTGATTGATAACTTATTTATGTATGTTTATTGAGAATGCGCGCTTAATTTTCATGCATGAATATGACGCTAGAATATAAGTGAGTTTCACCTAATAGTTACGAACTTATATTCGCAAGTAGTGGAGGTTGCTTATAAACAATCGCGTTAAACAAATTCTTGGCATAAGTTTCATGCAATCATAGTAACGAATGCCTCGTCAACACTTATAATTTTCATAGAGCGTAATGATTCTTGCTTGTACCTCTTCTATGCATTCATGTTGAGGACTTGTGGGGAATGTTTTGAATTGTCGCATGCATCATCCAATTCAATAACGTTAGGAAGATTTGAAGGTTAATTAGTGCATCACGGTTAACTTGGGGTGTTGAGTATCATAGTTTATTGAAATGCAATTGGAAATCATTTTATTATGCAAGTATAACATGTATGGAGATGAACCCCTTAGCTAGGTTCCCATCCATTCAATTCCATCAAATTCATCTTTACATTCTGTCTAGTTTATTAACTTGTTTCGTTATTTCAATTCTCGTCAATTTAAAACCCCCCTTTACTTTCTTGTTCTTTAGTGTTTAGACTTTGTTTAGTTTATGTTTTAAAGTGTTTTGATTCAATTTATTTCCCAAAATTCGTCCAAATTCACCAAAGTGCTCAAAACTGCCCAGAAAGTGATTTTAAGACTGTTTTGAGTGTTTTGGGTGATGTTTGCGTCTTTTGGTTTGTTTTAGTGTTTTAAAGTTTAGTTTTGCATTCTTTGAGTCTAGTATAGTGTTTTATATTGTGTTTTTACGTTTGAATCAAACCACAATCTTAAATTCGTCCAACATTGGGTTTAAGGTCAGAAACTGCCTAGTTAGTGTTTTTAGGCAGTTTTGAGTCTTTTGAACTTGTTTTGAGTCCTTTGAGTCTTTGTGAACGTTTTTTAACTTTATTTTATGTTTTTGAGTCAGTTTCCAAGTGATTTGCAATCCCTCCTAATCCCCGGTCCAGAACGATCCCTACTTATACTTATACTACAATTGACAAAAAGAGGGTTTAATTTGTGTGCGTATAAATCACGCATCAATACTACAATTTGACGAAAAGAGGGTTTAATTTGTGTGCGTATAAATCTCGCATCAGGACCACTTCTGCAAAGGGGAGCGAGTAAGGCAAGTGAAAATGATACATTGAAGCATGTGGAGACAAGCAACAACTGCATATGCTGAGCTATCCTCTAACCCTCTTCAATACGAATTGGAAAGATTGAACAAAGAAACAGATAAAAGGAGGAAGCTCAGACCTTCGGGAGAGACCAAAAGAATCCTGCTGCCCAGTTCAAGAGTAGCACAAAGGAAAATCAACGAGTGGAGGAGACCAAAAGAATCCTCCAGCCCAGTTCAAGAGTAGCCTGTGGAAAATCAACGATGGGAGAAAACCAGTTCAAGATTAAGCCTGTGGAATCACCAAGATCAACCCATGCATTCAACAAAGGAAGTCCGAGAAAGCACTCCAATTCCAGATTTGCATCTCTAAACTCTTCTCTTTGTTAGTTACATTCTGCCATGTTTAGTATGTTTAAGTATTTTTTTGTGTATTTACTTATGCTTTGTGTGAATCTATGCTTAAAACATTGAGGACAATGTTTGATTTAAGTGTGGGGGGGGGGGGGGGGGGGGTAACTAAGTATATTTGATGCAAATTCGTGGGATTTTATCACCCATAACTTCAAATGTTGTTCCTTGCTGTTTTAAGGTGTTTTTAAGTTGTTTTAGACTGTTTTAGTTGTTTTGTTTTGACAACTCTGAAAATCACATAAAAATTTGAAAAAAACATGTTTTGAAAAACCTAAAAAGAGTGTTTTGAGTCGTTTTTGTGTGTTTGTGTGTCTTAGGGTACCTTCCAACACAATGATAAGGATTTGGTTTGTAATTGCATGACTGTTAAAAAGAGTTATAAACATAGATGAAAGTTTGATTTACTCTTGGTATATGCTTGGTTATGGTTATAATGTATGACTTCACATGCAATCATAAAAGAAAAAAATTGTTTTTGTAACATGCTTGAAGGAAGGAACTCAAACAAACGCTACAACCTTGTGAGACTTGAGCCTAAACGTTCTTTGGAGAGTTATAATCTGTGATTCTTTGTTTTCTAAAGTTGTTGCATGATCTCATTATTCCTTGCTTGGTTGCTACTTAGAATGCAATTGTATCATGATAGAACTAAATGCTAGAACTTATATCCGTTTCATTCAAAGCATGACATTGAATTGCATAACATATATCAAGATGAGGTGGTGTAGTTGCCACCATAGCCAAATAGCCTCACTTCCCATATTTCGTATATGTTGTAAGTTTTACCCCCGTTGAGCTTGTTTAGCCTTTATTCTTTGTTAACCCACATTATCCTCACCTAGCCTAGTTTAGGACAATCCACACCCTTGTTCTTAAAAGATAGTGAGCATGACTTAAATGAATTCCTTTTGAGTTACATTATGCAAGAAAATGAGTGTGGGGGGAGAGAATGTTTTGTTCTTAAGTGTTTATGTATGTTTTGAGAGTCAAAAGAAAAGAAAAAATTGTGAAAAACATATGAAAAAGAAAAACAGAAAAGAAAAGAAAGAAAGAAAGAAAAAAAAGAGCTTGTTCTCCCTTTTTGTTCAAAAGTTGAGTTTTCATTCAAAAGTGAATTCTAAGATGATTCAAGTGCTTTGCTCACTATTTCTTTAAGAACCTTTGTTTTCCATATCCTTTCATTGTTAGCCAATACCCTAGCCCCGTTACAACCCTTTGACTTCTATCTTGAGTGTTATGTGTTTCAATTTGTGGAGTTTGAACTTGGTATGAGCTTATGGTGTCACTGGTTCTCGCATCTAAGTAGGAGCATTCCATTCATGAGATCATATCTAAACATGCTTATTAACTCCAGAAAATGCTTTCTTTGTTATAACATATGTGAGATACTAGTCTTTCATGTTTACATCAATCTCTCACATATAGCTAGTGTAGGGTGTGTAGTCAGAAAATCTGTGTGAAAATAAAGTGCATTCTAGTAAGGAATTGAGGAAATTCTCTAAGGCATGTTACTACA
The DNA here is from genome assembly GCF_963583255.1 of Pyrus communis. Lineage (NCBI taxonomy): Eukaryota > Viridiplantae > Streptophyta > Magnoliopsida > Rosales > Rosaceae > Pyrus > Pyrus communis. The sequence goes on from NC_084804.1 coordinate 24,866,197, forward strand.
TTCAAAACATGGTTTTAAATGCTTAATTGTGAACTAGTATGTGGTGACTATGATTAAGAATGTACTTAAGTGTGAAGATGACTAAAATCTATGGGAATGATGATTTTTAACTTGTCATGTGCATTGGAAATCCCTGAGGCAATTGTTGGAAGGTATAGGTTGTGTTTTGTTCATTTTGTTTTGTTTTTGGTTTCTTTTGTTTTGTTTTGCTCGAGGACTAGCAAAAGCTAAGTGTGGGGGAATTTGATAGGAGCATATTCATGCGACTTAAATGGCTTGTTCTCGTACATTTACGTTATGTTTCTTTAGTTATTTTAGTCCTTTATGCTTCTTTTGTGTGTTTTCAGGTTCCAAGGGCAAAGTATGCAAAAGGATGCCTTTTGGCGCCTTTTGGAGCAAATTAGAGATTGGAATGGATTGCATATGCTTAAAGCCAAGTAGATGGACGAAATTGAAGACCAAAGGAGACAATTCCCTTATGCCGTGCCAACCACATATCATACACTTCGTCACACAACACACCATCACAATCACACAACCAATGCCGTGTAAATCCATTCCACTTCATTGCACATGCATCTTCATAAATCAGCACATGCTCTCACCATTGCCGTGGCCTACCCTCCCTTTTTGTTGTTTTTCACATTCATTTCCAGCACATCCTTGTTGTGCCGTGCATCTCCACAATCCCATTCATCAACACATGTGAATTCGCAAACTATAACTACAACCAAGCATAAACCAAGGAGCAAATCAAACGTCCATCATTGTTTGTAACTCTCTTTAACAGTCATGCATTAAAAACCAAATCCTCATCATTGTGTTGGAAGGTACCCTAAGACACAAACAAACACACAAAAACAACTCTTTTTGGCTTTTTCAAAACACTTTTTTTCAAATTTTTTTCAAATTTTCGGATTTTTACTTCAACACACACCAAAACAGCTTAAAATGCACTAAAAACACTTAAAAACAGTGAGAAACAACATTAGAAGTGATAGGTGATAGAATCCCACGAATTTTGCATAAAAACACTTGTTTACCCCCCCCACACTTAAATCAAACATTGTCCTCAATGTTTCACACAAAGACTCACATAAAAGAAAACAAATAATAAGCAACTAAGCATGAGAAAATAAACAGCAAGGAGAAGGGTTTAGAAACGCAAATCTGGGTTTGGAATGGAAGTTCCATCTTCTCCTTGTCGAATACATGGGTTGCCTCCCAAGAAGCGCTTGCTTTAACGTCTTCCAGCCGGACGAATATGCCGTGTTAAGCTTCACTAGTAGTACCCACGGCATGGAGGGATCTGTCCTCCACGGCATGCTTCCCAAAGTGTTCATAGCATGGCTCAATGAATGGGAGGGGATAGTGATCCTCCCGGATTGTGGTGTTTTGGTTCCTAAAGTCCATGTAAATGCTCCCACCACTTTGAAATCGATTAGGTACCTGCACCAAAGAAGGTAACACCGTATTAGTTGACATGGGAATTGGAATTGGGGTTGGAGACTTACACACATATTGTGATGGAGGCTCAAAAGTGGCAGCCATATCAACAAAGTCACTATGGCTACTCTCGGCCAGATTGGATGGTTTTAGGGCAACCACTCCAATTCCCTCTTCAATGGTGGTTCTTGATGCACCCTTCTTGATAGGTGTGGATTGTTCCTGCCCTATATCCTTATGCACATCAATGGCAAAACAAGAACGAACATCATTAGGCTTCTTAATAGAGTCATAAACATTGAATTTAATTATATCACCACCAAACTCCATTGTTAATACTCCCTTGGCCACATCAATCTTCGTTTGAGCTGTTTTCATGAATGGTCTTCCAAGTAGGAGTGGCAAGGGTGGAGAATGAACCGAGTCTTCCATTTCAAGTACATAAAAATCAGCCGGAAAGATTAAATCATTAACCTGCACTAAAACATCTTCCAAAACACCCTTTGGATAGGCATTAGATCTATCGGCTAATTGAATAACCACACCATCATTTTTTAACTCACCTAGGTTCATAGATGCATAAATTGAGTAAGGCATAACATTAATAGATGCACCTAAGTCTAGCATGGCATGTTCAAAACGATTATTGCCAATAACACAAGGAATTGTAAAACTACCCGGATCTTTGCATTTAGGGGGCAATTTACGTTGCAAGATGGCTGAGACATTTTCACTTACCTTTACAACCTCTTTGTTCGAAATTTTCTTCCTAGTAGTGCAAAGTTCTTTTAAAAACTTAGCATACCTTGGAACTTGCTTAATTGCATCCAAAAGTGGTATATTGACTTGTACTTTCCTAAATGTCTCCAAGATGTCCTTTTCCGCTTCCTCCTTCTTTGTTTGCATGAATCTACGAGGAAAGGGTGCATTTGGAGGAATAACATTAGAAATAATCGAATTTGGAACCTCCTTACCCTTGGAAGCCGAATGGTGCAGGTTGGGTGGCTGCGGCATGGGTGGTGTTACCCTTGCCGTGGCTTGCTCATGCTCCCCCTCTTCAAATTGCAACTTTTCGTCCTCCATTGGGGCTGAATTAGAGGGTTGTGAAGCCGTTCTAACTTGTTTTCCACTTCGCAACATGATTGCTTTCGCAGATTCGAATCCTCCTTTCGGGTTGACCACTGTTGAGCTAGGCAACCTTCCTTGCTCACGAAATTGCCCCATGAATTCGGCAATCTGTCCCACTTGCTTCTCCAAGTTGTCCACCCTCTTGTCTTGGATTTGCCTCTCTTTGTTTTGAGTTTGGACTTCCTGCGTCAAAGTAGTAAGTAATTGAAAAATCTTATCATTTTCACTTGAATTACCTACATTGCTTTGGGCAGGTTGTGCTTGGGCTTGTGGTGGTGCCAACGGCTTTTGATAGAACCCCGGGGGTTGTTGCCTAAATCCGCTTTGTTGTTGACCTTGTTGGGGGTCTCGCCATTTGAAATTCGGATGATCACGCCAACCGGGATTGTAAGTATTAGAGAACGGATCACCACGTGATTGGTATTGGTTGCCATATCCCACGGCATTGAGTGTCTCCCACCCTCCATTCTCGATTAATTGTGGGCACTTGTCTGTAGGGTGTTCTTGCATGGAGCATACGCCACAAGAAGCTACGGTTTTGACTTTTGGACCTTCCACCACCTGAGAAAGCAACGTAGTAAGGTTAGCCATTTGATTTTGAAGTTCGGTTATGGCACTTACCTCATTGACTTGGTGTTGCCGTGGGGTACTCCTCTGTCCAACGCCTTCGTATTGTTGAGCGTTCAATGCTCGATTAGCAATCAAGGACTTTGCAGCCGTGGGGGTCTTGTCCACCAATGCTCCTCCCGCTGAGGCATCTAGCATTTGACGTTCAATAGGTAAAAGTCCCTCGTAAAAGTATTGTAGAAGTAGTTCCTCCTTCATTTGATGCTGTGGACATGAAGCAACAAGAGATTTAAAACGTTCATAATAAGTAGGAAAGGATTCACCTTCATCTTGTTGAATTCCACTTATCCTTTTTCGTAGGAGGATGACTCGAGAAGTTGGGAAAAACTTCTCCAAGTAAGCTCGTTTCATGCTCTCCCATGATGTGACCGTTCCGGGAGCCAACTCGTACAACCAATCTTTCGCTTTCTCTTGGAGAGAAAAGGGAAAGGCCTTCATCTTCAAGATGCTCTCATCCACGTTCACCGGAGTCATGCTTGAGCAAACAACTTCAAACTCCTTCAAGTGCTTGTTCGGATCTTCCATGGACAGCCCATGGTACTTCGGAATGTGATGTAACAGGCTTGACTTCAATTCGAACTCGGCAGTCTTGTCTTGAGCCGCCCTTGGGTATTGGATGCACAAGGGTGCGGCATTGGCCAATCCCGAAGCGGAAAGCTCCTTGATTGTTCGGTTGTCCGCTGCCATGTCTTCCACTTCCTCTTCAAATTCAGAAACGGACTCGGAACTTGCACTTGATTCACTAGGTTCCGGGTTCTTCCTCTTACGTCTCAACTCACGCTGAAAATCGTCGTCAAAGTTTAAAATATGTTCGTGAACCGGATTAGAACTCCGAGTCATAAACAAGTACCTAAAACAAGAAACAAAATAACATAAGAATCTGATCTAATAAGAAAAACGAAAATAACAATCCAAGGGATTAGCAAAGTTGCTAATCCCCGGCAACGGCGCCAAAATTTGGTGCGAAAATTAGCTTAACACACAAATTAACCCTCTTTTGACAATTGTAGCATATAAATAAGTAGGGATCGTTCTAAACCGGGGATTAGGAGGGATTGCTAAATCACTTGGAAACTGACTCAAAAACGTAAAACAAAGGTTAAAACACTAAACTAGACTCAAAGAATGCAAAGCTAAACAATAAAAACACTAAAACAAACCCAAAGACTCAAAACAGCCCCAAAACACTCAAAACTGCCTTAAAAACACTTTCTGGGCAGTTTTGAGCACTTTCACTAATTTGGACGCATTTGGGTAACAACTTGAATCAAAACACTCAAAAACACAATCTAAAACATATTCTAACTAATTAGACACTCTAAGACACTTGGGGATTTGGTTTTTGACGAAAATCAAACAAACAAAACAAATATGTAAAATAGGCAGATTCTGACGAAATTGGTGAAATTAAGTGGATGGTGAGATGGCTAGGAGGTTTTTCTCCACACATGGCATACTTGCATACAAAATAATCTCCAGTTGCTTATTCGATGAATTTATGAACCTCAACACCCCAAATTAATTAGGTACGCTTAAATTAACTATCAGATTTCCCTTAGGTCATTGAATTGAATGGAATTAGCGCATTGCAATCAAATTATTCCTTAAAAGTTTTCTATATGAAAGCGCATAATAGAAAGACAATCAAAGATCATTAGGTTCTATGGAAATCATAGGTGTTGACGAGGCATTCGTAACTATGAAAGCGCATGATACTTATGCCAAGAATTTACTTAACATAATTGCGACCAACAATCTTAACTACTCATGGATGTGAGTTCCCAACGATTAGGTGAAGTTCCCTCATACCCTAGCATCATGTTTATGCATGCAAATCAAGCGTGCACTCTCAATTCATATACATAAGCAAGTTTTAATTAAAATAGATAAGTAAATTGAATTCATCATTCATGAAATCACAACTGAAAGTAATCAAATCATCATGCAAATATAACCATGGTTTCGAAATTCCCCCCTAGCCAAAGGGGGGATTAGTTCCTCATGCTTGCACAACAAAAAGTATTGAATTTAAACATGGAAATCATAAGAAAGAATACACCTAAATGCTCAGCAATTCCAAGATGGATTCGATGCACAGATTGGCTCCTCTTCCTCCTCCTTGCTGCGGCACAAAGTTAGGGTGATGGAATTGGTGGTTTTGGATGGTGTTTTCTAGTTTGGAGGGATGGAGGATGGTTGATTATGGTGGGAAGGGTGCGGCAGAGATGTATGGATGTGTAGGGAGGCCTATGGAGGCTTAGAATGGAGAATGGAGGTGCGGCACAAGGGTTTCTGAATAGCATAAGGGGGTGGTACGAATTTGTGGCTGAAAATATGTTTATATAGTCCTAGGGTTTATTAGATTAGGGTTTACTTAGCAGGTTTGGTGGATTAGGGCCCTAGAATTCGGCCATGGTGATTCAAATCCACTTAGGAGAAGGTTTTGGCCCACATAGTTCTATAAACTGATTTGTATACCCAAATCCACAAGGATTAGGCCTTGGAATTCAGAATCCCAAAGGGATTGGGCCTAGGAAGGTGCGGCTGATTTAGGGGAGAGGGTAGCTTGCCTTGCAAGGCAAGGTAAAGCCTTCTAGAAAGGTTTGGGGCGCCACTTTTCTAGGGTTTCTAGAAAGAGTAGGTTTTATGGCAGATTTGGGCCTTCTAGAATAGAATGCTTCTAGAAATAGGTTCTAGAATGATCCATTTAAGTCCCCATGTAATTAGGAGTAAGATATGATAAGGTTTGGATAAGATAAGATGAGATAAGGTTTGGATAATGTTTTGGATAATTGGATAATGTTGGATAAGGTTGGATAATGTTTAGATAATGTTTTGGATAAGGTTTCCTCTTTTCTTGCACTTTCCTTATCCACTTTGTCCAAAGCTTAGTTCCTTCCTCTTCTTATCACATTTCCACCTTCTTGAAGTCCAAATTCGTCCATCCATGTTAGCCCACATGCAAGCTCACCACCTAGTGTCCAAAATAGCTCCAAAATGCACCAAAATGCACTTTCTTGATACTTTAACCCATAGGACCTACAAACACACGAAATTGAGTTGTAATACGACATTAACTAAGAAATAATAGCACAAATGCACAAGAATAAGCTAGTTAAGTCGCCTAAATATGCTCCTATCAGGAATTTGATAGGAGCATATTCATGCGACTTAAATGGCTTGTTCTCGTACATTTACGTTATGTTTCTTTAGTTATTTTAGTCCTTTATGCTTCTTTTGTGTGTTTTCAGGTTCCAAGGGCAAAGTATGCAAAAGGATGCCTTTTGGCGCCTTTTGGAGCAAATTAGAGATTGGAATGGATTGCATATGCTTAAAGCCAAGTAGATGGACGAAATTGAAGACCAAAGGAGACAATTCCCTTATGCCGTGCCAACCACATATCATACACTTCGTCACACAACACACCATCACAATCACACAACCAATGCCGTGTAAATCCATTCCACTTCATTGCACATGCATCTTCATAAATCAGCACATGCTCTCACCATTGCCGTGGCCTACCCTCCCTTTTTGTTGTTTTTCACATTCATTTCCAGCACATCCTTGTTGTGCCGTGCATCTCCACAATCCCATTCATCAACACATGCTTTCACAACCTAATCCACATGCACATTCATCCACCTTTCTCCCAAAACCATACACATGCATTCATTATTCATTCACATGCACTCCCACTCTTTAATCACATGTACTCCCATTCTTTAATCTATTGCATCACATGCTTTACCAACAATTTAATTCAGCCAACACATTCACCCATCACCTAACACTCCACTATGCCGTGCATCTCCACAATCTCATTCATCAACACATGCATTCCCCTTGTGCAATTCCAGCTTTCCACAACCAACCTAGCTGTCATTGCACATGCATTCATCATCATTCCAACCTAGCCACATCCACATGCACCCATAATCATTCACTCACCTTTAATCCACATGCATCTTCCATAAATCAAATCAGCCACATTCACTTCCTCTTTGCCGTGCAAACCACCTTCAATCTACCTTTTACCCACATGCATTTCCAACCTAGCATTCCCATTCTTTAATCCAATTCAGCCACTTAATCATTCAACCACATTCACACATCACACATGCACCCAAGCCACATGCACTCCCATCCATTTCATCATTGCAACCATTGCAGAAATTACAACACTTTGTCGTGCATATCAACACATTTCAGCCATCCCACTTCATCATTTCAACCACAAGACATTATCATTGCACCACAATCAGCCATTCCACATGCATTTCCACCCACATGCACTTTAATCATTCAATCACACCATCACACATTCATTCTCCAACCTTGCCGTGAGTTCCCATCAGATTTCCAGCATTTGCACATGCATTCACTTAACCTAGCTGTCATGTTCCCTCTCCCATCCATCCATCTCCCTATAAAAACCATACACACTTCACACAGCATTCTTCCATACACTCTTCCATTTTCAGAAAATCACCTAATTCCACACATCCTTGGCCGTGGCTTCCCTACCAATCCAAACACCATCACTTCCTTCACCATTCCATAAAACTGATAGGAGCATATTTATGCGACTTAATTGGCTTGTTCTCATGCATTTACGTTGTGTTTCTTTAGTTATTTTAGTCCTTTATGCCATTTTCGTGTGTTTCTAGGTTCATATGGCTAAGGAAGCAAAAAGGTGCAATTTGGAGCATTTTGGAGCAAAATTGGGCTTAGAATGGATAGCTTATGCTTGGAGCCAAAGTGTTGGACGAAATTGAAGCCTTGTATGCACTTTAGGACATAAAACAAAGGGCCTAGCCCAATCAAACAAAGCCTTAGAACCAGAAATTCCCATACACACACCAACACATCCCTTGCCGTGTGTTGCAATTGCATTTCACTTTCATTTCAGCACATGCACTTCCCACTTCATCATTTCAGCCACCAAACATCCACATGCATTCATCCTAGCTGTTTTGCACATGCATTCACTTAACCTAGCTGTCATGTTCCCTCTCCCATCCATTCATCTCCCTATAAAAACCATACACACACTCATTCATACACATCTCATTTCATTCACACTTCCATTTCAGAAATTCATCCATTGTACATACCACAAACACTTCCCCCTTTGTGCCGTGAGTCTCCCTTACAATCCAAACACCATCCTTCCATTTCCACCACTCCTCTTCCATTCCTCCACCACTCCCCAAACCATTCACACCATCAAACTATCCTTAGACCTTGTGCTACAACGAAGAGGAAGATAAGAGGGCCTAAACGTTCATACAATTCAAGTTTGAGTTGTTGGAATGTTTAGGTGTTTCTTTGATTTCAATGTTTAATTTCAATACTCTTTGTTTTGTACGAATGAGGAATGGAAGAGAAGAGGGCCTAAACGTTCATACAATTCAAGTTTGAGTTGTTGGAATGTTTAGGTGTTTCTTTGATTCTCTTTGTTTTGTACCATGAGGAACTAAAATCCCCTTGGATAGGGGGTAATTCGAAATATATGTTTATGCTTGCATTTTGATTTGATTACTTCTAATTGCGTTTCATAAGTTGTGGATTCAATTCGTTTAACTGTTTGATTGATAACTTATTTATGTATGTTTATTGAGAGTGCACACTTAATCTTCATGCATGAATATGACGCTAGAATATAAGTGAGTTTCACCTAATAGTTACGAACTTATATTCACAAGTAGTGGAGGTTGCTTATAAACAATCGCGTTAAACGAATTCTTGGCATAAGTTTCATGCGTATTCCATAGTAACGAATGCCTCGTCAACACTTATAATTTTCATAGAGCGTAATGATTCTTGCTTGTATCTCTATTATGCAATCATGTAGGGGACTTGTGGGGAATGTTTTGGGTTGTCGTATGCAATCATCCAATTCAATAACGTTAGGAAGATTTGAAAGTTAATTTAAGCGGACCTAATTAACTTGGAGCGTTGAGAAGTCATGGTTTATTGAAATGCAATTGGAAATCATTTTATTATGCAAGTATAACATATGTGGAGATGAACCCCGTAGCTAACTTTCCATCCATTCAATTCCATCAATTTATTCTTTCTTCTTTTGTTTCTGTTTTCATGTTTAATTTAACTTGTTGTTCAATTATGTTAAACATGTGGAACTAATTTCTTTTTAGTTAGAGGCGGATTTGAAGCCATGGACATATGTTGGTTATGATTTGATTTATTCCAGTTATGAATTCATGAACTTTAGATGTGGTTTACTTTTCTGTTTTGATTAAGAACTTGTTTATGTATGTGGGTTGAGGGTCGATACTTAATTTGCATGCCTAAACTTGATGCTAGGATATAAGGAAATTTCACCTAATCGTTATGAACTTATATTCATTAGTAGTAAAGATCGCTAGTCACGATTGTGTTTAGTAAACCCTAGGCTGGATTAACATGCGTATTCCATAGTTATGAATGCCTAGTCGATGTTTATGATTTCCATTGAACTTAATGATCTTTGTTGAATGTCTCTATCATGCGTATTCCATGGTTAGGGACTTTGATTAGGAATAATTTGGTTGTAATGCGTATCCCATTCAATCCAATGAATCTAGGGAAATCTGAAGGTTAATTTAAGCGGACCTAATTAACTTGGAGCATTGTCATTCATCGTTTGTTGAAGTCACAACTGGGAGTCAAATTATATGCTTATGTTCATGTGTGGAGTGATGCGAGATTTATACGCACACAAATTAAACCCTCTTTTCGTCAAATTGTAGTATAAGTATAAGTAGGGATCGTTCTTAACCGGGGATTAGGAGGGATTGCAAATCACTTGGAAACTGACTCAAAAACGTAAAATAAAGTTAAAAACGTTCACAAAGACTCAAAGGACTCAAAACAAGTTCAAAAGACTCAAAACTGCCTAAAAACACTAACTAGGCAGTTTCTGACCTTAAACCCAATGTTGGACGAATTTAAGATTATGGTTTGAATTCAAACGTAAAAACACAATATAAAACACTATACTAGACTCAAAGAATGCAAAACTAAACTTTAAAACACTAAAACAAACCAAAAGACTCAAACATCACCCAAAACACTCAAAACAGCCTTAAAATCACTTTCTGGGCAGTTTTGAGCACTTTGGTGAATTTGGACGAATTTTGGGAAATAAATTGAATCAAAACACTTTAAAACATAAACTAAACAAAGTCTAAACACTAAAGAACAAGAAAGTAAAGGGGGGTTTTAAATTGACGAGAATTGAAATAACGAAACAAGTTAATAAACTAGACAGAATGTAAAGATGAATTTGATGGAATTGAATGGATGGGAACCTAGCTAAGGGGTTCATCTCCATACATGTTATACTTGCATAATAAAATGATTTCCAATTGCATTTCAATAAACTATGATACTCAACACCCCAAGTTAACCGTGATGCACTAATTAACCTTCAAATCTTCCTAACGTTATTGAATTGGATGATGCATGCGACAATTCAAAACATTCCCCACAAGTCCTCAACATGAATGCATAGAAGAGGTACAAGCAAGAATCAGTACGCTCTATGAAAATTATAAGTGTTGACGAGGCATTCGTTACTATGATTGCATGAAACTTATGCCAAGAATTTGTTTAACGCGATTGTTTATAAGCAACCTCCACTACTTGTGAATATAAGTTCGTAACTATTAGGTGAAACTCACTTATATTCTAGCGTCATATTCATGCATGAAAATTAAGCGTGCATTCTCAATAAACATACATAAATAAGTTATCAATCAAACAGCTAAATAAATTGAATCCACAACTTATGAAACGCAATTAGAAGTAATCAAATCAAAATGCAAGCATAAACATATATTTCGAATCCCCCCTAGCCAAGGGGGGTTTAGTTGAATTTAAACATTGGAATCAAAGAAACACCTAAACATTCCAACAACTCAAACTTGAATTGTATGAACGTTTAGGCCCTCTTCTCTTCCATTCCTCATTCGTACAAAACAAAGAGTATTGAAATTAAACATTGAAATCAAAGAAACACCTAAACATTCCAACAACTCAAACTTGAATTGTATGAACGTTTAGGCCCTCTTATCTTCCTCTTCGTTGTAGCACAAGGTCTAAGGATAGTTTGATGGTGTGAATGGTTTGGGGAGTGGTTGGAGTGGCTGCAATGGAGGAGAAAAGTGTTTTGGTGGCTGCTGCAAGGGTGTGGAGAGGTTTTGACGAATTTCTGGAATATGGAAGAGTGAATGAGAATGCATGAATGTTGTGTGAAGTGTGTATGGTATTTATAGGGAGAAAGAGAGGGAACATGACAGCTAGGAACTTGGTGGAAATCTGAAATGGTGATGGGAGATGCATGTGGCTGATTTATGCATGTGATTAAAGGGTGGGAATGCATGTGCTTTGACAGAAATGAAAGGGAATGCATGTGCAATGAGTGTGGAGTGAATGATTGAATGCATGTGGCTGATTTATGAAGAGTGAATGCATGTGGCTGATAGGTATGAATGATTATGGTTGCATGTGGTTGGAAATGCATGTGGGAATGCATGTGCAAATCTGGAAATGCATGTGGAATTAAAACTAGAGTGAATGATGGTGAATGCATGTGGATTAAAGAGAGAGAATGTGGTGTAATGATGAAGTGGAATAAGTGCATATGGATGTGGCTGATTTGATTTATGGAAGATGCATGTGGATTAAAGATGAGTGAATGATTATGGGTGCATGTGGATGAATGTGCATGTGCAAGGTTGTTGTTGTGATAAGTGATAAGTGTATGGTTATGATAAGTGTATGATATGATAAGTGAATGATATGATAAGTGAATGATATGATAAGTGGATGATATGATAAGTGGTGAATGATAAGTGGATGATATGATAAGTGGTGAATGATAAGTGGTGAATGATATGTGGGAGTGTGGCTGAAATGAAGAAGTGGAATGTTGGAATGTTATGCACGGCTAAGGATATAGGAAAGGTTTAAATGTCCTAAAACTAAAGGGAACAAGGTTCCAACACTTTGGTCTTCAATTAGGTCTTCAATTTCGTCCAACACTTTGGCTCCAAGCATAGGCTATCCATCCTTAGCCCAAAAGTGCTCTAAAAGTCTCCAAAATGCATCTTTTTGCTCCTTTAGCCCTTTGGACCTACAAACACACGAAAATATCTTTAAAGTACTAAAATAACTAAAGAAACATAACGTAAATGCACGAGAACAAGCCATTTAAGTCGCATGAATATGCTCCTGTCATGGAGAAGGAACCATCTAACTAGTTTTTCATCATTCTATTTTATCAATTTCGTTTTTATAATTTGTTTTAATTAGAATCTGTGCATTTAGTTTAAATTCATCCAAAACCAATCCCCCATTTATTTTAAAGTGTTAGATTAGTAGAAATACATTTAGTTTGTGTTTATAAGTGTTTTGTTTCATTTTGTTTCCCAAATTCGTCCAAAGTACTCAAGGTGCTCAAAACTGCCCAGAAAGTGTTTTTAAGGCAGTTTCGAGTGCTTTGGGTACTGTTTGAGTCTTTTGGTTTGTTTTAGTGTTTTAAAGTTTAGTTTTACATTCTTTGAGTCTAGTTTAGTGTTTTATATTACGTTTTTACGTTTTTGAGTCAAATCCAAGTGATTAACAATCCCTCCTAATCCCCGGTCCAGAACGATCCCTACTTATACATATACTACAATTTGACGAAAATAGGGTTTAATTTGTGTGCGTATAATTCTCGCATCAAAAACCTATCATTCTACATCATCCATAATCTCCAAAACTCACCTTAGACCTTGTGCTACAACAAAGAGGAAGAGAAGCGGGCCTAAACGTTCATACAATTCAAGTTTGAGTTGTTGGAATGTTTAGGTGTTTCTTTTCCTTTGAATTCAATGTTTAATTTCAATTCTCTTTGTTTTGTACGTATGAGGAACTAAACCCCCCTTGGCTAGGGGGGGATTCGAAATATATGTTTATGCTTGCATTTTGATTTGATTACTTCTAATTGCGTTTCATAAGTTGTGGATTCAATTCATTTAACTGTTTGATTGATAACTTATTTATGTATGTTTATTGAGAGTGCACACTTAATTTTCATGCATGAATATGACGCTAGAATATAAGTGAGTTTCACCTAATAGTTACGAACTTATATTCACAAGTAGTTGATGCGAGATTTATACGCATACAAATTATACCCTCTTTTTATCAATTGTAGTAAGTATGTATGTAGGGATCGTTCTTAACCGGGGATTAGGAGGGATTGCAAATCACTTGGAAACTGACTTAAAAACGTAAAATAAAGTTTAAAACACTCAACTAGACTCAAAGAATGCGAAACTAAACGCCTAAAACACTAAAACAAACCAAAAGGCTCAAACATCACCCAAAACACTCAAAACTGCATTAAAAACACTTTCTGGGCAGTTTTGAGCACTTTGGTGAATTTGGACGAATTTGTGTAATAAATTGAATCAAAACACTTATAAACACAAACTAAGACACTTTCTAACTAAATTGGACACTAAAGTAAAGGGGGATTTTGTCTTGATGAGATTTGAAATAACGAAACAAGATAACAAACTAGGCAGATTGTAAAAACGAATTTCTTAAAAACAAGATAATGGATGGATTAGTTAGAGGTCCATTCTCCACACATGACACATTTGTATATGAATCGATTCTCCAATTGCTTTTCATTAACTATGATGCTCAACACCCCAAGTTAACCGTGATGCACTAATTAACTCTCAAATTTTCCTTATGTTATTGAATTGGATGATGCATGCGACAATTCAAATCATTCTCCAATGGTTCTCAACATGAATGCATAGAAGAGATACAATGAGAGATCATGATGCTCTATGAAAATTATAAGTGTTGACGAGGCAATTGTAACTATGAATGCATGATACTCTTGCCAAGAATTCAATTAACGCGGTTGTGACTAGCAACCTTCACTACTCATGTTTATAAACTTGTGACGATTAGGTGAAACTCGTTTATAAACTAGCTTCGAGTTTATGCATGAAGACTAAGTATGCATCCCTAATCAACATACAAAAACAAGTTTTTAATAAACATGATAATTGAATTGCAATCACAACTTAACAAATCACAATTGGAAGAAATCAATTCATATTTCAAACATGTTCATGGCTTCAAACTTTCCCCTAACTAATTAGGGGTTTAGCCACTCATGATTACAACAAACTTAGAGAGTAATAACAAAGTAAACATTGAAATCAAGGAAAGGAAGTACACCTAAAAATTCCAACAACTCAAACTTGAATTGTATGAACGTTTAGGCCTCTTCTCCTCCTCTTTGTTGTTGCGGCACAAGGGGTTTTGGTGAGTTTTGGGGGTTATGGATGATGTAGAATGATGTGTTTAGGGTAGGGATGGATGTAGGGGAAGGCAAGGAGTGTTTTTGGGCAGAAAATATGAAGAATGGTGAAGTATGGCAGTGTTAGAGAGAGGGAATGAATTTCTAGCGTGAATGAATGTGTATATGAGATGGTTTTCTGAATATGGAAGAGTTAGTGATTTGTGGCTGCAATGGATGCTTATTTATAGGTGAAAAGAGGGAACATGACAGCTAGGAACTTGGTGGAAAGCTGGAAATGCATGTGGAGTGGCTGAAATTGTAAGGGGAATGCATGTGGAAATGATAGAATGTGTTGATGTGCAATGATGAATTGGGATGGCTGAAAATCTGGAGTGGGAGTGCTTGTGGGTGTTTGGTGGCTGAAATGATGAAGGGGGAAGTGCATGTGGCTGCAATGGTAAAGGGGGAAGTGCATGTGGCTGCAATGGTAAAGGATGGTGGTGCAATGATGAAAGAACAAGTGCATGTGGCTGAATTCGTGGTGAATGATTATGAATGATTATGAATGCATGTGGATAAAAGAGGGGATATGGCTGCAAGGTTAAAGGGCTAAGGTTTAAGTACATAGAATGGGCCTAAAATAGGGTGGTTTGCATGGCAAGGGAAGGGGAGAAGGGATAAGCCATGGCAAGGTTATCTAATTGGGCTAGGGCCATTGTTTTGTGTCCTAAAGTGCCTCAATTTCGTCCAACACCTTGGCTCCAAACATAAGCTACCCATTCCAAGCCCAATTTTGCTCCAAAATGCTCCAAAATGCACCTTTTTGCTTCCTTAGCCATATGAACCTAGAAACACACGAAAATGGCATAAAGGACTAAAATAACTAAAGAAACATAACGTAAATGCACGAGAAGAAGCCATTTAAGTCGCATGAATATGCTCCTATCAAATTTCGCGCATCAGTAGTGGAGGTTGCTTATAAACAATCGCGTTAAACGAATTCTTGGCATAAGTTTCATGCGTATTCCATAGTAACGAATGCCTCGTCAACACTTATAATTTTCATAGAGCGTAATGATTCTTGCTTGTATCTCTATTATGCAATCATGTAGGGGACTTGTGGGGAATGTTTTGGGTTGTCGTATGCAATCATCCAATTCAATAACGTTAGGAAGATTTGAAAGTTAATTTAATCGGATCTAATTAACTTGGAGCATTGAGAATTCATGGTTTATTGAAATGCAATTGGAAATCATTTTATTATGCAAGTGTAACATGTGTGGAGATGAACCCCTTGGCTAGCATCCATTCATTCCATTTCATCATATTCATATTTACATTCTGTTTTAATTACAATTTGTTCATTTAGTTTAATTTCGTCAAAACCTAAATCCCCCTTTACTTTAATGTCCAATTTAGTTAGAAAGTGTCTTAGTTTATGTTTCTAAGTGTTTTGATTCAATTTATTACACAAATTCGTCCAAATTCACCAAAGTGCTCAAAACTGCCCAGAAAGTGTTTTTAAGGCAGTTTTGAGTGTTTTGGGTGATGTTTGAGTCTTTTGATTTGTTTTAGTGTTTAAAGTTTAGTTTTGCATTCTTTGAGTCTAGTATAGTGTTTTATATTGTGTTTTTACGTTTTTGAGTCAAATCCAAGTGATTAACAATCCCTCCTAATCCCCGGTCCAGAACGATCCCAACTTATACTTATACTACAATTGTCAAAAAGAGGGTTTAATTTGTGTGCGTATAATTCTCGCATCATCAGCCGCAAGTCCCCATCCATATTTCACCCTAAGCCTTCTAAATCCATCTCAGCTGCACCCTTTAATTCACCCTAGAATCTCATTCGTTCATTCGATTCATTCAACCACTTTCACACACAAAAAACCCTAGCCGTCACTCCCATTCTCTCCCATTTATTCTTAAAACCGTAAACAAAAAAATGACACACACATTCTCTTCCAAAAACCGTACACACCATTCACCCTAGATTCTAATCAGCCAATCACTCATAAACCCTAAACTACAACCTTGCAGCCGCACCATATTCACTCTCATTCATTCACATATTATCATTCAACCTAATTCACTCTAAGCCGTAGCCTCCCATCACTCACAAAACCTCTCAGCCGCAAGAACCATCCCCATTCTCCATTCAATCCGTGCATCCACCACCCATTCCAGCCACAATCCACCATTGCCGCAGCCATCTCCACCCTTGCAGCCACCATTCCACACCTTCCACAACCCTTGCCGCACCACCAAACCTCCCTAAATCCATCCCTAACCCGGAAAACCATCCAAAAACACCATAAAACCTCTCTGCCGCAGCAAGGAAAGGAGAAGGAAGAGCTTGGACGCGCAGAAATTCAAGTGGATTCGTTGTGCGTTCTAGGTGTAATCCATCTTTTGTTCGTTATGTTAAAATTCAATTTTATTTCTCTTTCTGTGAACATGAGGGGCTAAATCCCTAATTAGCTAGGGGGTGATTCGAAACCATGTTTATGCTTGCAATATGAATTGATTACCTTTGGTTGGAATTTCATGAGTTGTTGATTCAATTTGTTTAACTGTTTGATTGATAACTTATTTGTGTATGTTTATTGAGAGTGCACGCTTAATTTTCATGCATGAATATGACGCTAGAATATAAGTGAGTTTCACCTAATAGTTATGAACTTATATTCACAAGTAGTGGAGGTTGCTTATAAACAATCGCGTTAAATGAATTCTTGGCACTAGTTTCATGCTCATCATAGTAACGAATGCCTCGTCAACACTTATAGTTTTCATGATGCTTAATGATCTTGATTGTATCTTTATTGTGCTTTTCACGTAAAGGACTTTTGGAGAATGTTTTGAATTGCGTATGCGCTAACCCATCCAATTCATTAACTTAAGGAGAACTTGACGGTTAATTTAAGCGGACCTAATTAACCCGGGGTGTTGAGTTTCATAACTTATCGAAAGACCAACTGAAAATCAAATTGTATGCAAGTGTAACATGTGTTGAGAAGAACCTTCTAGCTAGCATTCATCCATATTTTCATCACATTCATATTTACATTCTGCCTTTAAATTACAATCTGTGCATTTTATTTAATTTCGTCAAAAACTCAATCCCCCTTTACTTTGGTGTCCAATTTAGTTAGAAAGTGTCTTAGTTTGTGTTTTTAAGTGTTTTGATTCAAGATTTTACCCAAATTCGTCCAAATTCACCAAAGTGCTCAAAACTGCCCAGAAAGTGTTTTTAAGGCAGTTTTGAGTGTTTTGGTGCTGTTGTGAGTCTTTTGATTTGTTTTAGTGTTTTTATTGTTTAGTTTTGCATTCTTTGAGTCTAGTTTAGTGTTTTAACCTTTGTTTTACGTATTTAAGTCAGTTTCCAAGTGATTTTGCAATCCCTCCTAATCCCCGGTTAAGAACGATCCCTACTTATACTTATACTACAATTGTCACAAGAGGGTTTTAATTTGTGTGCTTATTTAGTTCGCATCAATTCCCATCCTTCATCCACTCCATACACCTCCATACACAACCTGCCGCACCCCTACCACCATAAGCAACCATCCTCCATCCGTCTAAACAAGAAAACACCATACAAAACCCCCAATTCCACCACACACACCTTGTGCCGCAGCAAGGAGGAGGAAGAGGAGCCAAGCCGTGCATCAAATCCATCTTGGAATTGCTGAAACGTTTAGGTGTAATCTTTCTTATGATTTCAATGTTTAAATTCAATAATCTTTGTTTTGCAAGCATGAGGAACTAATCCCCTTTTGGCTAGGGGGGAATTTCGAAACCATGGTTACATTTGCATGATGATTTGATTACTTTCAGTTGTGATTTCATGAATGATGAATCCAATTTACTTATCTGTTTTAATTAAAACTTGTTCATGTATATGAATTGAGAGTGCACACTTAATTTGCATGCATAAATATGATGCTAGGGTATAAGGAAACTTCACCTAATCGTTGGGAACTTATATTCATGAGTAGTTAAGATTGTTGGTCACAATTATGTTAAGTAAATTCTTGGCATAAGTATCATGCGCTTTCATAGTTACGAATGCCTCGTCAACACCTATAATTTCCATAGAACCTAATGATCTTTGATTGTCTTTCTATTATTGATGCGAGATTTATACGCACACAAATTAAACCCTCTTTTCGTCAAATTGTAGTATATGTATAAGTAGGGATCGTTCTAGACCGGGGATTAGGAGGGATTGTTAACCACTTGGATTTGACTCAAAAACGTAAAAACACAATATAAAAACGTTCACAAAGACTCAAAGGACTCAAAACAAGTTCAAAAGACTCAAAACTGCCTAAAAACACTAACTAGGCAGTTTTTGACCTTAAACCCAATGTTGGACGAATTTAAGATTATGGCTTGATTCAAACATAAAATAACAATATAAAACACTATACTAGACTCAAAGAATGCAAAACTAAACTTTAAAACACTAAAACAAACCAAAAGACTCAAAACAACACAAACACACTCAAATCTGCCTAAAAACCACTTTTTGGGCAGATTTGAGCACAAACACAAATTTGGACGAATTTGTGTAACAAAATGACTCAAAACTCTTATAAACACAAACTAAGACACTTTCTAACTAAATTAGACAATAAAGTAAAGGGGGATTTTAATTTGACGAAAATTGAAATAACGAAACAAGTTTAATAAACTAGACATAATGTAAATATGAATGCGATGAAAATGAATGGATGAATGCTAGCTAGAAGGTTCTTCTCCACACATGTTACACTTGCATAATAAAATGATTTCCAATTGCATTTCAATAAACCATGAATTCTCAACACCCCAAGTTAACCGTGATGCACTAATTAACCTTCAAATCTTCCTAACGTTATTGAATTGGATGGGTTAGCGCATACAACAATTCAAAACATTCCCCACAAGTCCCCTACATGATTGCATAATAGAGATACAAGCAAGAATCATTACGCTCTATGAAAATTATAAGTGTTGACGAGGCATTCGTTACTATGGAATACGCATGAAACTTATGCCAAGAATTCGTTTAACGCGATTGTTTATAAGCAACCTCCACTACTTGTGAATATAAGTTCGTAACTATTAGGTGAAACTCACTTATATTCTAGCGTCATATTCATGCATGAAAATTAAGCGTGCACTCTCAATAAACATACATAAATAAGTTATCAATCAAACGGTTAAACAAATTGAATCACAACTTATGAAACGCAATTAGAAGTAATCAAATCAAAATGCAAGAATAAACATATATTTCGAATTTCCTCATAACTTTGAAATCAAGGAAACACCTAAATATTCCAACAACTCAAACTTGAATTGTATGAACGTTTAGGCACTCTTCTCTTCCATTCCTCATACGTACAAAACAAAGAGTATTGAAATTAACATTGAAATCAAAGAAACACCTAAACATTCCAACAACTCAAACTTGAATTGTATGAACGTTTAGGCACTCTTCTCTTCCTCTTCGTTGTAGCACAAGGTCTAAGGATAGTTTGATGGTGTGAATGGTTTGGGGAGTGGTGAAAATGGAAGGATGGTGTTTGGATTGTAAGGGAAACTCACGGCACAAAGGGGGAAGTGTTGGTGGTATGTACAATGGAATGGAAGTGTTTATGGAATGGATGAATTTCTGGCACAAAGGCCTTATTTCTGTGGTGAATGGATCCCCCCTCCTTGTGGCTGCAATGAAGGGTTATTTATAGGTGAAATGGGGGGAACATGACAGCTAGGAGGGTGGTGGAAATCTGGAATGGTGATGGGAGATGCATGTGGCTGATTTATGCATGTGATTAAAGGGTGGAAATGCATGTGCTTTGAATAAGTGGCTACATGTGCAAGGGGACAATCTGGAAATGAGATAGGAGATGCATGTGGCTGATTTGAATGTGTTTGCATGTGACTTAAAGCTAGGGTGAATGATGATAAATGCATGTGGATGGAAATAATGAAGGGTGAATGTGCATGTGCTGCAATGGGTTGGGAAAACATGTGAGGGAATGATTAAGGTGAATGAATAATGAAATGGGAAAACATGTGCAAAAGGGGAATGCATGTGGCTGCAAGATTTTGTGTTAGGTGATGGGTGCATGTTAAGTGATAAGTGATTATGATAAGTGATATGATAAATGATGATGATAAGTGATAAGTGATAAGTGATAAGTGATAATGATAAGTGATAAGTGATAAGTGATAAGTGATATGATATGTAATGATATGTGGGAGTGTGGCTGAAATGAAGAAGTGGAATGTTGGAATGTTATGCACGGCTAAGGATATAGGAAAGGTTTAAATGTCCTAAAACTAAAGGGAATAAGGTTCCAACACTTTGGTCTTCAATTAGGTCTTCAATTTCGTCCAACACTTTGGCTCCAAGCATAAGCTATCCATCCTAAGCCCAAAAGTGCTCCAAAAGTCTCCAAAATGCATTTTTTTGCTCCTTTAGCCCTTTGGACCTACAAACACACGAAAATAGCTTAAAGTACTAAAATAACTAAAGAAACATAACGTAAATGCACGAGAACAAGCCATTTAAGTCGCATGAATATGCTCCTATCAAATACCCCCACACTTAGCTTTTGCTAGTCCTCGAGCAAAACAAAACAAAAGAAACCAAAAACAAAACAAAACGAACAAAACACAACCTACACCTTCCAACAATCGTCTCAGATTTCCAATGCACATGACATGTTAAAAATCATTATTCCCACAGATTTTAGCCATCTTTACACTTAAGTACATTCTTACTCATAGTCACCACATACTAGTTCACAATTAAGCATTTAAAACCATGATTTGAATGTAGTAACATGCCTTTAGAGAATTCCCTCAATTCCTTACTAGATGTACTCTCGTTTTTCACACAGATTTTCTGACTACACACCCTAAACTAGTTATATGTGAGAAGATTGATGTAAACATAAAAAACTAGTATCTCACATATGTTATAACAAAGAAAGCATTTTCTGGATTTATGATAATGACATGAATATGATCTCATGAATGGAATGCTACTACTTAGAATGAGAACCAGTGATTCCATAAGCTCATATCAATTCCAAACTCCACATTATTGAACACATAACGATCAAGATAGAAGTCAAAGGTTGTAACGGGGCTTGGGGAGTTGTCTAACAATGAAAGGATAGGGAAAACAAACGTTCTTTAAGCAATAGTGAGCAAAGTATTGAATTAGGCACTTAGAATTCCCTTTAGAACGCAGAAGTCAACTTTGAACACCCAAGGGGAAGTCACACAAAACTTAGGGCCATATTCAAACTTTTTGGGCCCTTTCTTCAACAATCACACTTGTGAGTCCATTTTTCACTCTTTTTCTTTCTTTTCTTCTTCTTTTTTTTCACATTTTTTTTTTCTTTTTCCCGTGCCTTCTTTAAGACTTAGGCACATACATACAAAAATCCCTTCCCCCACACTTGTTTTCTGCAATAATGTCACTCAAAAAGAATTCCTTCTAAGTCATGCTCCACTATACTCAAGAACAAGGGTATGGGAATGTCCTACTCTAAGCTAGGTAAGGGGTGATGTGGTTAGCAAAGAAAATAGGCTAAACGAGGCTCAACGGGGTTAAAACTAATATATACGAAATATGGGAAGTAAGGCTATTTGACTATGGTGGCAACTACACAACTTCATCTTGATATATGTTATGCAATTCAATGTCATGCTTTGAATGAAACGGATATAAGTTCTAGCATTTAGTTCTATCATGATACAATTGCATTCTAAGTAGCAACCAAGCAAGGAATAATGAGATCATGCAACAACTTTAGAAAACAAAGAATCACAGAAAATAACTCTCCAAAGAAGGTAATGGCTCGAGTCTCACAGGGTTGTAGCGTTTGTTTGAGTTCCTTCCTTCAAGCATGTTACAAAAACAAATTTTTCTTTTATGATTGCATGTGAAGTCATACATTATAACCATAACCAAGCGTATACCAAGAGTAAATCAAACTTTTCTCTATGTTTATAACTCTTTTTAAAAGTCATGGAATTACAAACCAAATCCTTATCATTGTGTTGGAAGGTACCCTAAGACACAAACACACGAAAACGACTCAAAACACTCATTTTAGGCTTTTTAAAACATGTTTTTCAAATTTTTATGTGATTTTCGGAGTTATAAAAACAAAACACACTAAAACACTCTTAAAACAACTTAAAAACACCTTAAAACAGCAAGGAACAACATTAGAAGTTATGGTGGATAAAACCCTACGAATTTGCATCAAAACACTTTAGTTACCCCCCCACACTTAAATCAAACATTGTCCTCAATGTTTTAAGCATAGATTCACACAAAACATAAGTAAACACACAAAAAGCATTTAAACATACTAAACATGGCAGAATGTAATTAACAAAGAGAAGAGTTTAGGGACGCAAATCTGGTTATGGAGTGTAAATTCCCTCTTCTCCTTGGTGATTGCATTGAGGCATTGATCTTGGTGATTCCACAGGCATACTCTTGAACTGGGCTGCATGATTCTTTTGGTCTCCTCCACTTGTTGATTTTCCTTTGTGTTACTGGGCTGGGGGATTCTTTTGGTCTTCCCCGAAGGTCTGAGCTTACCCCTTTGGTCTGTTTCTTTGTTCAATCTTTCCAATTCGTATTGAAAAGGGTTGGAGGATAACTCAGCCTATGTTTGTCTCCACATGCTTCAATGTATCATTTTCACTTGCCTTACTCGCTCCCCTTTGCAGAAGTGGTCCCTTCTCCGGAAGTGTATCAACCGTTGAAGATGACTGCTCGAGAGCAACGCTAGGTAAGCAATCAGGAACAGATTCCAGGCAGTTGGCTCCAGATCGGAAGACTGACTCCAAGTGTCGGCTGATTGCTTCTTTTACTTTGCCATGCGAGTAAGAACAAGGACAAAGAAAAAGACAGGGAAAGAGCATGATATGAGATACTTTTGCTTTTGACCTTGATGATATGAGATACCTTTGCTTTTGAAGAAGTGGTGAATGAATCAGCACACTTCAATCTAGCGTTTCCTCCTGGGTCATCTGTACTCCAGGCATCTGGTATCATCTTTGGGGAAGAAGAAGAATTTGAGTATTTCGAAAGGCTTTGCTGGGAGTGCGCCCTCAGAGGTGAGGGAGAGTTGGGCATTTTCTTCAGGTTTGCCTTGCCATAAAAGACGAAGGTCGACATATATAGAGATAATATCAAGTGGTGGTACTGTTCTTTTACCCTTGTCGACAAATGCCTCTTCGATTTCTGAGCAGGCGCCCCTTCGATTTCTGAACGACGCCCCTTTGCTTTCTGAACGACACGTAGTAGTGCGGATGCGGCTCCTTTTGACAAAGCTGCACGCGTTTTCTGAAAAGCAGAGAAAGCGTCGCCGAACTTTGCGCTTGTCGCCGAACTTTGCGTCGTGGAGTAGTTCAATTGGGCATCATTGAGAGTCCGAGAGGCATAGTATATGACATGCGGCCGCTTGTCTCTTCTTTGTCCTAGAACAGCTCCTAATGCATAGTCGGATGCATCGCACATGAGCTCGAACGGAAGGCTCCAATCTGGAGGTACAATAATGGGGGCCGAGACTAGCTTCTCCTTGAGTTGGTTAAATGCCGAATTACACTCTTCATCAAACTTGAATGGCACATCTTTTTGAAGCAATCGGCAAAGAGGGTTGGACATCTTGGAGAAGTCCTTGATAAAACGCCTATAGAACCCTGCATGGCCAAGAAACGAACGTACCTCTCTAACCGAAGTAGGAGAGGGTAAGTGACGTACAAGGTCTATTTTCGATTTATCTACTTCAATTCCTTTTTCTGAAACAATATGTCCTAAAACTATACCTTGTGTCACCATAAAATGACATTTCTCCCAATTCAAGACAAGGTTAGTTTCAACACATCGTTTCAAAATTAAGGTCAGATTATCCAAGCAATTATCAAATGAACTCCCAAATACACTGAAATCATCCATGAAAACCTCAATGATCTTTTCAACAAAATCGGAAAATATACTTACCATACACCTTTAGAAAGTGGCCGGTGCGTTGCATAAGACAAATGGCATGCGACGATAAGCAAATGTTCCAAAGGGACATGTGAATGTGGTCTTCTCTTGATCATCCGGGGCTATCACAATTTGGTTATATCCAGAGTATCCATCAAGAAAACAGTAAAAAGCATGACCGGCTAACCTTTCGAGCATCTGGTCGATGAATGGCAAAGGAAAGTGATCTTTCCTAGTCATGGCATTTAGCTTCCGGTAATCGATACATACTCGCCATCCAGTCTGAATGCGTGTAGGCACGAGCTCATTCTCATCATTCTTGATAACAGTTACTCCGGACTTCTTGGGAACGACTTGAACTGGAGAGACCCAACGGCTATCGGAGATAGGGTAGATCACTCCGCAATCCAAAAGCTTGATTATTTCTTTCTTCACCACTTCCATCATCGGAGGGTTGAGACGGCGTTTAGCCTCTCGAGTTGGTTTAGCCCCCTCCTCAAGAAGTATACGGTGCATGCATGTGGTAGGGCTTATTCCTTTAATGTCGGCCAAAGTCTACCCTATGGCCGTTTTGTGCTCTCGCAGCACCCTCACAAGCTTCTCCTCCTCCATTGCCGTGAGACTTGATGAAATGATGACGGGCAATGTTTCGCCTTTTCCCAAAAACACATACTTCAAATGGTCCGGCAACGGCTTAAGTTCAAGCGATGGTGCCTGAACAACAGAAGGTAGCATCTTAGTGGAAACTGAATTTGAAAGTGAGAGTGGAACCTTACCATATTGTTGTGGCAATGACTCAAGGGCTGCCACAACCTCAATTATTTCTTCACTAGAACCCATTGCAAAGAATTCCTCCTCCTTGCCGTGGCCTTGCATTGGCCCAAATCCTTCATTTTTGCGCTCTATGGCCTTAGTGATGGTTGTTTCCAGGGCGTCCTCGTTCAATTCTTCAAGGTATACCTGCGCCAAAGAATCGATAACATCAATGGAAAAACAAGAATGGTCATCAACGGGATATCTCATAGTTTCAGAAATATTAAAATCAATCACTTCCCCATCGAATTCCATTGTCAAGGTGCCTTTGTAAACATCAATCTTTGTTCGGGCCGTCTTCATGAATGGCCTACCAAGGAGAATCGGCAAAGATGTAGAATGGGCTGAATCCTCCATGTCTAGGACGTAGAAATCAGCCGGAAAAATTAAATGGTTCACCTGCACAAGCACATCTTCCAAAACTCCTTTTGGATACGCGTTAGAACGATCGGCCAATTGTATAATTACACCATCTTGTTTTAATTCACCCAAATTCATAGATGCATAAATAGAATAAGGCATGACATTTATGGATGCACCTAAATCAAGCATGGCATGTTCAAAACGATTATGTCCAATCACACAAGGAATCGTGAAACTACCGGGGTCTTTGCACTTGGTAGGCAGTTTGCGTTGCAAAACAGCGGACACATTCTCGCTTACCTTCACTACCTCTTTGTTTGCCCTTCTTCTCTTTGTATTGCATAGGTCCTTGAGGAATTTAGCATACTTTGGAACCTGTTTGATTGCATCGAGAAGCGGTATGTTCACTTGTACCTTCCGGAACGTTTCAAGAATGTCCTTCTCGCTTTCTTCCTTTTTTTCTTGCATGAACCTGCGAGGAAAAGTTACATTGGGCAGATTAGGACGTGAAGTACATGAATTTGAACTTAAATTACCTGATTTGGCCGAGTTAGGGTGATCTGCCTCAGGTTGTGTCGTCTCTTCATCTACTTTCTGGGCAGATTTGGGATTGTTTGGCTCGGTCCCAACTTCTTTTCCACCCCTTAGGGTGATGGCCTTGGCGGATTCGAATCCTCCCTTTGGATTGACTGTGGTTGAGCTAGGAAGCTTTCCTTGCTCTCTAATCTGTCCAAGGAACTCAGAAATCTGCCCTATTTGTTTCTTCATATCCGTCATCTCCTTCTCGTTATTTGCTATCCGGTTGTTTTGATTTTGCAACCCCTGCGAAATAGAGGTTAGTAATTGCATAGCTTGATCACTTTCCAAGGACGTACCTGAATGAAATGATGCCGAAGGTTGTTGGGGTTGTTGGGGTTGTTGGGGTGCATACGGCTTGGAATAAAAACCAGGGGGGTTTGGCCTAAATCCTCCTTGTTGGGCAGCTTGTTGTGGCTCCCTCCATTTGAAGTTTGGATGGTCCCTCCATCCGGCATTGTAAGTGTTCGAGTATGGGTTGTTTTGATTTTGTCCTTGGAAACCAATTGCATTGGCAGATTCCCACCCACCATTCTCGATTAGTTGAGGGCACTTGTCGGATGGATGCCCTTGAATTGAGCACACGCCACAAACTTGGTGTTCTTGTGCTTTTGGACCAATCACAACCTGAGAAACAAGAGAAGTAAGATTAGCAAGTTGTGATTGAATTTCAGAAATAGCACTCACCTCATTTACACTTTGTTGTCGCGGGGCTTCCCTTTGACCCACTCCTTCATATTGTTGAGCGTTGAGCGCTCGGTTGGCTATGAGAATCTTGGCATCCCTTGGTGTTTTGTCCACCAATGCTCCTCCCGCTGATGCATCAAGCATTTGACGTTCGATAGGAAGGAGGCCCTCATAGAAATATTGAAGGAGAAGTTCCTCCTTCATTTGATGTTGAGGACATGAAGCTACAAGGCCCTTGAAGCGCTCATAATAAGCCGGGAATGTCTCACCATGATTCTGTTGAATACCACTAATTTTCTTCCGTAGGAGAATCACTCTTGAAGTAGGGAAGAATTTCTCCAAGAAAGCACGCTTCATACTCTCCCACGAAGTCACAGTTCCCGGGGCTAGTTCGTAGAGCCAATCTTTGGCCTTGTCCATAAGTGAAAATGGAAAGGCCTTCATCTTCAATATACTCCCATCCACATTGACGGGGGTCATGCTCGAACAAACCACCTCGAACTCCTTCAAGTGTTTGTTGGGGTCTTCCATAGACAAGCCATGGAACTTCGGAATATGGTGTAACAAACTGGATTTGAGTTCAAATTCCTCAGTCTTCCCCTCTGCAGCCGTGGGGTATTGGATACAAAGAGGCAATGCATTATCCAAACCCGAGGCCGAAAGCTCCTTGATGGTTCTATTATCTGCTGCCATGGCTTGTTCTTCTTCAAAAGTCTGATCCGTGGGCTTTTCCTCTACACCTACTTCGTCTTCTTCAAGCCTAGGTTGTGGTGGAGGTTGTGGTGGCTCTTGTTGACTCCTCGTTCTCCTCAAAGTGCGTTCAAAATCACCGTCAAAGTCGGAGATGTTCTCTATAATAGGCCGAGAGCGACGAGTCATACACAGTACCTAAAAAAACAAGGAAACAAACAAACTAAGAATCTGAAATAAGAATGCACGAAAAACAAAAAAAAATATAAAAATAAAGACAAAGGATTAGCAAAGTTGCTAATCCCCGGCAACGGCGCCAAAATTTGATGTGAGAATTACTTGACACTCAAATAAAACCCTCGTTTGACAATTGTAGTAGAATGGATAAGCGAGGGATCGTTCTAGACCGGGGATTAGGAGGGCTTGCTAAAACCTTCTAAATTGACTTAAAAACATAAAAACACAATATAAAACACTATTTAATGCTCGAAGAAAGCAAAACTAAAAATAAGAAAGATTAAGACTAAGACTTCAACGAAATAGGGGGGAATTGGATTTGGACGAATTTAAACTAAAATGAATACTTGGAAACAAAACAAATTGTAAATATGGATTTGACGGAAATGAATGGATGGGAAGCTAGCTAAGGGTTCTTTCTCTACACATGATATTTATGCATATGAATCAATTTCCAGTTATTCCTTCATTGAATTATGAACGACAATGCCCCAAATTAACCGTGACATCACTAGTTAACCCTTAGATTTTCCTTATATTATTGGATTGGATGGCATCATTCGACAACCCAAAACATTCTCAAAAGTTCCCTACATGTCATCATAATAGAGATACAATCGAAGATCATTAAGAATAATGAAAACCATAAGCATTGACAAAGCATTTGTAACTATGACATCATGTTACTCATGCTAAGAATTAAACTTAACGCGATCGTGACAAGCGACCTTCACTACTTTCAAGTATAAGTTAGTAACGATTATGTGAAACCTTCTTAAACTTTAGCCACATATTCATGCATGCTAATTAAGTGTCGACCCTCAATCAACAAACACAAATAAGTTAATCATCAAATAGTTAAGCCAATTGCATTCACGAATCAAGAGTTCATAACCGGAATTCATCAATTCATATCACATAAATAAACATGGTATTGAAATCACCCCTAGCCAAAAAGGGTTTAGTTCCTCATAACTTTGAAATCAAAGAAACACCTAAACATTCCAACAACTCAAACTTGAATTGTATGAACGTTTAGGCACTCTTCTCTTCCATTCCTCATATTACAAAACAAAGAGAATTGAATTTAAACATTGAAATCAAAGAAACGCATAAACATTCCAACAACTCAAACGTGAATTGTATGAACGTTTAGGCCCTCTTCTCTTCGTCTTCGTTTGAGCACAAGGACTAAGGGATGTTGTTGGTGTGTTGAATGGATTGGGGGATTATGGAAATGGAAGAAATGGAGGAGAAAGGGAAGGGAATGGTGTAGAAAATGGAGAGACTCACGGCTAGGGAGAAGATGGAAGTGTTTGTGGTGTGTTGTGTATGAAAATGAGATGGTCTTGAATGAATGAATGCAAGGGTATTTATAGGAGTAGTGGAGGGAACATATGGCTGTTTGTTTAAGATGCAAGTGGCTAATTAATGATGGAAAATCAGTTAGGAAAACATGTGAAAACTGGAATTGCATGTGAAGGTGTTGGAATGTGCTGAAATGGTGAAGGGGATACACGGCATTGAGAAGCTTTCTTGCTCATTTTCTGAATGCAATGATGAAGAGTTTAATAATTAATGCATGTAGGTGGCTGAAATGATGAAGAATGAGTGGTGGAAATGAAAGGGAAAGCTAGAAGACATGTGAAGATGCTGGAATTGATGAAGGGGATACACGGCAATGTTTGGAATGTGGAGAAAAGGGTGCATGTGGTTGTAATGTTTGTTGGTTAAAGATGCATGTGGATGTATTATACAATGGGAAAGTATGTGATTGAATTAAAGGATGCAAAGTGAATGAATCATGAATCATTGTGGATGAAAGGTGGAAGTGCATGTGTTGATGACTAGGTTAGTGGGTGGAAATCTGAAAATGGCATATAGGAATGGGAGCTCACGGTTTGAATGTGTAAAGTGTGTGTGAATGCATGTGAAGATGCAATAAATAATGCATGTAGGGTTAGGAAATAATGAAGAATGAGTGGTGGAAATGATGAAGTAGGAAGGTGGAAATGCATGTGAGATGTTTGGAAAGGAATAAAGAATGAATGGTGGAAATGTGAGTGAATGATGTGCATGTGTGAGAATGCATGTGGAATTAAGAGGAGTATGGAAGTGAATTAAATGAATGATATGTTAAGTGATAAGTGAATGGTTTGATAAGTGATAAATGAACTAGTTTAAAGGGCTAGGGTTTAAGTACATAGAATGGGCCTAAAATAGGTTGGTTTGTATGGCATAATGTGTTTGATTGGGCTAGAGGTTTTCCATGGCTCAAAGGATTTGTTTGATTGGGCTAGGCCCTTTGTTTGATGTCCCCAAAGAGCATACAAGGCTTCAATTTCGTCCATCCTCTTTGCTCCATGATTAAGCTATCCAAATTATGCACAAAAAAATGCTCCAAATGGCCTCAAAATGCACTTTCTTGCTCCCTAGGCCCTTAGAACCTGAAAACACACAAAAGAAGCATAAAGGACTAAAATAACGAGAGAAACATAACGTAAATGCACGAGAACAAGCCATTTAAGTCGCATGAATATGCTCCTATCACTTGTTCCTCCATCATTCCATCCTTTAAAACATTCCACATGCCATTGTCATTCCACTTTAGCTTTAATTCACATGCACATTCATTCATTCAGAAAATACATCCTTTGCACATGCATTCACTCACCACAAACAAGTCACATGCATTCATCAACATATCTAGCTGTCATTCACATGCATTTCATTCATCATTTCCACCCCCACATGTCCCTTTAATCATTCAAACATGCAGCCACACCTTCACCCACATGCACCATTCAAACATACACCCAAACACCACCAGAAATCATCATTGCCGTGGGTACCTATCCCATTTCAGATTGTCATTCCACTTCATTGCACATGCATCTTCATAATTCAATGCATGCATTCATTATTTATTTACTTTGCATCCTTTAATTTAATCACATGCACATTCAAAACAAACACAATCATTCCATCAGAAAATACACTTTCACATGCATCTTGGCAGATTTCACATGCACACACTTGCATTTTCAGCACCAACAACACTCATTGCCATGCACATTCACTCACCATACCATTCCAGCATTAGCACATGCAACCTAGCTGTCATGTTCCCCCCATTTCACCTATAAATACTCATTCATTCACACTCATTCATACACAATTCATTTCACAACAGAAATTGGTCCCTTGGGGCCGTGCCCTTCACAAAGTCCATCCATTCCATTCATAAATCCTCCCACATTTCAGAATGTAGACATCAAAACTCTTTTGTGCCGTGCCCTCCCTTAGAATCCAAACACCATCCTTCCATATTCCACCACTCCTCTTCCATTCCTCCACCACTCCCCAAACCATTCACACCATCAAACTATCCCTAGACCTTGTGCTACAACGAAGAGGAAGAGAAGAGTGCCTAAACATTCATACAATTCAAGTTTGAGTTGTTGGAATGTTTAGGTGTTTCTTTGATTTCAATGTTTAATTTCAATGCTCTTTGTTTTGTACGAATGAGGAATGGAAGATAAGAGGGCCTAAACGTTCATACAATTCAAGTTTGAGTTGTTGGAATGTTTAGGTGTTTCTCTGATTCTCTTTGTTTTGTACCATGAGGAACTAAACCCCCTTTGGTTAGGGGGTGATTCGAATATATGTTTATGCTTGCATTTTGATTTGAATACTTCTAATTGCGTTTCATAAGTTGTGGATTCAATTTGTTTAACCGTTTGATTGATAACTTATTTATGTATGTTTATTGAGAATGCGCGCTTAATTTTCATGCATGAATATGACGCTAGAATATAAGTAAGTTTCACCTAATCGTTATGAACTTATATTCACAAGTAGTGGAGGTTGCTTATAAACAATCGCGTTAAACAAATTCTTGGCATAAGTTTCATGCAATCCATAGTAATGAATGCCTCGTCAACACTTATAATTTTCATAGAGCGTAATGATTCTTGCTTGTATCTCTTCTATGCATTCATGTTGAGGACTTGTGGGGAATGTTTTGAATTGTTGTATGCGCTAACCCATCCAATTCAATAACGTTAGGAAGATTTGAAGGTTAATTAGTGCATCACGGTTAACCCGGGGTGTTGAGTTTCATGGTTTATTCAAATGCAATTGGAAATCATTTTATTATGCAAGTATAACATGTATGGAGATGAACCCCTTAGCCATTCTATCATCCATTCATTCCATTCCATCAAATTCGTTTTACAATCTGTTTAGTTTATTAACTTGTTTTGTTATTTCAATTCTCGTCAATTTAAAACCCCCCCTTTACTTTCTTGTTCTTTAGTGTTTAGAATTTGTTTAGTTTATGTTTTAAAGTGTTTTGATTCAATTTTATTTCCCAATTTCGTCCAAATTCACCAAAGTGCTCAAAACTGCCCAGAAAGTGATTTTAAGGCAGTTTTGAGTGTTTTGGGTGATGTTTGAGTCTTTTGGTTTGTTTTAATGTTTTAAGTGTTTAGTTTTACATTCTTTGAGTTAGTTTAGTGTTTTATATTGTGTTTTTACGTTCTTGAGTCAAGTTATTACTTAATTTCGTCCAAATTTGTGTTTGTGCTCAAATCTGCCCAGAAAGTGGTTTTTAGGCAGATTTGAGTGTGTTTGTGTTGTTTTGAGTCTTTTGGTTTGTCTTAGTGTTTTAAAGTTTAGTTTTGCATTCTTTGAGTCTAGTATAGTGTTTCGTATTGTTATTTTACGTTTTTGAGTCAAATCCAAGTGGTTAACAATCCCTCCTAATCCCCGGTCTAGAACGATCCCTACTTATACATATACTACAATTTGACGAAAAGAGGGTTTAATTTGTGTGCGTATAAATCTCGCATCATGCACTCTCAATAAACATACACAAATAAGTTATCAATCAGGCAGTTAAACAAATTGAATCCACAACTCATGAAATTCCAACCGAAGGTAATCAATTTATATTGCAAGCATAAACATGGTTTCGAATCACCCCTTAGCTAACTAGGGATTTAGCCTCTCATGATCACAGAAAGAGAAACAAAATTGAAATTAAACATAAAGAACAAAAGATTGATTACACCTAAAACGCCCAACGAATCCACTTTGAATTTCTGCACGTTTCAAGCTCCTCTTTCTTTCTTTCTTCTTGCTGCGGCAGAGAGGGTCTTAGGGTGAGTTTGGATGATTTTTTGGGTTGAGAATGGATTTATGGGGATATGGTGGTGCGGCAAGGAGGTGGGAAGGTGTATGGAGGTTGGGAATGGTGGCTGGAAGGCTGGAGTGGGTGCGGCAACAAGGTTTTTGGGTTGATGGTGGCTGCGGATTAGAGAGGGAATTAGGTTTATGGTGGCTAAATGATGAGAGAAAGGGATGGGAGTTGCGGCTGAATGGAATGGTGGCTGAATGAAATAATAGAATGATTGATCCCTCCCTCCTAGGGCTAGGGTTTAAAATATATATGGTTTCAGAAATAAAACCCTAGCATATTTTGGTTAATTAAAATTAAGTCAAAGGCTGATAGAATTAGGAAATTAAATCAGAAATTAAAAGGGAAGTGGCTGCAAGGTGCGGCTAGGGTTAGGAGCATGTGTTTTAAGTGCATAACCTAGGACAAAATTGCCCCCCCTTGCACGGCAAGGGAAGGGAAGAAGGGGAAAGGCACGGCAAAGGGGTTTAAGGGGGCTAGGGCCTTTGTTTTGTGTCCTAAAGTGCCTACAAGGCCTTCAAAGTGGCTAGAAAATACGGACGTTTAAGATTAGGAAAGGTTACCAAAACGGGAAACCTAGGGTTAACTTTCCTACTTCAAGTAGGAATTCATCGTTGGAGTAGGAATTCATCATTTCTTCAAGTCTTCAACTCATTTGTTCCTCTTTTGCTCCAAAAGACTCCAATTTGCATCTTCTTGCACACTTTGGCTTTATAATCTGAAAATGCACAAAAGTGACTTTAAACACTAAAATAACTAAGGAAACACAACATAAATGCTCGAGAACAAGCTAATTAAGTCGCATGCATATGCTCCTATCAAATTCCCCCACACTTAGCTTTTGCTAGTCCTCGAGCAAAACAAAACAACTAAAGAAAACAGGACGAAAAAAAACAAACAAAACATAACCTAAACCTTCCAACGTTTGCCTCAGGGATTTCCAATGAAACATGACATATCAAAGATCATTACTCACATAGCTTTTAGTCTTCCTTCCCCTCAAGCACATACTTAATCATAGTCACCATTCACTAGTTCGCATTTAATCAATTAAAACACATTTTGAATGTAGTAACATGCCTTAGAGAATTCCCTCAATTCCTCACTAGTTATGCACTCAATTTTCACTCAGATTTTCTGACTACACACCCTACAATAGTTATATGTGAGAAGATTGATGTAAACATGAAAGACTAGTACTCACATACGTTATAACAAAGAAAGCAATTTCTGGAGTAATTAAACATGTTTAGATATTAACATACCTTAGAGAATTCCCTCAATGCCTCACTAGTTATGCACTCAATTTTCACTCAGATTTTCTGACTACACACCTTACAATAGTTATATGTGAGAAGATTGATGTAAACATGACAGACTAGTACTCACATACGTTATAACAAAGAAAGCAATTTCTGGAGTAATTAAACATGTTTAGATATGATCTCATGAATTGAATGCTACTACTTAGATGCGAGAACCATGATGCGAGATTTATACGCACACAAATTAAACCCTCTTTTCGTCAAATTGTAGTATATGTATAAGTAGGGATCGTTCTAGACCGGGGATTAGGAGGGATTGTTAACCACTTGGATTTGACTCAAAAACGTAAAATAACAATATAAAACACTATACTAGACTCAAAGAATGCAAAACTAAACTTTAAAACACTCAAACAAACCAAAAGACTCAAAACAACACAAACACACTCAAATCTGCCTAAAAACCACTTTCTGGGCAGATTTGAGTACAAACACAAATTTGGACGAAATTGGGAAATAAATTTAATCAAAACTCTTAAAAACACAAACTAAGATACTTTCTAACTAATTTGACATTAAAGTAAAGGGGGATTGAGTTTTATACGAAATTAAACTAAAATGTACAGATTGTAAATTAAAGCAAAATGTAAATGTGAATGTGATAGAATGAATGGAATGAAGGCTAGCTAAGGGGTTCATCTCCATACATGTTATACTTGCACAATAAAACGATTTCCAATTGCATTTCAATAAATCATTAATTCTCAACACCCCAAGTTAACCGTGATGCACTAATTAACCTTCAAATCTTCCTAATGTTATTGAATTGGATGGGTTAGCGCATACAACAATTCAAAACATTCCCCACAAGTCCCCTACATGATTGCATAATAGAGATACAAGCAAGAATCATTAAGCTCTATGAAAATTATAAGTATTGACGAGGCAATTGTAACTATGAATGCATGATACTCTTGCCAAGAATTCATTTAACGCGATTGTTTATAAGCAACCTCCACTACTTGTGAATATAAGTTCGTAACTATTAGGTGAAACTCACTTATATTCTAGCGTCATATTCATGCATGATAATTAAGCGCGCATTCTTAATAAACATTCATAAATAAGTTATCAATCAAACGGTTAAACAAATTGAATCCACAACTTATGAAACGCAATTAGAAGTAATCAAATCAAAATGCAAGCATAAACATATATTTCGAATTACCCCCTAGCCAAGGGGGTTTTAGTTCCTCATGGTACAAAACAAAGAGAATCAAAGAAACACCTAAACATTCCAACAACTCAAACTTGAATTGTATGAACGTTTAGGCCCTCTTCTCTTCCATTCCTCATTCGTACAAAACAAAGAGAATTGAAATTAAACATTGAAATCAAAGAAACACCTAAACATTCCAACAACTCAAACTTGAATTGTATGAACGTTTAGGCACTCTTCTCTTCCTCTTCGTTCTAGCACAAGGTCTAAGGATAGTTTGATGGTGTGAATGGTTTGGGGAGTGGTGGAGGGATGGAAGAGGAGTGGTGGAAATGGAAGGATGGTGTTTGGATTATAAGGGAGAGTCACGGCAAGGGTGGTTTATGGTCTACATTTCTGCAATGGATGAAGTGTATGAATGGAATGGATGGACTTTGTGAAGGGCACGGCCCCAAGGGACCAATTTCTGTTGTGAAATGAATTGTGAATGAATGAGAATGAATGAATGAGTATTTATAGGTGAAATGGGGGGAACATGACAGCTAGGTTGCATGTGCAAATGTTGTAATGGTATGGTGAGTGAATGTGCACGGCAATGAGTGTTGTTGGTGCTGAAAATGCAAGTGTGTGCATGTGAAATCTGCCAAGATGCATGTGAAAGTGTATTTTCTGATGGAATGATTGTGTTTGTTTGAATGTGCATGTGATTAAATTAAAGGATGCAAAGTAAATAAATAATGAATGCATGCATTGAATTATGAAGATGCATGTGCAATGAAGTGGAATGACAATCTGAAATGGGATAGGTACCCACGGCAATGATGATTTCTGGTGGTGTTTGGGTGTATGTTTGAATGGTGCATGTGGGTGAAGGTGTGGCTGCATGTTTGAATGATTAAAGGGACATGTGGGGGTGGAAATGATGAATGAAATGCATGTGAATGACAGCTAGATATGTTGATGAATGCATGTGACTTGTTTGTGGTGAGTGAATGCATGTGCAAAGCTGGAAATGCAATGGGAACTCACGGCATGGATGTGTTTTGGATGCATGTGTGTGTTGAATGGTAAGTGGTGAATGATAAGTGATATGATATGTGATGATGAATGCATGTGCTGATTTAATTGAATAGGAAAGCATGTGGATTTAATGGTTTAAAGGGTGAATGCATGTGGATGCATGTGTTGATGAATGGGATTGTACTAAAAGGGTGAATGCATCTTTTTGCTCCTTTAGCCCTTTGGACCTACAAACACACGAAAATAGCTTAAAGTACTAAAATAACTAAAGAAACATAACGTAAATGCACGAGAACAAGCCATTTAAGTCGCATGAATATGCTCCTATCAAATACCCCCACACTTATCTTTTGCTAGTCCTCGAGCAAAACAAAACAACAAAAGAACACGAAACTAGACAAAACGAACAAAACACAACCTACACCTTCCAACAATCGTCTCACGGATTTCCAATGCACATGGCAAGTTAAAAATCATTATTCCCACAGATTTTAGCCATCTTTACACTTAAGTACATTCTTACTCATAGTCACCACATACTAGTTCACAATTAAGCATTTAAAACCATGATTTGAATGTAGTAACATGCCTTAGAGAATTTGCTCAAGTCCTTACAAGATATGTACTTAATTTTCACACAGATTTTCTGACTACACACCCTACACTAGGTATATGTGAGAAGATTGATGTAAACATGTAGACGAACACTCACATATGTTATAACAAGGAAAGCATTTTCTGGATTTACGATAATGACATGAATATGATCTCATGAATGGAATGCTACTACTTACAATGAGAACCAGTGATTCCATAAGCTCATATCAATTCCAAACTCCACATTATTGAACACATAATGATCAAGATAGAAGCATAAGGGTTGAAACGGGGCTAAAGGTGTTTGGCTAACAAAGAAGGGATATGGAAAACAAAGGTTCTTAAAGAAATAGCGAGCAAAGTTATCTTTTGCTAGTCCTCGAGCAAAACAAAACAAAAGAAACAAAAAAAACAAAGCGACACTGAACAAGAAAAACACAACTTAAACCTTCCAACAATCGTTTCACGGATTTCCAATGCACATGACAAGTTAAAAATCATTATTCCCACAGATTTTAGCCATCTTTACACTTAAGTACATTCTTAATCATAGTCACCACATACTAGTTCACAATTAAGCATTTAAAACACATTTCGAATGTAGTAACATGCCTTAGAGAATTTCCTCAATTCCTTACTAGAATGCACTCTTTTTTTCACACAGATTTTCTGACTACACACCCTACACTAGTTATATGTGAGAGATTGATGTAAACATGAAAGACTAGTATCTCACATATGTTATAACAAAGAAAGCATTTTCTGGAGTTAATAAGCATGTTTAGATATGATCTCAAGAATGGAATGCTCCTACTTAGATGCGAGAACCAGTGACACCATAAGCTCATATCAATTCCAAACTCCACATTATTGAACACATAACGATCAAGATAGAAGCATAAGGGTTGAAACGGGGCTAAAGGTGTTTGGCTAACAAAGAAAGGATAGGGAAAACAAACGTTCTTTAAGCAATAGTGAGCAAAGTATTGAATTAGGCACTTAGAATTCCCTTTAGAACGCAGAAGTCAACTTTGAACACCCAAGGGGAAGTCACACAAAACTTAGGGCCATATTCAAACTTTTTGGGCCCTTTCTTCAACAATCACACTTGGGAGTCCATTCTCACTTATTTTCACTCTTTTTCTTTCTTTTCTTCTTCTTTTTCTCACATTTTTTTTTTCTTTTTCCCGTGCCTCCTTTAAGACTTAGGCACATACATACACACAAAAATCCCTTCCCCCACACTTATTTTCTGCAACATATTAATCAAAAGGAATTCATTTAAGTCATGCTCACTATACTTCAAGAACAAGGGTATAGGAAAGTCCTACTCTAGGCTAGGTAAGGGGTAATGTGGTTAGCAAAGAAAATAGGCTAAACGAGGCTCAACGGGGTTAAAACTAATATATACGAAATATGGGAAGTAAGGCTATTTGGCTATGGTGGCAACAACACAACTTCATCTTGATATATATTATGCAATTCAATGTCATGCTTTGAATGAAACGGATATAAGTTCTAGCATTTAGTTCTATCATGATACAATTGCATTCTAAGTAGCAACCAAGCAAGGAATAATGAGATCATGCAACAACTTTAGAAAACAAAGAATCACAGAAAATAGCTCTCCAAAGAAAGTAATGGCTCGAGTCTCACAGGGATGTAGCGTTTGTTTGAGTTCCTTCCTTCAAGCATGTTACATAAACGAATTTTTCTTTTATCATTGCATGTGAAGTCATACATTATAACCATAACCAAGCATATACCAAGAGTAAATCAAACTTTTCTCTATGTTAATAACTCTTTTTAACCGTCATGCAATTACAAACCAAATCCTTATCATTTTGTTGGAAGGTACCCTAAGACACAAACACACAAAAACGACTCAAAACACTCTTTTTAGGCTTTTTAAAACATGTTTTTCAAATTTTTATGTGATTTTCGGAGTTATAAAAACAAAACATACTAAAACACTCTAAAACAACTTAAAAACACCTTAAAATGGCAAGGAACAACATTTGAAGTTATGGGTGATAAAATCCCACGAATTTGCATTAAATATACTTAGTTACCCCCCCCACACTTAAATCAAACATTGTCCTCAATGTTTTAAGCATATGGTTCACACAAAACATAAGTAAACACACAAAAAGCAATTTAAACATACTAAACATAGCAGAATGTAATTAACAAAGAGAAGAGTTTAGGGACGCAAATCTGGTTATGGAGTGTAAATTCCCTCTTCTTCTTGGTAATTGCATTGAGGCTTTGATCATAGTGACTCCACAGGCTTACTCTTGAACTGGTTTCCGCCCATCATTGATTTTCCTTTGTGCTACTCTTGAACTGGGCAGCATGATTCAATTGGTCTCCCCCGAAGGTCTGAGCTTACTCCTTTGGTCTGTTTTTTTGTTCAATCTTTCCAATTCGTATTGAAAAGGGTTGGAGGATAACTCAGCCTAAGTTTGTCTCCACATGCTTCAATGTATCATTTTCACTTGCCTTACTCGCTCCCCTTTGCAGAAGTGGTCCCTTCTCTGGAAGTGTATCAACCGTTGAAGATGACTACTCGAGAGCAACGCTAGGTAAGCAATCAGGAATAGATTCCAGGCAGTTGGCTCCAGATCGGAAGACTGACTCCAAGTGCCGGCTGATTGCTTCTTTTACTTTGCCATGCGAGTAAGAACAAGGACAAAGAAAAAGACAGGGAAAGAGCATGATATGAGATACTTTTGCTTTTGACCTTGATGATATGAGATACCTTTGCTTTTGAAGAAGCGGTGAATGAATCAGCATACTTCAATCCGCCGTTTCCTCCTGGGTCATCTGTACTTCAGGCATCTGGTATCATCTTTGGGGAAGAAGAAAGAATTGAGTATTTCGAAAGGCTTTGCTGGGAGTGCGCCCTCAGAGGTGAGGGAGCGTTGGGCATTTTCTTCAGGTTTGCCTTACCATAAAAGACGAAGGTCGACGTATATAGAGATAATATCAAGTGGTGGTATTGTTCGTTTAACCTTGTCGACAAATGTCTCTTCGATATCAGAACGACGCCTCTTCGATTTCTGAGCAGGCGCCTCTTCGATTTCTGAGCAGGCGCCCCTTCGATTTCTGAACGACGCCCCTTTGCTTTCTGAACGACACGTAGTAGTGCGGATGCGGCTCCTTTTGACAAAGCTGCACGCGTTTTCTGAAAAGCAGAGAAAGCGTCGCCGAACTTTGCGCTTGTCGGCTAAAGATGTGTAGTTGCGATGATGGCCTCCACGTGTTGTCTAAAAAGAAGAAATCTTTTGACAAAGTTGAACGCGTCTTCTGAAAAGCCGAGAACGCGTCGCCTAAATTACGCCGGAAATTCCGGTTTTTTGAATTGGTGGACGCGTCGCCTTGGCTTCTTATAGAGCTATCGATCACCACAACAAACACACTCTGAAGAATTCCCATTCTTGAAAATCGACTCCGACCTTTTGAAAATTTACTCCATCAACCCTTATCTTTGAACACCTTTGAAAAATGGCAAACTCATCGAACCTTAGCTTGGAATTGAGCCTTAGCAGTGATACGGGCGCACCGCGTCAAGGTAACGTATGGCGCCCTTCTTTCTTATCTTCTAACGGTCTTCTTACAGGTGAAGACTCCGTGATGCAGGACGCCACAACAGCTACAATAGTAGGTAGGAACCTCCTCACTCCAAAAGATAGTAGGTTGCTGTCAGGACGGTCCGATGAGTTGGCCGTTCAAGAGTCCCTCGCACTTAGTGTTCAGTGTGCAAGTTCTGTGTCCAACATGGGCCAACGCCTGCTTGCCCGCTCCCGTCAGGTGGAATCATTGATGGCAGAGGTGGAAAGTCTCAAGCAGGAGATCCAGCAGCTTAAGTACGAGAATAGAAGTTTGCACGTGCTTGCCAACAACTATTCGACGGGCATGAAGAGGAAGCTTGATGAGCTGCAAGAGTCTGAAGGTCGGATTCACAGTGACCGTTAAAGGTTTTCGTCTTTCCTCCAGAGGCACCTTTTTCCTGGCTCATCCAGCGCTTGGCCAAGTATTGAGGCCTGGAATGCTCTAGCTCCGATGCCTCCCGCTCCGATGCCTTCCGCTCCGATGCCTCCCGCTCCGATGCCTTCCGCTTCAAAGCCTTCCGCTCCGATGCCTTCCGCTTCAAAGCCTTCCGCTTCGACGCCTCGTAGTGGGGCTTCACGTAAACAACCTTTGTGAAGCACCACCTTTCTCCATGTTTAGTATTTTATTTAATATATGATTTTTTTTTTTTTTTTTTTTTTTTTTTGCATTGGGTTGCCTCCCAAGTAGCGCTTTCTTTTACGTCTTGCAGCCGGACGAAGAACCCAATCACTCCAGGATATGTTCACGAATCGGATGAGAACTCCGAGTCATGAACTAGTACCTAAAACAAGAAACAAAACAAGATTAAGAATCTGGAATAAAATAAAAACAAACGAAAATAAAACAATCCAAGGGATTAGCAAATGTTCTAATCCCCGGCAACGGCGCCAAAATTTGATGCGAGAATTATACGCACACAAATTAAACCCTCTTTTTGTCAAATTGTAGTATATGTATAAGTAGGGATCGTTCTGGACCGGGGATTAGGAGGGATTGCAAATCACTTGGAAACTGACTCAAAAACGTAGAAACGCAATATGAAACACTATACTAGACTCAAAGAATGCAAAACTAAACTTTAAAACACTAAGACAAACCAAAAGACTCAAAACAACACAAACACACTCAAATCTGCCTAAAAACCACTTTTTGGGCAGATTTGAGCACAAACACAAATTTGGACGAAATTAAGTAATAACTTGACTCAAGAACGTAAAAACACAATATAAAACACAAACTAACTCAAAGAATGTAAAACTAAATGCTTGAAACACTAAAACAAACCAAAAGACTCAAACATCACCCAAAACACTCAAAACTGCCTTAAAATCACTTTCTGGGCAGTTTTGAGCACTTTGGTGAATTTGGACGAAATTGGGAAATAAAATGAATCAAAACACTCATAAACACAAACTAAAACACTTTCTAACTAAATTAGACAATAAAGTAAAGGGGGATTTTAATTTGACGAAAATTGAAATAACGAAACAAGTTTAATAAACTAGACAGAATGTAAATATGAATTTGATGGA
Organism: Pyrus communis; assembly: GCF_963583255.1. Taxonomy (NCBI): domain Eukaryota; kingdom Viridiplantae; phylum Streptophyta; class Magnoliopsida; order Rosales; family Rosaceae; genus Pyrus; species Pyrus communis. The sequence continues at coordinate 24,908,546 of NC_084804.1, forward strand.
ATTGAATGGATGGGAACCTAGCTAAGGGGTTCATCTCCATACATGTTATACTTGCATAATAAAATGATTTCCAATTGCATTTCAATAAACTATGATACTCAACACCCCAAGTTAACCGTGATGCACTAATTAACCTTCAAATCTTCCTAACGTTATTGAATTGGATGATTGCATACGACAATTCAAAACATTCCCCACAAGTCCTCAACATGAATGCATAGAAGAGGTACAAGCAAGAATCATTACGCTCTATGAAAATTATAAGTGTTGACGAGGCATTCGTTACTATGATTGCATGAAACTTATGCCAAGAATTCGTTTAACGCGATTGTTTATAAGCAACCTCCACTACTTGGGAATATAAGTTTGTAACTATTAGGTGAAACTCACTTATATTCTAGCGTCATATTCATGCATGAAAATTAAGCGTGCACTCTCAATAAACATACATAAATAAGTTATCAATCAAACGGTTAAACAAATTGAATCACAACTTATGAAACGCAATTAGAAGTAATCAAATCAAAATGTAAGCATAAACATATATTTCGAATTTCCTCATAACTTTGAAATCAAAGAAACACCTAAACATTCCAACAACTCAAACTTGAATTGTATGAACGTTTAGGCACTCTTCTCTTCCATTCCTCAAACGTACAAAACAAAGAGTATTGAAATTAAACATTGAAATCAAAGAAACACCTAAACATTCCAACAACTCAAACTTGAATTGTATGAACGTTTAGGCACTCTTCTCATCCTCTTCGTTGTAGCACAAGGTCTAAGGATAGTTTGATGGTGTGAATGGTTTGGGTAGTGGTGGAGGAATGGAAGGATGGTGTTTGGATTTGTAGGGGAGACTCACGGCACAAAGGGGGTGGTTTGATGGTCTACATTTCTGCAATGGATGAGTTTATGGAAGAGTGTTTGGAATGGGTGAATTTCTGGCACAAAGGCCTTATTTCTGTGGTGAATGGATCCCCCCTCTTGTGGCTGCAATGAAGGGTTATTTATAGGTGAAATGGGGGGAACATGACAGCTAGGAGGGTGGTGGAAATCTGGAATGGTGATGGGAGATGCATGTGGCTGATTTATGCATGTGATTAAAGGGTGGAAATGCATGTGCTTTGAATAAGTGGCTGCATGTGCAAGGGGACAATCTGGAAATGAGATGGGAGATGCATGTGGCTGATTTATGCATGTGATTAAAGGGTGGGAGTGCATGTGCTTTGACAGAAATGAAAGGGAATGCACGGTTTTGGTTGATTTCTGGTGGTTGTGAGGTGGAAAGCTAGGTGGAAATGCATGTGGATTAAAGCTTTGTATGAATGGATGTGGCTGAATTGGTAAAGGATGGGAGTGCATGTAAGCCACGGCAATGATGGTGTTTGTGTGAATGATGGCAGATTGTGTGGATGAATGATTAGGGTCTTGTAAGGGTGGAAATGCATGTGGAGTGCATGGTTGTGTTGGTTGAATTAAAGAATGGGAATGCAATCTGAAATGCATGTGAATTAAAGCTATGTGAATGATGAGGGTGAATGTGCATGTGAAATCTGCCAAGATGCATGTGTTGAATGATTAAAGGGTGTGGAAGATGGCTGGAAAGTGTATGAATGGTGGAGGAAAGGTGGAAGTGCATGTGTGATACACGGCTTTTGGGCAGATTGTTGGTGAAAATGTGTTGATGGTTTATGGAGATGCATGTGCAATGTATAAAGAAAAGGTTTAAATGTCCTAGAACTAAAGGGAACAAGGTTCCAACACTTTGGTCTTCAATTAGGTCTTCAATTTCGTCCAACACTTTGGCTCCAAGCATAAGCTATCCATCCTTAGCCCAAAAGTTCTCCAAAAGCTCCAAAATGCATCTTTTTGCTCCTTTAGCCCTTTGGACCTACAAACACACGAAAATAGCTTAAAGTACTAAAATAACTAAAGAAACATAACGTAAATGCACGAGAACAAGCCATTTAAGTCGCATGAATATGCTCCTATCACAAAGCATTTGAATTAACTTAGAATTCACTTTTGAATGAAAACTCAACTTTTGAACAACAAGGGGGAACAAGCTCTTTTTTCTTTCTTTCTTTCTTTTCTTTTCTGTTTTTTCTTTTTCTTTTTTTTCATATGTTTTTCAGAATTTTTTCTTTTCTTTTGACTCTCAAAACATACATAAACGCTTAAGAACAAAACATTCTCTCCCCCATACTCATTTTCTTTCATAATGTACTCAAAAGGAATTCATTTAAGTCATGCTCACTATCTTTTAAGAACAAGGGTGTGGACTGTCCTAAACTAGGCTAGGTTAGGATAATGTGGGTTAACAAAGAATAAAGGCTAAACAAAGCTCAACGGGGGTAAAACTTACAACATATACGAAATATGGGAAGTGAGGCTATTTGGCTATGGTGGTGATAGGAGCATATTTAGGCGACTTACTTAGCTTGTTTTCGTGCATCTATGTTGTTAATTCATAATTGTTTTAGTAGTTTAAGCCATTTTTCGTGTGTTTTTAGGTTCATATGGCTAAGGAAGCAAAAAGATGCATTTTGGAGCATTTTGGAGCAAAATTGGGCTTGGAATGGATTGCATATGCTTGGAGCCAAAGTGTTGGACGGATTTGAAAGCCTTGTATGCACTTTGGACATAAAACAAAGGGCCTAGCCCAATCAAACAATCCTTTGAGCCATGCAAAACCTCTAGCCCAATCAACAACCCTTAGCCACATGCATTCACATGCATCACAACCCCAAAACCATCAAGAAACACCATTCACACACACATGCACTTACTCTTTCATCATTGCACCACCATTCACACACACATGCACTTAATCCTTCATCATTACACCACCTTCTCCATCTTTATTCCACATGCATTCATCATAATTCACCCTAGCTACCACCATTCACACACACATGCACTTACTCTTTCATCATTGCACCACCATTCACACACACATGCACTTACTCTTTCATCATTGCACCACCAATTCAACACATGCATTTCCACCTTCCTACTTCATCATTTCATCCACATGCACTCTCAATCATAACAACCACATTCACTCTTAAACAATCACCCACATATTCTCCCATTCCCCCTATAAAAACCCATGCATTCATACACAAAAAACACATCCCATTTTCATACACAACACATCACAAACACATCCAATCTTCCCTCATTGCCTTGAGCTACCATTCCCTTATAATCCAAACACCACTCCTCATCCATTTCCATAATTCCCCAATCCATTCAACACACCAACAGCATCCCTTAGACCTTGTGCTACGACGAAGAGGAAGATAAGAGGGCCTAAACGTTCATACAATTCAAGTTTGAGTTGTTGGAATGTTTAGGTGTTTCTTTGATTCTCTTTGTTTTGTACCATGAGGAACTTCCTCTCGGCTTCATTCCATTAGATACACTCTCCCATTTCTTAAAGGATTTCGACATCAGTTTTGCTTCAAGGGTTCTTTCTTCTTAATCCTATGTTCACTCATGTTATATATTTTTATGTCAAACCTTTTGTAAACATGAAGTGTAACTAATCTCTCTCTAGGGATTCGATGTAGCCTTGCAAGATTGCCATGTAGTTAATTCGGAATTCTCATTTAATCTATCTATTTCTTGTTTCATTCTCCGATTTAATTGTGACTTAGTGTGTTGATTTTAATGCTTGATCATCATTTGAATTAACCACAGGTTGTTTAGCCAAGATTAAAGCACACATCATGCATAATCTTGGTAGATATGTGAATGAATGAAGGGAATGTTTTGCAAACATCCTGCCGAGTGTTCCCTTTGGTTTTGTGAAAGTTTCTTGTGCACTACATAGTCTTGATTAGGAACCAAAGTTGCACATCACAATTAGGCTCATGATTAGAGACATTTGATCAAATCCACACATCATATGGCTGATCATATCTAAGTGAAACAAACCCAAGAAATAAGTAGAGGGATGAGTATAATCTGACTTAACAAGCATGGACTTGGCTTAGCAATGGTGAAATCGAATCTCTAGCTTCATCTCCATTTGTGCTATCTCTTTTTATTAGCTGTTGATTCATTCATTTTGTGTTTACTTCATTTCCTTATGCTTTAATTTACAATCTGTCATTTAGTTTAATCAAAACCTAAATCCCCCTTTACCTTATTGTTCAATTTAGTTAGAAATCAATTTAGTTTATGCTTTAAAGCATTTTGAGTCTTTGGTTTGTCTTAGTGTTTTAAAGTTTAGTTTTGCATTCTTTGAGTCTAGTATAGTGTTTTAGATTGTGTTTTTAGCGTTTTTGAGTCAAATCCAAGTGATTAACAATCCCTCCTAATCCCCGGTCCAGAACGATCCCTACTTACATACTTACTACAATTGTCAAAAAGAGGGTTTAATTTGTGTGCGTATAATTTTCGCATCAAATTTTGGCGCCGTTGCCGGGGATTAGAAAATTTGCTAATCCCTTGGATTGTTTTATTTTCGTTTGATCTTTTTATTTTTTTTATTCCAGATTCTTAATCTTGTTTTGTTTCTTGTTTTAGGTACTAGTTTATGACTCGGAGTTTTCATCCGATTCGTGAACATATCCTGGAGTGATTGGGTTCTTCGTCCGGCTGCAAGACGTAAAAGAAAGCGCTACTTGGGAGGCAACCCAATGCACTGAATAAAGCAAAGCATGTTCATAATAAAAATAAAATAAAAAATAAAAAATAAATAAATAAAAAATAAAAAAATATATATATAGAATAAAAAGCATCTCAAGGAGTTCGAGGTTGTTTGTTCGAGCATGACACCCATAAATGTCGATGGGAACATTCTAATGATGAAAGCTTTTCCATTCTCTCTTGTGGAAAAGGCTAAGGATTGGCTTTATGAATTGGCACCCGGGACCGTTACTTCTTGGGAGAGCATGAAGAGAGCGTTCTTGGAGAAGTTCTTCCCTACTTCAAGAGTCATTCTCTTGAGGAAGAAAATTAGCGGAATCCAACAAAGTCAAGGAGAATCTTTTCCGGCATACTACGAGCGTTTTAAAGCCCTTGTTGCATCATGTCCTCAACATCAAATGAAGGAGGAGCTTCTCCTTCAATATTTCTATGAGGGCCTTCTTCCCATTGAAAGGCAAATGCTCGATGCTTCGGCGGGAGGTACATTGGTGGACAAAACTCCTATGTCAGCCAAGACCCTAATTGCAAACCGTGCTCTAAATGCACAACAATATGAAGGACTTGGGCAAAGGGACCCCCCACGGCAACACTTGAATGAGGTAAGTTCTCAATCCGATATTCAATCTCAGATAGCTAATCTTACTTCTATTGTGTCTCAGATGGCCGAAGGAATGAAGATACAAGGACCGATTGTATGTGGTGTATGTTCTATCCAAGGACACCCTTCGGATAAATGCCCTCAATTGATTGAGAATGGGGGATGGGAGAGTGCAAATGCCATTGGATTTCCGAGCCACAATCAACCAAGGAATGATCCATATTCCAACACATACAATCCGGGTTGGAGAGACCATCCAAACTTCAAGTGGAGGGAACCTCAACAACCTCAACAACAAGGAGGCTTTAGACAACAACCCCCGGGGTTCTACACCAAGCCATTCGGCCCCAATCCAAACCAAGCACAACCTGCCCAAAACAATCAAAGTACGTCGTTGGGCAATGAAACACTTCTTAAATTACTTACCAATTTGTCTCAGGGGCAAGAGGATCAAACCAAAGCCATGCAAAACCAAGACAAAAGGGTGGATCACTTGGAGAAACAAATTGGGCAGATTGCGGAATTTGTAGGACAATTCCGAGACAAAGGCAAGCTCCCTAGCTCAACCGTTGTCAATCCAAGGGGAGGGTGCGAATCTGCCAAGGCAATCATGTTGAGAAGTGGTAAGGAGGTCGGAACCACCTCAAGGCCATCCAAAACAAGTCAAGAAGAGGACATGTTGCTGCAAGAAGAGGAGGAACAAGCAAAGAAGGCCACGGCAAGGGTGAAAGAAACTTTGCCGCAGCCCCCTATTGTGCCAAAACCGTCCAACACGCCTAAGGTAAGTCCAAATTCGACTTTGTCAAGTTCTATTCCACTAAACGTGCCTTTTCCTCACAGATTTTTGCAAACAAAGAAGGAGGAGCATGAGAAGGACATTCTTGAGACGTTTAAGAAAGTTCAAGTCAATATCCCGCTCCTAGATGCCATAAAGCAAGTGCCCAAATACGCTAAGTTCTTAAAGGAATTGTGCACTACAAGGAAGAGGGCGTCACATAAAGAGGTAGTAAGGGTAAGTGAGAACGTTTCCGCTGTTTTACAAAGAAAGTTACCACCAAAGTGCAAAGATCCAGGTAGCTTTACAATCCCTTGTATTATTGGTCAAACTAAGTTCGAACATGCTATGTTAGACTTAGGAGCTTCAATTAACGTCATGCCATACTCTATTTATGCTTCAATGAACCTTGGTGACTTGAAAAATGATGGTGTGATTATTCAGTTGGCCGATAGATCTAATGCCTATCCAAAGGGCGTATTGGAAGATGTCTTAGTGCAGGTGAATAATTTGATCTTCCCGGCGGATTTCTATGTCCTTGAAATGGAGGAAACCACCCATGCTCCATCCTTGCCGATTCTTCTTGGGAGGCCATTCATGAAGACAGCCCGAACTAAGATAGACGTGTTTAAAGGCACTTTAACAATGGAATTCGATGGGGAAGTGATTGATTTTAATATTTCTGAAACTATGAGATTTCCTAAAGATGATCACTCATGTTTCTCTATTGATATTCTTGATTCTTTGGCGCAGGCACACCTTGATCAATTACATGGCGATGCACTTGAACGGTCATTACAAATGGCATGGAAACGAAGGGTCACATGAATGGCACCATAGCAACCCACGACATACAAATGAACAATTATGCCGTGGCCTTTGATGAAGATGTAATAGAGACCGTGGCAGCCCTAGAGTCATTGCCACGGCTCCAAGGTAAGTCCCCTAGTCCAATTTCCATTCCAATTTCAACTAATAAGTTGCTTCCTTCTATAGAACAACCACCTACCCTTGAGCTCAAACCGTTGCCAAATCACTTGAAGTATGTGTTTTTGGGAGAGCAAGACACATTGCCCGTCATTATAGCTTCATCACTCACGGAACAAGAGGACGAGAAGTTGGTGAGGGTTCTCAAAGAGCACAAAACAGCCATTGGGTGGACTTTGGCCGATATCAAGGGTATAAGCCCTACCACGTGCATGCATCGAATTCTCATGGAAGAAGGCGCCAAACCATCAAGGGAAGCCCAACGTCGACTCAACCCACCAATGATGGAAGTAGTGAAGAAGGAAATCATCAAGTTACTAGATTGTGGCGTCATCTATCCCATCTCGGATAGTTGTTGGGTTTCACCGGTCCAAGTGGTTCCCAAAAAGTCCGGAGTCACTGTGGTGAAGAATGAAGAAGATGAACTTGTGCCTACACGCATTCAAACCGGTTGGAGGGTGTGCATTGACTATAGGAAGCTAAATGCCGCAACAAGGAAAGATCACTTCCCTTTACCATTCATTGATCAAATGCTTGAAAGGTTAGCCGGTCATTCTTTTTATTGCTTTCTTGATGGTTATTCGGGTTACAATCAAATTGTCATAGCGCCGGATGATCAAGAAAAGACCACCTTTACTTGTCCATTTGGTACTTTTGCATATCGTCGTATGCCATTTGGTTTATGCAATGCACCGGCCACTTTCCAACGATGCATGGTAAGTATCTTCTCTGATTATGTTGAAAAGATAATTGAAGTATTTATGGACGATTTTAGTGTGTTTGGAGACTCATTTGATGCTTGTTTGCATAATCTCACTTTAATCTTGAAAAGATGCATGGAAACTAACCTTGTTTTGAATTGGGAAAAATGTCATTTTATGGTTAAACAAGGTATAGTTTTGGGTCATATCATCTCTGAAAAAGGAATTGAAGTTGATAAGTCTAAAATAGATCTTATACGTCACTTACCCTCTCCTACTTCGGTTAGAGAGGTCCGTTCTTTTCTTGGCCATGCAGGATTCTATAGACGATTTATCAAGGATTTTTCTAAAATTGCACAACCACTATGCCGTCTCCTACAAAAAGAAGTGGCGTTTGAATTCACTAAGGAGTGCACGGCATCATTCAACCAACTCAAGGAGTTGTTGACCACGGCACCCATTATTGTTCCCCCGGATTGGAGCCTCCCGTTCGAGCTTATGTGTGATGCGTCCGACTATGCTTTAGGAGCAGTTGTAGGACAAAGAAAGGACAAGAGGCCGCATGTCATCTAATACGCCTCACGGACGTTGAATGATGCTCAACTTAATTATTCCACAACCGAAAAAGAACTCTTGGCTATTGTATTTGCATTAGATAAGTTTAGATCATATCTTCTTGGTACTAAAGTAATTGTTTTCACTGACCATGCAGCCTTGAAGTATCTTCTCACCAAAAAGGAGGCTAAGCCAAGACTCATTCGTTGGATGCTCCTACTTCAAGAGTTCGATCTTGAAATCCGAGACAAGAAAGGGTGTGAAAACGTGGTGGCTGACCACCTAAGTAGAATGGTGCGTGAGGAAGAGTCCACCCCCATTTTAGAAACGTTTCCGGACGAGCAACTTCTGTCCATTGAGGTAAGAACCCCTTGGTATGCCGATTTGGTCAATTTCTTAGTATCTAAGCAAGTTCCTAGTGCCCTAAACAAGTTCCAACGTGATAAACTTGTTCATGATGCACATTTTTATGTTTGGGATGATCCATATTTATGGAAATTCTGCCCAGATCAGATTGTGCGTAGATGTGTGCCCGAATCTGAATTTAATTCCATTCTTACATTCTGCCATACTTATGCATGTGGGGGACATTTTGGCACCCAAAGGACAGCCCTAAAGGTGTTACAATCTGGATTTTATTGGCCTACTCTCTTTAAAGATGCTAAAATGTTTTGTTTAACATGCGATAAGTGTCAAAGAACAGGTAACATAGGGCCTAAGGACCAAATGCCGCAACAATCTCTCTCCTTTGTGGAAATTTTTGATGTTTGGGGAATTGATTTCATGGGCCCCTTCCCTCCATCTTTTGGTTTCACTTATATCTTGCTAGCTGTCGATTATGTTTCCAAATGGGTGGAAGCCAAAGCCACCCGTACTAACGATTCTAAGGTTGTTGCAGATTTTGTGAAATCTAATATTTTTGCTAGGTTTGGGATGCCACGAGTTTTAATTAGTGATGGGGGTTCTCACTTTCGTAACCGCACCATTGAAGCTTTGCTCAAGAAGTACAACGTTACTCATAAGGTTTCCACACCTTATCACCCTCAAACTAATGGGCAAGCGGAGGTTTCAAATAGGGAGATCAAACAAGTCCTAGAGAAAACCGTGGGACCCTCAAGAAGAGATTGGAGTTTGCGCTTGGACGATGCATTGTGGGCCTATCGTACGGCTTACAAAACTCCCCTTGGCATGTCACCTTTTCGGCTTATATATGGTAAGCCATGTCATTTGCCCGTTGAGTTAGAGCACAAGGCACATTGGGCTGTGAAAACCTTCAATTTGGACATAGACGCTGCTGGAGTTCATAGGAAGCTCTAATTAGATGAACTTGAGGAGATTAGGAACGAGGCTTACGAGAATGCTCGCATCTACAAGGACAAGACGAAGGCTTATCATGATAAGATGCTTCGTACCAAAACGTTCTCCAAGGGGCAGAAAGTGTTGCTTTTTGATTCAAGACTTCGGTTATTCCCTGGTAAGTTACGTTCTAAATGGATTGGACCTCTTGTTGTTACTAATGTTTTTCCTCATGGTGCAGTCCAAGTCCAAAGCTTAAAAAGTGGCCACGAGTTCAAGGTGAACGGACATAGATTGAAGCCATACTATGAGAACTTTGTGGAGCATGTTGTGGAAGAGCTTCCCTTGGGTGCCGTGGGCTACAATCTGGAGTGATTAGGTACAATCTGGAGTGATTCGTTAAAGCAAGCGCTTCTTGGGAGGCAACCCATATGTTGAAACACGAGAAGAAGGAACTTTCACTCAAAACCCAGATTTGCGTCCCTAACCTATCTCTTTATTGCTATTACTTTGCCATTTGTGTTATGTTTGCTAGTTGTGTTAGTTGATTGTTTTTGTGTTAATCTAAGTTTGAAACATTGAGGACAATGTTTGGTTTAAGTGTGGGGGGTAAACAAGCTGTTTTTGATACAAATTCGTGGGATTTTATCACCCATAACTTCAAATGTTGTTCCTTGCTGTTTTAAGGTGTTTTTAAGTTGTTTTAGAGTGTTTTAGTATGTTTTGATTTAATAACTCCGAAAATCACATAAAAATTTGAAAAACATGTTTTGAAAAGCCTAAAAAGAGTGTTTTGAGTCGTTTTTGTGTGTTTGTGTCTTAGGGTACCTTCCAACACAATGATAAGGATTTTGGTTTGTAATTGCATGACTGTTAAAAAGAGTTATAAACATAGAGAAAAGTTTGATTTACTCTTGGTATATGCTTGGTTATGGTTATAATGTATGACTTCACATGCAATCATAAAAGAAAAATTAGTTTTTGTAACATGCTTGAAGGAAGGAACTCAAACAAACGCTACAACCCTGTGAGACTCGAGCCATTACCTTCTTTGGAGAGTTATAATCTGTGATTCTTTGTTTTCTAAAGTTGTTGCATGATCTCATTATTCCTTGCTTGGTTGCTACTTAGAATGCAATTGTATCATGATAGAACTAAATGCTAGAACTTATATCCGTTTCATTCAAAGCATGACATTGAACTGCATAACATATATCAAGATGAAGTTGTGTAGTTGCCACCATAGCCAAATAGCCTCACTTCCCATATTTCGTATATGTTGTAAGTTTTACCCCCGTTGAGCTTTGTTTAGCCTTTATTCTTTGTTAACCCATATTATCCTCACCTAGCCTAGTTTAGGACAATCCACACCCTTGTTCTTAAAAGATAGTGAGCATGACTTAAATGAATTCCTTTTGAGTACATTATGAAAGAAAATGAGTGTGGGGGAGAGAATGTTTTGTTCTTAAGTGTTTATGTATGTTTTGAGAGTCAAAAGAAAAAGAAAAAAAATTGTGAAAAACATATGAAAAAGAAAAACAGAAAAGAAAAGAAAGAAAGAAAGAAAAAAGAGCTTGTTCTCCCTTTTTGTTCAAAAGTTGAGTTTTCATTCAAAAGTGAATTCTAAGATGATTCAAATGCTTTGCTCGCTATTTCTTTAAGAACCTTTGTTTTCCATATCCCTTCTTTGTTAGCCAATACCCTAGCCCCGTTACAACCCTTTGACTTCTATCTTGAGTGTTATGTGTTTCAATTTGTGGAGTTTGAACTTGGTATGAGCTTATGTTGTCACTGGTTCTCGCTTCTAAGTAGTAGCATTCCATTCATGAGATCATACCTAAACATGCTTATTAACTCCAGAAAATGCTTTCTTTGATATAACATATGTGAGTGTTAGAATTCATATTTACATCAATCTTCTCACATATACCTAGTGTAGGGTGTGAAGCTAGAAAATCTGTGTGAAAATAGAGTGCATTCTAGTGAGGAATTGAGGAAATTCTCTAAGGCATGTTACTACATTCGAAATGTGTTTTAATTGATTAAATGCGAACTAGTATGTGGTGACTATGAGTAAGAATGTACTTAAGTGTAAAGATGGCTAAAATCTGTGGGAATAATGATTTTTAACATGTCATGTGCATTGGAAATCCCTGAGACGATTGTTGGAAGGTTTAGGTTGTGTTTTACTTGTTTAGTGTCGTTTTGTTTGTTTTGATTTTCTGTTTTGCTCGAGGACGAGCAAAAGCTAAGTGTGGGGGAATTTGATAGGAGCATATTTAGGCGACTTACTTAGCTTGTTTTCGTGCATTTATATTGTTAATTCATAGTTGTTTTAGAAGTTTAAGCCATTTTCGTGTGTTTTTAGGTTCATATGGCTAAGGAAGCAAAAAGATGCATTTTGGAGCATTTTGGAGCAAAATTGGACTTGGAATGGATAGCTTATGTTTGGAGCAAAAGGAATGGACGAAATTGAAGGATTCCTAATCCATTGCAGCCACATGTGCCCATAATCATTCACACCTTGCAGCCACATGCATTCACTCTTCATAAATCAGCCACATGCACATTCAATCATTCACACCAAAACCTTGCACATGCTTTCCCATTTCATTATTCATTCACTTTGCACCACCAATTCAGCCACATGCACTTATTCCTTCATTATTTCACCCACATGCTCTCCCATTTCAGATTGCATTCCATTCATTCCACCCTTTAATCACATGCATAAATCAGCCACATGCATCTCCCATCACCATTTCAGATTTCCACCCACCTCCTAGCTGTCATGTTCCCTCTTATTTACCTATAAATAAGCATGCATTTCAGCCACAATTCATTCACACTCATTCATACACATTTCAGTCACAAACTCTTTCATATATTCAGAAAACCATCTCATATACACATTCATTCATGCTAGGAATTCATTCCCTCTCTCTAACACTGCCATACTTCACCATTCTTCATATTTTCTGCCCAAAAACACTCATTGCCTTCCTCTACATCCATCCCTACCCTAAACACATCATCCTACATCATCCATAACCCCCAAAACTCACCTTGTGCCGCAACAACAAAGAGGAGGAGAAGAGGCCTAAACGTTCATACAATTCAAGTTTGAGTTGTTGGAATTTTTAGGTGTACTTCCTTTCCTTGATTTCAATGTTTACTTTGTTATTACTCTCTAAGTTTGTTGTAATCATGAGTGGCTAAACCCCTAATTAGTTAGGGGAAAGTTTGAAGCCATGAACATGTTTGAAATATGAATATTCTTCCAATTGTGATTTGTTAAGTTGTGATTGTAATTCAATTATCATGTTTATTAAAAACTTGTTTTTGTATGTTGATTAGGGATGCATACTTAGTCTTCATGCATAAACTCGATGCTAGTTTATAAACGAGTTTCACCTAATCGTCACAAGTTTATAAACATGAGTAGTGAAGGTTGCTAGTCACAACCGCGTTAATTGAATTCTTGGCAAGAGTATCATGCATTCATAGTTACAATTGCCTCGTCAACACTTATAATTTTCATAGAGCATCATGATCTCTCATTGTATCTCTTCTATGCATTCATGTTGATAACCATTGGAGAATGATTTGAATTGTCGCATGCATCATCCAATTCAATAACATAAGGAAAATTTGAGAGTTAATTAGTGCATCATAGTTAATGAAAAGCAATTGGAGAATCGATTCATATATAAATGTGTCATTTGTGGAGAATAGACCTCTAACTAATCCATCCATCATCTTGTTTCTCAAATCCGTTTATACAATCTGCCTAGTTTATTAACTTGTTTTGTTAATTCAATTTTCATCAAATCAAAACCCCCCTTTACTTTCTTGTTCTTTGGTGCTTAGAATCTGTTTAATTTATGTTTTAAAGTGTTTTGAATCAAGCCATAATCTTAAATTCGTCCAAAATTGGGTTTAAGGTCAGAAACTGCCTAATTAGTGTTTTTAGGCAGTTTTGAGTCTTTTGAACTTGTTTTGAGTCCTTTGAGTCTTTGTGAACGTTTTTAACTTTGTTTTTATGTTTTTGAGTCAATTTAGAGGTTTTAGCAAGCCCTCCTAATCCCCGGTCTAGAACGATCCCTACTTATACTTATACTACAATTGACAAAAAGAGGGTTTAATTTGTGTGCGTATAATTTTCGCATCACGCGTGCAGCTTTGTCAAAAGGAGCCGCATCTGCACTACCACGTGTCTTTCAGAAAGCGAAGGGGCGTCGTTCAGAAATCGAAGGGGCGCATGCTCAGAAATCGAAGAGGCGGCTTCAAAGATCGAAGAGGCGCCACTATTTCAAAAAGCCGGATTTGCGGGATCAAAACGTCTGTCGACAAGGGTAAAAGAATGGTACCACCACTTGTTATTATCTCTATATATGTTGACCTTCATCTTTTATGGCAAGGCAGACCTGAAGAAAATGCCCAACTCTTCCTCACCTCTGAGGGCGCACTCCCAGCAAAGCCTTTCGAAATACTCAATTCTTTCTTCTTCCCCAAAGATGATACCAGATGCCTGGAGTACAGATGACCCAGGAGGAAACAGCACAACAAATACATGTGCTGATTCATTCACCGCTTCTTCAAAAGCAAAGGTATCTCATATCATCAAGGTCAAAAGCAAAAGTATCTCATATCATGCTCTTTCCCTGTCTTTTTCTTTGTCCTTGTTCTTACTCGCATGGCAAAGTGAAAGAAGCAATCAGCCGGCACTTGGAGTCAGTCTTCCGATCTGGTTCCGACTGCCTGGAATCTATTCCTGGTTGCTTACCTAGCATTGCTCTCGAGTAGTCATCTTCAACGGTTGATACACTTCCAGAGAAGGGACCACTCCTGCAAAGATTGAACAAAGAAACAGATAAAAGGGGTAAGCTCAGACCTTCGGGGAAGACCAAAAGAATCCTGCTGCCCAGTTCAAGATTATGTAGCACAAAGGAAAATCAACGATGGGCGGAAGCCAGTTCAAGAGTAAGCCTGTGGAATCACAAAGATCAAAGCCTCAATGCAATCACCAAGGAGAAGAGGGAATTTACACTCCATAACCAGATTTGCGTCCCTAAACTCTTCTCTTTGTTAATTACATTCTGCCATGTTTAGTATGTTTAAGTGTTTTTTGTGTGTTTACTTATGTTTTGTGTGAATCTATGCTTAAAACATTGAGGACAATGTTTGATTTAAGTGTGGGGGGGGGGGGGGGGTAACTAAGTATATTTGATGCAAATTCGTGGGATTTTATCACCCATAACTTCAAATGTTGTTCCTTGCTATTTTAAGGTGTTTTTTAAGTTGTTTTAGAGTGTTTTAGTATGTTTTGTTTTTATAACTCCGAAAATCACATAAAAATTTGAAAAACATGTTTTAAAAAGCCTAAAAAGAGTGTTTTGAGTCGTTTTTGTGTGTTTATGTCTTAGGGTACCTTCCAACACAATGACATGGATTTGGTTTGTAATTGCATGACGGTTAAAAAGAGTTATAAACATAGAGAAAAGTTTGATTTACTCTTGGTATATGCTTGGTTATGGTTATAATGTATGACTTCACATGCAATCATAAAAGAAAAATTCGTTTTTGTGACATGCTTGAAGGAAGGAACTCAAACAAACGCTACAACCCTGTGAGACTCGAGCCATTACCTTCTTTGGAGAGTTATTTTCTGTGATTCTTTGTTTTCTAAAGTTGTTGCATGATCTCATTATTCCTTGCTTGGTTGCTACTTAGAATGCAATTGTATCATGATAGAACTAAATGCTAGAACTTATATCCATTTCATTCAAAGCATGACATTGAATTGCATAACATATATCAAGATAAAGTTGTGTAGTTGCCACCATAGCCAAATAGCCTTACTTCCCATATTTCGTATTTGTTGTAAGTTTTAACCCCTTTGAGCCTTGTTTAGCCTATGTTCTTTGTTAACCCATGTTATCCTTACCTAGCCTAGAATAGGACCATCCATGCCTTTGTTCTTAAAGCATAGTAAGCATGACGGAAAATGAATTCCTTTTTGATTAATATGTTGCAGAAAATAAGTGTGGGGGAAGGATTATTGATGAGAATTGTTGTGCCATAGGCACGGCTAAAAAAAAAAAAAAAAAAAAAGAAGAAAAAAAAAATAAATAAATAAGAGTTATTTGAATTTCCCCTATTAGTCTAAAAGTTGTTTTCCGCAATCTAAAGGGAATTCTAAGTGCCTAATTCAATACTTTGCTCACTATTGCTTTAAGAATGTTTGTTTATCCTTCACCTTTCATTGTTAACCAGTACCCTAGCCCCGTTACACCCCTTTGACTTCTATCTTGATCGTTATGTGTTCAATAATATGGAGTTTGGATTTGATATGAGCTTATGGAATCACTGGTTCTCATTCTAAGTAGTAGCATTCCATTCATGAGATCATATTCATGTCATTATCGTAAATCCAGAAAATGCTTTCTTTGTTATAACATATGTGAGATACTAGTCTTTCATGTTTACATCAATCTCTCACATATAACTAGTGTAGGGTGTGTAGTCAGAAAATCTGTGTGAAAATAGAGTGCATTCTAGTAAGGAATTGAGTAAATTCTCTAAAGCATGTTACTACATTTGAAATGTGTTTTAATTGCTTAATTGTGAACTAGTATGTGGTGACTATGATTAAGAATGTACTTAAGTGTAAAGATGGCTAAAATCTGTGAGAATAATGATTTTTAACTTGTCATGTGCATTGGAAATCCCTAAGACGGTTGTTGGAAGGTTTAGGTTGTGTTTTACTTGTTTAGTGTCGTTTTGTTTATTTGTTATTATTTTGTTTTGCTCGAGGACTAGCAAAAGCTAAGTGTGGGGGAATTTGATAGGAGCATATTTATGCGACTTAATTAGCTTGTTCTCGTGCATTTACGTTGTGTTTCTTTAGTTATTTTAGTCCTTTATGCCATTTTCGTGTGTTTCTAGGTTCATATGGCTAAGGAAGCAAAAAGGTGCATTTTGGAGCAAAATTGGGATTGGAATGGATAGCTTATGTTTGGAGCCAAGGTGTTGGACGAAATTGAGGCACTTTAGGACACAAAACAATGGCCCTAGCCCAATTACATAACCTTGCCATGGCTTATCCCTTCTCCCCTTCCCTTCCCATGCAAACCACCCTATTTTAGGCCCATTCTATGTACTTAAACCTTAGCCCTTTAACCTTGCAGCCATATCCCCTCTTTTATCCACATGCATTCATAATCATTCATAATCATTCACCACCATCAGCCACATGCACTTGTTCTTTCATCATTGCACCACAATCCTTTACCATTGCAGCCACATGCACTTCCCCCTTCATCATTTCAGCCACCAAACACCCACATGCACTCCCACTCCAGATTTTCAGCCATCCCAATTCATCATTGCACATCAACACACATTCTATCATTTCCACATGCATTCCCCTTACAATTTCAGCCACTCCACATGCATTTCCAGCTTTCCACCAAGTTCCTAGTTGTCATGTTCCCTCTTTTTCACCTATAAATAAGCATCCATTGCAGCCACAAATCACTAACTCTTCCATATTCAGAAAACCATCTCATATACACATTCATTCACGCTAGAAATTCATTCCCTCTCTCTAACACTGCCATACTTCACCATTCTTCATATTTTCTGCCCAAAAACACTCCTTGCCTTCCCCTACATCCATCCCTACCCTAAACACATCATTCTACATCATCCATAACCCCCAAAACTCACCAAAACCCCTTGTGCCGCAACAACAAAGAGGAGGAGAAGAGGCCTAAACGTTCATACAATTCAAGTTTGAGTTGTTGGAATTTTTAGGTGTACTTCCTTTCCTTGATTTCAATGTTTACTTTGTTATTACTCTCTAAGTTTGTTGTAATCATGAGTGGCTAAACCCCTAATTAGTTAGGGGAAAGTTTGAAGCCATGAACATGTTTGAAATATGAATTGATTTCTTCCAATTGTGATTTGTTAAGTTGTGATTGTAATTCAATTATCATGTTTATTAAAAACTTGTTTTTGTATGTTGATTAGGGATGCATACTTAGTCTTCATGCATAAACTCGATGCTAGTTTATAAACGAGTTTCACCTAATCATCACAAGTTTATAAACATGAGTAGTGAAGGTTGCTAGTCACAACCGCGTTAATTGAATTCTTGGCAAGAGTATCATGCATTCATAGTTACAATTGCCTCGTCAACACTTATAATTTTCATAGAGCATCATGATCTCTCATTGTATCTCTTCTATGCATTCATGTTGAGAACCATTGGAGAATGATTTGAGTTGTCGCATGCATCATCCAATTCAATAACATAAGGAAAATTTGAGAGTTAATTAGTGCATCACGGTTAACTTGGGGTGTTGAGCATCATAGTTAATGAAAAGCAATTGGAGAATCGATTCATATACAAATGTGTCATGTGTGGAGAATGGACCTCTAACTAATCCATCCATTATCTTGTTTTTAAGAAATTCGTTTTTACAATCTGCCTAGTTTGTTATCTTGTTTCGTTATTTCAAATCTCATCAAGACAAAATCCCCCTTTACTTTAGTGTCCAGTTTAGTTAGAAAGTGTCTTAGTTTGTGTTTATAAGTGTTTTGATTCAATTTATTACACAAATTCGTCCAAATTCACCAAAGTGCTCAAAACTGCCCAGAAAGTGTTTTTAATGCAGTTTTGAGTGTTTTGGGTGATGTTTGAGTCTTTTGGTTTGTTTTAGTGTTTTAAGCGTTTAGTTTCGCATTCTTTGAGTCTAGTTGAGTGTTTTAAACTTTATTTTACGTTTTTAAGTCAGTTTCCAAGTGATTTGCAATCCCTCCTAATCCCCGGTTAAGAACGATCCCTACTTATACTTATACTACAATTGACAAAAAGAGGGTTTAATTTGTGCTTAATTAGTTTCGCATCATGGGGGAATTTGATAGGAGCATATTTAGGCGACTTACTTACCTTGTTTTCGTGCATCTATGTTGTTAATTCATAATTGTTTTAGTAGTTTAAGCCATTTTTCGTGTGTTTTTAGGTTCATATGGCTAAGGAAGCAAAAAGATGCATTTTGGAGCATTTTGGAGCAAAATTGGGCTTGGAATGGATTGCATATGCTTGGAGCCAAAGTGTTGGACGAATTTGAAAGCCTTGTATGCACTTTGGATATAAAACAAAGGGCCTAGCCCAATCAAACAATCCTTTGAGCCATGCAAAACCTCTAGCCCAATCAACAACCCTTAGCCACATGCATTCACATGCATCACAACCCCAAAACCATCAGGAAACACCATTCACACACACATGCACTTACTCTTTCATCATTGCACCACCATTGACACACACATGCACTTAATCCTTCATCATTACACCACCTTCTCCATCTTTATTCCACATGCATTCATCATAATTCACCCTAGCTACCACCATTCACACACACATGCACTTACTCTTTCATCATTGCACCACCATTCACACACACATGCACTTACTCTTTCATCATTGCACCACCAATTCAACACATGCATTTCCACCTTCCTACTTCATCATTTCATCCACATGCACTCTCAATCATAACAACCACATTCACTCTTAAACAATCACCCACATATTCTCCCATTCCTGATAGGAGCATATTCATGCGACTTAAATGGCTTGTTCTCGTGCATTTACGTTATGTTTCTTTAGTTATTTTAGTCCTTTATGCTTCTTTTGTGTGTTTTCAGGTTCTAAGGGCAAAGTATGCAAAATGATGCCTTTTGGAGCCTTTTGGAGCAAATTAGAGATTGGAATGGATATCATATGCTTGGAGCCAAGAGGATGGACGAAATTGAAGGATTCCTCCTCCATTGCAGCCACATGCACATTCAATCATTCACACCAAAACCTTGCACATGCTTTCCCATTTCATTATTCATTCACCTTGCAGCCACTCCACATGCATTTCTAGCTTTTCCTTTGCATTCCCCCTTTAATCAACACATGCATCCACTCACCAAGAAATCATTCATTCCACATGCACCCAAAACACCACCAGAAATCATCATTGCCATTGTTCCTCCATCATTGCACCACAATGCAGCCACATGCACTTGTTCCTCTAACATTTCAGCCACTTGCACTCCCATTCTCTCCCAAAACCGTGCACATGCCTTCTCCTTGCATTTCCAGCCATTCCACATGCTATTTCAGCCACATGCACTCATAATCATTCAACCAACATGTGCACATGCAACCTAGCTGTCATGTTCCCCCCATTTCACCTATAAATACTCATTCATTCACACTCATTCATACACATCCATTCACCACAGAAATAAGGCCTTTGTGCCAGAAATTCATCCATTCCAAACACTCTTCCATAAACTCATCCATTGCAGAAATGTAGACCATCAAACTCCCTTATGCCGTGCTCTCCCTTACAATCCAAACACCATCCTTCCATTTCCACCACTCCTCTTCCATATCTCCACCACTCCCCAAACCATTCACACCATCAAACTCACCTTAGACCTTGTGCCACAACGAAGAGGAAGAGAAGAGTGCCTAAACGTTCATACAACTCAAGTTTGAGTTGTTGGAATGTTTAGGTGTTTCTTTGATTTCAATGTTTAATTTCAATGCTCTTTGTTTTGTACGAATGAGGAATGGATGATAAGAGGGCCTAAACGTTCATACAATTCAAGTTTGAGTTGTTGGAATGTTTAGGCGTTTCTTTGATTCTCTTTGTTTTGTACCATGAGGAACTAAACCCCCCTTGGTTAGGGGGTGATTCGAATATATGTTTATGCTTGCATTTTGATTTGAATACTTCTAATTGCGTTTCATAAGTTGTGGATTCAATTTGTTTAACCGTTTGATTGATAACTTATTTATGTATGTTTATTGAGAATGCGCGCTTAATTTTCATGCATGAATATGACGCTAGAATATAAGTAAGTTTCACCTAATCGTTATGAACTTATATTCACAAGTAGTGGAGGTTGCTTATAAACAATCGCGTTAAACAAATTCTTGGCATAAGTTTCATGCAATCCATAGTAACGAATGCCTCGTCAACACTTATAATTTTCATAGAGCGTAATGATTCTTGCTTGTATCTCTTCTATGCATTCATGTTGAGGACTTGTGGGGAATGTTTTGAATTGTTGTATGCGCTAACCCATCCAATTCAATAACGTTAGGAAGATTTGAAGGTTAATTAGTGCATCACGGTTAACCCGGGGTGTTGAGTTTCATGCTTTATTGAAATGCAATTGGAAATCATTTTATTATGCAAGTATAACATGTATGGAGATGAACCCCTTAGCCATTCTATCATCCATTCATTCCATTCCATCAAATTCGTTTTACAATCTGTTTAGTTTATTAACTTGTTTTGTTATTTCAATTTTCGTATAAATCTAAATCCCCCTTTACTTTAATGTCCAATTTAGTTAGAAATCAATTTAGTTTGTGCTTTTAAGTGTTTTGATTCATTTTATTTCCCAATTTCGTCCAGATTCACCAAAGTGCTCAAAACTGCCCAGAAAGTGATTTTTAGGCAGTTTTGAGTGTTTTGGGTGATGTTTGAGTCTTTTGGTTTGTTTTAATGTTTTAAGTGTTTAGTTTTACATTCTTTAAGTTAGTTTAGTGTTTTATATTGTGTTTTTACGTTCTTGAGTCAAGTTATTACTTAATTTCGTCCAAATTTGTGTTTGTGCTCAAATCTGCCCAGAAAGTGGTTTTTAGGCAGATTTGAGTGTGTTTGTGTTGTTTTGAGTCTTTTGGTTTGTCTTAGTGTTTTAAAGTTTAGTTTTGCATTCTTTGAGTCTAGTATAGTGTTTCATATTGTTATTTTACGTTTTTGAGTCAAATCCAAGTGGTTAACAATCCCTCCTAATCCCCGGTCTAGAACGATCCCTACTTATACATATACTACAATTTGACGAAAAGAGGGTTTAATTTGTGTGCGTAAAAATATCACATCAAATTTTGGCGCCGTTGCCGGGGATTAGAAAATTTGCTAATCCCTTGGATTGTTTTATTTTCGTTTGTTTTTATTTTTCCAGATTCTTAATTTTGTTTTGTTTCTTGTTTTAGGTACTAGTTCATGACTCGGAGTTCTCATCCGATTCGTGAACATATCCTGGAGTGATTGGATTCTTCGTCCGGCTGCAAGACGTAAAAGAAAGCGCTACTTGGGAGGCAACCCAATGCACTGAAAAAAAAAAAAAAAATTTCATATATTAAAAAAAAAAAAATATACTAAACATGGAGAAAGATGGTGCTTCACAAAGGTTGTTTACGTGAAGCCCCACTACGAGGCGTCGAAGCGGAAGGCATTGAAGCAGAAGGCATTGAAGCGGAAGGCATCGGAGCGGAAGGCATCGGAGCGGAAGGCATCGGAGCCGGAGGCATCGGAGCTAAAGCATTCCAGGCCTCAATACTTGGCCAAGCGCTGGATGAGCCAGGAAAAAGGTGCCTCTGGAGGAAAGACGAAAACCTTTGACGGTCACTGTGAATCCGACCTTCAGACTCTTGCAGCTCATCAAGCTTCCTCTTCATGCCCGTCGAATAGTTGTTGGCAAGCACGTGCAAACTTCTATTCTCGTACTTAAGCTGCTGGATCTCTTGCTTAAGACTCTCCACCTCTGCCATCAATGATTCCACCTGACGGGAGCGGGCAAGCAGGCGTTGGCCCATGTTGGACACAGAACTCGCACATTGAACACTAAGTGCGAGCGACTCTTGAACGGCCAACTCATCAGACCGTCCTGACAGCAGCCTACTATCTTTTGGAGTGAGGAGGTTCCTAGCTACTATTGTAGCTGTTGTGGCGTCCTGCATCACGGAATCTTCACCTGAAAGAGGACCATTAGAAGATAAGAAAGAAGGGCGCCATACGTTACCTTGACGCGGCGCGCCCGTATCACTGCTAAGGCTCAATTCCAAGCTAAGGTTCGATGAGTTTGCCATTTTTCAAAAGTGTTCAAAGAGAAGGGATGGAGTTAAATTTCAAAGGCCCGGAGTCGATTTTCAAGAATGGGAAATCTTCAGAGTGTGTTTGTTGTGGTGATCGATAGCTCAATAAAAAAGCCAAGGCGACGCGTCCACCAATTCAAAAAGCCGGAATTTTCGGCGTCATTTAGGCGACGCTTTCTCGGCTTTTCAGAAGACGCGTTCAACTTTGTCAAAAGATTTCTTCTTTTCAGACAACACGTGGAGGCCATCATCGCAACTACACATCTTTAGCCGACAAGCGCAAAGTTCGGCGACGCTTTCTCTGCTTTTCAGAAAACGCGTGCAGCTTTGTCAAAAGGAGCCGCATCCGCACTACTACGTGTCGTTCAGAAAGCAAAGGGGCGTCGTTCAGAAATCGAAGGGGCGCCTGCTCAGAAATCGAAGAGGCGTCGTTCTGATATCGAAGAGACATTTGTCGACAAGGGTAAAAGAACAGTACCACCACTTGATATTATCTCTATATATGTCGACCTTCGTCTTTTATGGCAAGGCAGACCTGAAGAAAATGCCCAACTCTCCCTCACCTCTGAGGGCGCACTCCCAGCAAAGCCTTTCGAAATACTCAATTCTTTCTTCTTCCCCAAAGATGATACCAGATGCCTGGAGTACATATGACCCAGGAGGAAACGGCGGATTGAAGTGTGCTGATTCATTCACCGCTTCTTCAAAAGCAAAGGTATCTCATATCATCAAGGTCAAAAGCAAAAGTATCTCATATCATGCTCTTTCCTTGTCTTTTTCTTTGTCCTTGTTCTTACTCGCATGGCAAAGTAAAAGAAGCAATCAGCCGGCACTTGGAGTCAGTCTTCCGATCTGGAGCCAACTGCCTGGAATCTATTCCTGATTGCTTACCTAGCGTTGCTCTCGAGTAGTCATCTTCAACGGTTGATACACTTCCGGAGAAGGGACCACTTCTGCAAAGAGGAGCGAGTAAGGCAAGTGAAAATGATACATTGAAGCATGTGGAGACAAACATAGGCTGAGTTATCCTCCAACCCTTTTCAATACGAATTGGAAAGATTGAACAAAGAAACAGACCAAAGGGGTATGCTCAGACCTTCGGGGAAGACCAAAAGAATCCTCCAGCCCAGTAGCACAAAGGAAAATCAACAAGTGGCGGAGACCAAAAGAATCATGCAGCCCAGTTCAAGAGTATGCCTGTGGAATCACCAAGATCAATGCCTCAATGCAATCACCAAGGAGAAGAGGGAATTTACACTCCATAACCAGATTTGCGTCCCTAAACTCTTCTCTTTGTTAATTACATTCTGCCATGTTTAGTATGTTTAGTTGTTTTTTGTGTGTTTACTTATGATTTGTGTGAATCTATGCTTAAAACATTGAGGACAATGTTTGATTTAAGTGTGGGGGGGGGGGGGGGGGGGTAACTAATATTGTTAATGCAAATTCGTGGGATTTTATCACCCATAACTTCAAATGTTGTTCCTTGCTGTTTTAAGGTGTTTTTAAATTGTTTTAGCGTGTTTTAGTGTGTTTTGTTTTATAACTCCGAAAATCACATAAAAATTTGAAAAAAATGTTTTGAAAAGCCTAAAAAGAGTGTTTTGAGTCATTTTTGTGTGTTTGTATCTTAGGGTACCTTCCAACACAATGATAAGGATTTGGTTTGTAATTGCATGACGGTTAAAAAGAGTTATAAACATAGAGAAAAGTTTGATTTACTCTTGGTATATGCTTGGATATGGTTATAATGTATGACTTCACATGCAATCATAAAAGAAAAATTCGTTTTTGTAACATGCTTGAAGGAAGGAACTCAAACAAACGCTACATCCCTGTGAGACTCGAGCCATTACTTTCTTTGGAGAGTTATTTTCTGTTATTCTTTGTTTTCTAAAGTTGTTGCATGATCTCATTATTTCTTGCTTGGTTGCTACTTAGAATGCAATTGTATCATGATAGAACTAAATGCTAGAACTTATATCCGTTTCATTCAAAGCATGACATTGAGTTGCATAACATATATCAAGATGAAGTTGTGTAGTTGCCACCATAGCCAAATAGCCTTACTTCCCATATTTCGTATATATTAGTTTTAACCTCGTTGAGCCTCGTTTAGCCTATTTTCTTTGCTAACCACATCACCCCTTACCTAGCCTAGAGTAGGACTTTCCTATACCCTTGTTCTTGAAGTATAGTGAGCATGACTTAAATGAATTCCTTTTGATTAATATGTTGCAGAAAATAAGTGTGGGGGAAGGGATTTTTGTGTGTATGTATGTGCCTAAGTCTTAAAGGAGGCACGGGAAAAAGAAAAAAAAAATGTGAGAAAAAGAAGAAGAAAAGAAAGAAAAAGAGTGAAAATAAGTGAGAATGGACTCACAAGTGTGATTGTTGAAGAAAGGGCTCAAAAAGTTTGAATATGGCCCTAAGTTTTGTGTGACTTCCCCTTGGGTGTTCAAAGTTGACTTCTGCGTTCTAAAGGGAATTCTAAGTGCCTAATTCAATACTTTGCTCACTATTGCTTAAAGAACATTTGTTTTCCCTATCCTTTCTTTGTTAGCCAAACACCTTTAGCCCCGTTTCAACCCTTATGCTTCTATCTTGATCGTTATGTGTTCAATAATGTGGAGTTTGGAATTGATATGAGCTTATGGAATCACTGGTTCTCGTTCTAAGTAGTAGCATTCCATTCATGAGATCATATATATACATGTTAATAATTCCAGAAAATGCTTTCCTTGTTATAACATATGTGAGTGTTCGTCTACATGTTTACATCAATCTTCTCACATATACCTAGTGTAGGGTGTGTAGTCAGAAAATTTGTGTGAAAAACGAGTGCATATCTTGTAAGGATTTGAGCAAATTCTCTAAGGCATGTTACTACATTCAAAACATAGTTTTAAATGCTTAATTGTGAAATAATATGTGGTGACTATGATTAAGAATGTACTTAAGTGTGAAGATGACAAAAATCTATGGGACTAATGATTTTTAACTTGTCATGTGCATTGGAAATCCGTGAGACGATTGTTGGAAGGTGTAGGTTGTGTTTTGTTCGTTTTGTCTAGTTTCGTGTTCTTTTGTTGTTTTGTTTTGCTCGAGGACTAGCAAAAGATAAGTGTGGGGGTATTTGATAGGAGCATATTCATGCGACTTAAATGGCTTGTTCTCGTGCATTTACGTTATGTTTCTTTAGTTATTTTAGTCCTTTATGCTTCTTTTGTGTGTTTTCAGGTTCTAAGGGCAAAGTATGCAAAATGATGCCTTTTGGAGCCTTTTGGAGCAAATTAGAGATTGGAATGGATATCATATGCTTGGAGCCAAGAGGATGGACGAAATTGAAGGATTCCTCCTCCATTGCAGCCACATGCACATTCAATCATTCACACCAAAACCTTGCACATGCTTTCCCATTTCATTATTCATTCACCTTGCAGCCACTCCACATGCATTTCTAGCTTTTCCTTTGCATTCCCCCTTTAATCAACACATGCATCCACTCACCAAGAAATCATTCATTCCACATGCACCCAAAACACCACCAGAAATCATCATTGCCATTGTTCCTCCATCATTGCACCACAATGCAGCCACATGCACTTGTTCCTCTAACATTTCAGCCACTTGCACTCCCATTCTCTCCCAAAACCGTGCACATGCCTTCTCCTTGCATTTCCAGCCATTCCACATGCTATTTCAGCCACATGCACTCATAATCATTCAACCAACATGTGCACATGCAACCTAGCTGTCATGTTCCCCCCATTTCACCTATAAATACTCATTCATTCACACTCATTCATACACATCCATTCACCACAGAAATAAGGCCTTTGTGCCAGAAATTCATCCATTCCAAACACTCTTCCATAAACTCATCCATTGCAGAAATGTAGACCATCAAACTCCCTTGTGCCGTGCTCTCCCTTACAATCCAAACACCATCCTTCCATTTCCACCACTCCTCTTCCATATCTCCACCACTCCCCAAACCATTCACACCATCAAACTCACCTTAGACCTTGTGCCACAACGAAGAGGAAGAGAAGAGTGCCTAAACGTTCATACAACTCAAGTTTGAGTTGTTGGAATGTTTAGGTGTTTCTTTGATTTCAATGTTTAATTTCAATGCTCTTTGTTTTGTACGAATGAGGAATGGATGATAAGAGGGCCTAAACGTTCATACAATTCAAGTTTGAGTTGTTGGAATGTTTAGGCGTTTCTTTGATTCTCTTTGTTTTGTACCATGAGGAACTAAACCCCCCTTGGTTAGGGGGTGATTCGAATATATGTTTATGCTTGCATTTTGATTTGAATACTTCTAATTGCGTTTCATAAGTTGTGGATTCAATTTGTTTAACCGTTTGATTGATAACTTATTTATGTATGTTTATTGAGAATGCGCGCTTAATTTTCATGCATGAATATGACGCTAGAATATAAGTAAGTTTCACCTAATCGTTATGAACTTATATTCACAAGTAGTGGAGGTTGCTTATAAACAATCGCGTTAAACAAATTCTTGGCATAAGTTTCATGCAATCCATAGTAACGAATGCCTCGTCAACACTTATAATTTTCATAGAGCGTAATGATTCTTGCTTGTATCTCTTCTATGCATTCATGTTGAGGACTTGTGGGGAATGTTTTGAATTGTTGTATGCGCTAACCCATCCAATTCAATAACGTTAGGAAGATTTGAAGGTTAATTAGTGCATCACGGTTAACCCGGGGTGTTGAGTTTCATGCTTTATTGAAATGCAATTGGAAATCATTTTATTATGCAAGTATAACATGTATGGAGATGAACCCATTAGCCATTCTATCATCCATTCATTCCATTCCATCAAATTCGTTTTACAATCTATTTAGTTTATTAACTTGTTTTGTTATTTCAATTTTCGTATAAATCTAAATCCCCCTTTACTTTAATGTCCAATTTAGTTAGAAATCAATTTAGTTTGTGCTTTTAAGTGTTTTGATTCATTTTATTTCCCAATTTCGTCCAGATTCACCAAAGTGCTCAAAACTGCCCAGAAAGTGATTTTTAGGCAGTTTTGAGTGTTTTGGGTGATGTTTGAGTCTTTTGGTTTGTTTTAATGTTTTAAGTGTTTAGTTTTACATTCTTTAAGTTAGTTTAGTGTTTTATATTGTGTTTTTACGTTCTTGAGTCAAGTTATTACTTAATTTCGTCCAAATTTGTGTTTGTGCTCAAATCTGCCCAGAAAGTGGTTTTTAGGCAGATTTGAGTGTGTTTGTGTTGTTTTGAGTCTTTTGGTTTGTCTTAGTGTTTTAAAGTTTAGTTTTGCATTCTTTGAGTCTAGTATAGTGTTTCATATTGTTATTTTACGTTTTTGAGTCAAATCCAAGTGGTTAACAATCCCTCCTAATCCCCGGTCTAGAACGATCCCTACTTATACATATACTACAATTTGACGAAAAGAGGGTTTAATTTGTGTACGTAAAAATATCACATCAATTCCCCCTATAAAAACCCATGCATTCATACACAAAAAACACATCTCATTTTCATACACAACACATCACAAACACATCCAATCTTCCCTCATTGCCTTGAGCTACCATTCCCTTATAATCCAAACACCACTCCTCATCCATTTCCATAATTCCCCAATCCATTCAACACACCAACAACATCCCTTAGACCTTGTGCTACGACGAAGAGGAAGATAAGAGGGCCTAAACGTTCATACAATTCAAGTTTGAGTTGTTGGAATGTTTAGGTGTTTCTTTGATTCTCTTTGTTTTGTACCATGAGGAACTTCCTCTCGGCTTCATTCCATTAGATACACTCTCCCATTTCTTAAAGGATTTCGACATCAGTTTTGCTTCAAGGGTTCTTTCTTCTTAATCCTATGTTCACTCATGTTATATATTTTTATGTCAAACCTTTTGTAAACATGAAGTGTAACTAATCTCTCTCTAGGGATTCGATGTAGCCTTGCAAGATTGCCATGTAGTTAATTCGGAATTCTCATTTAATCTATCTATTTCTTGTTTCATTCTCCGATTTAATTGTGACTTAGTGTGTTGATTTTAATGCTTGATCATCATTTGAATTAACCACAGGTTGTTTAGCCAAGATTAAAGCACACATCATGCATAATCTTGGTAGATATGTGAATGAATGAAGGGAATGTTTTGCAAACATCCTGCCGAGTGTTCCCTTTGGTTTTGTGAAAGTTTCTTGTGCACTACATAGTCTTGATTAAGAACCAAAGTTGCACATTGATAGGAGCATATTCATGCGACTTAAATGGCTTGTTCTCGTGCATTTACGTTATGTTTCTCTTGTTATTTTAGTCCTTTATGCTTCTTTTGTGTGTTTTCAGGTTCTAAGGGCCTAGGGAGCAAGAAAGTGCATTTTGAGGCCATTTGGAGCATTTTTGGGCATGGATTGGATAGCTTATCCATGGAGCCAAGAGAATGGACGAATTTGAAGGCCTTGTATGCATTTGAAGACACAAAACAATGGCTCTAGCCCAATCAAACACATTATGCCATACAAACCAACCTATTTTAGGCCCATTCTATGTACTTAAACCCTAGCCCTTTAAACTAATTCATTGATCACTTATCAAACCATTCACTTATCACTCACCACATATCATTCACTTATCACTTAACATATCATTCATTTATTTCACTTCCATACTCCTCTTAATTCCACATGCATTCTCACACATGCACATCATTCACTCACATTTCCACCATTCATTCTTTATTCCTTTCCAAACATCTCACATGCATTTCCACCTTCCTACTTCATCATTTCACCACATTCTCCCTCTTTAACTCACATGCATTCTCACACATGCACATCATTCACTCACATTTCCACCATTCATTCTTTATTCCTTTCCAAACATCTCACATGCATTTCTTCATTATTTCCTAACCCTACATGCATTATTTATTGCATCTTCACATGCATTCACACACACTTTACACATTCAAACCGTGAGCTCCCATTCCTATATGCCATTTTCATATTTCCACCCACTAACCTAGTCATCAACACATGCACTTCCACCTTTCATCCACAATGATTCATGATTCATTCACTTTGCATCCTTTAAATCACATACTTTTCCATCATTAATTAGCCACTTGCATCTTAAACAAACAACCATATGTTCCCTCCACTACTCCTATAAATACCCTTGCACCCATTCAATTCATATCTCATATTTCCATTCACAACACTTCACACAACACAAATACACATCCATTGCCGCAATTCCCCTTCCATTTTCTGTGCAGTTTTTCTCCTTCATTGCAGCCACTATCCAACCACTTCCCATGCCTCCAAAACACTTCACATAATCCCCAAAGCTCACCTTAGACCTTGTGCTACAACAACGAGGAAGAAAAGAGTGCTTAAACGTTCATACAATTCAAGTTTGAGTTGTTGGAATGTTTAAGTGTTTCTTTGATTTCAAAGTTTAAATTTAATTCTCTTTGTTTTGTACGTATGAGAAGGGAAGAGAAGAGTGCCTAAACGTTCATACAATTCACGTTTGAGTTGTTGGAATGTTTAGGTGTTTCTTTGATTTCAAAGTTATGAGGAACTAAACCCCCCTTTAGCTAGGGGGTGATTCGAAACTATGTTTATATTTGCATTTTGAATTGATTACGTTTGGTTGGAATTTCATAAGTTGTGGATTCAATTCGTTTAACTGTTTGATTGATAACTTATTTATGTATGTTCATTGAGATTGCAAGCTTAATTTTCATGCATAAATATGACGCTAGAATATAAGTGAATTTCACCTAATCGTTATGAACTTATATTCACAAGTAGTAGAGGTTGCTTATAAACAATCTCGTTAAACGAATTCTTGGCATAAGTTTCATGCGTATTCCATAGTAACGAATGCCTCGTCGATGTTTATGATTTCCGTTGAACTTAATGATCTTGGTTAAATGTCTCTATCATGCGTATTCCATAGTTAGGGACTTTGATTAAGAATAATTTGGTTGTAATGCGTATTCCATTCAATCCAACGAATTTAGGGAAATCTGAAAGTTAATCTAAGCGGATCTAATTAACTTGGAGCATTGAGTTTCACAACTTATCGAAAGACCAACTGAGAATCAATTTTGTTTGCAAGTGTAACATGTGTGGAGAAGAACCCCTTGGCTATTCCATCATCCATATTTTCATCACATTCATATTTACATTTTGCCTTTAATTATATTCTGTCTTTTTAATTTAATATCGTCCAAACACAATTCCCCCCCTTTATTTTGTTAAGTTTTAATCATTCGTATTTGTTTTATTTTTGTAACTTTAAGCTTTTGGAGTCATAAACATTTGCAAATTCGTCTAAATCAAGTTCTAGCTTCTATTTGAGTCAATTTGATTGTTTTAGACAATTTGAGTTTTTCAAAGCCATTCTGAGTCATAGTAGTCTTGTTAAGAGTATTTTAATTTAGTTTTTATGTTTTTAAGTCAATTTAGAAGGTTTTAGCAAGCCCTCTTAATCCCCGGTCTAGAACGATCCCTCACTTATCCATTCTACTACAATTGTCAAACGAGGGTTTAATTTGAGTGTCAAGTAAATCTCGCATCAAATTTTGGCGCCGTTGCCGGGGATTAGCAACTTTGCTAATCCTTTGTCTTTATTTTTATATTTTTTTTGTTTTTCGTGCATTCTTATTTTAGATTCTTAGTTTGTTTGTTTCCTTGTTTTTTAGGTACTGTGTATGACTCGTCGCTCTCGGCCTATTATAGAGAACATCTCCGACTTTGACGGTGATTTTGAACGCACTTTGAGGAGAACGAGGAGTCAACAAGAGCCACCACAACCTCCACCACAACCTGGGCTTGAAGAAGACGAAGAAGGTGTAGAAGAAAAGCCCACGGATCAGATTTTTGAAGAAGAACAAGCCATGGCAGCAGATAATAGAACCATCAAGGAGCTTTCGGCCTCGGGTTTGGATAATGCATTGCCTCTTTGTATCCAATACCCCACGGCTGCAGAGGGGAAGACTGAGGAATTTGAACTCAAATCCAGTTTGTTACACCATATTCCGAAGTTCCATGGCTTGTCTATGGAAGACCCCAACAAACACTTGAAGGAGTTCGAGGTGGTTTGTTCGAGCATGACCCCCGTCAATGTGGATGGGAGTATATTGAAGATGAAGGCCTTTCCATTTTCACTTATGGACAAGGCCAAAGATTGGCTCTACGAACTAGCCCCGGGAACTGTGACTTCGTGGGAGAGTATGAAGCGTGCTTTCTTGGAGAAATTCTTCCCTACTTCGAGAGTGATTCTCCTACGGAAGAAAATTAGTGGTATTCAACAGAATCATGGTGAGACATTCCCGGCTTATTATGAGCGCTTCAAGGGCCTTGTAGCTTCATGTCCTCAACATCAAATGAAGGAGGAACTTCTCCTTCAATATTTCTATGAGGGCCTCCTTCCTATCGAACGTCAAATGGTTGATGCATCAGCGGGAGGAGCATTGGTGGACAAAACACCAAGGGATGCCAAGATTCTCATAGCCAACCGAGTGCTCAACGCTCAACAATATGAAGGAGTGGGCCAAAGGGAAGCCCCACGGCAACAAAGTGTAAATGAGGTGAGTGCTATTTCTGAAATTCAATCACAACTTGCTAATCTTACTTCTCTTGTTTCTCAGGTTGTGATTGGTCCAAAAGCACAAGAACACCAAGT
The DNA here is from genome assembly GCF_963583255.1 of Pyrus communis. Lineage (NCBI taxonomy): Eukaryota > Viridiplantae > Streptophyta > Magnoliopsida > Rosales > Rosaceae > Pyrus > Pyrus communis. Next base: position 24,940,785 of record NC_084804.1, read on the forward strand.
TTGTGGCGTGTGCTCAATTCAAGGGCATCCATCCGACAAGTGCCCTCAACTAATCGAGAATGGTGGGTGGGAATCTGCCAATGCAATTGGTTTCCAAGGACAAAATCAAAACAACCCATACTCGAACACTTACAATGCCGGATGGAGGGACCATCCAAACTTCAAATGGAGGGAGCCACAACAAGCTGCCCAACAAGGAGGATTTAGGCCAAACCCCCCTGGTTTTTATTCCAAGCCGTATGCACCCCAACAATCCCAACAACCTTCGGCATCATCTCATTCAGGTACGTCTTTGGAAAGTAATCAAGCTATGCAATTACTAACCTCTATTTCGCAGGGGTTGCAAAATCAAAACAACCGAATAGAAAATAACGAGAAGGAGATGATGGATATGAAGAAACAAATAGGGCAGATTTCTGAGTTCCTTGGACAGATTAGAGAGCAAGGAAAGCTTCCTAGCTCAACCACAGTCAATCCAAAGGGAGGATTCGAATCCGCCAAGGCCATCACCCTAAGGGGTGGAAAAGAAGTTGGGACCGAGCCAAACAATCCCAAATCTGCCCAGAAAGTAGATGAAGAGACGACACAACCTGAGGCAGATCACCCTAACTCGGCCAAATCAGGTAATTTAAGTTCAAATTCATGTACTTCACGTCCTAATCTGCCCAATGTACCTTTTCCTCGCAGGTTCATGCAAGAAAAAAAGGAAGAAAGCGAGAAGGACATTCTTGAAACGTTCCGGAAGGTGCAAGTGAACATACCGCTTCTCGATGCAATCAAACAGGTTCCAAAGTATGCTAAATTCCTCAAGGACCTATGCAATACAAAGAGAAGAAGGGCAAACAAAGAGGTAGTGAAGGTAAGCGAGAATGTGTCCGCTGTTTTGCAACGTAAACTGCCTACCAAGTGCAAAGACCCCGGTAGTTTCACGATTCCTTGTGTAATTGGACATAATCGTTTTGAACATGCCATGCTTGATTTAGGTGCATCCATAAATGTCATGCCTTATTCTATTTATGCATCTATGAATTTGGGTGAATTAAAACAAGATGGTGTAATTATACAATTGGCTGATCGTTCTAACGCGTATCCAAAAGGAGTTTTGGAGGATGTACTTGTGCAGGTGAACCATTTAATTTTTCCGGCTGATTTCTACATCCTAGACATGGAGGATTCAGCCCATTCTACATCTTTGCCGATTCTCCTTGGTAGGCCATTCATGAAGACGGCCCGAACGAAGATTGATGTATACAAAGGCACCTTGACAATGGAATTCGATGGGGAAGTGATTGATTTTAATATTTCTGAAACTATGAGATATCCCGTTGATGACCATTCTTGTTTTTCCATTGATGTTATCGATTCTTTGGCGCAGGTATACCTTGAAGAATTGAACGAGGACGCCCTGGAAACAACCATCACTAAGGCCATAGAGCGCAAAAATGAAGGATTTGGGCCAATGCAAGGCCACGGCAAGGAGGAGGAATTCTTTGCAATGGGTTCTAGTGAAGAAATAATTGAGGTTGTGGCAGCCCTTGAGTCATTGCCACAACAATATGGTAAGGTTCCACTCTCACTTTCAAATTCAGTTTCCACTAAGATGCTACCTTCTGTTGTTCAGGCACCATCGCTTGAACTTAAGCCGTTGCCGGACCATTTGAAGTATGTGTTTTTGGGAGAAAGCGAAACATTGCCCGTCATCATTTCATCAAGTCTCACAACAATGGAGGAGGAGAAGCTTGTGAGGGTGCTGCGAGAGCACAAAATGGCCATAGGGTGGACTTTGGCCGACATTAAAGGAATAAGCCCTACCACATGCATGCACCGTATACTTCTTGAGGAGGGGGCTAAACCAACTCGAGAGGCTCAACGCCGTCTCAACCCTCCAATGATGGAAGTGGTGAAGAAGGAAATAATCAAGCTTTTGGATTGCGGAGTGATCTACCCTATCTCCGATAGCCGTTGGGTCTCTCCAGTTCAAGTCGTTCCCAAGAAGTCCGGAGTAACTGTTATCAAGAATGATGAGAATGAGCTCGTGCCTACACGCATTCAGACTGGATGGCGAGTATGTATCGATTACCGGAAGCTAAATGCCATGACTAGGAAAGATCACTTTCCTTTGCCATTCATCGACCAGATGCTCGAAAGGTTAGCCGGTCATGCTTTTTACTGTTTTCTTGATGGATACTCTGGATATAACCAAATTGTGATAGCCCCGGATGATCAAGAGAAGACCACATTCACATGTCCCTTTGGAACATTTGCCTATCGTCGCATGCCATTTGGCTTATGCAACGCACCGGCCACTTTCCAAAGGTGTATGGTAAGTATATTTTCCGATTTTGTTGAAAAGATCATTGAGGTTTTCATGGATGATTTCAGTGTATTTGGGAGTTCATTTGATAATTGCTTGGATAATCTGACCTTAATTTTGAAACGATGTGTTGAAACTAACCTTGTCTTGAATTGGGAGAAATGTCACTTTATGGTGAAACAAGGTATAGTTTTAGGACATATTGTTTCAGAAAAAGGAATTGAAGTAGATAAATCGAAAATAGACCTTGTACGTCACTTACCCTCTCCTACTTCGGTTAGAGAGGTACGTTCGTTTCTTGGCCATGCAGGGTTCTATAGGCGTTTTATCAAGGACTTCTCCAAGATGTCCAACCCTCTTTGCCGATTGCTTCAAAAAGATGTGCCATTCAAGTTTGATGAAGAGTGTAATTCGGCATTTAACCAACTCAAGGAGAAGCTAGTCTCGGCCCCCATTATTGTACCTCCAGATTGGAGCCTTCCGTTCGAGCTCATGTGCGATGCATCCGACTATGCATTAGGAGCTGTTCTAGGACAAAGAAGAGACAAGCGGCCGCATGTCATATACTATGCCTCTCGGACTCTCAATGATGCCCAATTGAACTACTCCACGACGGAAAAAGAACTTCTAGCTGTGGTTTTTGCTTTAGATAAATTTCGTTCATATTTAATTGGTACTAAAGTAATCGTTTATTCTGATCATGCAGCTTTGAGGTACTTGCTCACGAAAAAGGAAGCAAAGCCGAGGCTTATCCGTTGGATTCTTCTTCTTCAAGAATTTGATATTGAAATCCGGGATAAGAAAGGAAGCGAGAATGTAGTGGCTGACCATTTAAGCCGAATGATCCACGAGGAGCATGAACATGCCGTACCTATCCCTGAAACTTTTCCCGATGAGCAGCTGCTATCCATTGAGGTAAGTGAACCATGGTATGCAGATTTAGTGAATTACTTGGTGACTAAACAAATTCCAAATGAACTAAACAAGCACCAACGTGATAAGCTTAAAAATGATGCACGTTTCTATGTTTGGGATGACCCTTATTTGTGGAAGTATTGCTCAGATCAAATTGTACGTAGATGTGTGCATGATTCTGAATTTCACTCAATTCTAAGCTTTTGTCACACATATGCATGTGGTGGTCATTTTGGCACACAACGCACTGCCCTCAAGGTTCTAGAGTGTGGTTTTTATTGGCCGACTATATTTAGGGATGCTAGAACCTTTTGTATGTCTTGTGATCGTTGCCAACGAATGGGTAACATAGGTACCAAGGACCAAATGCCGCAAACCCCTGTCTTTAATGTTGAAATTTTTGATGTTTGGGGCATTGATTTCATGGGCCCTTTTCCTCCATCTTATGGTTTCACTTATATCTTGCTAGCCGTTGATTATGTTTCTAAATGGGTGGAAGCAAAAGCCACCCGTACTAACGATTCTAAGGTGGTTGCAGATTTTGTGAAAACTAACATTTTTGCTAGGTTTGGAATGCCGAGAGTAATCATAAGTGATGGAGGGTCTCACTTTTGCAATCGGACCATTGAGGCGTTGCTAAGAAAGTACCATGTCAACCATAAGGTCTCCACACCTTACCATCCTCAAACAAATGGCCAAGCCGAGGTGTCTAACCGAGAAATCAAACAAATTTTGGAGAAGACCGTTGGACCAACAAGGAGGGATTGGAGCTTACGTTTAGATGATGCACTGTGGGCATATCGTACGGCATACAAAACACCCATTGGGATGTCACCTTTTCGGCTCGTCTATGGTAAGCCATGTCATTTGCCCGTAGAGTTAGAGCACAAGGCACATTGGGCCGTGAAGATTTTCAACATGGACATAGATGCAGCGGGAGTTCATAGGAAGCTCCAATTGAATGAACTTGAGGAGATTCGGAATGAAGCCTATGAGAATGCCCGGATGTACAAAGCCAAGACCAAAGCATTCCATGATAAAATGATTCGAACCAAGACCTTCACAGTTGGGCAGAAAGTGTTACTTTTCAACTCTCGCCTACGTTTGTTTCCTGGTAAGTTGCGTTCTAAATGGATTGGCCCGTTTGTTGTTACTAATGTTTTCCCTCATGGTGCAGTGCAAATCAAAAGTTTAAGGACGCAGCAAGAATTCAAAGTGAATGGGCATCGATTGAAGCCCTATTACGAGATGTTTGAGGAGCATGTCGTGGAGGAGGTACCCCTCCATGCCGTGGAACCTAGTCAAGCTTAAACGGAGGTACCGTCCGGCTGCAAGACGTAAAAGAAAGCGCTTCGTGGGAGGCAACCCATGCATCCGAATAGAGAAGAACTTGGAAACCCCTTTAAGAGACTTATTTTTATTCCTTTCTTTTTCTTTACTGCCTTTACTTTGCTTTCTTTCTCGTATTTGTTTATTTGCTTGCTCTGTTGTGACTTTCTGCTTAAAACATTGAGGACAAAGTTTGATTTAAGTGTGGGGGGGTAAACAATTTGTATTTGCATGAATTTCGTGGGATTTATTCACCTATCACTTAGAATGTTGTTTCTTGCTGTTTTAAGCGTTTTTAGAGTGTTTTATAGTGTCTTGGTATAAAACTTCGAAAATTTGATAAAAATTAAAAAAAAAAAAAAAAAAAAAAAAAACTCTTCTCTTTGTTGCTATTTCGTTTCTGCCTTGTTAGGTTGTTTAGTTGTTATTGTTTGTTTGTTTATTAATTGTGTGAGTCTATGATTGTAACATTGAGAAAATGTTTGATTTATTGATAGGCACTGCTAAACAAAGAAAGATGGTGCTTCACAAAGGTTGTTTGCTTGAGGCCCCACTACGTGGCTTTACTCTTGAAGCGGAAGGCGTAGGAAAAGAAGGCATCGGAGCGGAAGGCGTAGGAACATAATGCATCGGAGCGGAAGGCGTAGGAGCAGGAGGCATCGAAGATAGAGCATTCCAGGCCTCAATACTTGGCCAAGCGCTGGATGAGCCAGGAAAAAGGTGCCTCTGGAGGAAAGACGAAAACCTTTGACGGTCACTGTGAATCCGACCTTCAGACTCTTGCAGCTCATCAAGCTTCCTCTTCATGCCCGACGAATAGTTATTTGCAAGCACATGCAAACTTCTATTCTCATACTTCAGCTGCTGGATCTCCTGCTTGAGACTTTCCACCTCTGCCATCAATGATTCCACCTGACGGGAGCGGGCAAGCAGGCGTTGGCCCATGTTGGACACAGAACTCGCACACTGAACACTAAGTGCGAGGGACTCTTGAACGGCCAACTCATCGGACCGTCCTGACAGCAGCCTACTATCTTTTGGTGTGAGGAGGTTCCTAGCTACTATTGTAGCTGTTGTGGCGTCCTGCATCACAGAGTCTTCACCTGAAAGAGGACCGTTAGAAGAAAAGAAAGAAGGACGCCATACGTTACCTTGACGCGGCGCGCCCGTATCACTGCTAAGGCTCAATTACAAGCTAAGGTTCGATGAGTTTGCCATTTTTCAAAAGTGTTCAAAGAGAAGGGATGGAGTTAAATTTCAAAGGGCCGGAGTCGATTTTCTTCAGAGTGTGTTTGTTGTGGTGATCGATAGCTCAATAAAAAAAGCCAAGGCGACGCGTCCACCAATTCAAAAAGCCGGAATTTCCGGCGTAAGTTCGGCGACGCTTTCTCGGCTTTTCAGAAGGCACGTTCAACTTTGTCAAAAGATTTCTTCTTTTCAGACAACACGTGGAGGCCATCACCACAACTACACATCTTTAGCCGACAAGCGCAAAGTTCGGCGACGCTTTCTCTGCTTTTCAGAAGACGCGTGCAGCTTTGTCAAAAGGAGCCGCATCTGCACTACCACGTGTCGTTCAGAAAGCGAAGGGGCGCCTGCTCAGAAATCGAAGAGGTGTGTTCAGAAATCGAAGAGGCGTGTTCAGAGATCGAAGAGGCGCCACTATTTCAAAAAGCCAGATTTGCGGGATCAAAACGTTTGTCGACAAAGGTAAAAAGTACCACCACTTGATATTATCTCTATATATGTCGACCTTCGTCTTTTATGGCAGGGCAAACCTGAAGAAAAATGCCCAACTCTCCCTCACCTCTGAGGGCGTACTCCCAGCAAAGCCTTTCGAAAGACTCAATTCTTTCTTCTTCCCCAAAGATGATACCAGATGCCTGGAGTACATATGACCCAGGAGGAAACAGCACAACAAATACATGTGCTGATTCATTCACCGCTTCTTCAAAAGCAAAGGTATCTCATATCATCAAGGTCAAAAGCAAAAGTATCTCATATCATGCTCTTTCCCTGTCTTTTTCTTTGTCCTTGTTCTTACTCGCATGGCAAAGTAAAACAAGCAATCAGCCGGCACTTGGAGTCAGTCTTCCGATCTGGAGCCAACTGCCTGGAATCTATTCCTGATTGCTTACCTAGCGTTGCTCTCGAGTAGTCATCTTCAACGGTTGATACACTTCCGGAGAAGGGACCACTTCTGCAAAGGGGAGCGAGTAAGGCAAGTGAAAATGATACATTGAAGCATGTGGAGACAAACATAGGCTGAGTTATCCTCCAACCCTTTTCAATACGAATTGGAAAGATTGAACAAAGAAACAGACCAAAGGGGTAAGCTCAGACCTTCGGGGGAGACCAAATGAACCATCATGCTGCCCAGTTCAAGAAGTAGCACAAAGGAAAATCAACGATGGGCGGAAACCAGTTCGAGAGTAAGCCTGTGGAATCATCAAGATCAAGCCTCAATGCAATCAACAAAGAGAAGATGGAATTTACACTCTATAACCAGATTTACGTCTCTAAACTCTTCTCTTTGTTAATTACATTATGCCATGTTTAGTATGTTTAAGTGCTTTTTGTGTATTTACTTATGCTTTGTGTGAATCTATGCTTAAAACATTGAGGACAATGTTTGATTTAAGTGTGGGGGGGTAACTAAGTATATTTGATGCAAATTCGTTGGATTTTATCACCTATCACTTCACATGTTGTTTCTCACTGTTTTAAAACTGTTTTAGTGTGTTTTGCCTTAAAAATTCGAAAATCCCATAAAAATTTGAAAAATTGTTTTGAAAAACCCAAAAAGAGTTGTTTTAAAGTTGTTTTTGTGTGTGTGTTTGTGTCTTAGGATACCTTCCAACACAATGATAAGGATTTGGTTTGTAATTGCATGACTGTTAAAAAGAGTTATTAACATAGAGAAAAGTTTGATTTACTCTTGGTATATGCTTGGTTATGGTTATAATGTATAACTTCACATGCAATCATAAAAGAAAATTTAGTTTTTGTAACATGCCTGAAGGAAGGAACTCAAACAAATGCTACAACCCTGAGAGACTTGAGCCTATAACGTTCTTTGGAGAGTATAATCTGTGATTTCTTGTTTTCTAAAATCGTTGCATGATCTCATTATTCTTTGCTTGGTTACTACTTAGAAGGCGTTTCATCATATAGTTCCAAATGCTAGAACTCATGCCCATTTCATTCAAAGCATGTTATTGATTTGCATAACATATATCAAGATGAAGTTGTGTAGTTGCCACCATAGCCAAATAGCCTCGCTTCCCATATTTCGTATATGTTGTAAGTTTTACCCCCGTTGAGCCATGTTAACCCATGTTCTTTGTTTACCCACTTTATCTTCACCTAACCTAGAATATGACCGTCCTTACCCTTGTTCTTAAAAGATAGTGAGCATGACTTAATTGAATTCCTTTTGAGTTACATTATGAAAGAAAATAAGTGTGGGGGAGAGAATGTTTAAGTGTTTTGTTTTGAGATTCAAAAGAAAAAAAAAAAAAAAAAAAAAAAAAAAGAGAAAAGAATAAGTGATTGAAGAAAGGTTCCAAAACACCAATTCTGGGCGTAAATTGTCTAAATTCTCCCTTTTTGTTCAAAAGTTGAGTTTTCATTCAAAAGTGAATTCTAAGTTGATTAAAATGCTTTGCTCACTATTTCTTTAAGAACCTTTGTTTTCCATATCCCTTCTTTATCCACATACCCCAAGCCCCGTTACAACCCTTGACTTCTATCTTGAGTGTTGTGTATTTCAATTTGTGGAGTTTGAACTTGGTATGAGCTTATGGTGTCACTGGTTCTCGCGTCTAAGTAGTAGCATTCCATTCATGAGATCATATCTAAACTTGATTATTAACTCCAGAATTTGCGTTCTTTGTGATACATATATGTGAGTGTCGTTTTCATGTTTACATCAATCTTCTCACATATGACTAGATTAGGGTGTGTAGTTAGAAAATCTGAGTAAAAATTGAGTGCATATCTTGAACGGAATTGAGCAAATTCTCTAAGGCATGTTACTACATTCAAAACATGGTTTTAAATGCTTAATTGTGAACTAGTATATGGTGACTATGATTAAGAATGTACTTAAATGTGAAGATGACTAAAATCTGTGAGAATGATGATTTTTAACTTGTCATGTGCATTGGAAATCCCTAAGACGGTTGTTGGAAGGTTTAGGTTGTGTTTTACGTGTTTAGTGTCGTTTTGTTTATTTGTTTTTATTCTGTTTTGCTCGAGGACTAGCAAAAGCTAAGTGTGGGGGTATTTGATAGGAGCATATTCATGCGACTTAAATGGCTTGTTCTCGTGCATTTACGTTATGTTTCTCTTGTTATTTTAGTCCTTTATGCTTCTTTTGTGTGTTTTCAGGTTCTAAGGGCCTAGGGAGCAAGAAAGTGCATTTTGAGGCCATTTGGAGCATTTTTGGGCATGGATTGGATAGCTTATCCATGGAGCCAAGAGAATGGACGAATTTGAAGGCCTTGTATGCATTTGAAGACACAAAACAATGGCTCTAGCCCAATCAAACACATTATGCCATACAAACCAACCTATTTTAGGCCCATTCTATGTACTTAAACCCTAGCCCTTTAAACTAATTCATTGATCACTTATCAAACCATTCACTTATCACTCACCACATATCATTCACTTATCACTTAACATATCATTCATTTATTTCACTTCCATACTCCTCTTAATTCCACATGCATTCTCACACATGCACATCATTCACTCACATTTCCACCATTCATTCTTTATTCCTTTCCAAACATCTCACATGCATTTCCACCTTCCTACTTCATCATTTCACCACATTCTCCCTCTTTAACTCACATGCATTCTCACACATGCACATCATTCACTCACATTTCCACCATTCATTCTTTATTCCTTTCCAAACATCTCACATGCATTTCTTCATTATTTCCTAACCCTACATGCATTATTTATTGCATCTTCACATGCATTCACACACACTTTACACATTCAAACCGTGAGCTCCCATTCCTATATGCCATTTTCATATTTCCACCCACTAACCTAGTCATCAACACATGCACTTCCACCTTTCATCCACAATGATTCATGATTCATTCACTTTGCATCCTTTAAATCACATACTTTTCCATCATTAATTAGCCACTTGCATCTTAAACAAACAACCATATGTTCCCTCCACTACTCCTATAAATACCCTTGCACCCATTCAATTCATATCTCATATTTCCATTCACAACACTTCACACAACACAAATACACATCCATTGCCGCAATTCCCCTTCCATTTTCTGTGCAGTTTTTCTCCTTCATTGCAGCCACTATCCAACCACTTCCCATGCCTCCAAAACACTTCACATAATCCCCAAAGCTCACCTTAGACCTTGTGCTACAACAACGAGGAAGAAAAGAGTGCTTAAACGTTCATACAATTCAAGTTTGAGTTGTTGGAATGTTTAAGTGTTTCTTTGATTTCAAAGTTTAAATTTAATTCTCTTTGTTTTGTACGTATGAGAAGGGAAGAGAAGAGTGCCTAAACGTTCATACAATTCACGTTTGAGTTGTTGGAATGTTTAGGTGTTTCTTTGATTTCAAAGTTATGAGGAACTAAACCCCCCTTTAGCTAGGGGGTGATTCGAAACTATGTTTATATTTGCATTTTGAATTGATTACGTTTGGTTGGAATTTCATAAGTTGTGGATTCAATTCGTTTAACTGTTTGATTGATAACTTATTTATGTATGTTCATTGAGATTGCAAGCTTAATTTTCATGCATAAATATGACGCTAGAATATAAGTGAATTTCACCTAATCGTTATGAACTTATATTCACAAGTAGTAGAGGTTGCTTATAAACAATCTCGTTAAACGAATTCTTGGCATAAGTTTCATGCGTATTCCATAGTAACGAATGCCTCGTCGATGTTTATGATTTCCGTTGAACTTAATGATCTTGGTTAAATGTCTCTATCATGCGTATTCCATAGTTAGGGACTTTGATTAAGAATAATTTGGTTGTAATGCGTATTCCATTCAATCCAACGAATTTAGGGAAATCTGAAAGTTAATCTAAGCGGATCTAATTAACTTGGAGCATTGAGTTTCACAACTTATCGAAAGACCAACTGAGAATCAATTTTGTTTGCAAGTGTAACATGTGTGGAGAAGAACCCCTTGGCTATTCCATCATCCATATTTTCATCACATTCATATTTACATTTTGCCTTTAATTATATTCTGTCTTTTTAATTTAATATCGTCCAAACACAATTCCCCCCCTCTATTTTGTTAAGTTTTAATCATTCGTATTTGTTTTATTTTTGTAACTTTAAGCTTTTGGAGTCATAAACATTTGCAAATTCGTCTAAATCAAGTTCTAGCTTCTATTTGAGTCAATTTGATTGTTTTAGACAATTTGAGTTTTTCAAAGCCATTCTGAGTCATAGTAGTCTTGTTAAGAGTATTTTAATTTAGTTTTTATGTTTTTAAGTCAATTTAGAAGGTTTTAGCAAGCCCTCTTAATCCCCGGTCTAGAACGATCCCTCACTTATCCATTCTACTACAATTGTCAAACGAGGGTTTAATTTGAGTGTCAAGTAAATCTCGCATCACACATCACAATTAGGCTCATGATTAGAGACATTTGATCAAATCCACACATCATATGGCTGATCATATCTAAGTGAAACAAACCCAAGAAATAAGTAGAGGGATGAGTATAATCTGACTTAACAAGCATGGACTTGGCTTAGCAATGGTGAAATCGAATCTCTAGCTTCATCTCCATTTGTGCTATCTCTTTTCACCACAACAAACACACTCTGAAGATTTCCCACTCTTGAAAATCGACTCCGGCCCTTTGAGAATTAACTCCATCCACCCCATCTCTTTGAACACTTTTGAAAAATGGCAAACCCATCGAACCTTAGCTTAGAATTGAGCCTTAGCAGTGATACGGGCGCGCCGCGTCAAGGTAACGTATGGCGCCCTTCTTTCTTATCTTCTAACGGTCCTCTTACAGGTGAAGACTCTGTGATGCAGGACGCCACAACAGCTACAATAGTAGCTAGGAACCTCCTCACTCCAAAAGATAGTAGGCTGCTGTCAGGACGGTCCGATGAGTTGGCCGTTCAAGAGTCCCTCGCACTTAGTGTTCAGTGTGCGAGTTCTGTGTCCAACATGGGCCAACGCCTGCTTGCCCGCTCCCGTCAGGTGGAATCATTGATGGCAGAAGTGGAAAGTCTTAAGCAAGAGATCCAGCAGCTTAAGTACGAGAATAGAAGTTTGCACGTGCTTGCAAACAACTATTCGACGGGCATGAAGAGGAAGCTTGATGAGCTGCAAGAGTCTGAAGGTCGGATTTGATAAGTCTCTTTTTGCATGCATTTATATATTCCTTATTTGGCGTCTTTGTGATGTTTTTGGATTGAACTAGTTGCATTTTACATTATTTGGTGTTAGTGTGCAGCCAAGTGTGTAATTTGGATCAAAGGGAAAGCAAATGAAGTAAAAACATTCCAGAAAAGATGTGAAGTGTTAAGAGTGCAATTCGGCCATATTGGGTGATTTTAAACAAGGCAAAAACATTGAAGTCAATTATGTGGTTCCAACACCAAAACATGCATTCACATGCATGTTCACAACCTTGGCCGTGCATTCCACTACTTGTCCATTCCCCTTGTGCGCCAAAACCATCCACTTCCATTACTTAATCTACTCAGCCACATTTTCACCATGATCACAACCTGGCCGTGCAAATCCCATGTGGTTCGAAGTCAGATTATGCACTTCTAAAACATCAAAACATGCATTCACATGCATGTCCACAACCTGACCCGTGCATTCCATTTCCCTTATTCACTTCTCTTTGCAGAAATCCACATGCATCTTGATTAAATAAACCACACCTTTGCAGTTCATGTCCATTCCTTGCATCCATCATTGCAAGGACACATGCATTGTGATTAAACAAACCACATACTTGCAGACTTTGTCCAGCTCCCTTATGCACTTCCACCACCGAAACACATCACCTTTGCATTTCCATCTCTTTAATGTCCATCCCGTGCACTTTTCTGCCCATTCCCAGAGTATTATAACCAATTTCAGGTTATCCACTTCATGCTTGCAGACATCCCACATGTGTTTTGGATTAAATAAACCACATACTTGCAGATCATGTCCATGCTTTGCAGGTATCATGCCAGAAATCCACTAAAACAACCATTTCATGCGATTCCAACTCCCTACTGCCTATACCGTGCACATTAATCCCCTTTGCAGCATCACTTTCACATGGACCATGTCAGTTTTTCACATGGATTCTGATGGTTTTCCATCATTAGCTACATTCAGAAACTGACCAAGTAACACTCACTCATCTCTCTCTCGGATTCAATTTCCATTACACACACTCTATTGGCTCCATTTTTTCTGTCCATCATTTCACTCTCATTCTCCCTCTCCATCCCATTACATTCGATACTCTCTCCATCTCACAGAAACTATCCATTCTATTCCACACACCCATAACCTCTCCCATATTACACACACTCTATCTGTCCATTTTCTGTCCCAAGGGCAGAAACCATTCAACCAAGCCATTCTACCTTCATCCGCACCACATTTGGAGAAGCAACACCAAGGAACTCTTCAAGGACTTCAACATCAGTTTTGCTTCAAGGGTTTCTCCTTCTTAATCTTATGTTCACTCATGTTATTTATTTTTATGTTAAATCTTTGTAAACATGAAGTGTAACTAATCCTCCTCTAGGGATTCGATGTAACCTTGCAAAGTTTGCCATGTAATTAAGTTAGAATGCTCAGTTTGTCCATCTATTTCTTGTTTCATTCTCTGATTTAATGGTGATTTAGTGTGTTGATTTTAATGTTTGATCATCATTTGAATTAATCACTAAGTTGTGTAGCCAAGATTAAGACACACATCATGCATAATCTTGGTAGATATGTGAATGAATGAAGGGAGTGTTTAGCACACATCCTGCCGAGTTATTCCCTTTGGTTTTATGAAAGTTTCTTGTACATTACATAATCTTGATTATGAACCAAAGTTGCACATCACAATTAGGTTCATGATTAGAGACATTTGATCAAATCCACACATCATATGGTTGATCATATCCAAGTGAAACAAACTCAAGAAATAGGTAGATGAATGAGTATAAACTAACTTGACAAACATGGACTTAGTTGAGCAATGGTGAAACCGAATCCCTAGCTTCATTTCCATTGATACTATCCCATTACATTAGTTGTTGATTCATTTATTTGTGTTTATTTCATTTTCTCATGCTTTCAAGTTACAACAACAAATCTGTCTATTTAGACTAGTTTGATTCATTTCCAAATCTGCCTAGTTTGTTTAGTTTGATTCATTTCTTAGAGTTCTTGCAAAACAAGTAGTTACATAGGTCCAATTAGTCCCTGCGGATTCGACACCCTTGCTTGTGCCATTATACTAAATATATTCTAGCATTAGGAAGGAAATATACATCAACAGGATTCAAAGTGACCGTCAAAGGTTTTCGTCTTTCCTCCAGAGGCACCTTTTTCCTGGATCATCCAGCGTTTGGCCAAGTATTGAGGCCTGGAATGCTCTAGCTCCGATGCCTCTCGCTCCAATGCCTTCCGCTCCAATGCCTTCTGCTCCGATGCCTTCCGCTCCGATGCCTTCCGCTTCAATGCCTTCCGCTTCGACGCCTCGTAGTGGGGCTTCACGTAAACAACCTTTGTGAAGCACCATCTTTCTCCATGTTTAGTATATTTTTTTTAATATATGAAAATTTTTTTTTTTTTTTTTTTTCAGTGCATTGGGTTGCCTCCCAAGTAGTGCTTTCTTTTACGTCTTGCAGCCGGACGAAGAACCCAATCACTCCAGGATATGTTCACGAATCGGATGAGAACTCCGAGTCATAAACTAGTACCTAAAACAAGAAACAAAACAAGATTCAGAATCTGGAATAAAAACAAACAAAAATAAAACAAGAAACAAAACAAGATTCAGAATCTGGAATAAAAACAAACAAAAATAAAACAATCCAAGGGATTAGCAAATTTTCTAATCCCCGGCAACGGCGCCAAAATTTGATGCGTGAATTATACGCACACAAATTAAACCCTCTTTTCGTCAAATTGTAGTATATGTATAAGTAGGGATCGTTCTGGACCGGGGATTAGGAGGGATTGTTAATCACTTGGATTTGACTCAAAAACGTAAAAACGTAATATAAAACACTAAACTAGACTCAAAGAATGTAAAACTAAACTTTAAAACACTAAAACAAACCAAAAGACTCAAAACAACACAAACACACTCAAATCTGCCTAAAAACCACTTTCTGGGCAGATTTGAGTACAAACACAAATTTGGACGAAATTGGGAAATAAATTTAATCAAAACTCTTAAAAACACAAACTAAGATACTTTCTAACTAATTTGACATTAAAGTAAAGGGGGATTGAGTTTTATACGAAATTAAACTAAAATGTACAGATTGTAAATTAAAGCAAAATGTAAATGTGAATGTGATAGAATGAATGGAATGAAGGCTAGCTAAAGGGTTCATCTCCATACATGTTATACTTGCACAATAAAACGATTTCCAATTGCATTTCAATAAACCATTAATTCTCAACACCCCAAGTTAACCGTGATGCACTAATTAACCTTCAAATCTTCCTAACGTTATTGAATTGGATGATTGCATACGACAACCCAAAACATTCCCCACAAGTCCCCTACATGATTGCATAATAGAGATACAAGCAAGAATCATTACGCTCTATGAAAATTATAAGTGTTGACGAGGCATTCGTTACTATGATTGCATGAAACTTATGCCAAGAATTCGTTTAACGCGATTGTTTATAAGCAACCTCCACTACTTGTGAATATAAGTTCATAACGATTAGGTGAAACTCACTTATATTCTAGCGTCATATTCATGCATGAAAATTAAGCGCGCATTCTCAATAAACATACATAAATAAGTTATCAATCAAACGGTTAAACAAATTGAATCCACAACTTATGAAACGCAATTAGAAGTAATCAAATCAAAATGCAAGCATAAACATATATTTCGAATCCCCCCCTAGCCAAGGGGGGTTTAGTTCCTCATAACTTTGAAATCAAAGAAACACCTAAACATTCCAACAACTCAAACTTGAATTGTATGAACGTTTAGGCACTCTTCTCTTCCATTCCTCATACGTACAAAACAAAGAGAATTGAATTTAAACATTGAAATCAAAGAAACACCTAAACATTCCAACAACTCAAACTTGAATTGTATGAACGTTTAGGCACTCTTCTCTTCCTCGTTGTTGTATCACAAGGTCTAAGGTGAGTTTTGGGATAGTGTGAAGTGTTTTGGAGGGATGGGGAATGGTTGGAGTGGTGTTTGGATTAGTAGGGATACTCACGGCACAAGGGGATGATTTCTGGTGGTGTTTTGGATGATTTTCTGAATATGGACGAATTGAATGAGAATGAATGGAATGGATGCTTATTTATAGGTGAAATGGGGGGAACATGACAGCTAGGAGGGAATGTGGCTGCATGTTTGAATGATTAAAGGATGCATGTGGGTTGGAAATGCATGTGCAATGAATATGTGGCTGCATGTGCAAGGGGACAATATGGAAATGAAAAGAGAAATGCATGTGGCTGCAATAGCATGTGGAATGGATGGGAGTGCATGTGGCTTAAAGGGGGAATGCATGTGGCTGAAATGAATTAAAGAGTGGGAAGTGCATGTGCATGGCAAAGGATGTATTTTCTGGATGAATGAATGTGCATGTGAATTAAAGCTAAAGTGGAATGACAATGGCATGTGGAATGGCTGAATTGAATGATTAAAGTGCATGTGCAATGTTTTAAAGGATGGAATGATGGAGGAACAAGTGCATGTGAATGCATGGTGATAACATGTGCACGGTTTTGGTTGGAATGCAAGGGAATGTGCTGAAATGATGGTTTCTTTGGTGATGAATGTGGCTGCAAGGTGTGAATGATTATGGGTATGATAAGTGATAAGTGTATGGTTATAAGTGATATGATATGTGGTTATTATAAGTGATAAGTGGTGATGATAAGTGTATGATATGATAAGTGAATGATATGATAAGTGTATGATATGTGGTGAATGATATGTTAAGTGAATGGTTTAAGTGTTTAAAATAGGGAACAAAGCCCTTCCTTGCATGGCAAGGAAGGGAGACACAAGGAAACATACGATAATGTCCTAAGGTTGCAAGGAATGTTGTTTTTGTGTTCTAAAATGCGTAGGAGTCTTCAATGATGCTCAAACATGAGGTCTTTTAGGATTTAACTTTCCTACTTCAAGTCTTCAATTTCGTCCATCCTCTTGGCTCCAAGCATATGATATCCATTCCAATCTCTAATTTGCTCCAAAAGGCACCAAAAGGCATCCTTTTGCATACCTTGCCCTTAGAACCTACAAACACACGAAAATAGCTTAAAGTACTAAAATAACTAAAGAAACATAACGTAAATGCACGAGAACAAGCCATTTAAGTCGCATGAATATGCTCCTATCAGGTACCCTAAGACACAAACACACAAAAACGACTCAAAACACTCTTTTTAGGCTTTTCAAAACATTTTTTTCAAATTTTTATGTGATTTTCGGAGTTATAAAACAAAACACACTAAAACACTCTAAAACAATTTAAAAACACCTTAAAACAGCAAGGAACAACATTTGAAGTTATGGGTGATAAAATCCCACGAATTTGCATTAACAACATTAGTTACCCCCCCACACTTAAATCAAACATTGTCCTCAATGTTTTAAGCATAGATTCACACAAATCATAAGTAAACACACAAAAAGCACTTAAACATACTAAACATGGCAGAATGTAATTAACAAAGAGAAGAGTTTAGGGACGCAAATCTGGTTATGGAGTGTAAATTCCCTCTTCTCGTTGGTAATTGCATTGAGGCTTTGATCATAGTGACTCCACAGGCTTACTCTTGAACAGGTTTCCGCCCATCATTGATTTTCCTTTGTGCTACTCTTGAACTGGGCAGCAGGATTCTTTTGGTCTCCCCCGAAGGTCTGAGCTTCCTCCTTTTATCTGTTTCTTTGTTCAATCTTTCCAATTCGTATTGAAAAGGGTTGGAGGATAACTCAGCCTAAGTTTGTCTCCACATGCTTCAATGTATCATTTTCACTTGCCTTACTCGCTCCCCTTTGCAGAAGTGGTCCCTTCTCTGGAAGTGTATCAACCGTTGAAGGTGACTACTCGAGAGCAACGCTAGGTAAGCAATCAGGAATAGATTCCAGGCAGTTGGCTCCAGATCGGAAGACTGACTCCAAGTGCCGGCTGATTGCTTCTTTTACTTTGCCATGCGAGTAAGAACAAGGACAAAGAAAAAGACAGGGAAAGAGCATGATATGAGATACTTTTGCTTTTGACCTTGATGATATGAGATACCTTTGCTTTTGAAGAAGCGGTGAATGAATCAGCACACTTCAATCTGCCGTTTCCTCCTGGGTCATCTGTACTCCAGGCATCCGGTATCATCTTTGGGGAAGAAGAAAAAATTAAGTATTTCAAAAGGCTTTGCTGGGAGTGCGCCCTCAGAGGTGAGGGAGAGTTGGGCATTTTCTTCAGGTTTGCCTTGCCATAAAAGACGAAAGTCGACATATATAGAGATAATATCAGGTGGTGGTACTGTTCTTTTACCCTTGTCGACAAATGTCTCTTCGATATCAGAACGACGCCTCTTCGATTTCTGAGCAGGCGCCCCTTCGATTTCTGAACGACGCCCCTTTGCTTTCTGAACGACACGTAGTAGTGCGGATGCGGCTCCTTTTGACAAAGCTGCACGCGTTTTCTGAAAAGCAGAGAAAGCGTCGCCGAACTTTGCACTTGTCGGCTAAAGATGTGTAGTTGCGATGATGGCCTCCACGTGTTGTCTGAAAAGAAGAAATCTTTTGACAAAGTTGAACGCGTCTTCTGAAAAGCCGAGAACGCGTCGCCTACATTACGCTGGAAATTCCGGCTTTTTGAATTGGTGGACGCGTTGCCTTGGCTTCTTATAGAGCTATCGATCACCACAACAAACACACTCTGAAGAATTCCCATTCTTGAAAATCGACTCCGACCCTCTGAAAATTTACTCCATCAACCCTTATCTTTGAACACCTTTGAAAAATGACTAACTCATCGAACCTTAGCTTAGATTTGAGTCTCAGCAGCGATCCAGTTGCGCCCCGTCAAGGTAATGTATGGCGCCCTTCTTTTTTATCTTCTAACGGTCTTCTTACAGGTGAAGACTCCGTGATGCAGGACGCCACAACAGCTACAATAGTAGCTAGGAACCTCCTCACTCCAAAAGATAGTAGGCTGCTGTCAGGACGGTCCGATGAGTTGGCCGTTCAAGAGTCCCTCGCACTTAGTGTTCAGTGTGCGAGTTCTGTGTCCAACATAGGCCAACGCCTACTTGCCCGCTCCCGTCAGGTGGAATCATTGATGGCAGAGGTGGAAAGTCTTAAGCAAGAGATCCATCAGCTTAAGTACGAGAATAGAAGTTTGCATGTGCTTGCAAATAACTATTCGTCGGGCATGAAGAGGAAGCTTGATGAACTGCAAGAGTCTGAAGGTCGGATTCAAAGTGACCGTCAAAGGTTTTCGTCTTTCCTCCAGAGGCACCTTTTTCCTGGGTCATCCAGCGCTTGGCCAAGTATTGAGGCCTGGAATGCTCTAGCTCCGATGCCTTCCGCTTCGATGTCTTCCGCTCCGATGCCTTCCGCTTCGATGCCTTCCGCTCCGATGCCTTCTGCTTCAAAGCCTTCTGCTTCTATGCCTTCCGCTACTATGCCTTCCGCTCCGACGCCTCGTAGTGGGGCTTCACGTAAACAACCTTTGTGAAGCTCCATCCTTCTCCATGTTTAGTATTTTATTTAATATATGAATTTTTTTTTTTTTTTTTTTTCATTGCATTGGGTTGCCTCCCAAGTAGCGCTTTCTTTTACGTCTTGCAGCCGGACGAAGAATCCAATCACTCCAGGATATGTTCACGAATCGGATGAGAACTCCGAGTCATGAACTAGTACCTAAGACAAGAAACAAAACAAAATTAAGAATTTGGAAAAATAAAAACAAACGAAAATAAAACAATCCAAGGGATTAGCAAATTTTCTAATCCCCGGCAACGGCGCCAAAATTTGATGCGAGATTTATACGCACACAAATTAAACCCTCTTTTCGTCAAATTGTAGTATATGTATAAGTAGGGATCGTTCTAGACCGGGGATTAGGAGGGATTGTTAACCACTTGGATTTGACTCAAAAACGTAAAATAACAATATAAAACACTATACTAGACTCAAAGAATGCAAAACTAAACTTTAAAACACTCAAACAAACCAAAAGACTCAAAACAACACAAACACACTCAAATCTGCCTAAAAACCACTTTCTGGGCAGATTTGAGTACAAACACAAATTTGGACGAAATTGGGAAATAAATTTAATCAAAACTCTTAAAAACACAAACTAAGATACTTTCTAACTAATTTGACATTAAAGTAAAGGGGGATTGAGTTTTATACGAAATTAAACTAAAATGTACAGATTGTAAATTAAAGCAAAATGTAAATGTGAATGTGATAGAATGAATGGAATGAAGGCTAGCTAAGGGGTTCATCTCCATACATGTTATACTTGCACAATAAAACGATTTCCAATTGCATTTCAATAAATCATTAATTCTCAACACCCCAAGTTAACCGTGATGCACTAATTAGCCTTCAAATCTTCCTAATGTTATTGAATTGGATGGGTTAGTGCATACAACAATTCAAAACATTCCCCACAAGTCCCCTACATGATTGCATAATAGAGATACAAGCAAGAATCATTAAGCTCTATGAAAATTATAAGTATTGACGAGGCAATTGTAACTATGAATGCATGATACTCTTGCCAAGAATTCATTTAACGCGATTGTTTATAAGCAACCTCCACTACTTGTGAATATAAGTTCGTAACTATTAGGTGAAACTCACTTATATTCTAGCGTCATATTCATGCATGAAAATTAAGCGCGTATTCTTAATAAACATTCATAAATAAGTTATCAATCAAACGGTTAAACAAATTGAATCCACAACTTATGAAATGCAATTAGAAGTAATCAAATCAAAATGCAAGCATAAACATATATTTCGAATTACCCCCTAGCCAAGGGGGTTTTAGTTCCTCATGGTACAAAACAATGAGAATCAAAGAAACACCTAAACATTCCAACAACTCAAACTTGAATTGTATGAACGTTTAGGCCCTCTTCTCTTCCATTCCTCATTCGTACAAAACAAAGAGAATTGAAATTAAACATTGAAATCAAAGAAACACCTAAACATTCCAACAACTCAAACTTGAATTGTATGAACGTTTAGGCACTCTTCTCTTCCTCTTCGTTCTAGCACAAGGTCTAAGGATAGTTTGATGGTGTGAATGGTTTGGGGAGTGGTGGAGGGATGGAAGAGGAGTGGTGGAAATGGAAGGATGGTGTTTGGATTATAAGGGAGAGTCACGGCAAGGGTGGTTTATGGTCTACATTTCTGCAATGGATGAAGTGTATGAATGGAATGGATGGACTTTGTGAAGGGCACGGCCCCAAGGGACTAATTTCTGTTGTGAAATGAATTGTGAATGAATGAGAATGAATGAATGAGTATTTATAGGTGAAATGGGGGGAACATGACAGCTAGGTTGCATGTGCAAATGTTGTAATGGTATGGTGAGTGAATGTGCACGGCAATGAGTGTTGTTGGTGCTGAAAATGCAAGTGTGTGCATGTGAAATCTGCCAAGATGCATGTGAAAGTGTATTTTCTGATGGAATGATTGTGTTTGTTTGAATGTGCATGTGATTAAATTAAAGGATGCAAAGTAAATAAATAATGAATGCATGCATTGAATTATGAAGATGCATGTGCAATGAAGTGGAATGACAATCTGAAATGGGATAGGTACCCACGGCAATGATGATTTCTGGTGGTGTTTGGGTGTATGTTTGAATGGTGCATGTGGGTGAAGGTGTGGCTGCATGTTTGAATGATTAAAGGGACATGTGGGGGTGGAAATGATGAATGAAATGCATGTGAATGACAGCTAGATATGTTGATGAATGCATGCGACTTGTTTGTGGTGAGTGAATGCATGTGCAAAGCTGGAAATGCAATGGGAACTCACGGCATGGATGTGTTTTGGATGCATGTGTGTGTTGAATGGTAAGTGGTGAATGATAAGTGATATGATATGTGATGATGAATGCATGTGCTGATTTAATTGAATAGGAAAGCATGTGGATTTAATGGTTTAAAGGGTGAATGCATGTGGATGCATGTGTTGATGAATGGGATTGTGGAGATGCACGGTTTTGGGAGAGAATGGTGTGAATGCATGGCATGATTGGGATTAGGAAAGGTTTAAATGTCCTAAAACTAAAGGGAACAAGGTTTCAACACTTTGGTCTTCAATTAGGTCTTCAATTTCGTCCAACACTTTGGCTCCAAGCATAAGCTATCCATCCTTAGCCCAAAAGTGCTCCAAAAGTCTCCAAAATGCATCTTTTTGCTCCTTTAGCCCTTTGGACCTACAAACACACGAAAATAGCTTAAAGTACTAAAATAACTAAAGAAACATAACGTAAATGCACGAGAACAAGCCATTTAAGTCTCATGAATATGCTCCTATCAACACCTAAAACACTCCAATCTGCAAGCATGAAACGTTTTAGGCCTCCTTCCTCTCCTAGTTGCTGCGGCACAAGGGTTTTGGTGGGTTTTTGGGGTTATGGATGATGTAGAATGGTGTGTTTAGGGTAGGGATAGATGTAGGGGACGGCAAGGGATGTTTTTGGGCAGAAAGTACGAAGAATGGTGAAGTATGGATGTGTTTGAGGGAGAGGATGAATTTCTAGCGTGAATGGCGAATGAAGGAATGTTTTGTGGCTGCAACAAGGAGGTTTATTAATAGGATTTCAGGAAATAAAACCCTAGGTTATTTAGGTAATCAGAAATTAAGTCAAAGACTCTAGAAATAGGAAAGAATCGTCCCCCTTGCACGACAAGGAAGAGGAATGGTCCAAGGAAGTGCACGGCAAGGTTTTTCAGAAATAGGTAAGTGTTTAATTCCCTAAATCAATTCTAAGAATCAGGAATTAAGTTAAATCCCTTTAGAATAGGTAATTGAAATCAGGAATTAGGAGAAAAAGGCTAAGTCTTGCGGCACAAGGGAGGAAAAGAAAGGGAAAGTGCAAAACTTGCAGATTTTTGGAGAAAAGGAATGTATAGGTTCGGCTAAGGCATTTAAGAAAGGGATTGTGACATAATCTTGCAGATTTTAGGAGAGAAGAGGAAGGTAAGGTGCGGCACATGTCTAGGGCTTCTAGGAATGAATTGTGGCTGAAATGCATGCTTATTTATAGGTAAATAAGAGGGAACATGACAGCTAGGAGGTGGGTGGAAATCTGAAATGGTGATGGGAGATGCATGTGGCTGATTTATGCATGTGATTAAAGGGTGGAATGAATGGAATGCAATCTGAAATGGGAGAGCATGTGGGTGAAATAATGAAGGAATAAGTGCATGTGGCTGAATTGGTGGTGCAAAGTGAATGAATAATGAAATGGGAAAGCATGTGCAAGGTTTTGGTGTGAATGATTGAATGTGCATGTGGCTGATTTATGAAGAGTGAATGCATGTGGCTGCAAGGTGTGAATGATTATGGGCACATGTGGCTGCAATGGATTAGGAATCCTTCAATTTCGTCCATTCCTTTTGCTCCAAACATAAGCTATCCATTCCAAGTCCAATTTTGCTCCAAAATGCTCCAAAATGCATCTTTTTGCTTCCTTAGCCATATGAACCTAAAAACACACGAAAATGGCTTAAACTACTAAAACAACTATGAATTAACAATATAAATGCACGAAAACAAGCTAAGTAAGTCGCCTAAATATCCTCCTATCAAATTCCCCCACACTTAGCTTTTGCTCGTCCTCGAGCAAAACAGAAAATCAAAACAAACAAAACGACACTAAACAAGTAAAACACAACCTAAACCTTCCAACAATCGTCTCAGGGATTTCCAATGCACATGACATGTTAAAAATCATTATTCCCACAGATTTTAGCCATCTTTACACTTAACTACATTCTTACTCATAGTCACCAAATACTAGTTCGCATTTAATCAATTAAAACACATTTCGAATGTAGTAACATGCCTTAGAGAATTTCCTCAATTCCTCACTAGAATGCACTCTATTTTCACACAGATTTTCTAGCTTCACACCCTACACTAGGTATATGTGAGAAGATTGATGTAAATATGAATTCTAACACTCACATATGTTATATCAAAGAAAGCATTTTCTGGAGTTAATAAGCATGTTTAGCTATGATCTCATGAATGGAATGCTACTACTTAGAAGCGAGAACCAGTGACACCATAAGCTCATACCAAGTTCAAACTCCACAAATTGAAACACATAACACTCAAGATAGAAGTCAAAGGGTTGTAACGAGGCTAGGGTATTGGCTAACAAAGAAGGGATATGGAAAACAAAAGTTCTTAAAGAAATAGCGAGCAAAGCATTTGAATCATCTTAGAATTCACTTTTGAATGAAAACTCAACTTTTGAACAAAAAGGGAGAACAAGCTCTTTTTTCTTTCTTTCTTTCTTTTCTTTTCTGTTTTTCATTTTCATATGTTTTTCACAATTTTTTTTTTTTTTTTTTTTTTTTGACTCTCAAAACATACATAAACACTTAAGAACAAAACATTCTCTCCCCCACACTCATTTTCTTTCATAATGTACTCAAAAGGAATTCATTTAAGTCATGCTCACTATCTTTTAAGAACAAGGGTGTGGATTGTCCTAAACTAGGCTAGGTGAGGATAATATGGGTTAACAAAGAATAAAGGCTAAACAAAGCTCAACGGGGGTAAAACTTACAACATATACGAAATATGGGAAGTGAGGCTATTTGGCTATGGTGGCAACTACACAACTTCATCTTGATATATGTTATGCAGTTCAATGTCATGCTTTGAATGAAACGGATATAAGTTCTAGCATTTAGTTCTATCATGATACAATTGCATTCTAAGTAGCAACCAAGCAAGGAATAATGAGATCATGCAACGACTTTAGAAAACAAAGAATCACAGATTATAACTCTCCAAAGAAGGTAATGGCTCGAGTCTCACAGGGTTGTAGCGTTTGTTTGAGTTCCTTCCTTCAAGCATGTTACAAAAACTAATTTTTCTTTTATGATTGCATGTGAAGTCATACATTATAACCATAACCAAGCATATACCAAGAGTAAATCAAACTTTTCTCTATGTTTATAACTCTTTTTAACAGTCATGCAATTACAAACCAAATCCTTATCATTGTGTTGGAAGGTACCCTAAGACACAAACACACAAAAACGACTCAAAACACTCTTTTTAGGCTTTTCAAAACATGTTTTTCAAATTTTTATGTGATTTTCGGAGTTATTAAATCAAAACATACTAAAACACTCTAAAACAACTTAAAAACACCTTAAAACAGCAAGGAACAACATTTGAAGTTATGGGTGATAAAATCCCACGAATTTGTATCAAAAACAGCTTGTTTACCCCCCCCCCCCACACTTAAACCAAACATTGTCCTCAATGTTTCAAACTTAGATTAACACAAAAACAATCAACTAACACAACTAGCAAACATAACACAAATGGCAAAGTAATAGCAATAAGGAGATAGTGTTAGGGATGCAAATCTGGGTTTTGAGTGAAAGTTCCTTCTTCTCGTGTTTCAACACATGGGTTGCCTCCCAAGAAGCGCTTGCTTTAACGTCTTCCAGCAGGACGGTACCTAATCACTCCAGATTGTAGCCCACGGCACCCAAGGGAAGCTCTTCCACAACATGCTCCACAAAGTTCTCATAGTATGGCTTCAATCTATGTCCGTTCACCTTGAACTCGTGGCCACTTTTTAAGCTTTGGACTTGGACTGCACCATAAGGAAAAACATTAGTAACAACAAGAGGTCCAATCCATTTAGAACGTAACTTACCAGGGAATAACCGAAGTCTTGAATCAAAAAGCAACACTTTCTGCCCCTTGGAGAACGTTTTGGTACGAAGCATCTTATCATGATAAGCCTTCGTCTTGTCCTTGTAGATGCGAGCATTCTCATAAGCCTCGTTCCTAATCTCCTCAAGTTCATCTAATTGGAGCTTCCTATGAACTCCAGCAGCGTCTATGTCCAAATTGAAGGTTTTCACAGCCCAATGTGCCTTGTGCTCTAACTCAACGGGCAAATGACATGGCTTACCATATATAAGCCGAAAAGGTGACATGCCAAGGGGAGTTTTGTAAGCCGTACGATAGGCCCACAATGCATCGTCCAAGCGCAAACTCCAATCTCTTCTTGAGGGTCCCACGGTTTTCTCTAGGACTTGTTTGATCTCCCTATTTGAAACCTCCGCTTGCCCATTAGTTTGAGGGTGATAAGGTGTGGAAACGTTATGAGTAACGTTGTACTTCTTGAGCAAAGCTTCAATGGTGCAGTTACGAAAGTGAGAACCCCCATCACTAATTAAAACTCGTGGCATCCCAAACCTAGCAAAAATATTAGATTTCACAAAATCTGCAACAACCTTAGAATCATTAGTACGGGTGGCTTTGGCTTCCAACCATTTGGAAGCATAATCGACAGCTAGCAAGATATAAGTGAAACCAAAAGATGGAGGGAAGGGGCCCATGAAATCAATACCCCAAACATCAAAAATTTCCACAAATGAGAGAGATTGTTGCGGCATTTGGTCCTTAGGCCCTATGTTACCTGTTCTTTGACACTTATCACATGTTAAACAAAACATTTTAGCATCTTTAAAGAGATTAGGCCAATAAAATCCAGATTGTAACACCTTTAGGGCTGTCCTTTGGGTGCCAAAATGTCCCCCACATGCATAAGTATGGCAGAACGTAAGAATGGAATTAAATTCAGATTCGGGCACACATCTACGCACAATCTGATCTGGGCAGAATTTCCATAAATATGGATCATCCCAAACATAAAAACGTGCATCATGAACAAGTTTATCACGTTGGAACTTGTTTAGGGTACTAGGAACTTGCTTAGACACCAAGAAATTGACCAAATCGGCATACCAAGGGGTTCTTACCTCAATGGACAGAAGTTGCTCGTCCGGAAACGTTTCTAAAATGGGGGTGGACTCTTCCTCACGCACCATTCTACTTAGGTGGTCAGCCACGACGTTTTCGCACCCTTTCTTGTCTCGGATTTCAAGATCGAACTCCTGAAGTAGGAGCATCCAATGAATGAGTCTTGGCTTAGCCTCCTTTTTGGTGAGAAGATACTTCAAGGCTGCATGGTCAGTGAAAACAATTACTTTAGTACCAAGAAGATATGATCTAAACTTATCTAATGCAAATACAATAGCCAAGAGTTCTTTTTCGGTTGTGGAATAATTAAGTTGAGTATTATTCAACGTCCGTGAGGCGTAGTAGATGACATGCGGCCTCTTGTCCTTTCTTTGTCCTACAACTGCTCCTAAAGCATAGTCGGACGCATCACACATAAGCTCGAACGGGAGGCTCCAATCCGGGGGAACAATAATGGGTGCCGTGGTCAACAACTCCTTGAGTTGGTTGAATGATGCCGTGCACTCCTTAGTGAATTCAAACGCCACTTCTTTTTGTAGGAGACGGCATAGTGGTTGTGCAATTTTAGAAAAATCCTTGATAAATCGTCTATAGAATCCTGCATGGCCAAGAAAAGAACGGACCTCTCTAACCGAAGTAGGAGAGGGTAAGTGACGTATAAGATCTATTTTAGACTTATCAACTTCAATTCCTTTTTCAGAGATGATATGACCCAAAACTATACCTTGTTTAACCATAAAATGACATTTTTCCCAATTCAAAACAAGGTTAGTTTCCATGCATCTTTTCAAGATTAAAGTGAGATTATGCAAACAAGCATCAAATGAGTCTCCAAACACACTAAAATCGTCCATAAATACTTCAATTATCTTTTCAACATAATCAGAGAAGATACTTACCATGCATCGTTGGAAAGTGGCCGGTGCATTGCATAAACCAAATGGCATACGACGATATGCAAAAGTACCAAATGGACAAGTAAAGGTGGTCTTTTCTTGATCATCCGGTGCTATGACAATTTGATTGTAACCCGAATAACCATCAAGAAAGCAATAAAAAGAATGACCGGCTAACCTTTCAAGCATTTGATCAATGAATGGTAAAGGGAAGTGATCTTTCCTTGTTGCGGCATTTAGTTTCCTATAGTCAATGCACACCCTCCAACCGGTTTGAATGCGTGTAGCCACAAGTTCATCTTCTTCATTCTTCACCACAGTGACTCCGGACTTTTTGGGAACCACTTGGACCGGTGAAACCCAACAACTATCCGAGATGGGATAGATGACGCCACAATCTAGTAACTTGATGATTTCCTTCTTCACTACTTCCATCATTGGTGGGTTGAGTCGACGTTGGGCTTCCCTTGATGGTTTGGCGCCTTCTTCCATGAGAATTCGATGCATGCACGTGGTAGGGCTTATACCCTTGATATCGGCCAAAGTCCACCCAATTGCTGTTTTGTGCTCTTTGAGAACCCTTACCAACTTCTCCTCCTCTTGTTCCGTGAGTGATGAAGCTATAATGACGGGCAATGTGTCTTGCTCTCCCAAAAACACATACTTCAAGTGATTTGGCAACGGTTTGAGCTCAAGGGTAGGTGGTTGTTCTATAGAAGGAAGCAACTTATTAGTTGAAATTGGAATGGAAATTGGACTAGGGGACTTACCTTGGAGCCGTGGCAATGACTCTAGGGCTGCCACGGTCTCTATTACATCTTCAGCAAAGGCCACGTCATAATTGTTCATTTGTATGCCGTGGGTTGCTATGGTGCCATTCACATGACCCTTCGTTTCTATGCCATTTGTAATGACCGTTTCAAGTGCATCGCCATGTAATTGATCAAGGTGTGCCTGCGCCAAAGAATCAAGAATATCAATAGAGAAACATGAGTGATCATCTTTAGGAAATCTCATAGTTTCAGAAATATTAAAATCAATCACTTCCCCATCGAATTCCATTGTTAAAGTGCCTTTAAACACGTCTATCTTAGTTCGGGCTGTCTTCATGAATGGCCTCCCAAGAAGAATCGGCAAGGATGGAGCATGGGTGGTTTCCTCCATTTCAAGGACATAGAAATCCGCCGGGAAGATCAAATTATTCACTTGCACTAAGACATCTTCCAATACGCCCTTTGGATAAGCATTAGATCTATCGGCCAACTGAATAATCACACCATCATTTTTCAATTCACCAAGGTTCATTGAAGCATAAATAGAGTATGGCATGACGTTAATTGAAGCTCCTAAGTCTAACATAGCATGTTCGAACTTAGTTTGACCAATAATACAAGGGATTGTAAAGCTACCTGGATCTTTGCACTTTGGTGGTAACTTTCTTTGTAAAACAGCGGAAACGTTCTCACTTACCCTTACTACCTCTTTATGTGACACCCTCTTCCTTGTAGTGCACAATTCCTTTAAGAACTTAGCGTATTTGGGCACTTGCTTTATGGCATCTAGGAGCGGGATATTGACTTGAACTTTCCTAAACGTCTCAAGAATGTCCTTCTCATGCTCCTCCTTCTTTGTTTGCAAAAATCTGTGAGGAAAAGGCACGTTTAGTGGAATAGAACTTGACAAAGTCGAATTTGGACTTACCTTAGGCGTGTTGGACGGTTTTGGCACAATAGGGGGCTGCGGCAAAGTTTCTTTCACCCTTGCCGTGGCCTTCTTTGCTTGTTCCTCCTCTTCTTGCAGCAACATGTCCTCTTCTTGACTTGTTTTGGATGGCCTTGAGGTGGTTCCGACCTCCTTACCACTTCTCAACATGATTGCCTTGGCAGATTCGCACCCTCCCCTTGGATTGACAATGGTTGAGCTAGGGAGCTTGCCTTTGTCTCGGAATTGTCCTACAAATTCCGCAATCTGCCCAATTTGTTTCTCCAAGTGATCCACCCTTTTGTCTTGGTTTTGCATGGCTTTGGTTTGATCCTCTTGCCCCTGAGACAAATTGGTAAGTAACTTAAGAAGGGTCCCTTTGCCCAAGTCCTTCATATTGTTGTGCATTTAGAGCACGGTTTGCAATTAGGGTCTTGGCTGACATAGGAGTTTTGTCCACCAATGCACCTCCCGCCGAAGCATCGAGCATTTGCCTTTCAATGGGAAGAAGGCTCTCATAGAAATATTGAAGGAGAAGCTCCTCCTTCATTTGATGTTGAGGACATGATGCAACAAGGGCTTTAAAACGCTCGTAGTATGCCGGAAAAGATTCTCCTTGACTTTGTTGGATTCCGCTAATTTTCTTCCTCAAGAGAATGACTCTTGAAGTAGGGAAGAACTTCTCCAAGAACGCTCTCTTCATGCTCTCCCAAGAAGTAACGGTCCCGGGTGCTAATTCATAAAGCCAATCCTTAGCCTTTTCCACAAGAGAGAATGGAAAAGCTTTCATCATTAGAATGTTCCCATCGACATTTATGGGTGTCATGCTCGAACAAACAACCTCGAACTCCTTGAGATGCTTGTTGGGATCTTCCATGGAAAGCCCATGGTATTTCGGAATGTGGTGCAACAAGCTTGACTTCAACTCGAATTCATCGGTCTTGCCTTGGGTAGCTGCGGGGTATTGAATGCATAATGGTGCGGCATTGGTCAACCCCGAGGCCGAAAGCTCTTTAATGGTCCGATTGTCCGCTGCCATAACTTCTTCTTCCACACTTTCAAACTCAGATTCGGCCTCTGAACTTGAACTAGGTTCACTAGGTTCGGGATGCCTCCTCTTTCTTCTCAAATCACGTTCAAAATCGTCGTTAAAGTCCAAGATATGTGCATGCACAGTTTGAGAACTCCGCGTCATGCACTAGTACCTAAACCAAGAAAACAAAACAAAATAAGAAAACTAGGTAAATTACACTAAAAACATACGGCAAAAAACAAGGGATTAGCAATTTTGCTAATCCCCGGCAACGGCGCCAAAATTTGATGCGAAAATTATACGCACACAAAATAAACCCTCTTTTTGTCAATTGTAGTATAAGTATAAGTAGGGATCGTTCTAGACCGGGGATTAGGAGGGCTTGCTAAAACCTCTAAATTGACTCAAAAACATAAAAACAAAGTTAAAAACGTTCACAAAGACTCAAAGGACTCAAAACAAGTTCAAAAGACTCAAAACTGCCTAAAAACACTAATTAGGCAGTTTCTGACCTTAAACCCAATTTTGGACGAATTTAAGATTATGGCTTGATTCAAAACACTTTAAAACATAAATTAAACAGATTCTAAGTACCAAAGAACAAGAAAGTAAAGGGGGGTTTTGATTTGACGAAAATTGAATTAACAAAACAAGTTAATAAACTAGGCAGATTGTATAAACGGATTTGAGAAACAAGATGATGGATGGATTAGTTAGAGGTCTATTCTCCACACATGACACATTTATATATGAATCGATTCTCCAATTGCTTTTCATTAACTATGATGCTCAACACCCCAAGTTAACCGTGATGCACTAATTAACTCTCAAATTTTCCTTATGTTATTGAATTCGATGATGCATGCGACAATTCAAATCATTCTCCAATGGTTCTCAACATGAATGCATAGAAGAGATACAATGAGAGATCATGATGCTCTATGAAAATTATAAGTGTTGACGAGGCAATTGTAACTATGAATGCATGATACTCTTGCCAAGAATTCAATTAACGCGGTTGTGACTAGCAACCTTCACTACTCATGTTTATAAACTTGTGACGATTAGGTGAAACTCGTTTATAAACTAGCATCGAGTTTATGCATGAAGACTAAGTATGCATCCCTAATCAACATACAAAAACAAGTTTTTAATAAACATGATAATTGAATTACAATCACAACTTAACAAATCACAATTGGAAGAAATCAATTCATATTTCAAACATGTTCATGGCTTCAAACTTTCCCCTAACTAATTAGGGGTTTAGCCACTCTTGATTACAACAAACTTAGAGAGTAATAACAAAGTAAACATTGAAATCAAGGAAAGGAAGTACACCTAAAAATTCCAACAACTCAAACTTGAATTGTATGAACGTTTAGGCCTCTTCTCCTCCTCTTTGTTGTTGCGGCACAAGGGGTTTTGGTGAGTTTTGGGGGTTATGGATGATGTAGGATGATGTGTTTAAGGTAGGGATGGATGTAGGGGAAGGCAAGGAGTGTTTTTGGGCAGAAAATATGAAGAATGGTGAAGTATGGCAGTGTTAGAGAGAGGGAATGAATTCCTAGCGTGAATGAATGTGTATATGAGATGGTTTTCTGAATATATGGAAGAGTTTGTGACTGAAATGTGTATGAATGAGTGTGAATGAATTGTGGCTGAAATGCATGCTTATTTATAGGTAAATAAGAGGGAACATGACAGCTAGGAGGTGGGTGGAAATCTGAAATGGTGATGGGAGATGCATGTGGCTGATTTATGCATGTGATTAAAGGGTGGAATGAATGGAATGCAATCTGAAATGGGAGAGCATGTGGGTGAAATAATGAAGGAATAAGTGCATGTGGCTGAATTGGTGGTGCAAAGTTGATAGGAGCATATTTAGGCGACTTACTTAGCTTGTTTTCGTGCATTTATATTGTTAATTCATAGTTGTTTTAGTAGTTTAAGCCATTTTCGTGTGTTTTTAGGTTCATGTGGCTAAGGAAGCAAAAAGATGCATTTTGGAGCATTTTGGAGCAAAATTGGACTTGGAAGGGATAACTTATACTTGGAGCAAAAGGAATGGACGAAATTGAAGAGTTGATGTCACAAGGATTCCTACTTGAAGTAGCCACACACCTTCCACATTTCAGCCACATGCACTTGTTCCTCCATCATTGCACCAACAACAACATTGCACATGCACTCCCTTTAATTAATTAACCCACATGCACCCTTTATTCTTTCATCATTCCAGCCACTCCACAATCCCATTCATCAACACATGCATCCACATGCATTCACCCTTTAAACCATTAAATCCACATGCTTTCCTATTCAATTAAATCAGCCACATGCATTCATCATCATAACCTAGCTGTCATTCCACTTCATTGCACATGCATCTTCAAATAAATCAGATTTCCATCATATTCACATGCATTCCATCCTTTAAAACATTGCACATGCACTCCCTTTAATTAATTAAGCCACATGCACTCCCATCCATTTCATCATTGCAGCCAACACATGCTTTCACATGCATTTTCAGATTGTCCCCTTGCACATGCAGCCACATTCCCTCCTAGCTGTCATGTTCCCCCCATTTCACCTATAAATAAGCATCCATTGCATTCATTCTCATACACACTTCCATTTCAGAAATTCATCCATTGTACATACCACAAACACTTCCCCCTTTTGTGCCGTGAGTTTCCCTATTAATCCAAACACCATCCTTCCATATTCCACCACTCCTCTTCCATTCCTCCACCACTCCCCAAACCATTCACACCATCAAACTATCCCTAGACCTTGTGCTACAACGAAGAGGAAGAGAAGAGTGCCTAAACGTTCATACAATTCAAGTTTGAGTTGTTGGAATGTTTAGGTGTTTCTTTGATTTCAATGTTTAATTTCAATGCTCTTTGTTTTGTACGAATGAGGAATGGAAGATAAGAGGGCCTAAACGTTCATACAATTCAAGTTTGAGTTGTTGGAATGTTTAGGTGTTTCTTTGATTCTCTTTGTTTTGTACCATGAGGAACTAAACCCCCCTTGGTTAGGGGGTGATTCGAATATATGTTTATGCTTGCATTTTGATTTGAATACTTCTAATTGCGTTTCATAAGTTGTGGATTCAATTTGTTTAACCGTTTGATTGATAACTTATTTATGTATGTTTATTGAGAATGCGCGCTTAATTTTCATGCATGAATATGACGCTAGAATATAAGTAAGTTTCACCTAATCGTTATGAACTTATATTCACAAGTAGTGGAGGTTGCTTATAAACAATCGCGTTAAACAAATTCTTGGCATAAGTTTCATGCAATCCATAGTAACGAATGCCTCGTCAACACTTATAATTTTCATAGAGCGTAATGATTCTTGCTTGTATCTCTTCTATGCATTCATGTTGAGGACTTGTGGGGAATGTTTTGAATTGTTGTATGCGCTAACCCATCCAATTCAATAACGTTAGGAAGATTTGAAGGTTAATTAGTGCATCACGGTTAACCCGGGGTGTTGAGTTTCATGGTTTATTGAAATGCAATTGGAAATCATTTTATTATGCAAGTATAACATGTATGGAGATGAACCCCTTAGCCATTCTATCATCCATTCATTCCATTCCATCAAATTCGTTTTACAATCTGTTTAGTTTATTAACTTGTTTTGTTATTTCAATTCTCGTCAATTTAAAACCCCCCTTTACTTTCTTGTTCTTTAGTGTTTAGAATTTGTTTAGTTTATGTTTTAAAGTGTTTTGATTCAATTTTATTTCCCAATTTCGTCCAAATTCACCAAAGTGCTCAAAACTGCCCAGAAAGTGATTTTAAGGCAGTTTTGAGTGTTTTGGGTGATGTTTGAGTCTTTTGGTTTGTTTTAATGTTTTAAGTGTTTAGTTTTACATTCTTTGAGTTAGTTTAGTGTTTTATATTGTGTTTTTACGTTCTTGAGTCAAGTTATTACTTAATTTCGTCCAAATTTGTGTTTGTGCTCAAATCTGCCCAGAAAGTGGTTTTTAGGCAGATTTGAGTGTGTTTGTGTTGTTTTGAGTCTTTTGGTTTGTTTTAGTGTTTTAAAGTTTAGTTTTGCATTCCTTGAGTCTAGTATAGTGTTTCATATTGTTATTTTACATTTTTGAGTCAAATCCAAGTGGTTAACAATCCCTCCTAATCCCCGGTCTAGAACGATCCCTACTTATACATATACTACAATTTGACGAAAAGAGGGTTTAATTTGTGTGCATATAAATCACGCATCAAAAGTGAATGAATAATGAAATGGGAAAGCATGTGCAAGGTTTTGGTGTGAATGATTGAATGTGCATGTGGCTGATTTATGAAGAGTGAATGCATGTGGCTGCAAGGTGTGAATGATTATGGGCACATGTGGCTGCAATGGATTAGGAATCCTTCAATTTCGTCCATTCCTTTTGCTCCAAACATAAGCTATCCATTCCAAGTCCAATTTTGCTCCAAAATGCTCCAAAATGCATCGTTTTGCTTCCTTAGCCATATGAACCTAAAAACACACGAATATGGCTTAAACTACTAAAACAACTATGAATTAACAATATAAATGCACGAAAACAAGCTAAGTAAGTCGCCTAAATATGCTCCTATCAACTTCACATGCAATCATAAAAGAAAAATTCGTTTTTGTAACATGCTTGAAGGAAGAAACTCATAATAACGCTACATCCCTGTGAGACTCGAGCCATTACTTTCTTTGGAGAGTTATTTTCTGTGATTCTTTGTTTTCGAAAGTTGTTGCATGATCTCATTATTCCTTGCTTGGTTGCTACTTAGAATGCAATTGTATCATGATAGAACTAAATACTAGAACTTATATCCGTTTCATTCAAAGCATGACATTGAATTGCATAACATATATCAAGATGAAGTTGTGTAGTTGCCACCATAGCCAAATAGCCTTACTTCCCATATTTCGTATATATTAGTTTTAACCCTGTTGAGCCTCGTTTAGCCTATTTTCTTTGCTAACCACATCACCCCTTACCTAGCCTAGAGTAGGACTTTCCTATACCCTTGTTCTTAAAGTATAGTGAGCATGACTTAAATGAATTCCTTTTGAGGTACATTATGCAAGAAAATGAGTGTGGGGGAGTAAAAGTTTGTTCTTACGTTTATATGTATGTTTTGAGATTCAAAAGAAAAAGAAGAAGAAAAGAAAAAAAAAAAAGGAGTGAAAATAAGTAAGAATGAACTCACGAGCGTTGATGGTTGAAGAAAGGGTCCAAAAAGTTGAATATGGCCCTAAGTTTTGTGTGACTTTCCCTTGGGTGTTCAAAGTTGACTTCTGCGTTCTTAAGGGAATTCTAAGTGCCTAATTCAATACTTTGCTCACTATTGCTTTAAGAATGTTTGTTTATCCTTCACCTTTCATTGTTAGCCAATACCCTAGCCCCGTTACAACCCTTTGACTTCTATCTTGAGTGTTATGTGTTTCAAAATGTGGAGTTTCGAATTGATATGAGCTTATGGTGTCACTAGTTCTCGCATCTAAGTAGTAGCATTCCATTCATGAGATCATATCTAAACATGCTTATTAACTCCAGAAATTGCTTCCTTTGAAATACATATATGTGAGTGTTCGTTTTTATGTTTACATCAATCTTCTCACATATAACTAGTTTAGGGTGTGTAGTCAGAAAATCTGAGTGAAAATTGAGTGCATATCTTGTAAGGAATTGAGCAAATTCTCTAAGGCATGTTACTACATTCAAAATATAGTTTTAAATGCTTAATTGTGAATTAGTATGTGGTGACTATGATTAAGTATGTACTTAAGTGTAAAGATAACTAAAATCTGTGGGAATAATGATTTTTAACATGTCATGTGCATTGGAAATCCCTGAGACGATTGTTGGAAGGTGTAGGTTGTGTTTTGTTCGTTTTGTTTTGTTTTTGGTTTCTTTTGTTTTGTTTTGCTCGAGGACTAGCAAAAGCTAAGTGTGGGGGAATTTGATAGGAGCATATTTAGGTGACTTACTTAGCTTGTTTTCGTGCATTTATATTGTTAATTCATAGTTGTTTTTGGCGTTTAAGCCATTTTCGTGTGTTTTTAGGTTCATGTGGCTAAGGAAGCAAAAAGATGCTTTTTGGAGCATTTTGGAGCAAAATTGGAATTGGAAGGGATAACTTATACTTGGAGCAAAAGGAATGGACGAAATTGAAGAGTTGATGTCACAAGGATTCCTACTTGAAGTAGCCACACACCTTCCACATTTCAGCCCCATGCACTTGTTCCTCCATCATTGCACCAACAACAATATTGCACATGCACTCCCTTTAATTAATTAACCCACATGCACCCTTTATTCTTTCATCATTCCAGCCACTCCACATCCCTCACCAAGAAATCATTCAATGATAGGAGCATATTCATGCGACTTAAATGGCTTGTTCTCGTGCATTTACGTTATGTTTCTTTAGTTATTTTAGTACTTTAAGCTATTTTCGTATGTTTGTAGGTCCAAAGGGCTAAAGGAGCAAAAAGATGTATTTTGGAGACTTTTGGAGCACTTTTGGGCTAAGGATGGATAGCTTATGCTTGGAGCCAAAGTGTTGGACGAAATTGAAGACCTAATTGAAGACCAAAGTGTTGAAACCTTGTTCCCTTTAGTTTTAGGACATTTAAACCTTTCCTAATCCCAATCATGCCATGCATTCACACCATTTTCTCCCTAAAACCGTGCACATGTAAACACATTCACCAACATGCACCCTTCTTTCTTTCATCATTTCCACCCCCACATGTCCCTTTAATCCACATGCATTTCCACCTAGCTTTGCACCTCACAACCACCAGAAATCAACCAAAACCGTGCACATGCTATCACCATGCATTCACATGCACTTGTTCCTCCATCATTCCATCCTTTAAAACATTCCACATGCCATTGTCATTCCACTTTAGCTTTAATTCACATGCACATTCATTCATTCAGAAAATACATCCTTTGCCATGCACATGCACTTCCCACTCTTTAATCATTCATCCACCTTTCCCCCTTCATCATTAAGCACATTCACTCCCATTTCTCTCCCCTTAACAGCCCTAACCCGTGCATAATTAAAGGACACCATTCAACACACACATGCATCCAAAACACATCCATGCCGTGAGTTCCCATTGCATTTCCAGCTTTGCACATGCATTCACTCACCACAAACAAGTCACATGCATTCATCAACATATCTAGCTGTCATTCACATGCATTTCATTCATCATTTCCACCCCCACATGTCCCTTTAATCATTCAAACATGCAGCCACACCTTCACCCACATGCACCATTCAAACATACACCCAAACACCACCAGAAATCATCATTGCCGTGGGTACCTATCCCATTTCAGATTGTCATTCCACTTCATTGCACATGCATCTTCATAATTCAATGCATGCATTCATTATTTATTTACTTTGCATCCTTTAATTTAATCACATGCACATTCAAACAAACACAATCATTCCATCAGAAAATACACTTTCACATGCATCTTGGCAGATTTCACATGCACACACTTGCATTTTCAGCACCAACAACACTCATTGCCGTGCACATTCACTCACCATACCATTCCAACATTTGCACATGCAACCTAGCTGTCATGTTCCCCCCATTTCACCTATAAATACTCATTCATTCATTCTCATTGGAGACAATTCATTTCACAACAGAAATGGGTCCCTTGGGGCCGTGCCCTTCACAAAGTCCATCCATTCCATTCATACACTTCATCCATTGCAGAAATGTAGACCATAAACCACCCTTGCCGTGACTCTCCCTTATAATCCAAACACCATCCTTCCATTTCCACCACTCCTCTTCCATCCCTCCACCACTCCCCAAACCATTCACACCATCAAACTATCCTTAGACCTTGTGCTAGAATGAAGAGGAAGAGAAGAGTGCCTAAACGTTCATACAATTCAAGTTTGAGTTGTTGGAATGTTTAGGTGTTTCTTTGATTTCAATGTTTAATTTCAATTCTCTTTGTTTTGTACGAATGAGGAATGGAAGAGAAGAGGGCCTAAACGTTCATACAATTCAAGTTTGAGTTGTTGGAATGTTTAGGTGTTTCTTTGATTCTCTTTGTTTTGTACCATGAGGAACTAAATCCCCTTTAGCTAGGGGGTGATTTGAATATATGTTTATGCTTGCATTTTGATTTGATTACTTCTAATTGCGTTTCATAAGTTGTGGATTCAATTTGTTTAACCGTTTGATTGATAACTTATTTATGAATGTTTATTAAGAATGCGCGCTTAATTTTCATGCATGAATATGATGCTAGAATATAAGTGAGTTTCACCTAATAGTTACGAACTTATATTCACAAGTAGTGGAGGTTGCTTATAAACAATCGCGTTAAATGAATTCTTGGCAAGAGTATCATGCATTCATAGTTACAATTGCCTCGTCAATACTTATAATTTTCATAGAGCTTAATGATTCTTGCTTGTATCTCTATTATGCAATCATGTAGGGGACTTGTGGGGAATGTTTTGAATTGTTGTATGCGCTAACCCATCCAATTCAATAACATTAGGAAGATTTGAAGGTTAATTAGTGCATCACGGTTAACTTGGGGTGTTGAGAATTAATGATTTATTGAAACGCATTTGGAAATCATTTTATTATGCAAGTATAACATATGTGGAGATGAACCCCGTAGCTAACTTTCCATTCATTCCATTCCATCAATTTGTTCATTCTTTTCTTGTTTTTGTTTTCATGTTTAATTTAACTTGTTGTTCAATTATGTTAAACATGTGGAACTAATTTCTTTTTAGTTAGAGGCGAATTTGAAGCCATGAACATATGTTGGTTATGATTTGATTTACTCCAGTTATGAATTCATGAACTTTAGATGTGGGTTACTTTTCTGTTTTGATTAAGAACTTGTTTATGTATGTGGGTTGAGGGTCGACACTTAATTTGCATGCCTAAACTTGATGCTCGGATATAAGGGAATTTCACCTAATCATTATGAACTTATATTCATGAGTAGTAAAGATCGCTAGTCACGATTGTGTTTAGTAAACCCTAGGCTGGATTAACATGCGTATTCCATAGTTATGAATGCCTAGTCGATGTTTATGATTTCCGTTGAACTTAATGATCTTTGTTAAATGTCTCTATCATGCGTATTCCATGGTTAGGGACTTTGATTAGGAATGCTTTGGATTGTCGTATGCAATCATCCAATCCAATGAATCTAGGGAAATCTGAAAGTTAATTTAAGCGGACCTAATTAACTTGGAGCATTGTCATTCATCGTTTGTTGAAGTCATAACTGGGAGTCAATTTATATGCTTATGTTTATGTGTGGATAAGGAACCCTCTAACTAGTTTTTCATCATTCTATTTCATTAATTTCGTTTTTAGAACCTGTTTTAATTCCAAGTTTCTGTTTTATTTTAAATTCGTCAAAACCAATCCCCCAATTATTTTAAAGTGTTAGATTAGTTAGAATTACATTTAGTTTGCGTTTTTAAGAGTTTTGAGTCAAGTCATAACCCAATTTCGTCCATATTCACCAAAGTGCTCAAAACTGCCCAGAAAGTGTTTTTAAGGCAGTTTTGAGTGTTTTGGGTGATGTTTGAGTCTTTTGGTTTGTTTTAGTGTTTTAAAGTTTAGTTTTGCATTCTTTGAGTCTAGTATAGTGTTTCATATCGTTATTTTACGTTTTTGAGTCAAATCCAAGTGATTAACAATCCCTCCGAATCCCCGGCAACGGCGCCAAGTTTTGAGTGTTTTGGGTGATGTTTGAGTCTTTTGGTTTGTTTTAGTGTTTTAAAGTTTAGTTTTGCATTCTTTGAGTCTAGTATAGTGTTTCATATCGTTATTTTACGTTTTTGAGTCAAATCCAAGTGATTAACAATCCCTCCTAATCCCCGGTCCAGAACGATCCCTACTTATACATATACTACAATTTGACGAAAAGAGGGTTTAATTTGTGTGCGTATAAATCTCGCATCATTCAACACATGCATCCACAATCATTTCTCCACACCAAAACCGTGCACATGCATTCCCCTTGTGCAAATCCATCATTCCACACCTCCATGGCAGCCACCAACCAACCTAGCTGTCATGTTTCCCCTTTAATCATTCAAACATTCACCCACATGCATTTCTAACCCACATGCACCCTAGATTCTAATCAGCCATTCACATTTAATCATTCATTCCCATCAGATTTCTAGCATATTCACATGCATTCCATCCTTTAAAACATTGCACATGCACTCCACATGCATTCATCCTAGCTGTCATGTTTCCCTTTTCATCATTCCCTCACATTCTTTAAATCAGCCAATACATGCATCCACCTTTCTCCCATCAGATTTCCAACATTGCACATGCATTTCCCTTACAATTACAGCCATCCTAGCTGTTTTGCACATGCATTCACTTAACCTAGCTGTCATGTTCCCTCTCCCATCCATTCATCTCCCTATAAAAACCATACACACTTCACACAACATTCATTCACACTCATTCACACCTCAATTCATCCCACACTTCCATTTCAGAAATTCATCCATTGTACATACCACAAACACTTCCCCCTTTGTTCCGTGAGTTTCCCTATTAATCCAAACACCATCCTTCCATTTTCACCACTACCCAAACCATTCACACCATCAAACTATCCTTAGACCTTGTGTTACAACGAAGAGGAAGAGAAGAGTGCCTAAACGTTCATACAATTCAAGTTTGAGTTGTTGGAATGTTTAGGTGTTTCTTTGATTTCAATGTTTAATTTCAATACTCTTTGTTTTGTACGTATGAGGAATGGAAGAGAAGAGTGCCTAAACGTTCATACAATTCAAGTTTGAGTTGTTGGAATGTTTAGGTGTTTCTTTGATTCTCGTTGTTTTGCACCATGAGGAACTAAAACCCCCTTGGCTAGGGGGTAATTTGAAATATATGTTTATGCTTGCATTTTGATTTGATTATTTCTAATTACGTTTCATAAGTTGTGAATTCAATTTGTTTAATTGTTTTATTGATAACCTATTTATGTATGTTTATTGAGAGTGCAC
Source organism: Pyrus communis (assembly GCF_963583255.1). Lineage (NCBI taxonomy): Eukaryota > Viridiplantae > Streptophyta > Magnoliopsida > Rosales > Rosaceae > Pyrus > Pyrus communis. Next base: position 24,982,320 of record NC_084804.1, read on the forward strand.
GCTTAATTTTCATGCATGAATATGACGCTAGAATATAAGTGAGTTTCACCTAATAGTTATGAACTTATATTCACAAGTAGTGGAGGTTGCTTATAAACAATCGCGTTAAATAAATTCTTGGCATAAGTTTCATGCAATCATAGTAACGAATGCCTCGTCAACACTTATAGTTTTCAAAGAACTTAATGATTCTTGCTTGTATCTCTATTATGCAATTCATGTAGGGAACTTGTGGGGAATGCTTTGGGTTGTCGTATGCAATCATCCAATTCATTAACTTAAGGAAAACTTGACGGTTAATTTAAGCGGACCTAATTAACCCGGGGTGATGAGTTTCATAATTTATTGAAATGCAATTGGAAATCGTTTTATTATGCAAGTGTAACATGTGTGGAGATGAACCCCTTGGCTAGCATCCATTCATTCAATTCCATCACATTCATATTTACGTTTTGCCTTTAATTTACAATCTGTGCTTTAGTTTAAATTTCGTCAAAACCAATCCCCCATTTATTTTAAAGTGTTAGTTTAGTTAGAAAGTGTCTTAGTTTGTGTTTTTAAGAGTTTTGATTCATTTTGTTTCCCAATTTCGTCCAAATTCACCAAAGTGCTCAAAACTGCCCAGAAAGTGATTTTAAGGCAGTTTTGAGTGTGTTTGGGTGATGTTTGAGTCTTTTGGTTTGTTTTAGTGTTTTAAAATTTAGTTTCGCATTCTTTGAGTCTAGTATAGTGTTTTATATTGTGTTTTTACGTTTTTGAGTCAAATCCAAGTGATTAACAATCCCTCCTAATCCCCGGTCTAGAACGATCCCTACTTATACATATACTACAATTTGACGAAAAGAGGGTTTAATTTGTGTGCGTATAAATCACGCATCAATAATCCTTCCCCCACACTTATTTTCATGCGACTTAATTAGCTTGTTCTCATGCATTTATGTTGTGTTTCCTTAGTTATTTTAGTGTTTAAAGTCATTTTTGTGTATTTTCAGATTATAAGGCCAAAGTGTGCAAGAAGATGCAAATTGGAGCCTTTTGGAGCAAAAGAGGAATGAATGAGTTGAAGACTTGAAGAAACGATGAATTCTTACTCCAACGATGAATTCCTACCAAAACGAGGATTCCTACTCAAACAAGGATTCCTACTTGAAGTAGGAAAGTTAACCCTAGGTTTCCCGTTTTGGTAACCTTTCCTAATCTTAAACGTCCGTATTTTCTAGCCACTTTGAAGGCCTTGTAGGCACTTTAGGACACAAAACGAAGGCCCTAAGCCCACTTACACAACCTTGCTGTACATTAACCCTAATCCCCTTCCCTTGCCGTGCAAGGGGGGGCATTTTTGTCCAATGTTGTGCACTTAAACCCTATTTCCCTCTCCTAACCTAAACCCTAGCCGCACCTTGCAGCCATCCCCTTTAATTTCTGATTTAATTCCCTAATTCTAGCAGCCTTTAACTTAATTTTAATTAACCAAAATAAATTAGGGTGGAAATTTCTGAAAACCCTAGGTAATCCACCATCTAGCCGCACCCTAGATTGATTATTATTCAATTTTCATTCAGCCACCCTTCCATACTCTCTCTAAGCCGTAGCCTCCCATTTTAATTATTCACCCTAATAACTCAAAAATCAATCTCAGCCGCACCTAATATTCACCCTAGAGCCTTTCCATTCATTCACACTTTTGATTCATTCACCAAACCCTATCAGCCGCAACTCCCATCCCTATTTCTCCCTAAGCCGGAGCCACCATCCAAATTATTCCCATCAGCTGCACCTTTTCCCATTGATAGGAGCATATTTAGGCGACTTACTTAGCTTGTTTTCGTGCATTTATATTGTTAATTCATAGTTGTTTTAGTAGTTTAAGCCATTTTCGTGTGTTTTTAGGTTCATATGGCTAAGGAAGCAAAAAGATGCATTTTGGAGCATTTTGGAGCGAAATTGGACTTGGAATGGATAGCTTATGTTTGGAGCAAAAGGAATGGACGAAATTGAAGGATTCCTAATCCATTGCAGCCACATGCACATTCAATCATTCACACCAAAACCTTGCACATGCTTTCCCATTTCATTATTCATTCACTTTGCAGCCACCATTCACTCTTTAATCCACATGCATTCATCATCATTCACCCTAGCTTTAATTCACATGCAAACACATTCATTTTCAGCACCAAACACCATCATTGCCGTGCATCCCATTCCATCTCCCACTCTTTAATCCATTGCAGCCACATGCACTCCCTTTAATTAATTCAACCTAGCTGTCAAAGCACATGCACATTCACCCTTCATTCCAGCCATTCCACATGCATTTCCAACCCACATGCACCCTTTAATCATTCAACCATGCAGCCACACATTCACCCACATGCATTCCCCCTTTAATCCACATGCTCTTCCATTTCAGATTGCATTCCCACTCACCACAAATCAGCCACATGCATTCACTCTTCATAAATCAGCCACATGCATTCATCATCATAACCTAGCTGTCATGTTCCCTCTCCCATCCATTCATCTCCCTATAAAAACCATACACACTTCACACAACATTCATTCGTTCTTCCATTTCAGAAATTGACCCATTTACACATCAAAACTGCCCTTTGGCCGTGAGTTCCCTATTAATCCAAACACCACCAGAAATTCAGCCATTCCACGACTCCCTAAACCATTCACACCATCAAACTATCCTTAGACCTTGTGCTACAACGAAGAGGAAGAGAAGAGTGCCTAAACGTTCATACAATTCAAGTTTGAGTTGTTGGAATGTTTAGGTGTTTCTTTGATTTCAATGTTTAATTTCAATACTCTTTGTTTTGTACAAATGAGGAATGGAAGAGAAGAGTGCCTAAACGTTCATACAATTCAAGTTTGAGTTGTTGGAATGTTTAGGTGTTTCTTTGATTCTCTTTATTTTGTACGTATGAGGAACTAAACCCCCCCTTGGCTAGGGGGGATTCAAAATATATGTTTATGCTTGCATTTTGATTTGATTACTTCTAATTGCGTTTCATAAGTTGTGGATTCAATTTGTTTAACTGTTTGATTGATAACTTATTTATGTATGTTTATTGAGAGTGCACGCTTAATTTTCATGCATGAATATGACGCTAGAATATAAGTGAGTTTCACCTAATAGTTACGAACTTATATTCACAAGTAGTGGAGGTTGCTTATAAACAATCGCGTTAAATGAATTCTTGGCATAAGTTTCATGCGTATTCCATAGTAACGAATGCCTCGTCGATGTTTATGATTTCCGTTGAACTTAATGATCTTTGTTGAATGTCTCTATCATGTGTATTCCATAGTTAGGGACTTTGATTAGGAATAATTTGGTTGTAATGCGTATTCCATTCAATCCAATGAATCTAGGGAAATCTGAAAGTTAATTTAAGCGGACCTAATTAACTTGGAGTGTTGAGAAGTCATGGTTTATTGAAATGCAATTGGAAATCATTTTATTATGCAAGTGTAACATATATGGAGATGAACCCCTTAGCTATTCTATCATCCATTCATTCCATTTCATCAATTTCATATTTACATTCTGTTTTAATTGCAATTTGTTCATTTAATTTAATTTCGTATAAACCTAAATCCCCCTTTACTTTAAAGTCAAATTAGTTAGAAATCAATTTAGTTTGTGTTTTTAAGAGTCTTGAGTCAAGTTACAACTTAATTTCGTCCAAATTTGTGTTTATACTCAAAACTGCCGAGAAAGTGGTTTTTAGGCAGATTTGAGTGTAGTTGTGCTGTTTTGAGTCTTTTAGTTTGTTTGAGTGTTTCAAAGTTTAGTTTTGCATTCCTTGAGTCTAGTGTAGTGTTTTATATTGTGTTTTTACGTTTTTGAGTCAAATCCAAGTGATTAACAATCCCTCCTAATCCCCGATCCAGAACGATCCCTACTTACATACTTACTACAATTGTGAAAAAGAGGGTTTAATTTGTGCGCGTATAATTCTCGCATCACCCATCCATTCCAGCCACCTTCCCACCATTGCAGCCACCATTCCCAACCTCCATACACCTTCCCACATCTTTGCCGCACCACCACACCTCCCTAAATCCATCCCCAACCCAAAATAACATCCAAAAAACCCCCTAAACCATCTCTGCCGCAGCAAGGAGAAGAAGAAAGAGAAGCTCAGACGCGCAGAAATTCAAGTGGATTCGTTGGGCGTTCTAGGTGTAATCAATCTTTTGTTCTTTATGTTTAATTTCAATTTTGTTTCTCTTTCTGTGAACATGAGAGGCTAAATCCCTAGTTAGCTAGGGGGTGATTCGAAACTATGTTTATGCTTGCAATATGAATTGATTACCTTTGGTTGGAATTTCATGAGTCTTGGATTCAATTCGTTTAACTGCTTGATTGATGACTTATTTGCGTATGTTTATTGAGAGTGCACGCTTAATTTTCATGCATGAATATGACGCTAGAATATAAGTAAGATTCACCTAATAGTTACGAACTTATATTCACAAGTAGTGGAGGTTGCTTATAAACAATCGCGTTAAATGAATTCTTCGCACTAGTTTCATGCTCATCATAGTAACGAATGCCTCGTCAACACTTATAGTTTTCATGTTGCTTAATGATCTTTGATTGTATCTTTATTGTGCTTTTCACGTAAAGGACTTTTGGAGAATGTTTTGAATTGTGTATGCGCTGTCCCATCCAATTCATTAACTTAAGGAGAACTTGAAGGTTAATTTAAGCGGACCTAATTAACCCGGGGTGTGGAGTTTCATAATTCATCGAAAGACCAACTGAAAATCATCTTGTATGCAAGTGTGACAAGTGTGGAGAAGAACCTTCTAGCTAGCATTCCATCCATATTTCCATCAATTTCATCTTTACAATCTGTTTTAAATTAGAATCTGTGCATTTTAGTTAATTTCGTCAAAAACTAAATCCCCCTTTACTTTAGTGTTCAATTTAGTTAGAAAGTGTCTTAGTTTGTGTTTCTAAGTATTTTGATTCCATTTATTACCCAAATTCGTCCAAATTAGTCAAAGTGCTCAAAACTGGCCAGAAAGTGTTTTTAAGGCAGTTTTGAATGTTTTGGGGCTGTTTTGAGTCTTTCGGTTTGTTTTAGTGTTTTTATTGTTTAGTTTTGCATTCTTTGAGTCTAGTTTAGTGTTTTAACCTTTGTTTTACGTTTTTGAGTCAGTTTCCAAGTGATTTAGCAATCCCTCCTAATCCCCGGTTTAGAACGATCCCTACTTATTCATATACTACAATTGTCAAAAGAGGGTTTTAATTTGTGTGCTTATAGATTTCGCATCATATGCATCCTTAATCAACATACAAGAACAAGTTTTGAATAAAACAGATAATTGAATTGCAATCACAACTTAACAAATCACAATTGGAAGAAATCAATTCATATCTCAAACATGTTCATGGCTTCAAACTTTCCCCTAACTAATTAGGGGTTTAGCCACTCATGATTACAGCAAACTCAGAAAGTAATAACAAAGTAAACATTGAAAACAAGAACGAAGTACACCTAAGACCGCCCCAATCTGCAAGCATGAAAAATTCAAGGCCTCCTTCCTCTCCTAATTTCTGCGGCACAAGGGTCTAAGGATGTGTATATCAGTGGTGGTGCGGCAAGGGGTTGTGAAAGGTCAGAAATTGTCAAGGGTTTAGAAGGAAGCTGCGGCAAGGTATAGAATTGTGTCCAAGGGATGTCGAATGGTCAATCCTCCCTAATCTGACCCTCAAACCCTTTATTAAGGCACGACAAGGCTTGCATAGGAAATAAGTAAGTGTTTAATTCCCCCAAATCAATTCTAAGAATCAGGAATTAAGTTAAATCCCTTTAGAATAGGTAATTGAAATCAGGAATTAAGGAAAAAGGCTAAGTCTTGCGGCAAAAGGAGGAAAAGAAGGGGAAAGTACAATTAAACTTGCAGATTTTTAAGTGAAAGGGAATGTATAGGTGCGGCTAAGACTTTTAAGAAAGGGATCGTGACATAATCTTGCAGATTTTGGGAGAGAAAAGGAATTAAACTCACGGCAAGAAAGGGAAAAAGAAATCAAGAATGTGCCTTTGACCAAGAATTAAAGGAAACAAGATTTGTGACTGATTTTGGGAAGAATGAGAAAGAATCTCACGGCAAGGAAAAGGGAAAGGATTTTAAAGCCAGAAAATTGCAGAGAAAAGGAAGGTAAGGTGCGGCACAATTTAGGACATGTCTAGGGCTTCTAGAACATGTGATTTAGGCAACCAACATTATTTGGAAACTTCAAAAATGGACTCCCTCATAAATGGAAACTCCCAATAATGGAATTATACGCACAAGGGTCTATGATGTGAGAATTATACGCACACAAATTAATCCCTCTTTTTATCAATTGTAGTGAAGAATGTAAGTAGGGATCGTTCTGGACCGGGGATTAGGAGGGATTGTTAATCACTTGGATTTGACTGAAAAACGTAAAAACACAATATAAAACACCAAACTAGACCCAAAGAATGCAAAACTAAAGTTTAAAACACTAAGACAAACCAAAAGACTCAAAACAGCAAGAAAACACTCAAAACTGCCTTAAAACCACTTTCTGGGCAGTTTTGAGCACTGATGCGAGATTTTATACGCACACAAATTAAACCCTCTTTTTATCAATTGTAGTAAGTATGTAAGTAGGGATCGTTCTGGACCGGGGATTAGGAGGGATTGTTAATCACTTGGATTTGACTCAAAAACGTAAAAACACAATATAGAACACTATACTAGACTCAAAGAATTCAAAAATACTTTAAAACATAAACTAAACAGATTCTAAGCACTAAAGAACAAGAAAGTAAAGGGGGGTTTGATTTGACGAAATTAACTAAAATGCACAAATTGTAATTAAAGGCAAAACGTAAATATGAATGTGATGAAAATATGGATGATGGAATAGCCAAGGGGTTCTTCTCCACACATGTTACACTTGCATACAAGATTGATTCTCAGTTGGTCTTTCGATAAATTATGAAACTCAACACTCCGGGTTAATTAGGTCCGCTTAAATTAACCGTCAAGTTTTCCTTAAGTTAATGAATTGGATGAGTTTGCTCAACGCAATTCACAACATTCTCCAAAAGTCCTTTACGTGAACAGCACAATAAAGATACAATCAAAGATCAATAAGCATTTTGAAAACTATAAGTGTTGACGAGGCATTCGTTACTATGATGAGCATGAAACTCGTGCCAAGAATTTATTTAACGCGATTGTTTATAAGTAACCTCCACTACTTGTGAATATAAGTTCATAACGATTAGGTGAAACTCACCTATATTCTAGCGTCATATTCTAGCGTCAATAAACATACATAAATAAGTTATCAATCAAACGGTTAAACGAATTGAATCCACAACTTATGAAATTCCAACCAAAGTTAATCAATTCATATTGCAAGCATAAACATAGTTTCGAATCACCCCCTAGCTAAAGGGGGTTTAGTTCCTCATAACTTTGAAATCAAAGAAACACCTAAACATTCCAACAACTCAAACTTGAATTGTATGAACGTTTAGGCACTCTTCTCTTCCATTCCTCATACGTACAAAACAAAGAGAATTGAATTTAAACATTGAAATCAAAGAAACACCTAAACATTCCAACAACTCAAACTTGAATTGTATGAACGTTTAGGCACTCTTCTCTTCCTCGTTGTTGTAGCACAAGGTCTAAGGAGATGTTTAGGGCTTTAGGTGTATGTGGAATGGAGTGGGGAATGGTTGGAGTGGCTGCAATGGAGGGGAAGAAATGGTGCAGAAATGGAAGGGGATTTGCACGGCACAAAGGTGTTTGTGTTGTGTGTTGTGTTGTGTGTTGTGTTGTGGTGAATGGAATGAATCAATTGTGGCTGCAATGCATGCTTATTTATAGGTAAATGAGAGGGAACATGACAGCTAGGAATAGGTGGAAATGTGGCTGCAAGTTTGGTGAATGATTATGAGTGAATGCATGTGAATGTGGCTAGGTTGGAAAGCTGGAATTGCATGTGGAGTTGCAAGGAGGAAAGCTGAAAATGCAAGGGAAGCTCACGGCATGGACTTGTTTTGGGTGATGGGTGCATGTGTTGGCTGAATTCTTTGTTGGAAAAGCATGTGAGGGACAACTAGGGTGAATGATGATGAATGCATGTGGAAGTGTGGCTGAATTAAAGGATACATGTGGCTGAAATGAAAGGGAAATGCAAAGGGAAAAGCTGGAATTGTAGTGAAGTGCACGGCAAGGTTGATTTCTTGATGATTTTGGGGTTGTGATGCATGTGAATGCATGTGAATGGCAGCTAGGGTGTGTGATTGATTTAGGGTGAATGTGCATGTGTTTTAGGTTGTGAAAGCATGTGGATTAGGTGGAAAGAGGTGGGTGCATGTGAGTTGAAATGCATGTGTTTAAATGGTTGAAATGTGTAGATGATTATGAGTATGATAAGTAAGTGTATGGTTATGATAAGTGATAAGTGAATGATATGATAAGTGATAAATGAATGATATGTTAAGTGATAAATGAATGATTATGATAAGTGATAAATGAAAGATATGTTAAGTGATAAATGAATGATTATGATAAGTGATAAATGAATGATATGTTAAGTGATGATAAGTGATGATAGGTGGTTATGATAGTTTGGTCTTTAATTTCGTCCATTCCTTTTGCTCCAAACATAAGCTATCCAATCAAAGTCCGATTTTGCTCCAAAATGCATCTTTTTGCTTCCTTAGCCATATGAACCTAAAAACACAAGAAAGAAGCATAAAGGACTAAAATAACTAAAGAAACATAACGTAAATGTACGAGAACAAGCCATTTAAGTCGCATGAATATGCTCCTATCAAGCACTAGAGAAGAATTTGGACGAAAATAGTTATAACTTGACTCAAGATACTTTAAAAACACAAACTAAATTGATTTCTAACTAATTTGACACTCCAAGTAAAGGGGGAGTTTGATTTTTACGAATTTGAAAACAAAACTTAAAACTTTGTAAAACGAACAGATTTTAAAACGAATTTGGATTTAATGAATGGAATGAAGGCTAGCTAAGGGGTTCATCTCCACACATGCCATACTTGCACACAAAACGATTTCTAATTGCTTTTCAATAAACCATGAATTCTCAACGCCCCAGATTAACCGTGAATTGCACTAATTAACCCTCAGATTTTCCTAACGTTATTGAATTGGATGATTGCATACGACAACCCAAAGCATTCCCCCCAAGTTCCCTACATGAATTGCATAATAGAGATACAAGCAAGAATCATTAAGTTCTTTGAAAACCATAAGCATTGACGAAGAACTCGTTACTATGAATTGCATGAAACTTATGCCAAGAATTTACTTAACGCAATTGAGATCATCAACTTTTACAACTTGTGAATATATGCACACAAATTAAACCCTCTTTTTGTCAAATTGTAGTATATGTATAAGTAGGGATCGTTCTGGACCGGGGATTAGGAGGGATTGTTAATCACTTGGATTTGACTCAAAAACGTAAAAAACAATATAAAACACTGTACTAGACTCAAAGAATGCAAAACTAAACTTTAAAACACTAAAACAAACCAAAAGACTCAAACATCACCCAAAACACTCAAAACTGCCTTAAAAACAATTTCTGGGCAATTTTGAGCACTTTGGTGAATTTGGACGAAATTATGTAATAAATGGAATCAAAACACTTAGAAACATAAACTAAGACACTTTCTAACTAAATTGGACAATAAAGTAAAGGGGGATTGAGTTTTGACGAAATTAAACTAAATGAACATATTGTAATTAAAGCAGAATGTAAATATGAATTTGATGAAATGGAATGAATGGAAGCTAGCCAAGGGGTTCATCTCCACACATGTTACACTTGCATAATAAAACGATTTCCAATTGCATTTCAATAAACCATGACTTCTCAACGCTCCAAGTTAATTAGGTCCGCTTAAATTAACTTTCAGATTTCCCTAGATTCATTGGATTGAATGGAATACGCATTACAACCAAATTATTCCTAATCAAAGTCCCTAACTATGGAATACGCATGATAGAGACATTCAACAAAGATCATTAAGTTCAACGGAAATCATAAACATCGACGAGGCATTCGTTACTATGGAATACGCATGAAACTTATGCCAAGAATTCAAACTCTATGTGGTGGGAACCTGATAGGAGCATATTTAGGCGACTTACTTAGCTTGTTTTCGTGCATTTATATTGTTAATTCATAGTTGTTTTTGGCGTTTAAGCCATTTTCGTGTGTTTTTAGGTTCATGTGGCTAAGGAAGCAAAAAGATGCATTTTGGAGCATTTTGGAGCAAAATTGGACTTGGAAGGGATAACTTATACTTGGAGCAAAAGGAATGGACGAAATTGAAGAGTTGATGTCACAAGGATACCTACTTGAAGTAGCCACACACCTTCCACATTTCAGCCACATGCACTTGTTCCTCCATCATTGCACCAACAACAACATTGCACATGCACTCCCTTTAATTAATTAACCCACATGCACCCTTTATTCTTTCATCATTCCAGCCACTCCACATCCCTCACCAAGAAATCATTCAACACATGCATCCATAATCATTTCTCCACACCAAAACCGTGCACATGCATTCCCCTTGTGCAATTCCATCATTCCACACCTCCATGGCAGCCACCAACCAACCTAGCTGTCATGTTTCCCCTTTAATCATTCAAACATTCACCCACATGCATTTCTAACCCACATGCACCCTAGATTCTAATCAGCCATTCACATTTAATCATTCATTCCCATCAGATTTCTAGCATATTCACATGCATTCATCCTAGCTGTCATGTTTCCCCTTTCATCATTCCCTCACATTCTTTAAATCAGCCAACACATGCATCCACCTTTCTCCCATCAGATTTCCAACATTGCACATGCATTTCCACCCTTTAATCACAAGCATAAATCAGCCACATGCATCCTCCATCACCATTCCAGATTTCCACCAAATTCCTAGCTGTCATGTTCCCCCCATTTCACCTATAAATAAACCTTCATTGCAGCCACAAAAGGGGGGATCCATTCACCACAGAAATAAGGCCTTTGTGCCAGAAATTCACCCATTCCATACACTTCTTCCATTTTCAGAATGTAGACATCAAACACCCTTGCCGTGCTCTCCCTTACAATCCAAACACCATCCTTCCATTTTCACCACTCCCCAAACCATTCACACCATCAAACTATCCTTAGACCTTGTGCTACAACGAAGAGGAAGAGAAGAGTGCCTAAACGTTCATACAATTCAAGTTTGAGTTGTTGGAATGTTTAGGTGTTTCTTTGATTTCAATGTTTAATTTCAATACTCTTTGTTTTGTACGTATGAGGAATGGAAGAGAAGAGTGCCTAAACGTTCATACAATTCAAGTTTGAGTTGTTGGAATGTTTAGGTGTTTCTTTGATTTCAAAGTTATGAGGAAATTCGAAATATATGTTTATGCTTACATTTTGATTTGATTACTTCTAATTGCGTTTCATAAGTTGTGATTCAATTTGTTTAACCGTTTGATTGATAACTTATTTATGTATGTTTATTGAGAGTGCACGCTTAATTTTCATGCATGAATATGACGCTAGAATATAAGTGAGTTTCACCTAATAGTTACGAACTTATATTCACAAGTAGTGGAGGTTGCTTATAAACAATCGCGTTAAACGAATTCTTGGCATAAGTTTCATGCGTATTCCATAGTAACGAATGCCTCGTCAACACTTATAATTTTCATAGAGCGTAATGATTCTTGCTTGTATCTCTATTATGCAATCATGTAGGGGACTTGTGGGGAATGTTTTGAATTGTTGTATGCGCTAACCCATCCAATTCAATAACGTTAGGAAGATTTGAAGGTTAATTAGTGCATCACGGTTAACTTGGGGTGTTGAGAATTCATGGTTTATTGAAATGCAATTGGAAATCATTTTATTATGCAAGTGTAACATGTGTGGAGAAGAACCTTCTAGCTAGCATTCATCCATTCATTTTCATCGCATTCATATTTACATTCTGTCTAGTTTATTAAACTTGTTTCGTTATTTCAATTTTCGTCAAATTAAAATCCCCCTTTACTTTATTGTCTAATTTAGTTAGAAAGTGTCTTAGTTTGTGTTTATATGAGTTTTGAGTCATTTTGTTACACAAATTCGTCCAGATTTGTGTTTGTGCTCAAATCTGCCCAGAAAGTGGTTTTTAGGCAGATTTGAGTGTGTTTGTGTTGTTTTGAGTCTTTTGGTTTGTTTTAGTGTTTTAAAGTTTAGTTTTGCATTCTTTGAGTCTAGTATAGTGTTTTATATTGTTATTTTACGTTTGAATCAAGCCATAATCTTAAATTCGTCCAACATTGGGTTTAAGGTCAGAAACTGCCTAGTTAGTGTTTTTAGGCAGTTTTGAGTCTTTTGAACTTGTTTTGAGTCCTTTGAGTCTTTGTGAACGTTTTTAACTTTGTTTTTATGTTTTTGAGTCAAATCCAAGTGATTAACAATCCCTCCTAATCCCCGGTCCAGAACGATCCTTACTTATACTTATACTACAATTGACAAAAAAAGGGTTTAATTTGTGTGCGTATAATTCACGCATCAGAACCTCAACATGTTCAAGAAGAAGGATATTGGCAGCCATATGAGGAGTTTTATTCAAGACCTATACACCCACCACAACCTCATATTCAATATGCCCAACCAAATTTAAGTTCGTCAATAGATTATAATCAAAAGCTTAACGAATTAATTTGTTTGGTGCAGGGCTCACAAAATCAAGACAATGAGGCTCGACAAGAAGACAAAAGGTTGCACCACTTGGAAAAGCAAATTGGGCAGATAGTGGAGTTCGTAGGACAATTTTGCGACCAAGGCAAACTCCCTTGTTCAACCATTGTAAATCCGAAGGGAGGATTTGAAGCACCTTTGCCGGAAGCACTTATTGCTCCTACGCCATCTAATTCAAGTAAGGTTGTTCCAATTAGTTCTAACCCCATCCCACCTAATATCCCTATTCCTTGCTGGTTCATGAATTCCAAGGAAGAAGAAAGTGAAAAAGACATCTTGGAAGCCCTTCCAAAGGTGCAAAGTAGGGAATTTCATGAATTCATCAAAGAGGATATACTTGAGACAACAATTCCCAAAGAAGTTGGATTTTATGACACGGGACAAGTCATAACTTTCGAAGGGGTGTTTATTCTTAAGTTCATGTCGGAGCACAAAGGTAAGCCACCTCCCCGAATTTCAATTTTCTTTTATACTAATATGTTGTTAATGATTCAGGCATCCACTCTACAAATTAAACTATTACCGGATCATTTCAAGTATCACCGCCCATTCAAAGATCAATTCCATGCCGTTATGTATGTTTAAAAAAAAAAAAAAAAAAAAAATTATTTATTAAATAAAATACTAAACATGGAGAAAGGTGGAGCTTCACAAAGCTTGTTTACGTGAAGCCCCACTACGAGCCGTCGAAGCGGAAGGCATAGAAGCGGGAGGCATAGGAGCAGAAGGCGTCGGAGCGGAAGGCATCGGAGCTAGAGCATTCCAGTCCTCAATACTTGGCCAAACGCTGGATGACCCAGGAAAAAGGTGCCTCTGGAGACAAGCTGCAAGCCTTTGACGGTCACTTTGAATTCGACCCTCAGATTCTTGCAGCTCATCAAGCTTCCTCTTCATGCCCGACAAATAGTTATTTGCAAGCACATGCAAACTTCTATTCCCGTACTTAAGCTGCTGGATCTCTTGCTTAAGACTTTCCACCTCTGCCATCAATGATTCCACCTGACGGGAGCGGGCAAGCAGGCGTTGGCCCATGTTGGACACAGAGCTCGCACACTGAACACTAAGAGCTGATAGGAGCATATTTATGCTACTTAGTTGTGTTGTTTCCTTACACTTAGTGAGTTAATTACTATGTATTTCAGTCTTTTAAAGTATTTTCGTGTGTTTTTAGGTCCTAATGGCAAAAGGAGCAAGAAAGTGCATTTTGAGGCTATTTGGAGCATTTTTGGGCATGGATTGGATAGCTTAATCATGGAGCAAAGAGGATAGACGAGATTGAAGACTAGAAGAGCTAGGAAAGGCTACAAATCTGGTGGAAGAAGTTCTATTCCAATGAAGATAAGGAAGAAGCAAGAAACAAGGAACCTTATCCCACCTTATCCAAACCTTATCTTATCCTATCCTAGAAACCTTATCCTATCCTATCTCTAACATTATCCTTTTCTCTCCTATCCAAATCAGATTGGGACCTAAACCTAGCTACTTAGGGAGAATCAATTACACATTTAAGCACATAATTCAGTTTCTAGAAGCCTTATCCACTAAATTGCCGCAAGAACTCCATTCCTTGTAGGTTTAGGAATTACAATCCTTTTCCTACACAAATATCATGTATCCTTGGCCCTTTAGGTTTAGGAATCTGCCCTAAACCTTCCCTTCTAGAAACCTTATCTCAGCCCTATACATGTGCCGCACCAAAAACCTTCTAGAATCCCTAAATCCTAGCCGAATTCCCTATTTCCAATCCCCTTTGGTTTCTGCCTTAAGATACCCCTTTTTCAATAGGATTAGGCAATCCTTTTCCTACACTAAGTGTGCCAAACTATAGCCTATATAAACAGCCTTGCCGTGCCATTTAATGACCACCATCCCTTCACACAACATTCATACATCCCTTCAGAAATCAACCTTTGCCGTGACCTTGCAACCACCCATCCATCATTCCCCTACTTCCATACATCCATCCCAACCTCCATACACCACCATAACCCCTTGCCGCACCACCATATATACCTAAAACCATCCAAAAACCAGAAAATCGTCCACAAACTCACCATAGACCCTTGTGCCGTGACCTAGCAAGGAGGAGGAGAAGGAAGACCAAGCCTTGGGCGTTTGTGCATTCAAGTTGGAGTGTTGGACGTTTCTAGGTGTAATCTATCCTTTATTGTTAATGTTTAAATCTATATTGCTTTGTTTTGTCATGAACATGAGAGGCTAAACTCGTTTTAGCCTAGGGATGCTTTGAAACCATGATTACATTTATAATATGAGTTGATTAATTCCAGTTGTGATTTCATAAATTGTGAATGCAATTTACTTAACCGTTTGATGGATAACTTATTCTTGTATGTTTATTAGGGAGGCCTACTTAATTTGCATGCTTGAATTTGGGGCTAGAATATAAGGGTGTTTCACATAATCGTCACAAACTTATATTCATAAGTAGTTAAGGTTGTTTTCACAATCATGTTAAGTAAATTCCTAGCATGCGTATCATGATGTCATAGTTACAAGTGCTTTGTCAATACTTATGGTTTCCATTGAACGTAATGATCTTTAACCGTATCTCTATTATGATGTCATGTAGGGGACTTTTTGAAGAATGCTTTGGGTTGTCGTATGATGTCATCCAATCCACTAACTTAAGGGAAATCTGAGGGTTAATTAGTGATGTCACGGTTAATCTGGGGTGTTGAGGTTCATGGTTTATTGGAAAAGCAACTGGAAATCAATTTATGTTAGAAAGTATCATGTGTGGAGAAGTATCCCTTGGCTATCCCATCATCCATTAGTTTTTCTTATTTTCGTCCAAAATCTGTTTTAAAGTTTTAAGTCACTTGTTTTCTGTTAAATTCGTCCAAAATCAAAACCCCCTTTCTTATTTGTTCCAAATCTGTCCAAAAGAGTCTTTTTGAGTCTTTAGAGTCAAAACCAAGTGTATTTTCGTCCAAATTAAGTCATAGAGTCTAAATTGAGTCTTTTTGGTTGTTTTTGGTTGTTTTGAGTCTTTAAAGTTTGTTTTGAGTCATATAAGTTAGTAAGAGTCTTGTGAGTCTATTTAAAGTGTTTTAAAACATATTTTCACATCTTTGAGTCAATTTTCATTAGATTAGCAATCCCTCCTAATCCCCGGCCTAGAACGATCCCTACTTATATCTATACTACAATTGTCGAAAAGAGGGTTTAATTTGTGTGCTTATATATTTTGCATCAAATTTTTGGCGCCGTTGCCGGGGATTAGCAACTTTGCTAATCCCTTGGTTCTTTTCTTTTTGGTTTAGTTGTTTTCGTTTTAGTTTCTAACTTAGTGTTGTTTTCTTTGTTTGTTGTTACTTTTGATATTTGATTTGGTTCTCTTTCTTTGATTTTAGGTACTAGGGAAGTAAGATATGGATTTTGCTAGCATTCAAGCTCAATTGGCAAATCTTACTTCTCAATTGTCGCCGTATGCCGAAAGGACCACAATGCAGAGTGTCCCTACATTTGGTGCTTCATATAGGCAAGGATTTCAAGCCAATCAATGTCCACAAAGAGATTGGAAGGATCATTCAAACTCTATGTGGTGGGAAGCTCAACAAGTTCAACGTGAAGCATATTGGCAGCCATATGAGGAGTTCTATTCAAGACCTATGCAGCCACCTCAACTTCATATGCAATATGCTCAATCAAATTCAAGTTTGTCAATAGATTATAATCAAATTCTTAATGAATTAAATTCTTTGGTGCAGGGGTCACAAAATCAAGCCAATGAGGCTCAACATGAAGCATATTGGCAACCATATGAGGAGTTCTATACAACACCTATGCAGCAACCACAACCTCCCCCACAACAATTCCAATCAAGTTCAAGTATGTCCATGGATAATGATAAAAATTTTCAATTACTAACCTCTTTGACGCAGGACGGACAAAATCAAGACAAGAAGTTGGGTAAATTGGAGGAGCAAATTGGGCAGATTATGGAGTTCATGAAACAAATTCAAGAGCAAAGTGAACTCTCCAACTCAAGTATTGAAAACTCGAAGGAAGATTTTGAAATCCATAATGCTATCACTTTGGGAAGTGCTATGGAGGTTGAAGCTGACCTAATAATGTCCAAACATAGCCTAGAAGTGGATGAGGAGCTGCTAAATGAGAAGGAGGAAGAAGACATGCACACGGCAAGGGTAGAACAACCCTTGCCGCAGCCCCCTAAGCCCTCTAAACCACCCACCACAAGTAAGGACGTCCCAATTCCATGTTATTCTGATGTTATTCCACCCAATGTCCCTTTTCCTAGCAGGTTTTTGATTCCCAACCAAGAAGAGAGTAAAAAGGACATCGTGGAAGCCTTCCCAAAGGTGCAAAATGCTATTCCAATTCTTGGTGCAACACAGCAAGTTTTAGATGGTGTTGAATTCTTCAAAGGACTTTGTACACCAAGAAGAATGATTCAAGAGAAGGTAGTGGCTGGAGAAGATGTAGAAGGCATCAAAGAGGACATATTTGAAACCACAAAACCCAAAGAAGTTGAATTTGATGACATTGGACAAGTCATAACCATCACATGCAATCTGGCCAAGTCCAATATCCCTGAAACTTTCAAAGGAGTGGTGTTTGTCATTGAGTTCTTGTCGGACAAAACAAGTAAGTCATCTTCTCCAAATTCCATTACATTTTATACTAACTGGCTGATTTTGATGAATCAGGCACCTACACTAGAATTCAAACCAATGCCGGTTCACTTCAAGTATCACCTTCCATTCAAGGATCCATTCTATGCCGTGGGCTCCAAATGAGGATAAGAAGAAGGTTCGTCCGGCTGCACGACGTTAAAGAAAGCGCTTCTTGGGAGGCAACCCATGCATTCAACGAGAGAGGAAGTGGGCAATTCACCAATTCAAGCTACAAAATCAGATTTGCGTTCCTCAATCTCTATCTCTTTATTATTTTTATTTTGTCATGTTAGTTCGTTTATGTTGTTTGTTTGGATGTGAGTCTTTGTGTGAAACATTGAGGACAATGTTTGATTTAAGTGTGGGGGGGTAAACAAAGTGTTTTTCATGCAAATTCGTGGGATTTTATCACCCATCATTTCTAAAGTTGTTTCACACTGTTTTTAAGTGTTTTTAGAGTGTTTTGAAGTGTTTTTATGTCTTTTGGTCAGAAAATCCGAAAATTTACAAAAAAAAAATTACAAAATAGTTTTGAAAAACCCAAAAAGAGTTGTTTTTAAGTTGTTTTTGTGTGTTTGTTTGTGTCTTAGGTCACCTTCCAACACAATGATGAGGATTTGGTTTTTAAATTGCATGACTATTAAAGAATGTTGTAAACATGGCTGGAAGTCGATTTATGCTTTGGTTTATGCTTGGTTATGGTTATAATTTATGAATTCACATGTAATTACAAAGATAAAATCAGTTTTTGTAACATGCTTGAAGGAAGAAACTCAAACTAACGCTACATCCTTGAGAGACTTGAGCCTATAACGTTCTTTGGAGAGTATAATCTATGATTTCTTGTTTTCTAAAGTCGTTGCATGATCTCATCATTCTTTGCTTGGTTGCTATTTAGAATGCATTTCATTATAGTTCCAAATACTAGAACTCATGCCCATTTCATTCAAAGCATGATATTGATTGCATAACATACAATAAGATGAAGTTGTTAGTCAAGCCAGAGCCAAAAAGCCTATCCCTTTTCATATGTATTGTAGGATTAACCCTCTTGAGCCTTTTCAAAACCTATTTTCGTTGTTAGCCACATTATCCTCACCTAGCCTAGAATAGGACTTTCCATACCTTGGTTTTTAAAGGATAGTGAAGCACGACTTAGAGTGAACTCCTTTAGTCAATTCATGGCAGAAAACAAGTGTGGGGGAAGATGAGCACGAAAAAAAAAAAAAAAAAAAAAAAAAAAAAAAAAAAAAAAAAAAGAAAAAGAGAAGGAAAGAAGAGAAATTCGTAGAAAAATCAAAAGAAAATAGAAAAGTGTTCAAAAGAAAGAAAAGGAGTTGAAAAATAAGTGAGAATGAACTCACAAGTGTTGGTTGTTGAAGGAAGGGTCCAAAAGAGTGAATTTGACCCTAAATGTTGCATGAATCTTCCCTTGTGTTTAAAAGTTAGTTTTTTGCCATTAGAAGTGAGTTTAAGTGTCAATTTCATTACTTTGCTTACTATTGCTTTAAAAACGTTTGTTTATCCTTACCTTTCTTTGTTAGCCAATACCTTAGCCTCGTTACAACCCTCAACTTCTATCTTGATGTTATGTGTTCAATATGTGGAGTTTGAATTTGGTATGAGCATATGGAATCACTGGTTCTCGTTCTAAGTAGTAGCATTCCATTCATGAGATCATATTCATGTCATTGTCGTAAATCCAGAAAATGCTTTCTTTGATATAACATATGTGAGTATTAGTCTTCATATTTACATCAATCTTCTCACATATAACTAGTGTAGGGTGTGAAGTTAGAAAATCTGTGTGAAAATAGAGTGCATTCTAGTGAGGAATTGAGGGAATTCTCTAAGGCATGCTACTACATTCGAAACATTGTTTTAATTGATTATATGTGAACTAATAGGTAGTAACTATGATTAAGTGTTTGTTGAAGTATAAAGAAAGCTAAAAAAACCGTGGGGATGATGTTCTCTAATGTGTCATGTTCGTTGGGAATCCCTGAGATACATGTTGGAAGGTTTAGAATGTATTTTGTTTTTGATTTATTTCGTTTTGCTTGAGGACTAGCAAAAGCTAAGTGTGGGGGAATTTGATAGGAGCATATTTATGCTACTTAGTTGTGTTGTTTCCTTACACTTAGTGAGTTAATTACTATGTATTTCAGTCTTTTAAAGTATTTTCGTGTGTTTTTAGGTCCTAATGGCAAAAGGAGCAAGAAAGTGCATTTTGAGGCTATTTGGAGCATTTTTGGGCATGGATTGGATAGCTTAATCATGGAGCAAAGAGGATAGACGAAATTGAAGACTAGAAGAGCTAGGAAAGGCTACAAATCTGGTGGAAGAAGTTCTATTCCAATGAAGATAAGGAAGAAGCAAGAAACAAGGAACCTTATCCCACCTTATCCAAACCTTATCTTATCCTATCCTAGAAACCTTATCCTATCCTATCTCTAACATTATCCTTTTCTCTCCTATCCAAATCAGATTGGGACCTAAACCTAGCTACTTAGGGAGAATCAATTACACATTTAAGCACATAATTCAGTTTCTAGAAGCCTTATCCACTAAATTGCCGCAAGAACTCCATTCCTTGTAGGTTTAGGAATTACAATCCTTTTCCTACACAAATATCATGTATCCTTGGCCCTTTAGGTTTAGGAATCTGCCCTAAACCTTCCCTTCTAGAAACCTTATCTCAGCCCTATACATGTGCCGCACCAAAAACCTTCTAGAATCCCTAAATCCTAGCCGAATTCCCTATTTCCAATCCCCTTTGGTTTCTGCCTTAAGATACCCCTTTTTCAATAGGATTAGGCAATCCTTTTCCTACACTAAGTGTGCCAAACTATAGCCTATATAAACAGCCTTGCCGTGCCATTTAATGACCACCATCCCTTCACACAACATTCATACATCCCTTCAGAAATCAACCTTTGCCGTGACCTTGCAACCACCCATCCATCATTCCCCTACTTCCATACATCCATCCCAACCTCCATACACCACCATAACCCCTTGCCGCACCACCATATATACCTAAAACCATCCAAAAACCAGAAAATCGTCCACAAACTCACCATAGACCCTTGTGCCGTGACCTAGCAAGGAGGAGGAGAAGGAAGACCAAGCCTTGGGCGTTTGTGCATTCAAGTTGGAGTGTTGGACGTTTCTAGGTGTAATCTATCCTTTATTGTTAATGTTTAAATCTATATTGCTTTGTTTTGTCATGAACATGAGAGGCTAAACTCGTTTTAGCCTAGGGATGCTTTGAAACCATGATTACATTTATAATATGAGTTGATTAATTCCAGTTGTGATTTCATAAATTGTGAATGCAATTTACTTAACCGTTTGATGGATAACTTATTCTTGTATGTTTATTAGGGAGGCCTACTTAATTTGCATGCTTGAATTTGGGGCTAGAATATAAGGGTGTTTCACATAATCGTCACAAACTTATATTCATAAGTAGTTAAGGTTGTTTTCACAATCATGTTAAGTAAATTCCTAGCATGCGTATCATGATGTCATAGTTACAAGTGCTTTGTCAATACTTATGGTTTCCATTGAACGTAATGATCTTTAACCGTATCTCTATTATGATGTCATGTAGGGGACTTTTTGAAGAATGCTTTGGGTTGTCGTATGATGTCATCCAATCCACTAACTTAAGGGAAATCTGAGGGTTAATTAGTGATGTCACGGTTAATCTGGGGTGTTGAGGTTCATGGTTTATTGGAAAAGCAACTGGAAATCAATTTATGTTAGAAAGTATCATGTGTGGAGAAGTATCCCTTGGCTATCCCATCATCCATTAGTTTTTCTTATTTTCGTCCAAAATCTGTTTTAAAGTTTTAAGTCACTTGTTTTCTGTTAAATTCGTCCAAAATCAAAACCCCCTTTCTTATTTGTTCCAAATCTGTCCAAAAGAGTCTTTTTGAGTCTTTAGAGTCAAAACCAAGTGTATTTTCGTCCAAATTAAGTCATAGAGTCTAAATTGAGTCTTTTTGGTTGTTTTTGGTTGTTTTGAGTCTTTAAAGTTTGTTTTGAGTCATATAAGTTAGTAAGAGTCTTGTGAGTCTATTTAAAGTGTTTTAAAACATATTTTCACATCTTTGAGTCAATTTTCATTAGATTAGCAATCCCTCCTAATCCCCGGCCTAGAACGATCCCTACTTATATCTATACTACAATTGTCGAAAAGAGGGTTTAATTTGTGTGCTTATATATTTTGCATCAAGAGTGAGGGATTCTTGAACGGCCAACTCATCGGACCGTCCTGACAGCAGCCTACTATCTTTTGGAGTGAGGAGGTTCCTAGCTACTATTGTAGCTATTTTGGCGTCCTGCATCACGGAGTCTTCACCTGTAAGAGGACCGTTAGAAGATAAAAAAGAAGGGCGTCATACGTTACCTTGACGCGGCGCGCCCGTATCACTGCTGAGACTCAATTGTAAGCTAAGGTTCGATGGGTTTGCCATTTTTCAAGAGTGTTCAAAGATAAGGGGTTGATGGAGTTAAAATTTCAAAGGGCCGGAGACGATGTTCAAGAATGGGAAATCTTCAGAGTGTGTATGTTGGCGGTGATCGATACCTCTATAAGAAGCCAAGGCGACGCGTCCACCGATTCAAAAAGCCGGAATTTCCGGCTTAAGTTAGGCGACGCTTTCTCGGCTTTTCAAAAGACGCGTTCAACTTTGTCAAAAGATTTCTTCTTTTCAGACAACACGTGGAGGCCATCATCGCAACTACACATCTTTAGCCGACAAGCGCAAAGTTCAGCGACGCTTTCTCTGCTTTTCAGAAAACGCGTGCAGCTTTGTCAAAAGGAGCCACATCCGCACTACTACGTGTCGTTCAGAAAGCAAATGGGCGTCGTTCAGAAATCGAAAGGGCGCCTGCTCAGAAATCGAAGATGCGTCGTTCTGATATCGAAGAGACATTTGTCGACAAGGGTAAAAGAACAGTACCACCACTTGATATTATCTCTATATATGTCAACCTTCGTCTTTTATGGCAAGGCAAACCTGAAGAAAATGCCCAACTCTCCCTCACCTCTGAGGGCGCACTCCCAGCATAGCCTTTCGAAATACTCAATTCTTTCTTCTTCCCCAAAGATGATACCAGATGCCTGGAGTACAGATGACCCAGGAGGAAACGGCGGATTGAAGTGTGCTGATTCATTCACCGCTTCTTCAAAAACAAAGGTATCTCATATCATCAAGGTCAAAAGCAAAAGTATCTCATATCATGCTCTTTCCCTGTCTTTTTCTTTGTCCTTGTTCTTACTCGCATGGCAAAGTAAAAGAAGCAATCAGCCGGCACTTGGAGTCAGTCATCCGATCTGGAGCCAACTGCTTGGAATCTATTCCTGATTGCTTACCTAGCTTTGCTCTCGAGTAGTCATCTTCAACGGAGCAAGTAAGGCAAGTGAAAATGATACATTGAAGCATGTGGAGACAAGGAACAACTGCATATGCTGAGCTATCATCTAACCCTCTTCAATACGAATTGGAAAGATTGAACAAAGAAACAGATAAAAGGAGGAAGCTCAGACCTTCGGGGAAGACCAAAAGAATCCTGCTGCCCAGTTCAAGAGTAGCACAAAAGAAAATCAACGATGGGCAGAAACCAGTTCAAGAGAAAGCCTGTGGAATCACCAAGATCAATGCCTCAATGCAATTACCAAGGAGAAGATGGAATTTACACTCCATAACCAGATTTGCGTCCCTAAACTCTTCTCTTTGTTAAGTGACATTCTGCCATGTTTAGTATGTTTAGTTGCTTTTTGTGTGTTTACTTATGTTTTGTGTGAATCTATGCTTAAAACATTGAGGACAATGTTTGATTTAAGTGTGGGGGGGGGGGGGGGGGGTAACTAAGTATATTTAATGCAAATTCGTAGGATTTTATCACCCATTACTTCAAATGTTGTTCCTTGCTGTTTTAAGGTGTTTTTAAGTTGTTTTAGAGTGTTTTTAGTATGTTTTGTTTTATAACTTCGAAAATCACATAAAAATTTGAAAAACATGTTTTAAAAAGCCTAAAAAGAGTGTTTTGAGTCGTTTTTGTGTGTTTGTGTCTTAGGGTACCTTCCAACATAATGATAAGGATTTGGTTTGTAATTGCATGACGGTTAAAAAGAGTTATAAACATAGAGAAAAGTTT
This sequence comes from Pyrus communis, assembly GCF_963583255.1. Classification (NCBI taxonomy): domain Eukaryota; kingdom Viridiplantae; phylum Streptophyta; class Magnoliopsida; order Rosales; family Rosaceae; genus Pyrus; species Pyrus communis. The sequence goes on from NC_084804.1 coordinate 25,005,963, forward strand.
GATTTACTCTTGGTATATGCTTGGTTATGGTTATAATGTATGACTTCACATGCAATCATAAAAGAAAAATTCGTTTTTGTAACATGCTTGAAGGAAGAAACTCATAATAACGCTACATCCCTGTGAGACTCGAGCCATTACTTTGTTTGGAGAGTTATAATCTGTGATTCTTTGTTTTCTAAAGTCGTTGCATGATCTCATTATTCCTTGCTTGGTTGCTACTTAGAATGCAATTGTATCATGATAGAACTAAATGCTAGAACTTATATCCGTTTCATTCAAAGCATGACATTGAATTGCATAACATATATCAAGATGAAGTTGTGTAGTTGCCACCATAGCCAAATAGCCTTACTTCCCATATTTCGTATATATTAGTTTTAACCCTGTTGAGCCTCGTTTAGCCTATTTTCTTTGTTAACCACATCACCCCTTACCTAGCTTAGAGTAGGACTTTCCCATACCCTTGTTCTTGAGTATAGTGGAGCATGACTTAGAAGGAATTCTTTTTGAGTGACATTATTACAGAAAACAAGTGTGGGGGAAGGGATTTTTGTGTGTATGTATGTGCCTAAATCTTAAAGGAGGCACGAAAAAAAAAAAAAGAAAAAAAAATTGTGAAAGAAAAAAAGAAGAAGAAAAGAAAGAAAAAGAGTGAAAATAAGTGAGAATGGACTCACAAGTGTGATTGTTGAAGAAAGGGCCCAAAAAGTTTGAATATGGCCCTAAGTTTTGTGTGACTTCCCCTTGGGTGTTCAAAGTTGACTTCTGCGTCCTAAAGGGAATTCTAAGTGCCTAATTCAATACTTTGCTCACTATTGCTTAAAGAACGTTTGTTTTCCCTATCCTTTCATTGTTAGCCAACTCCCCAAGCCCCATTACAACCCGTGACTTCTATCTTGAGTGTTATGTGTTTCAATTTGTGGAGTTTGAACTTGGTATGAGCTTATGGTGTCACTGGTTCTCACTTCTAAGTAGTAGCATTCCATTCATGAGATCATACCTAAACATGCTTATTAACTCCAGAAATTGCTCTCTTTATGATACATATATGTGAGTGTTCGTCTACATGTTTACATCAATCTCTCACATATAACTAGTGTAGGGTATGTAGTCAGAAAATCTGTGTGAAAATAGAGTGCATTCTAATAAGGAATTGAGGAAATTCTCTAAGGCATGTTACAACATTCAAATCATGGTTTTAAAATGCTTAATTGTGAACTAGTATGTGGTGACTATGAGTAAGAATGTACTTAAGTGTAAAGATGGCTAAAATCTGTGGGAATAATGATTTTTAACATGTCATGTGCATTGGAAATCCCTGAGACGATTGTTGGAAGGTTTAGGTTGTGTTTTACTTGTTTAGTGTCGTTTTGTTTGTTTTGTTTTTCTGTTTTGCTCGAGGATGAGCAAAAGATAAGTGTGGGGGAATTTGATAGGAGCATATTTAGGCGACTTACTTAGCTTGTTTTCGTGCATTCATATTGTTAATTCATAGTTGTTTTAGTAGTTTAAGCCATTTTCGTGTGTTTTTAGGTTCATATGGCTAAGGAAGCAAAAAGATGCATTTTGGAGCAAAATTGGACTTGGAATGGATAGCTTATGTTTGGAGCAAAAGGAATGGACGAAATTGAAGGATTCCTAATCCATTGCAGCCACATGCACCCATAATCATTCACACCTTGCAGCCACATGCATTCACTCTTCATAAATCAGCCACATGCACATTCAATCATTCACACCAAAACCTTGCACATGCAATCCCTTTAATTAATTCAACCTAGCTGTCATTGCACATGCATTCACTCTTTAACCCACATGCATTTCCACCCACATGCACTCTCATTCTTTAATCCATTCAGCCACAAGACATTATCATTGCACCACATTCAGCCATTCCATCTCCCATTTCAGATTGCATTCCAATCATTCCAACCAAATCACATGCACTCCCACCCTTTAAATCACATGCATTCCCTTCATAAATCAGCCACATGCACTCATAATCATTCAACCAACCTAGCTGTCATGTTTCCCCTTTCATCATTCCCTCACATTCTTTAATTCAGCCAACACATGCTTACACATGCATTTCCAACCCACATGCATCCTTTAATCATTCAAACATGCAGCCACATTCCCTCCTAGCTGTCATGTTCCCCCCATTTCACCTATAAATAAGCATGCATTACACCTCAATTCATTAAAATTCGTCCATATTCAGAAAATCATCCAAAACACCACCAGAAATCATCCCCTTGTGCCGTGAGTATTGATAGGAGCATATTTAGGCGACTTACTTAGCTTGTTTTCGTGCATTTATATTGTTAATTCATAGTTGTTTTAGTAGTTTAAGCCATTTTCGTGTGTTTTTAGGTTCATATGGCTAAGGAAGCAAAAAGATGCATTTTGGAGCATTTTGGAGCAAATTAGAGATTGGAATGGATATCATATGCTTGGAGCCAAGAGGATGGACGAAATTGAAGGATTCCTAATCCATTGCAGCCACATGCACATTCAATCATTCACACCAAAACCTTGCACATGCTTTCCCATTTCATTATTCATTCACTTTGCAGCCACCATTCACTCTTTAATCCACATGCATTCATCATCATTCACCACACCTTGCAGCCACATGCATTCCCCTTTTATATTTCCAACCCACATGCACTTCCCCCTTTAATCATTCAAACATGCACTCCCTTTAATCACATGCATAAATCAGCCACATGCATCTCCCATCACCATATCAGATTTCCATCATATTCACATGCATTCCATCCTTTAAAACATTGCACATGCACTCCCTTTAATTAATTAAGCCACATGCACTCCCATCCATTTCATCATTGCAGCCAACACATGCTTTCACATGCATTTTCAGATTGTCCCCTTGCACATGCAGCCACATATTCATTGCACATGCAATTCCAACCCACATGCAGCCACATTCCCTCCTAGCTGTAATGTTCCCCCCACTTCACCTATAAATAAGCATCCATTGCATTCATTCTCATTCACTCCTCCATTTCAGAAATTCATCCATTGTACATACCACAACACAAACCCTTCCATTTTCAGAATGTAGACCATCACAAACTGCCCTTGGTGCCGTGGCCTTGAGGCACCACTCCCTTACAATCCAAACACCATCCTTCCATCTTCACCACTCCCCAAACCATTCACACCATCAAACTATCCTTAGACCTTGTGCTACAACGAAGAGGAAGAGAAGAGTGCCTAAACGTTCATACAATTCAAGTTTGAGTTGTTGGAATGTTTAGGTGTTTCTTTGATTTCAATGTTTAATTTCAATACTCTTTGTTTTGTACGAATGAGGAATGGAAGAGAAGAGGACCTAAACGTTCATACAATTCAAGTTTGAGTTGTTGGAATGTTTAGGTGTTTCTTTGATTCTCTTTGTTTTGTACCATGAGGAACTAAAACCCCCTTGGTTAGGGGATAATTCGAAATATATGTTTATGCTTGCATTTTGATTTGATTACTTCTAATTGCGTTTCATAAGTTGTGGATTCAATTTGTTTAACTGTTTGATTGATAACTTATTTATGTATGTTTATTGAGAGTGCACGCTTAATTTTCATGCATGAATATGACGCTAGAATATAAGTGAGTTTCACCTAATAGTTACGAACTTATATTCACAAGTAGTGGAGGTTGCTTATAAACAATCGCGTTAAACGAATTCTTGGCATAAGTTTCATCAATCATAGTAACGAATGCCCCGTCAACACTTATAATTTTCATAGAGCGTAATGATTCTTGCTTGTATCTCTATTATGCAATCATGTAGGGGACTTGTGGGGAATGTTTTGGGTTGTCGTATGAAATCATCCAATTCAATAACGTTAGGAAGATTTGAAGGTTAATTAGTGCATCACGGTTAACTTGGGGTGTTGAGAATTAATGATTTATTGAAATGCAATTGGAAATCGTTTTATTATGCAAGTATAACATGTATGGAGATGAACCCCTTAGCTAGCCTTCCATCCATATTTTCATCACATTCATCTTTACTATCTGTTTTTACTTACAATCTGTTCTTTTAGTTTAAATTCGTCAAAACCAATCCCCCATTTATTTTAAAGTGTTAGATTAGTTAGAATTACATTAACCATGTGTTTATAAGTGTTTTGTTTCATTTTGTTTCCCAAATTCGTCCAAATTCACCAAAGTGCTCAAAACTGCCCAGAAAGTGATTTTAAGGCAGTTTTGAGTGTTTTGGGTGATGTTTGAGTCTTTTCGTTTGTTTTAGTGTTTTAAAGTTTAGTTTTGCATTCTTTGAGTCTAGTATAGTGTTTCATATTGTTATTTTACGTTTTTGAGTCAGTTTCCAAGAGATTTGCAATCCCTCCTAATCCCCGGTCTAGAACGATCCCTACTTATACATATACTACAATTTGACGAAAAGAGGGTTTAATTTGTGTGCGTATAATTCACGCATCAAGTATCCCTACTAATCCAAACACCACTCCAACCACTCCCCATCCCTCCAAAACACTTCACACTATCCCAAAACACACCTTAGACCTTGTGATACAACAACGAGGAAGAGAAGAGTGCCTAAACGTTCATACAATTCAAGTTTGAGTTGTTGGAATGTTTAGGTGTTTCTTTGATCTCAATGTTTAAATTCAATTATCTTTATTTTGTACGTATGAGGAATGGAAGAGAAGAGTGCCTAAACGTTCATACAATTCAAGTTTGAGTTGTTGGAATGTTTAGGTGTTTCTTTGATTTCAAAGTTATGAGGAACTAAACCCCCCCTTGGCTAGGGGGGGATTCGAAATATATGTTTATGCTTGCATTTTGATTTGATTACTTCTAATTGCGTTTCATAAGTTGTGGATTCAATTTGTTTAACCGTTTGATTGATAACTTATTTATGTATGTTTATTGAGAATGCGCGCTTAATTTTCATGCATGAATATGACGCTAGAATATAAGTGAGTTTCACCTAATAGTTACGAACTTATATTCACAAGTAGTGGAGGTTGCTTATAAACAATCGCGTTAAATGAATTCTTGGCATAAGTTTCATCCGTATTCCATAGTAACGAATGCCTCGTCGATGTTTATGATTTCCGTTGAACTTAATGATCTTTGTTGAATGTCTCTATCATGCGTATTCCATAGTTAGGGACTTTGATTAGGAATAATTTGGTTGTAATGCGTATTCCATTCAATCCAATGAATCTAGGGAAATCTGAAAGTTAATTTAAGCGGACCTAATTAACTTGGAGCGTTGAGAATTAATGGTTTATTGAAATGCAATTGGAAATCGTTTTATTATGCAAGTGTAACATGTATGGAGATGAACCCCTTAGCTATTCTATCATCCATTCATTCCATTTCATCAATTTCATATTTACATTCTGTCTAGTTTATTAACTTGTTTCGTTATTTCAATTTTCGTCAAATCCTAAATCCCCCTTTACTTTAATGTCCAATTTAGTTAGAAAGTGTATTAGTTTGTGTTTATAAGTGTTTTGATTCAATTTGTTTCACAAATTCGTCCAAATTCACCAAAGTGCTCAAAACTGCCCAGAAAGTGTTTTTAAGGCAGTTTTGAGTGTTTTGGGTGATGTTTGAGTCTTTTGGTTTGTTTTAGTGTTTCAAGCATTTAGTTTCGCATTCTTTGAGTCTAGTTTAGTGTTTTAAACTTTATTTTACGTTTTTGAGTCAGTTTCCAAGAGATTTGCAATCCCTCCTAATCCCCGGTTAAGAACGATCCCTACTTATACATATACTACAATTTGACAAAAAGAGGGTTTAATTTGTGTGCGTATAAATCTCGCATCAAAAAACAAAACAAACAAAACGACACTAAACAAGTAAAACACAACCTAAACCTTCCAACAATCGTCTCATGGATTTCCAATGCACATGACATGTTAAAAATCATTATTCCCACAGATTTTAGCCATCTTTACACTTAAGTACATTCTTACTCATAGTCACCACATACTAGTTCGCATTTAAGCATTTAAAACACATTTCGAATGTAGTAACATGCCTTAGAGAATTTTCTCAATTCCTTACTAGAATGCACTCTATTTTCACACAGATTTTTTGACTACACACCCTACACTAGTTATATGTGAGAGATTGATGTAAACATGAAAGACTAGTATCTCACATATGTTATAACAAAGAAAGCATTTTCTGGATTTACGATAATGACATGAATATGATCTCATGAATGGAATGCTACTACTTAGAATGAGAACCAGTGATTCCATAAGCTCATATCAAATCCAAACTCCACATTATTGAACACATAACGATCAAGATAGAAGTCAAAGGGGTGTAACGGGGCTAGGGTATTGGCTAACAATGAAAGGTGAAGGATAAACAAACATTCTTAAAGCAATAGTGAGCAAAGTATTGAATTAGGCACTTAGAATTCCCTTTAGAGCGCGGAAAACAACTTTTAGACTAATAGGGGAGATTCAAACAACTCTTATTTTTCTTTTCTTTTTCATTTTTTTCATTTTTTTTTATTTTTTTTTTAGCCGTGCCTATGGCACAACAACTCTCATCAATAATCCTTCCCCCACACTTATTTTCTGCAACATATTAATCAAAAGGAATTCATTTTCCGTCATGCTTACTGATAAGTCACACTTTGCATGCATTTATATCCTCCTTATTTGGCGTCTTTGTGATTGTTTTAGATTGAACTAGTTGCATTTTACATTATTTGGTGTTAGTGTGCAGCCAAGTGTGAATTTGGATCAAAGGGAAAGCAAATGAAGTAAAAACATTCCAGAAAAGATGTGAAGTGTTAAGAGATGCAATTCGGCCATATTGGGTGATTTTAAACAAGGCAAAAACATTGAAGTCAATTATGTGGTTCCAACACCAAAACATGCATTCACATGCATGTTCACAACCTTGGCCGTGCATTCCACTACTTGTCCATCTCCCTTGTGCGCCAAAACCATCCACTTCCATTACTTAATCTACTCAGCCACATTTTCACCATGATCACAACCTGGCCGTTGATGCGAGATTTATACGCGCACAAATTAAACCCTCTTTTCGTCAAATTGTAGTATATGTATAAGTAGGGATCGTTCTGGACCGGGGATTAGGAGGGATTGTTAATCTCTTGGAAACTGACTCAAAAACGTAAAATAAAGTTTAAAAAACTAAACTAGACTCAAAGAATGCAAAATTTAAAGTTTAAAACACTAAGACAAACCAAAAACTCAAAATGCTTTAAAAAACACAAACTAAAATGATTTCTAACTAAATTGACATTAAAGTAAAGGGGGATTTAAGTTTATACGAAATTAAATTAAATGAACAAATTAAAACAGAATGTAAATATGGAATTGATGAAATGGAATGAATGGATGATAGAATAGCTAAGGGGTTCATCTCCATACATGTTACACTTGCATAATAAAAAGATTTCCAATTGCATTTCAACAAATCATTAATTCTCAACGCCCCAGGTCAATTAGGTCCGCTTAAATTAACCGTCAAGTTTTCCTTAAGTTAATGAATTGGATGGGTTAGCGCAACGCAATTCACAACATTCTCCAAAAGTCCTTTACGTGAAAAGCACAATAAAGATACAATCAAAAATCATTAAGCATCATGAAAACTTTAAGTGTTGACGAGGCATTCGTTACTATGGAATACGCATGAAACTTATGCCAAGAATTCATTTAACGCGATTGTTTATAAGCAACCTCCACTACTTGTGAATATAAGTTCGTAACTATTAGGTGAAACTCACTTATATTCTATCGTCATATTCATGCATGAAAATTAAGTGTACACTCTTAATAAACATACATAAATAAGTTATCAATCAAACGGTTAAACAAATTGAACCACAACTTATGAAACGCAATTAGAAGTAATCAAATCAAAATGCAAGCATAAACATTTATTTCGAATCACCCCCTAGCTAAAGGGGGTTTTAGTTCCTCATTACGTTGAAATCAAAGAAACACCTAAACATTCCAACAACTCAAACTTGAATTGTATGAACGTTTAGGCACTCTTCTCTTCCATTCCTTATACGTACAAAACAAAGAGAATTAAAATGAAACATTGAAATCAAAGAATCACCTAAACATTCCAACAACTCAAACTTGAATTGTATGAACGTTTAGGTCCTCTTCTCTTCCTCGTTGTTGTAGCACAAGGTCTAAGGTGAGGTTTGGGGGATTATGGAAATGTGGAATGGAGTGAGGAGTGATGGAAATGGAAAGATGGTTTTGGATTCTAAGGGGACTCACGGCAAAGAGAAGGAATGGAAGTGTTTGTGGTGTGTTGTGTATGAAATGAGATGATCTTGAATGAATGAATGCAAGGGTATTTATAGGAGTAGTGGAGGGAACATATGGTTGTTTGTTTAAGATGCAAGTGGCTAATTAATGATGGAAAAGTATGTGATTGAATTAAAGGATGCAAAGTGAATGAATCATGAATCATTGTGGATGAAAGGTGGAAGTGCATGTGTTGATGACTAGGTTAGTGGGTGGAAATCTGAAAATGGCATATAGGAATGGGAGCTCACGGTTTGAATGTGTAAAGTGTGTGTGAATGCATGTGAAGATGCAATAAATAATGCATGTAGGGTTAGGAAATAATGAAGAAATGCATGTGAGTTAAAGAGGGAGAATGTGGTGAAATGATGAAGTAGGAAGGTGGAAATGCATGTGAGATGTTTGGAAAGGAATAAAGAATGAATGGTGGAAATGTGAGTGAATGATGTGCATGTGTGAGAATGCATGTGGAATTAAGAGGAGTATGGAAGTGAAATAAATGAATGATATGTTAAGTGATAAGTGAATGATATGTGGTGAGTGATAAGTGAATGGTTTGATAAGTGATAAATGAATTAGTTTAAAGGGCTAGGGTTTAAGTACATAGAATGGGCCTAAAATAGGTTGGTTTGTATGGCATAATGTGTTTGATTGGGCTAGAGCCATTGTTTTGTGTCTTCAAGTGCATACAAGGCCTTCAAATTCGTCCATCCTCTTGGCTCCATGGATAAGCTATCCAATCCATGCCCAAAAATGCTCCAAATGGCCTCAAAATGCACTTTCTTGCTCCCTAAGCCCTTAGAACCTGAAAACACACAAAAGAAGCATAAATAACTAAAATAAATAAAGAAACATAACGTAAATGTACGAGAACAAGCCATTTAAGTCGCATGAATATGCTCCTATCAAATACCCCCACACTTAGCTTTTGCTAGTCCTCGAGCAAAACAGAATAAAAACAAATAAACAAAACGACACTAAACACGTAAAACACAACCTAAACCTTCCAACAACCGTCTTAGGGATTTCCAATGCACATGACACGTTAAAAATCATCATTCCCACAGATTTTAGTCATCTTCACACTTAAGTACATTCTTAATCATAGTCACCATATACTAGTTCACAATTAAGCATTTAAAACCATGTTTTGAATGTAGTAACATGCCTTAGAGAATTTGCTCAATTCCTTACAAGATATGCACTCGATTTTCACTCAGATTTTCTAACTACACACCCTAATCTAGTCATATGTGAGAAGATTGATGTAAACATGAAAACGAACACTCATATATATGTATCATAAAGAGAGCAATTTCTGGAGTTAATAAGCATGTTTAGGTATGATCTCATGAATGGAATGCTACTACTTAGAAGCGAGAACCAGTGACACCATAAGCTTATACCAAGTTCAAACTCCACAAATTGAAACACATAACAATCAAGATAGAAGTCAAAGGGTTGTAACGGGGCTAGGGTATTGGCTAACAATGAAAGGTGAAGGATAAACAAACATTCTTAAAGCAATAGTGAGCAAAGTATTGAATTAGGTACTTAGAATTCCCTTTAGAACGCAGAAGTCAACTTTGAACACCCAAGGGGAAGTCACAAAACTTAGGGCCATATTCAACTTTTTTTGGGCCCTTTCTTCAACAATCACACTTGTGAGTCCATTCTCACTTATTTTCACTCTTTTTCTTTCTTTTCTTCTTTTTTTTCTCACATTTTTTTTTTCTTTTTCCCGTGCCTCCTTTAAGACTTAGGCACATACATACACACAAAAAAAAATCCCTTTCCCCACACTTATTTTCTGCAACATATTAATCAAAAGGAATTCATTATCCGTCATGCTTACTATGCTTCAAGAACAAGGGTACGGATGGTCCTAATCTAGGCTAGGTGAGGATGATATGGGTTACCAAAGAACATGGGCTAAACAAGGCTCAACGGGGTTAAAACTTACAACATAAACGAAATATGGGAAGTAAGGCTATTTGGCTATGGTGGCAACTACACAACTTCATCTTGATATATGTTATGCAATTCAATGTCATGCTTTGAATGAAATGGATATAAGTTCTAGCATTTAGTTCTATCATGATACAATTGCATTCTAAGTAGCAACCAAGCAAGGAATAATGAGATCATGCAACAACTTTAGAAAACAAAGAATCACAGAATATAACTCTCCAAAGAAGGTAATGGCTCGAGTCTCACAGGGATGTAGCGTTATTATGAGTTCCTTCCTTCAAGCATGTTACAAAAACGAATTTTTCTTTTATGATTGCATGTGAAGTCATACATTATAACCATAACTAAACATATACCAAGAGTAAATCAAACTTTCATCCATGTTTATAACTCTTTTTAACAGTCATGCAATTACAAACCAAATCCTCATCATAACGTTGGAAGGTTCCCTAAGACAAAAAAAACAACTCAAAACACTCTTTTTAGGCTTTTCAAAAAAATGTTTTTCAAATTTTTAAGTGATTTTCGGAGTTATAAAACAAAACACGCTAAAACAGTTTAAAAACACCTTAAAAACATTTAAAACAGCAAGGAACAAGACTTGAAGTTATGGGTGATAAAATTCAACGAATTTGCATCAACATACTTAGTTACCCCCCCCCCCACACTTAAATCAAACATTGTCCTCAATGTTTTAAGCATAGATTCACACAAAGCATAAGTAAATACACAAAAAGCACTTAAACATACTAAACATGGCAGAATGTAATTAACAAAGAGAAGAGTTTAGAGACGCAAATCTGGTTATAGAGTGTAAATTCCATCTTCTCCTTGGTAATTGCATTGAGGCTTTTGATCTTTGTGATTCCACAGGCTTACTCTTGAACTGGTTTCTGCCCATCGTTGATTTTCCTTTGTGCTACTTCTTGAACTGGGCAGCAGGATGGTTCTTTTGGTCTCCCCCGAAGGTCTGAGCTTACCCTTTTGGTCTGTTTCTTTGTTCAATCTTTCCAATTCGTATTGAAAAGGGTTGGAGGATAACTCAGCCTATGTTTGTCTCCACATGCTTCAATGTATCATTTTCACTTGCCTTACTCGCTCCCCTTTGCAGAAGTGGTCCCTTCTCCGGAAGTGTATCAACCGTTGAAGATGACTACTCGAGAGCAACGCTAGGTAAGCAATCAGGAATAGATTCCAGGCAGTTGGCTCCAGATCGGAAGATTGACTCCAAGTGCCGGCTGATTGCTTCTTTTACTTTGCCATGCGAGTAAGAACAAGGACAAAGAAAAAGACAGGGAAAGAGCATGATATGAGATACTTTTGCTTTTGACCTTGATGATATGAGATACCTTTGCTTTTGAAGAAGCGGTGAATGAATCAGCACATGTATTTGTTGTGCTGTTTCCTCCTGGGTCATATGTACTCCAGGCATCTGGTATCATCTTTGGGGAAGAAGAAAGAATTGAGTCTTTCGAAAGGCTTTGCTGGGAGTGCGCCCTCAGAGGTGAGGGAGAGTTGGGCATTTTCTTCAGGTTTGCCCTGCCATAAAAGACGAAGGTCGACATATATAGAGATAATAGCAAGTGGTGGTACTTTTTACCTTTGTCGACAAACGTTTTGATCCCGCAACTCCGGCTTTTTGAAATAGTGGCGCCTCTTCGATCTTTGAATACGCCTCTTCGATTTCTGAGCAGGCGCCCCTTCGATTTCTGAACGACGCCCCTTCGCTTTCTGAACGACACGTGGTAGTGCAGATGCGGCTCCTTTTGACAAAGCTGCACGCGTTTTCTGAAAAGCAGAGAAAGCGTCGCCGGACTTTGCGCTTGTCGGCTAAAGATGTGTAGTTGCGATGATGGCCTCCACGTGTTTTCAGCTTTGTCAGAAATCTTTTGACAAAGTTGAACGCGTCTTCTGAAAAGCCGAGAACGCGTCGCCTAAATTACGCCGGAAATTCCGGCTCTTTGAATCGGTGGACGCGTCGCCTTGGCATTTTATAGAGCTATCGATCACCGCCAATATACACACTCTGAAGATTTCCCATTCCTGAAACTCGACTCCGGCCCTTTGTGAAATTTTTAACTCCATCCACCCCTTCTCTTTGAACACTTTTGAAAAAAATGGCAAACTCATCGAACCTTAGCTTAGATTTGAGTCTCAGCAGCGATCCGGTTGCGCCCCGTCAAGGTAATGTATGGCGCCCTTCTTTTTTATCTTCTAACGGTCCTCTTTCAGGTGAAGACTCTGTGATGCAGGACGCCACAACAGCTACAATAGTAGCTAAAAACCTCCTCACTCCAAAAGATAGTAGGCTGCTGTCAGGACGGTCCGATGAGTTGGCCGTTCAAGAGTCCCTCGCACTTAGTGTTCAGTGTGCGAGCTCTGTGTCCAACATGGGCCTACGCCTGCTTGCCCGCTCCCGTCAGGTGGAATCGTTGATGGCAGAGGTGGAAAGACTTAAGCAAGAGATCCAGCAGCTTAAGTACGAGAATAGAAGTTTGCATGTGCTTGCAAATAACTATTCGTCGGGGATGAAGAGGAAGCTTGATTAGCTGCAAGAATCTGAGGGTCGAATTCACAGTGACCGTCAAAGGCTTGCGTCTTATCTCCAGAGGCACCTTTTTCCTGGGTCATCCAGCGCTTGGCCAAGTATTGAGGCCTGGAATGCTCTAGCTCCGATGCCTTCCGCTCCGATGGCTTCCGCTCCGATGCCTCCCGCTTCTATGCCTCCCGCTTCTGCGCCTTCCGCTTCTGCGCCTCGTAGTGGGGCTTCACGTAAACAACCTTTGTGAAGCTCCACCTTTCTCCATGTTTAGTATCTTTCTTTCAAATTTTTTTTTTTTTTTTTTTTTTTTTTTTTTTTTTTTATTAACATAAATAAAATCAAACGGCATGGAATTTATCTGTGAATGGGCGGTGATACTTGAAATGATCCGGTAATAGTTTAAATTCCATTTTGGGTGCCTGAATCATTAACCACATGTTAGTATAAAAGAAAATTGAAATTCGGGGAGGCGGCTTACCTGTGTGCTCCAAAATGAACTCCAGAATAAACACCCCTTCGAAAGTTATGACTTGTCCCGTGTCATAAAATCCAACTTCCTTGGGAATTGTGGTTTCAAATTTGTCCTCTTTGATGCCTTCTACATCTTCTCCATCCACTACCTTCTCTTGAATCATTCTTCTTGGTGTACAAAGTCCTTTGAAGAATTCAACACCATCTAAAACTTGCTGTGTTGCACCAAGAATTTGAATAGCATTTTGCACCTTTGGGAAGGCTTCCACGATGTCCTTTTTACTCTCTTCTTGGTTGGGAATCAAAAACCTGCTAGGAAAAGGGACATTGGGTGGAATAACATCAGAATAACATGAAATTGGGACGTCCTTACTGGTGGTGGGTGGTTTAGAGGGCTTAGGGGGCTGCGGCAAGGGTTGTTCTACCCTTGCCGTGTGCATGTCTTCTTCCTCCTCCTCAATTAGCAGCTCTTCATCCACTTCTAGGCTATGTTTGGACATTTTTAGGTCTGCTCCAACCTCCATAGCACTTCCCAAAGTGATAGCATTATGGATTTCAAAATCTTCCTTCGAGTTTTCAATAGTTGAGTTGGAAAGTTCACTTTGCTCTTGAATTTGTTTCATGAACTCCATAATCTGCCCAAATTGCTCGTCCAATTTACCCAACTTCTTGTCTTGATTTTGTTCGTCCTGCGTCAAAGAGGTTAGTAATTGAAAATTTTTATCATTATCCATGGACATACTTGAACTTGATTGGAATTGTTGTGGGGGAGGTTGTGGTGGCTGCATAGGTGTTGTATTGAACTCCTCATATGGTTGCCAATATGCTTCTTGTTGAGCCTCTTTGGCTTGATTTTGTGACCCCTGCGCCAAAGAATTTATTTCATTAAGAATTTGAATATAATCTACTGGCGAACTTGAATTTAATTGAGCATATTGCATATGAAGTTGTGGTGGCTGCATAGGTCTTGAATAGAACTCCTCATATGGTTGCCAATATGCTTCACGTTGAACTTGTTGATCTTCCCACCATATAGAGTTTGAATGATCCCTCCAATCTCTTTGTGGACATTGATTGGCTTGAAATCCTTGCCTATATGAAGCACCAAATGTAGGGACACTCTGCATTGTGGTCCTTTCGGCATACGGCGACAATTTAGAAGTAAGATTTGCCAATTGAGCTTGAATGCTAGCAAAATCCATAACTTACTTCTCTAGTACCTAAAAAGAAAGAGAACTAAATCAAAAATCAAAAGTAACAACAAACAAAGAAAACAACACTAAGTTAGAAACTAAAACGAAAACAACTAAACCAAAAAAAAAAGAAAAGAACTAAGGGATTAGCAAAGTTGCTAATCCCCGGCAACGGCGCCAAAATTTGATGCGAGATTTATACGCGCACAAATTAAACCCTCTTTTCGTCAAATTGTAGTATATGTATAAGTAGGGATCGTTCTGGACCGGGGATTAGGAGGGATTGTTAATCTCTTGGAAACTGACTCAAAAACGTAAAATAAAGTTTAAAAAACTAAACTAGACTCAAAGAATGCAAAATTTAAAGTTTAAAACACTAAGACAAACCAAAAACTCAAAATGCTTTAAAAAACACAAACTAAAATGATTTCTAACTAAATTGACATTAAAGTAAAGGGGGATTTAAGTTTATACGAAATTAAATTAAATGAACAAATTAAAACAGAATGTAAATATGGAATTGATGAAATGGAATGAATGGATGATAGAATAGCTAAGGGGTTCATCTCCATACATGTTACACTTGCATAATAAAAAGATTTCCAATTGCATTTCAACAAATCATTAATTCTCAACGCCCCGGGTCAATTAGGTCCGCTTAAATTAACCGTCAAGTTTTCCTTAAGTTAATGAATTGGATGGGTTAGCGCAACGCAATTCACAACATTCTCCAAAAGTCCTTTACGTGAAAAACACAATAAAGATACAATCAAAAATCATTAAGCATCATGAAAACTTTAAGTGTTGACGAGGCATTCGTTACTATGGAATACGCATGAAACTTATGCCAAGAATTCATTTAACGCGATTGTTTATAAGCAACCTCCACTACTTGTGAATATAAGTTCGTAACTATTAGGTGAAACTCACTTATATTCTAGCGTCATATTCATGCATGAAAATTAAGTGTACACTCTTAATAAACATACATAAATAAGTTATCAATCAAACGGTTAAACAAATTGAACCACAACTTATGAAACGCAATTAGAAGTAATCAAATCAAAATGCAAGCATAAACATTTATTTCGAATCACCCCCTAGCTAAAGGGGGTTTTAGTTCCTCATTACGTTGAAATCAAAGAAACACCTAAACATTCCAACAACTCAAACTTGAATTGTATGAACGTTTAGGCACTCTTCTCTTCCATTTCTTATACGTACAAAACAAAGAGAATTAAAATGAAACATTGAAATCAAAGAATCACCTAAACATTCCAACAACTCAAACTTGAATTGTATGAACGTTTAGGTCCTCTTCTCTTCCTCGTTGTTGTAGCACAAGGTCTAAGGTGAGGTTTGGGGGATTATGGAAATGTGGAATGGAGTGAGGAGTGATGGAAATGGAAAGATGGTTTTGGATTCTAAGGGGACTCACGGCAAAGAGAAGGAATGGAAGTGTTTGTGGTGTGTTGTGTATGAAATGAGATGATCTTGAATGAATGAATGCAAGGGTATTTATAGGAGTAGTGGAGGGAACATATGGTTGTTTGTTTAAGATGCAAGTGGCTAATTAATGATGGAAAAGTATGTGATTGAATTAAAGGATGCAAAGTGAATGAATCATGAATCATTGTGGATGAAAGGTGGAAGTGCATGTGTTGATGACTAGGTTAGTGGGTGGAAATCTGAAAATGGCATATAGGAATGGGAGCTCACGGTTTGAATGTGTAAAGTGTGTGTGAATGCATGTGAAGATGCAATAAATAATGCATGTAGGGTTAGGACATAATGAAGAAATGCATGTGAGTTAAAGAGGGAGAATGTGGTGAAATGATGAAGTAGGAAGGTGGAAATGCATGTGAGATGTTTGGAAAGGAATAAAGAATGAATGGTGGAAATGTGAGTGAATGATGTGCATGTGTGAGAATGCATGTGGAATTAAGAGGAGTATGGAAGTGAAATAAATGAATGATATGTTAAGTGATAAGTGAATGATATGTGGTGAGTGATAAGTGAATGGTTTGATAAGTGATAAATGAATTAGTTTAAAGGGCTAGGGTTTAAGTACATAGAATGGGCCTAAAATAGGTTGGTTTGTATGGCATAATGTGTTTGATTGGGCTAGAGCCATTGTTTTGTGTCTTCAAGTGCATACAAGGCCTTCAAATTCGTCCATCCTCTTGGCTCCATGGATAAGCTATCCAATCCATGCCCAAAAATGCTCCAAATGGCCTCAAAATGCACTTTCTTGCTCCCTAAGCCCTTAGAACCTGAAAACACACAAAAGAAGCATAAATAACTAAAATAAATAAAGAAACATAACGTAAATGTACGAGAACAAGCCATTTAAGTCGCATGAATATGCTCCTATCAGCCGTGCACTCCCATATGATTGCAAGTCAGATTATACACTTCTAAACACCAAACATGCAGTCACATGCATGATAACATTCATTCCGTGCATTCCATTACCTTCCTCATACTTCATCTTTGCAGAAATCCACATGCTTGCACATTTCCCTTTTGTTATTCACCCATTATTCCAGAAAATCACTCATTCCTTGTTCATGCCGTGTGCTTTATTCCCATTTCCAGATTTGTACAAACAATTTCTGGTGCTCCAATTCACCTTTGCAGGTTCCACTCACTTGTTGCAGCAAGGGCACATGCTTCTTTAAATACATTAACACATACTTGCAGATCTTGTCCATGCCATCCGTCCACTACCTCAGAAACCCATCATTCCAGCTGACTTATGCTCTGCCATCTGAGTTAAATAAATTCCAGATCCAATCTGAATGTTGGGGACACATTCCTTTCTATAAAACAAGTCTCACTTCACCAAGAGGGGGTTCCGCAGGTTCTTATTCATTTTTCAGTCCATTACACACGCAAAAACCTCTCCCATTTCACTTCATTTTCTCTCCATTTCTGTCCCAAGGGCAGAAACCATTCAACCATAACCAATATACCTTCATCCGCACCACATTTGGAACACCAACACCGAAGGCACTCTTCAAGGAATTCAACCTCAGTTTTTGCTTCAAGGGTTTCTTCTTATTAATTCTATGTTCATTCATGTTTTATATTTTTATGTTAAATCTTTTGTAAACATGAATTGTAACTAATCCTCCTCTAGGGATTCGATGTAACCTTGCAAAGTTTGCCATGTAATTAAGTTAGAATGCTCAGTTTGTCCATCTATTTCTTGTTTCATTCTCTGATTTAATGGTAACTTAGTGTGTTGATTTTAATGTTTGATCATCATTTGAATTAATCACTAAGTTGTGTAGCCAAGATTAAAGCACACATCATGCATAATCTTGGTAGATATGTGAATGAATGAAGGGAATGTTTAGCAAACATCCTGCCGAGTTTTTCCCTTTGGTTTTATGAAAGTTTCTTGTGCATTACATACTCTTGATTATGAACCAAAATTGCACATCACAACTAGGTTCATGATTAGAGACATTTGATCAAACCCACACATCATATGGTTGATCATGTCCAAGTGAAACAAACTCAAGAAATAGGTAGATGAATGAGTACAAACTAACTTAACAAACATGGACTTGGTTTAGCAATGGTGAAACCGAATCCCTAGCTTCATCTCCATTGGTACCATCTCATTTTATTAGTTGTTGAGTCATTTATTTGTGTTTACTTCACTTTCTTATACTTTCAAATTACAACAACAAATCTGCCTATTTAGACTAGTTGATTCAATTCTTAATCTGCCGAGTTTTGGTTAGTTCGATTCATTTCTTAGAATTCTTGCAAAACAAGTAATTACATAGGTCCAATTAGTCCCTGTGGATTCGACACCCTTGCTTGTGCCATTATACTAAACATATTCTAGCATTAGGAAGGAATAATACATCAACAAAAATGGCGCCGTTGCCGGTGACTGATTTCAGTCCCTTGTAATTGCTTGTTTGCTTGTTTGCTATTTTGATTAGTGTCAAGGTTCATAACTTGTCGAATTGATAACTGGAAGTTGGTTTAAGTTGCATATATTTCGTGAGTAGAGAGGAATCCCTTAGCCATTCCATTATCCATTGGTTTACATCAATTTGCTTTACAATCTGTTTTCTTTACAATATGTCCATTTAATTAAATTTCGTCCAAATACAAATTCCCCCCCATATTTTGTTGAGTCTTAAGCTTAGAATCTGTCTTATCTTGTGTTTTGAAGCATTTTGAGTCAAGCCCAAACCTAATTTTCGTCCAAAGTTGAGTTTAGTGTCAAAACTGCCCAGTTTGTGTTTTTAGGCAGTTTTGAGAGTTTTTAGCTTGTTTTGAGTCTTGTGAATCTGTTTTGAGTCCTTTGAGTCCTTTCAAACGTTTTTAAGTTTATTTTTGTTCATTTCATTGTTGTTTGCTAGTAGATTTTCATTCACACTTGTGTTATTTTATTTCAGGTAGTATATGTCAAATAGACTTGTTGAGTTAGGCCAAAGAATTGAACGGTTGAAGGGCCACACTTTGGACAATTTTGTGCCATCAAGTTCATCCTTTAGCCGTGAGGAAGAGGAAGGGAATTCACCTAGTTCAACAAGTAAAGAATCTGAGCAATTTAATTGGGAAAGAGAAGAAGAGATGGCGGGCAACGAAGATGAACTTCGAGCTTTGGAGGACTTTGCTCAACCAATCATACCAAATTCACCTTCATGCATCTTGCTGCCCACAGAAGCTAGAAACTATGATCTCAAATCTTCACATTTCCATATGTTTCCTTCATTTTATGGCTTACCTAATGAAGACCCTTTAGCTCATATTAAAGAGTTTTACAATGTTGTGAGTGGTTTACCTTTACAGGGAGTAAGTGAAGCAAATTTGAGGATGAGGGTGTTTCCTTACACCTTGAAAGATAAGGCCAAGAGTTGGTTGATGACTCTAACACCAGGTTCCCTCACTACATGGGATGCCGTGGCTAAAAAGTTCTTGGAGAAGTTCTTTTCCACTCAAAAGACAGCCACATTAAGGGGACAAATCTTCAACTTCAAACAAGATGATGGAGAACCTTTCAATGAGTGTTGGGAGCGTTTTAAAGGCCTCTTGATACAATGTCCACACCATGGGTTACCTTTTCACTTACAAATGAAAATTTTCTATGATGGACTAACCCAAACTTGTCAATCAACTGTTGATAATGCAGCAGGTGGAGCATTGAAGAAAAAGAATGCTCAAGAGTCATATAACATTTATGAGATGTTGGGGTCTAATGCTCAACACAAAGATTTAAGGGGTAAGAAAGTTGGAGTCTATGAAACAAGTTCTAATCATGAGCTTTTGTTGCAGGTAGCTAACCTAGAAAGGAAGCTTGAATCCGTGCTCAACATGGTGCCAAAAGCAAATGAAGTGTGTGCCATTTGCAACATACCAAGCCATCCTACTCACCAATGTCCATCTAGGGAGGCTTACCCCGAGTATGTTCAAGAGCAAGTGAACCTTATGAATTCTTACAATCAAAGACCAAGGAATGATATGTATTCCAATACATATAACCCGAGTTGGAGAGATCATCCCAACCTTTCATGGAAGAACAACAATCAATTCCAAACTTTCCAACCAAAACCTGCCACTACCCTTGAAAACACTTTGCAATTCCAACATTCCACAAATAGCACTCTCCAACAACATTCGGCAGCCCTAACCAAAATGGAGACACAATTGGGGCAGATTGCAGATGCCTTGAACCAAAGAGAGGTTGGGAAGTTTCCAAGCCAACCCGTGATACTCCAAAGGAACCAAGAGCAAGCCAAAGCAATCACTACACTTAGAAGTGGTAAGGTTATTGATAATAGAGTTGGCAAGGAAATTACTAATGAATATGATCATGTGAATGCAGGTGTTACTCAAGGAGACAATGAGAAACCAAATGAGGAACCAAGCCATGCTACTTCCTCATTTGAAGCACCAAATCTTCACAAGGCCGAGAAACCATACACTCCACCAATACCATTCCCTGGAAGACTTGCCAAGAGCAAGCAGGATAAGTCATTTAAGGAGATTTTTGATATACTAAGCAAAGTGAATGTTAACTTACCTTTGCTTGATGTCATTAGGAACATGCCGGCATATGGGAAGTTCTTCAAGGAGTTAAACAGCTACAAAAGGAAGTATGGACCACATGAGAAGGTTGTGGTGTCTGAGAATGTGAGTGCAGTTTTGCAAAGAAAACTTCCACCAAAGCTCAAGGATCCCGGAAGTTTCTCTATCAACATCACTATAGGGGACAAGAAAGTAGAGAAGGCAATGCTTGATTTGGGTGCTAGCATCAACTTAATGCCTTATTCAGTGTACCTTCAACTAGGTTTGGGAGATTTGAAAGCCACCACCATTTCATTACAACTTGCAGACATATCCGTGAAATATCCAAGAGGTATAGTAGAAGATATTCTAGTCCAAGTTGATAAACTAATCTTGCCTGCAGATTTTGTAGTGTTGGACATGGAAGAAGCTCCTATACATGATCGTGAGTTGCCAATATTACTTGGGAGACCTTTCATGGCCACGGCCAAGACCATCATTGATGTGCAAAATGGACTCCTCACTATGACAGTGTTAGGAGAGACAGTTCAATTCAAAGTGTTTGAATCTCTTTCTCATCCTTCTTCATCTCTTGATTGTTATGCCATTGATGTGCTTGATTCACTTGTATTCTCTAAATTCTTACAGGCACAATCGAATGAACCATTGCAGACTGTTTTGAGTCAATCTCAAGATGAGTTTGATGAGGAAGATGCACTCATGGAAGAAGTAGCTGCTTTGGAAGCATTAGCATTGTATCCTTTGAATGTTTCACCTCTTTTAGAGCCTTTAGAATCATCAATGTCACATCTAACTCCTTCCACTGTTAAGGCACCAAAACTTGAACTTAAACCACTTCCACCACATCTAAAATATGCATATCTAGCTGAATTTGAAACTCTTCCAATTATCATAGCTTCGGATCTCACCCCAAATGAAGAAGATAAACTAATTAGGGTGTTAAAAGAGTTCAAATCAGTTTTTGGTTGGTCTATTGCAGATATCAAGGGAATAAGCCCTACCATGTGCATGCATAGGATTCTTTTGGAGGAAGGGGCAAAGTCAACCCGTGAGCCACAAAGAAGACTCAATCCACACATGAAGGAGGTTGTTAGGAATGAGGTGTTGAAATTGTTAGATGTGGGGATCATATATCCCATTTCTGATAGCAAATGGGTGAGTGCTATTCAAGTGGTACCTAAGAAGGTGGGAATCACAGTAATGAGGAATGAAAACAATGAGCTTGTGCCCACAAAGCCCACGGCCAGTTGGCGTGTTTGCACCGATTACAGGCAGTTGAACTCTAGCACTAGAAAAGATTACTTTCCTATGCCTTTCATAGATCAAATGCTTGAGAGATTGGCGGGTTACTCACATTATTGTTTTCTGGATGGTTACTCAGGTTACAATCAAATTGCAATCGCTCCGGAGGATCAAGAGAAAACGACCTTTACTTGCCCCTTTGGCACATTTGCATACCGGAGAATGCCTTTTGGACTTTGCAATGCTCCAGCAACATTCCAAAGATGCATGTTGGCCATCTTTTCTGACATGGTAGAAAGATTCATTGAGGTATTTATGGATGACTTCTCAGTGTTTGGTTCCTCTTTTGATGAATGTCTTAACCATCTCTCTTTAGTACTTCAAAGATGTCAAGAAACAAATTTGGTTCTCAATTGGGAAAAGTGCCAATTTATGGTGAAACAAGGAATTGTGTTGGGACATGTAATCTCTAGCAAAGGAATGGAGGTGGATAAAGCCAAAATTGACGTCATCACTAATATGGTAGCCCCCACCACTGTGAAGGGAGTAAGAAGTTTTTTGGGCCATGCGGGTTTTTATCGTCGTTTCATTAAGAACTTTTCAATGATCACTCGTCCATTATGCAATCTGTTAGCTAAAGATGTTGTATTTCATTTTGATAAGGCTTGTATGGATGCATTCAATACCTTGAAATATGAACTAACCTCGGCCCCTATTATTATGGCACCAGATTGGTCATTACCTTTTGAATTAATGTGTGATGCCTCTGACTATGCTATTGGTGCAGTTTTAGGGCAAAGGGTGAACAAGCGTCCACATGTGATCTACTATGCAAGCAGGACTCTGCATGATGCCCAACTTAACTATTCCACAACTGAGAAGGAGTTGCTTGCTGTTGTTTTTGCCTTAGAAAAGTTTAGGTCATATCTTGTGGGATCTAAAGTTATTGTGTTTTCTGATCATGCAGCCCTTAGGTACTTGATGACAAAGAAGGATGCTAAACCACGCTTGATTAGATGGATACTCTTACTACAAGAGTTTGACTTGGAAATTTGAGATAAGAAGGGCAGTGATAATGTTGTGGCTGACCATTTGTCCAGGCTTAATGAAAACCATGGAGTTGGAAAACCTTTGCCCCTAAATGAATCATTTCCAGATGAACAACTCCTTGTTGTTCAAGAACAAGAACCATGGTATGCGGATTTTGTTAATTATCTTGCTTGTGGTATAATGAGAAATGACCTTTCTTTTCAGGAAAGAAAGAAGTTCCTTGCCATGGTAAAGCACTACGTTTGGGACGAACCATATTTGTTTAAATATTGCCCTGATCAAATCATTAGGAGATGTGTCCCAGAGAGTGAGCAACAAAGCATCCTAACATTTAGCCACACATTGGCATGTGGAGGCCATTTTGGTGCCAAAAAGACATCGCTAAAGGTTTTACAATCTGGTTTCTTTTGGCCTACTTTATTCAAAGATGCTTTTGATTTTTGTTCTAAGTGTGATAGGTGCCAGAAAATGGGGAACATTAGCCGAAGAAATGAGATGCCATTGAACAACATTTTGGTGGTGGAACTCTTTGATGTTTGGGGAATCGATTTCATGGGACCATTTCCATCCTCTTTTGGCTACTTATACATATCAGTGGCAGTGGATTACGTATCCAAATGGGTTGAAGCCATTGCTACAAGAACTAATGATCATAAGGTTGTGTTGAATTTTCTTAAAGATGTGATTTTTTGTAGGTTTGGAACCCCAAGAGCTATTATTAGTGATGGTGGCAGCCATTTCTGCAACAAACCCTTTGAATCCTTGATGAAGAAGTACAACATCAACCACAAAGTGGCAACCCCATACCATCCTCAAACCTCAGGACAAGTGGAGATTAGCAATAGGGAGATCAAGAACATCTTGATGAAGACTGTGAGCCCTACAAGGAAGGATTGGTCATTGAGGTTAAATGATGCACTATGGGCATATAGAACAGCATACAAGACCCCCATTGGCATGAGTCCTTATCGCCTTGTGTTTGGGAAAGCTTGTCATTTGCCAATGGAGCTTGAACACCGTGCATATTGGGCCATCAAGAAGTTCAACTTTGATTACAAGGATGCTGGAGTAGCAAGGAAACTCCAACTTAATGAGTTGGAAGAACTCAGAAATGAAGCATATGAGAATGCCAAAATCTACAAGGAACGGACTAAGCTCTATCATGACAAGGCCATCCTAAGGAAGGAGTTTCACCAAGGTATGAAGGTACTTTTGTATGACTCACGTTTGAGACTTTTTCCAGGAAAACTGAAGTCTAGGTGGGTGGGACCATTCAAAGTGCTGCAAACATTTCCCCATGGAGCTGTGGAGATAGAGAACATGAAGAATGGCACTTCTTTTAAAGTCAACGGGCAGCGATTGAAACCATACTTGGATAAAGTGGAGGAAGAGCAAGTGTATCAAGTCGTAGATGTTCTTGAATTTACAATACCATGAACAAGCTACCATGTCTTGCCTAGACATTAAATAAAGCGCTTGCTAGGAGGCAACCTAGTGTGGTTTGTGTTCTTTCCTTATTTTGTGTTTATGTTATTACCATTCCATATTCTTTGCCTAATTGCATTGCATACAATTTTAAACATCGAGGACAATGTTTAGGTTAGGTTTGGGGGTGGATGGAAGTTTTTTTTGTGTGTTATGTTTGTTTGAGGTGTTAGTTTCGGTTAAGAGTGTTTTTGCATGCTAATACGAATGTATATGAGGACTATATTTGGAAACAAACGATTAGGTTGCTATGGAAAAGAGTTGCATCTTGTTGTCATTTATAAAGCTATAACTCTTGAAATTATGATGATAGAGGTACCATACTTAAATTCTGGAAGAAGAACAGTGGAGACTACCCTAGTGAGTTATTTTGAGCCTAATTGCTTCTTTGAGAGGGTTTAAAGTGTTTCTACTCCTATCTTTTTCTTTCAATTTCACTTTAAATGATCTCATTACTTCTATTTTGATTGGATACTAAGAATTACTCTCTTTGCAGATACCATGTGTTTAGTATCATTCATGAATGAACTCAATGAGACGATGTTAGGCTATGCATGTTTTAACTACTAAAAGGCTTAAATCCCATCCCTTTGTGTGCTCCATTCACCCTTGTTGCAGCCAAACACGCTAGCCCAATTCTTTCAGCACCCACACCATACTCTACCTATTCTAGCCCATTACAAGCCATACCTTATAGTTTGGGGAATACCAAGGTGATGTAGACTAAAGGTAAATTGAGCTTAGAACAAGATTGTGGCATGTACCGAGGGCACCTATGTTGAAGATGCTTCTAAAAAAAAAAGTTATAAAAAAAAAAAAAAAGAGAATTAAAATGGATACAAGTCCCAAATCTCCTTATTATAAGACATAGGGCCTGGATGCCAAAAACAAAGAAGAAAGAAAACAAATGCAAGTGAAGAGCATGATCCTCAAGAACACTTTGGTATGCCCCAAACTTTAGTATTTCATATCACTTCTCTCGTAACCTATAACCTAAGCCTTACATTACAATCTTGAGAAAGACCTAGCTGATCATTGAGGATGTATTCATGGGTGATGGTAAATGTGTGTGTTATCTATATTCTTAGCATTTGATTCATTTCATGAGATCTACTCAGAAATTGTGCTTACATTCCAGATTTCATATGTGAGAATTTTGATTCCCTTTATATAATTTCACTCATATATGGTTGTGGAGGGATTAAACCTTAGGATCTGATGAAAAATTTGAGTGAAATCTGTGAGGAGTAGAGTTGAGGCGAATTCTACCTGAAGCATTTGGGTATGGTGACCTTGAAGTTGTAAGACATGGAGAAATATCTTTATACGTTACAATTGATACGATTCTTTGAAGTGGAAATTTTTTTGTGTTGAATGAATGACAAAATCTTCATTGGTTCTTATTAGTTTGTTTAAAGCATGTTTTAACCAAGTTGTTTGCAGATTTTGTAAATGTTTGTGGGTGTCATCACTGTAAGCCCTCAGGAGACACAACTCCTCCAACTAGGGACACCTAGAGGTTCAAAGGCTTGTTGCACATGCTCAGTGCAATCGTTTGGCCAGCGAAAGTGGTTTAGTTAGATGTTTGTGTTTTGTGTGTTTTAGTTTTAAGTTTGCTCGAGGACTAGCAAAAACCAGGTTTGGGGGTATTTGATAAGTCACACTTTGCATGCATTTATATCCTCCTTATTTGGCGTCTTTGTGATTGTTTTAGATTGAACTAGTTGCATTTTACATTATTTGGTGTTAGTGTGCAGCCAAGTGTGAATTTGGATCAAAGGTTTCGCAAATGAAGTAAAAACATTCCAGAAAAGATGTGAAGTGTTAAGAGATGCAATTCGGCCATATTGGGTGATTTTAAACAAGGCAAAAACATTGAAGTCAATTATGTGGTTCCAACACCAAAACATGCATTCACATGCATGTTCACAACCTTGGCCGTGCATTCCACTACTTGTCCATCTCCCTTGTGCGCCAAAACCATCCACTTCCATTACTTAATCTACTCAGCCACATTTTCACCATGATCACAACCTGGCCGTGCACTCCCATATGATTGCAAGTCAGATTATACACTTCTAAACACCAAACATGCAGTCACATGCATGATAACATTCATTCCGTGCATTCCATTACCTTCCTCATACTTCATCTTTGCAGAAATCCACATGCTTGCACATTTCCCTTTTGTTATTCACCCATTATTCCAGAAAATCACTCATTCCTTGTTCATGCCGTGTGCTTTATTCCCATTTCCAGATTTGTACAAACAATTTCTGGTGCTCCAATTAACCTTTGCAGGTTCCACTCACTTGTTGCAGCAAGGGCACATGCTTCTTTAAATACATTAACACATACTTGCAGATCTTGTCCATGCCATGCGTCCACTACCTTAGAAACCCATCATTCCAGCTGACTTATGCTCTGCCATCTGAGTTAAACAAATTCCAGATCCAATCTGAATGTTGGGGACACATTCCTTTCTATAAAACAAGTCTCACTTCACCAAGAGGGGGTTCCGCAGGTTCTTATTCATTTTTCAGTCCATTACACACGCAAAAACCTCTCCCATTTCACTTCATTTTCTCTCCATTTCTGTCCCAAGGGCAGAAACCATTCAACCATAACCAATATACCTTCATCCGCACCACATTTGGAACACCAACACCGAAGGCACTCTTCAAGGAATTCAACCTCAGTTTTTGCTTCAAGGGTTTCTTCTTATTAATTCTATGTTCATTCATGTTTTATATTTTTATGTTAAATCTTTTGTAAACATGAATTGTAACTAATCCTCCTCTAGGGATTCGATGTAACCTTGCAAAGTTTGCCATGTAATTAAGTTAGAATGCTCAGTTTGTCCATCTATTTCTTGTTTCATTCTCTGATTTAATGGTAACTTAGTGTGTTGATTTTAATGTTTGATCATCATTTGAATTAATCACTAAGTTGTGTAGCCAAGATTAAAGCACACATCATGCATAATCTTGGTAGATATGTGAATGAATGAAGGGAATGTTTAGCAAACATCCTGCCGAGTTTTTCCCTTTGGTTTTATGAAAGTTTCTTGTGCATTACATACTCTTGATTATGAACCAAAATTGCACATCACAACTAGGTTCATGATTAGAGACATTTGATCAAACCCACACATCATATGGTTGATCATGTCCAAGTGAAACAAACTCAAGAAATAGGTAGATGAATGAGTACAAACTAACTTAACAAACATGGACTTGGTTTAGCAATGGTGAAACCGAATCCCTAGCTTCATGATGCGTGAATTATACACACACAAATTAAACCCTCTTTTTATCAATTGTAGTATAGGTGCAAGTAGGGATCGTTCTAGACCGGGGATTAGGAGGGATTGTTAACCACTTGGATTTGACTCAAAAACGTAAAAACAAAGTTAAAAACGTTCACAAAGACTCAAAGGACTCAAAACAAGTTCAAAAGACTCAAAACTGCCTAAAAACACTAACTAGGCAGTTTCTGACCTTAAACCCAATGTTGGACGAATTTAAGATTATGGCTTGATTCAAACGTAAAAACACAATATAAAACACTAAACTAACTCAAAGAATGTAAAACTAAACACTTAAAACATTAAAACAAACCAAAAGACTCAAACATCACCCAAAACACTCAAAACTGCCTTAAAATCACTTTCTGGGCAGTTTTGAGCACTTTGGTGAATTTGGACGAAATTGGGAAATAAAATTGAATCAAAACACTTTAAAACATAAACTAAACAAATTCTAAACACTAAAGAACAAGAAAGTAAAGGGGGGTTTTAAATTGACGAAAATTGAAATAACAAAACAAGTTAATAAACTAAACAGATTGTAAAACGAATTTGATGGAATGGAATGAATGGATGATAGAATGGCTAAGGGGTTCATCTCCATACATGTTATACTTGCATAATAAAATGATTTCCAATTGCATTTCAATAAACCATGAAACTCAACACCCCGGGTTAACCGTGATGCACTAATTAACCTTCAAATCTTCCTAACGTTATTGAATTGGATGGGTTAGCGCATACAACAATTCAAAACATTCCCCACAAGTCCTCAACATGAATGCATAGAAGAGATACAAGCAAGAATCATTACGCTCTATGAAAATTATAAGTGTTGACGAGGCATTCGTTACTATGGATTGCATGAAACTTATGCCAAGAATTTGTTTAACGCGATTGTTTATAAGCAACCTCCACTACTTGTGAATATAAGTTCATAACGATTAGGTGAAACTTACTTATATTCTAGCGTCATATTCATGCATGAAAATTAAGCGCGCATTCTCAATAAACATACATAAATAAGTTATCAATCAAACGGTTAAACAAATTGAATCCACAACTTATGAAACGCAATTAGAAGTATTCAAATCAAAATGCAAGCATAAACATATATTCGAATCACCCCCTAACCAAGGGGGGTTTAGTTCCTCATGGTACAAAACAAAGAGAATCAAAGAAACACCTAAACATTCCAACAACTCAAACTTGAATTGTATGAACGTTTAGGCCCTCTTATCTTCCATTCCTCATTCGTACAAAACAAAGAGCATTGAAATTAAACATTGAAATTAAAGAAACACCTAAACATTCCAACAACTCAAACTTGAATTGTATGAACGTTTAGGCACTCTTCTCTTCCTCTTCGTTGTAGCACAAGGTCTAGGGATAGTTTGATGGTGTGAATGGTTTGGGGAGTGGTGGAGGAATGGAAGAGGAGTGGTGGAATATGGAAGGATGGTGTTTGGATTCTAAGGGAGGGTCACGGCACAAAGGGGGGTTTATGGTCTACATTTCTGCAATGGATGAAGTGTATGAATGGAATGGATGGACTTTGTGAAGGGCACGGCCCCAAGGGACCAATTTCTGTTGTGAAATGAATTGTGTATGAATGAGTGTGAATGAATGAGTATTTATAGGTGAAATGGGGGGAACATGACAGCTAGGTTGCATGTGCACATGTTGGTTGAATGATTATGAGTGCATGTGGCTGAAATAGCATGTGGAATGGCTGGAAATGCAAGGAGAAGGCATGTGCACGGTTTTGGGAGAGAATGGGAGTGCAAGTGGCTGAAATGTTAGAGGAACAAGTGCATGTGGCTGCATTGTGGTGCAATGATGGAGGAACAATGGCAATGATGATTTCTGGTGGTGTTTTGGGTGCATGTGGAATGAATGATTTCTTGGTGAGTGGATGCATGTGTTGATTAAAGGGGGAATGCAAAGGAAAAGCTAGAAATGCATGTGGAGTGAATGATTTCTTGGTGAGTGGATGCATGTGTTGATTAAAGGGGGAATGCAAAGGAAAAGCTAGAAATGCATGTGGAGTGGCTGCAAGGTGAATGAATAATGAAATGGGAAAGCATGTGCAAGGTTTTGGTGTGAATGATTGAATGTGCATGTGGCTGCAATGGAGGAGGAATCCTTCAATTTCGTCCATCCTCTTGGCTCCAAGCATATGATATCCATTCCAATCTCTAATTTGCTCCAAAAGGCTCCAAAAGGCATCCTTTTGCATACTTTGCCCTTAGAACCTGAAAACACACAAAAGAAGCATAAAGGACTAAAATAACTAAAGAAACATAACGTAAATGCACGAGAACAAGCCATTTAAGTCGCATGAATATGCTCCTATCACTTCATCTCCATTGGTACCATCTCATTTTATTAGTTGTTGAGTCATTTACTTGTGTTTACTTCACTTTCTTATACTTTCAAATTACAACAACAAATCTGCCTATTTAGACTAGTTGATTCAATTCTTAATCTGCCGAGTTTTGGTTAGTTCGATTCATTTCTTAGAATTCTTGCAAAACAAGTAATTACATAGGTCCAATTAGTCCCTGTGGATTCGACAC
Organism: Pyrus communis; assembly: GCF_963583255.1. Classification (NCBI taxonomy): domain Eukaryota; kingdom Viridiplantae; phylum Streptophyta; class Magnoliopsida; order Rosales; family Rosaceae; genus Pyrus; species Pyrus communis. The sequence continues at coordinate 25,036,172 of NC_084804.1, forward strand.
CCTTGCTTGTGCCATTATACTAAACATATTCTAGCATTAGGAAGGAATAATACATCAACACTTACTATGCTTTAAGAACAAAGGCATGGATGGTGCTATTCTAGGCTAGGTAAGGATAACATGGGTTAACAAAGAAGCATAAGGGTTGAAACGGGGCTAAAGGTGTTTGGCTATGGTGGCAACTACACAACTTCATCTTGATATATGTTATGCAATTCAATGTCATGCTTTGAATGAAACGGATATAAGTTCTAGCATTTAGTTCTATCATGATCGTTATGTGTTCCCATAACACCTTTAGCCCCGTTTCAACCCTTATGCTTCTATCTTGATCGTTATGTGTTCAATAATGTGGAGTTTGGAATTGATATGAGCTTATGGAATCACTGGTTCTCATTAAGTAGTAGCATTCCATTCATGAGATCATATTCATGTCATTATCGTAAATCCAGAAAATGCTTTCTTTGTTATAACATATGTGAGATACTAGTCTTTCATGTTTACATCAATCTCTCACATATAACTAGTGTAGGGTGTGTAGTCAGAAAATCTGTGTGAAAATAGAGTGCATTCTAGTAAGGAATTGAGGAAATTCTCTAAGGCATGTTACTACATTCGAAATGTGTTTTAATTGATTAAATGCAAACTAGTATGTGGTGACTATGAGTAAGAATGTACTTAAGTGTAAAGATGGCTAAAATCTGTGGGAATAATGATTTTTAACATGTCATGTGCATTGGAAATCCCTGAGACGATTGTTGGAAGGTTTAGGTTGTGTTTTACTTGTTTAGTGTCGTTTTGTTTGTTTTGTTTTTCTGTTTTGCTCGAGGATGAGCAAAAGCTAAGTGTGGGGGAATTTGATAGGAGCATATTTAGGCGACTTACTTAGCTTGTTTTCGTGCATTTATATTGTTAATTCATAGTTGTTTTAGTAGTTTAAGCCATTTTCGTGTGTTTTTAGGTTCATATGGCTAAGGAAGCAAAAAGATGCATTTTGGAGCATTTTGGAGCAAAATTGGACTTGGAATGGATAGCTTATGTTTGGAGCAAAAGGAATGGACGAAATTGAAGGATTCCTAATCCATTGCAGCCACATGCACATTCAATCATTCACACCAAAACCTTGCACATGCTTTCCCATTTCATTATTCATTCACTTTGCAGCCACCATTCACTCTTTAATCCACATGCATTCATCATCATTCACCCTAGCTTTAATTCACATGCAAACACATTCATTTTCTGCACCAAACACCATCATTGCCGTGCATCCCATTCCATCTCCCACTCTTTAATCCATTGCAGCCACATGCACTCCCTTTAATTAATTCAACCTAGCTGTCAAAGCACATGCACATTCACCCTTCATTCCAGCCATTCCACATGCATTTCCAACCCACATGCACCCTTTAATCATTCAACCATGCAGCCACACATTCACCCACATGCATTCCCCCTTTAATCCACATGCTCTTCCATTTCAGATTGCATTCCCACTCACCACAAATCAGCCACATGCACTTTGCCTTTCATCATTGCACCACAAATCAGCCACATGCATTCACTCTTCATAAATCAGCCACATGCATTCATCATCATAACCTAGCTGTCATATTCCCTCTTTTAATCATTCATCCACCTATAAATAAGCATCCATTGCAGCCACAAAGGGGGATTCATTCATTGAGAAATTCATTCACTCTTCCATATTCAGAAAATCATCCATACACACCAACAACACCCCCTTAGAATCCAAAGTGCCGTGCAAACCATCCAATTCCCATTCATTCAGAAATTCATACCAAAAACTTATCCTTGCCGTGCCAACCACATCAATCTATTGCATCCATAATCCCCAAAACTCACCTTAGACCTTGTGCTACGACAAAGAGGAAGAGAAGCGGGCCTAAACGTTCATAAAATTCAAGTTTGAGTTGTTGGAATGTTTAGGTGTTTCTTTTCCTTTGAATTCAATTTTTAATTTCAATTCTCTTTGTTTTGTATGAGGAACTAAACCCCCCTTGGCTAGGGGGGGATTCGAAATATATGTTTATGATTGCATTTTGATTTAATTACTTCTAATTGTGTTTCATAAGTTGTGGATTCAATTTGTTTAACTGTTTGATTGATAACTTATTTATGTATGTTTATTGAGAGTGCACACTTAATTTTCATGCATGAATATGACGCTAGAATATAAGTGAGTTTCACCTAATAGTTACGAACTTATATTCACAAGTAGTGGAGGTTGTTTATAAACAATCGCGTTAAACGAATTCTTGGCATAAGTTTCATGCGTATTCCATAGTAACGAATGCCTCGTCAACACTTATAATTTTCATAGAGCGTAATGATTCTTGCTTGTATCTCTATTATGCAATCATGTAGGGGACTTGTGGGGAATGTTTTGGGTTGTCATATGCAATCATCCAATTCAATAACGTTAGGAAGATTTGAAAGTTAATTTAAGCGGATCTAATTAACTTGGAGCATTGAGAATTCATGGTTTATTGAAATGCAATTGGAAATCATTTTATTATGCAAGTGTAACATATGTGGAGATGAACCCCTTAGCTAGCCTTCATTCCATTCAATTCTATCACACATTCATGTTTACATTTTGCTTTAATTTACAATCTGTACATTTAGTTTAAATTCGTCAAAACCTAAATCCCCCTTTACTTTATTGTCCAATTTAGTTAGAAAGTATCTTAGTTTGTGTTTATGAGAGTTTTGATTAAATTTATTTCCCAATTTCGTCCAAATTCACCAAAGTGCTCAAAACTGCTCAGAAAGTGTTTTTAAGGCAGTTTTGAGTGTTTTGGGTGATGTTTGAGTCTTTTGGTTTGTTTTAGTGTTTTAAAGTTTAGTTTTGCATTCTTTGAGTCTAGTATAGTGTTTTATATTGTGTTTTTACGTTTTTGAGTCAAATCCAAGTGATTAACAATCCCTCTTAATCCCCGGTCCAGAACGATCCCTACTTATACATATACTACAATTTGACAAAAAGAGGGTTTAATTTGTGTGCGCATAAACATCTCATCAAGGAATCATCATCTTCAAGTCTTCAATTTCGTCCATCCTCTTGGCTCCAAGCATATGATATCCATTCCAAGCTCTAATTTGCTCCAAAAGGCTCCAAAATGCATCCTTTTGCATACTTTGCCCTTCAATCCTAAAAATACATCAAACTAGCTTAAAAGGCTACTTTACTAAGGAAAAACACTATAAATGCACAAGAACAAGCTAAACTAAGGTGCGTAAATATGCCCCTATCAGTCTAAGGATGTGTATAGATGAGTGGTGGTGTGGCAAGGGGTTGTGAAGGGTCAGAAATTGTCAAGGGTTTAGAAGGAAGCTGCGGCAAGGTATAGAATTGTGTCCAAGGGATGTCGAATGGTGAATCCCCCCTAATCTCACCCTCGAAACCCTTTATTAAGGCACGGCAAGGCTTGCATAGTGTTGAAGTTTTCCTTCCTCATGCTAAAATATGTTTACTATAATGGCACAAGTAAGGGTGTCGAATCCACAGGGACTAATTGGACCTATATAACTACTTGTTTTGCAAGAACTCTGTAAGATAAATAAAACTAATCAATTTAGGCAGATTTGTTGTTGTAACTTGAAAGCACAAAAAAATGAAGTAGACACAAATAAATGAATCAACAACTAATGAAATGAGATAGCACAAATGGAGATGAAGTTAGAGATTCGATTTCACCATTGCTAAGCCAAGTCCATGCTTGTTAAGTCAGTTTATACTCAGCCATCTACCTATTTCTTGGGTTTGTTTCACTTAGATATGATCAACCATATGATGTGTGGACTTGATCAAATGTTCCTAATCATAAACCTAATTGTGATGTGCAACTTTGGTTCCTAATCAAGAACATGACACGCACAAGAAACTTTCATAAAACCAAAGGAAACACGCGGCAGGTTGCTTGCAAAGCATTCCCTTCATTCATTCACATATCCACCAAGAGTATGCATGATGTGTGATTTACTCTTGGCTAAACAACCTGTGGTTAGATCAAATGGTGATCAAACATTAAAATCAACACACAACGTCACAATTAAATCAGAGAATGAAACAAGAAATAAATGGATCAACTGAGCATTCTGAATTAACTACATGGCAATCTTGCAAGGCTACATCGAATCCCTAGAAAGACATTAGTTACACTTCATGTTTACAGAATGTTTGACATAAAAATATACGACATGAATGAACATAGAATTAAGGAGAAGGAACCCTTGAAGCAAAACTGATGTCGAAATCCCTTAAGAGTTGCCTTCGGTGTTGGTGCTCCAAGTGTGTTGTAAATGAAGGTGGAGCGGCTAAGGTTGAATGGTTTCTGCGAATGGGAGAGTGTGTGTAATGGAATGAAGCCGAGAGGAAGTCCCTGAAATGCCTAATTCGCTTGGTTTAAATAGGGAGATGAATGGATGGGAGAGGGAACATGACAGCTAGGTGAATGCATGTGCAAATCTGGAAGTGGTGCTGGAAAGTGGAGGGGGAGTCACGGCCATGATTGTGTTTGTGTGAATGGTTATGGAGTGGGCGGATTTCTGGGATGGTGATGCACGGTTTAAGGGAAATATGGATGCATGTGGCTAATTTAATTGAAGATGCATGTGGAAGGAATGCTGGAAAGGTGTATGAATGTGCACGGCATGGGCTGATTAAGTGTTGTTTATGAATGTGTTTGCATGTGGAATGTCTGCAAGAATGAAGTGGACAACCTGGAATTGGTTGTAACAAGCTGGAAATGGGTATGGAAGTGCACGGTATGGGCATGAGGGAGTTGGAAATGCAAAGGTGATCTGTTTTGGTGCTGGAAGTGCATAAGGGAGCTGGAAATGCATGTGAGTGCTCGGCAAGGTGTGTGAAACCACCCAATATGGCCGAATTGCACCACCACTTGTCTTCCACAACTTTTCCTGAAATTCCAACAGCCAAATTAGTCCTAGATTCCTCATTTGGACTTCAAGTTAACTCTCCAGAATCCTCCCCACGTTTGGAATAATGCTCAGCTACCAAAAGGAGTGTTTTTACTTCATTTGCCTTCCAATTGATCTTATTACACACTTGGCTGCACACTAACACCAAATAATGTAAAATGCAACCATTTTAATCCAAAAACATCACAAAGACACCAAATATGGAAGATATAAACGCATGCAAAATGTGAACTATCAAATACCCCCAAACCTGGTTTTTGCTAGCCCTCGAGCAAACTTAAAACTAAAACACACAAAACACTATCATCTAACTAAACCACTTTCGCTGGCCAAACGATTGCACTGAGCGTGTGCAACAAGCCTTTGAACCCCTAGGTGTCCCTAGTTGGAGGAGTTGTGTCTCCTGAGGGTTTATAGTGATGACACCCACAAACATTTACAAAATCTGCAAACAATTTGATTAAAACATGCTTTAAGCAAACTAATAAGAACCAATGAAAAACTTTGTCATACATTCAAACTCAAAAGTTTGCTACTTCAAAGAATCGTATCAATTGTAGCGTATAAAGCTATTTCTCCATTTTCTTACAACTTCAACATAGGTCACCATACCCAAATGCTTAAGATAGAACTTGCCTCAACTCAACTCCTCACAGATTTCCCTCAACTTTTCACTCAGATCCTAAGGTTTAGTCTTTCCACAACCATATATGAGTGAAATTATGTGAAGGGAATCAAAAGTCTCACATATGAATCTTGAAATGAAAGCACAATTTCTGAGTAGATCTCATGAAATGAATCAAATGCTAAGAATATAGATAACACACACACTTACCATCACCCATGAATACATCCTCAATGATCAGCTAGGTCTTTCTCAAGATTGTAATGTAAGGCTTAGGTTATAGGTTACGAAAGAAGTGATATGAAATACTAGAGCTTGGGACATACCAAAGTGTCCTTGAGGATCATGCTCTTCACTTGCATTTGTCTTCTTTCTTCTTTGTTTTTGGCGTCCAGGCCCTATGCATTATAATGAGGAGATTTGGAACTTGTATCCACTTTGATTCTTTTTTTCTTTTTTTTATAGCTTTATTTTTAGAAACAACTTTAACATAGGTGCCCTCGGTACATGCCACAATCTTGTTCTAAAGCTCAATTTACCTTTAGTCTTCATCACATTGGTATTCCCCAAACTATAAGGTATGGCTTGTAATGGGCTAGAATGGGTAGAGTATGGTGTGGGTGATGAAAGAATTAGGCTAAAGTGTTTGGCTGCAACAAGGGTGAAGGGAGCACACAAAGGGGTAGGATTTAAGCCTTTTAGTAGTTAAAACATGCATAGCCTAACATCATCTCATTGAGTTCATTCATGAATGATTCGAAACACATGGTATCTGCAAAAGAGAGTAATTCTTAGTATCCAATCAAAATAGAAGTAATGAGATCATTTAAAGTGAAATTGAAAGAAAAAGATAGGAGTAGAAACACTTTAAACCCTCTCAAAGACGCAATTAGGCTCAAAATAACTCACTAGGGTAGTCTCCACAATTCTTCTTCCAGAATTTGAGTATGGTACCTCTATCATCATAATTTCAAGAGTTACAGCTTAATAAATGACAACAAGATGCAACCCTTTTTCATAGCAACCCAATAGTTTGGTTGCAAACATAGCTCTCATATACATTCGTATTAGTAAGCAAAAACACACTTAACCAAAACTAACACAACTTAACACAAAAAAACACAAAACTTTCATCCCACACCCCCAAACCTAACCAAAGCATTGTCCTCGATGCTTAAAATTGTATGTAATGCAAGTAGGCAAAGAATACGGAATGGTGACAACATAAACACAAAATAAGGAAAGAACACAAACCACACTAGGTTGCCTCCTAGCTAGCGCTTTATTTAATGTCTAGGCAAGACATGGTAGCTTGTTCACTGTGTTGTAAACTGATGCGTGATTTATACGCACACAAATTAAACCCTCTTTTTGACAATTGTAGTATAAGTATAAGTAGGGATCGTTCTGGACCGGGGATTAGGAGGGATTGTTAACCACTTGGATTTGACTCAAAAACGTAAAATAACAATATGAAACACTATACTAGACTCAAAGAATGCAAAACTAAACTTTAAAACACTAAGACAAACCAAAAGACTCAAAACAACACAAACACACTCAAATCTGCCTAAAAACCACTTTCTGGGCAGATTTGAGCACAAACACAAATTTGGACGAAATTAAGTAATAACTTGACTCAAGAACGTAAAAACACAATATAAAACACTAAACTAACTCAAAGAATGTAAAACTAAACACTTAAAACATTAAAACAAACCAAAAGACTCAAACATCACCCAAAACACTCAAAACTGCCTTAAAATCACTTTCTGGGCAGTTTTGAGCACTTTGGTGAATTTGGACGAAATTGGGAAATAAAATTGAATCAAAACACTTTAAAACATAAACTAAACAAATTCTAAACACTAAAGAACAAGAAAGTAAAGGGGGGTTTTAAATTGACGAGAATTGAAATAACAAAACAAGTTAATAAACTAAACAGATTGTAAAACGAATTTGATGGAATGGAATGAATGGATGATAGAATGGCTAAGGGGTTCATCTCCATACATGTTATACTTGCATAATAAAATGATTTCCAATTGCATTTCAATAAACCATGAAACTCAACACCCCGGGTTAACCGTGATGCACTAATTAACCTTCAAATCTTCCTAACGTTATTAAATTGGATGGGTTAGCGCATACAACAATTCAAAACATTCCCCACAAGTCCTCAACATGAATGCATAGAAGAGATACAAGCAAGAATCATTACGCTCTATGAAAATTATAAGTGTTGACGAGGCATTCGTTACTATGGATTGCATGAAACTTATGCCAAGAATTTGTTTAACGCGATTGTTTATAAGCAACCTCCACTACTTGTGAATATAAGTTCATAACGATTAGGTGAAACTTACTTATATTCTAGCGTCATATTCATGCATGAAAATTAAGCGCGCATTCTCAATAAACATACATAAATAAGTTATCAATCAAACGGTTAAACAAATTGAATCCACAACTTATGAAACGCAATTAGAAGTATTCAAATCAAAATGCAAGCATAAACATATATTCGAATCACCCCCTAACCAAGGGGGGTTTAGTTCCTCATGGTACAAAACAAAGAGAATCAAAGAAACACCTAAACATTCCAACAACTCAAACTTGAATTGTATGAACGTTTAGGCCCTCTTATCTTCCATTCCTCATTCGTACAAAACAAAGAGCATTGAAATTAAACATTGAAATCAAAGAAACACCTAAACATTCCAACAACTCAAACTTGAATTGTATGAACGTTTAGGCACTCTTCTCTTCCTCTTCGTTGTAGCACAAGGTCTAGGGATAGTTTGATGGTGTGAATGGTTTGGGGAGTGGTGGAGGAATGGAAGAGGAGTGGTGGAATATGGAAGGATGGTATTTGGATTTTAAGGGAGAGCACGGCACAAGGGAGTTTTATGGTCTACATTTCTGCAATGGATGAGTGTTTATGAATGGAATGGATGGACTTGTGAAGGGCACGGCCCCAAGGGACCAATTTCTGTTGTGAAATGAATTGTGTTTGTTTGAATGTGCATGTGATTAAATTAAAGGATGCAAAGTAAATAAATAATGAATGCATGTGTTGAATTATGAAGATGCATGTGCAATGAAGTGGAATGACAATCTGAAATGGGATAGGTACCCACGGCAATGATGATTTCTGGTGGTGTTTTGGGTGCATGTGGAATGAATGATTTCTTGGTGAGTGGATGCATGTGTTGATTAAAGGGGGAATGCAAAGGAAAAGCTAGAAATGCATGTGGAGTAGCTGCAAGGTGAATGAATAATGAAATGGGAAAGCATGTGCAAGGTTTTGGTGTGAATGATTGAATGTGCATGTGGCTGCAATGGAGGAGGAATCCTTCAATTTCGTCCATCCTCTTGGCTCCAAGCATATGATATCCATTCCAATCTCTAATTTGCTCCAAAAGGCTCCAAAAGGCATCCTTTTGCATACTTTGCCCTTAGAACCTGAAAACACACAAAAGAAGCATAAAGGACTAAAATAACTAAAGAAACATAACGTAAATGCACGAGAACAAGCCATTTAAGTCGCATGAATATGCTCCTATCAAATACCCCCACACTTATCTTTTGCTAGTCCTCGAGCAAAACAAAACAACAAAAGAACACGAAACTAGACAAAACGAACAAAACACAACCTACACCTTCCAACAATCGTCTCACGGATTTCCAATGCACATGACAAGTTAAAAATCATTAGTCCCATAGATTTTTGTCATCTTCACACTTAAGTACATTCTTACTCATAGTCACCACATATTATTTCACAATTAAGCATTTAAAACTATGTTTTGAATGTAGTAACATGCCTTAGAGAATTTGCTCAAATCCTTACAAGATATGCACTCGTTTTTCACACAGATTTTCTGACTACACACCCTACACTAGGTATATGTGAGAAGATTGATGTAAACATGTAGACGAACACTCACATATGTTATAACAAGGAAAGCATTTTCTGGAATTATTAACATGTATATATATGATCTCATGAATGGAATGCTACTACTTAGAACGAGAACCAGTGATTCCATAAGCTCATATCAATTCCAAACTCCACATTATTGAACACATAACGATCAAGATAGAAGCATAAGGGTTGAAACGGGGCTAAAGGTGTTTGGCTAACAAAGAAAGGATAGGGAAAACAAATGTTGTTTAAGCAATAGTGAGCAAAGTATTGAATTAGGCACTTAGAATTCCCTTTAGAACGCAGAAGTCAACTTTGAACACCCAAGGGGAAGTCACACAAAACTTAGGGCCATATTCAAACTTTTTGGGCCCTTTCTTCAACAATCACACTTGTGAGTCCATTCTCACTTATTTTCACTCTTTTTCTTTCTTTTCTTCTTCTTTTTCTCACATTTTTTTTTTCTTTTTCCCGTGCCTCCTTTAAGACTTAGGCACATACATACACACAAAAATCCCTTCCCCCACACTTATTTTCTGCAACATATTAATCAAAAGGAATTCATTTAAGTCATGCTCACTATACTTCAAGAACAAGGGTATAGGAAAGTCCTACTCTAGGCTAGGTAAGGGGTGATGTGGTTAGCAAAGAAAATAGGCTAAACGAGGCTCAACGAGGTTAAAACTAATATATACGAAATATGGGAAGTAAGGCTATTTGGCTATGGTGGCAACTACACAACTTCATCTTGATATATGTTATGCAACTCAATGTCATGCTTTGAATGAAACGGATATAAGTTCTAGCATTTAGTTCTATCATGATACAATTGCATTCTAAGTAGCAACCAAGCAAGAAATAATGAGATCATGCAACAACTTTAGAAAACAAAGAATCACAGAAAATAACTCTCCAAAGAAAGTAATGGCTCGAGTCTCACAGGGATGTAGCGTTTGTTTGAGTTCCTTCCTTCAAGCATGTTACAAAAACGAATTTTTCTTTTATGATTGCATGTGAAGTCATACATTATAACCATATCCAAGCATATACCAAGAGTAAATTCAAACTTTTCTCTATGTTCATAACTCTTTTTAACAGTCATGTAATTACAAACCAAATCCTTATCATTGTGTTGGAAGGTACCCTAAGACACAAACACACAAAAACGACTCAAAACACTCTTTTTAGGCTTTTTAAAACATGTTTTTCAAATTTTTATGTGATTTTCGGAGTTATAAAAACAAAACATACTAAAACACGCTAAAACAACTTAAAAAAAACACCTTAAAACAGCAAGGAACAACATTTGAAGTTATGGGTGATAAAATCCCACGAATTTGTATCAAATATACTTAGTTACCCCCCCACACTTAAATCAAACATTGTCCTCAATGTTTTAAGCATAGATTCACACAAAACATAAGTAAACACACAAACAACAACTAAACATACTAAACATGGCAAAATGTAATTAACAAAGAGAAGAGTTTAGGGACGCAAATCTGGTTATGGAGTGTAAATTCCCTCTTCTCCTTGGTGATTGCATTGAGGCATTGATCTTGGTGATTCCACAGGCATACTCTTGAACTGGGCTGCATGATTCTTTTGGTCTCCTCCACTTGTTGATTTTCCTTTGTGCTACTGGGCTGGAGGATTCTTTTGGTCTTCCCCGAAGGTCTGAGCTTACCCCTTTGGTCTGTTTCTTTGTTCATTCGTATTGAAAAGGGTTGGAGGATAACTCAGCCTATGTTTGTCTCCACATGCTTCAATGTATCATTTTCACTTGCCTTACTCGCTCCCCTTTGCAGAAGTGGTCCCTTCTCCGGAAGTGTATCAACCGTTGAAGATGACTCCTCGAGAGCAACGCTAGGTAAGCAACCAGGAATAGATTCCAGGCAGTTGGCTCCAGATCGAAAGACTGACTCCAAGTGCCGGCTGATTGCTTCTTCACTTTGCCATGCGAGTAAGAACAAGGACAAAGAAAAAGACAGGGAAAGAGCATGATATGAGATACTTTTGCTTTTGACCTTGATGATATGAGATACCTTTGCTTTTGAAGAAGCGGTGAATGAATCAGCACACTTTAATCCGCCATTTCCTCCTGGGTCATCTGTACTCCAGGCATCTGGTATCATCTTTGGGGAAGAAGAAAAAATTGAGTATTTCAAAAGGCTTTGCTGGGAGTGCGCCCTCAGAGGTGAGGGAGAGTTGGGCATTTTCTTCAGGTTTGCCTTGGCATAAGAGACGAAAGTCGACATATATAGAGATAATATCAGGTGGTGGTACTGTTCTTTTACCCTTGTTGACAAATGTCTCTTCGATATCAGAACGACGCCTCCTCGATTTCTGAGCAGGCGCCCCTTCGATTTCTGAACGATGCCCCCTCTCTTTCTGAACGACACGTGGTAGTGCAGATGCGGCTCCTTTTGACAAAGCTGCACGCGTTTTCTGAAAAGCAGAGAAAGCGTCGCCGAACTTTGCGCTTGTCGGCTAAAGACGTGTAGTTGCGATGATGGCCTCCACGTGTTTTCAGCTTTGTCAGAAATCTTTTGACAAAGTTGAACGCGTTTTCTGAAAAGCCGAGAACGCATCGCCTAAATTACGCCGGAAATTCCGGTTTTTTTTAATTGGTGGACGCGTCGCCTTGGCTTCTTATAGAGCTATCGATCACCACAACAAACACACTCTGAAGAATTCCCATTCTTGAAAATCGACTCCGACCCTTTGAAAATTTACTCCATCAACCCTTATCTTTGAACACCTTTGAAAAATGGCAAACTCATCGAACCTTAGCTTGGAATTGAGCCTTAGCAGTGATACGGGCGCGCCGCGTCAAGGTAACGTATGGCGCCCTTCTTTCTTATCTTCTAACGGTCTTCTTACAGGTGAAGACTCCGTGATGCAGGACGCCACAACAGCTACAATAGTAGCTAGGAACCTCCTCACTCCAAAAGATAGTAGGCTGTTGTCAGGACGGTCCGATGAGTTGGCCGTTCAAGAGTCCCTCGCACTTAGTGTTCAGTGTGCGAGTTCTGTGTCCAACATGGGCCAACACCTGCTTGCCCGCTCCCGTCAGGTGGAATCATTGATGGCAGAGGTGGAAAGTCTTAAGCAAGAGATCCAACAGCTTAAGTACGAGAATAGAAGTTTGCACGTGCTTGCCAACAACTATTCGACGGGCATGAAGAGGAAGCTTGATGAGCTGCAAGAGTCTGAAGGTCGGATTCACAGTGACCGTCAAAGGTTTTCGTCTTTCCTCCAGAGGCACCTTTTTCCTGGCTCATCCAGCGCTTGGCCAAGTATTGAGGCCTGGAATGCTTTAGCTCCGATGCCTCCCGCTCCGATGCCTTCCGCTTCGATGCCTTCCGCTTCGATGCCTTCCGCTCCGATGCCTTCCGCTTCAAAGCCTTCCACTTCGATGCCTTCCGCTACTATGCCTTCCGCTCCGATGCCTCGTAGTGGGGCTTCACGTAAACAACCTTTGTGAAGCTCCATCTTTCTCCATGTTTAGTATCACTTTTTTTTTTTTTTTTTTTTTTTTTTTTTTTTTTTGAACATGCTTTGTTTTATTCAGTGCATTGGGTTGCCTCCCAAGTAGCGCTTTCTTTTACGTCTTGCAGCCGGACGAAGAACCCAATCACTCCAGGATATGTTCACGAATCGGATGAGAACTCCGAGTCATGAACTAGTACCTAAAACAAGAAACAAAACAAGATTAAGAATCTGGAATAAAAACAAACAAAAATAAAACAATCCAAGGGATTAGCAAATTTTCTAATCCCCGGCAACGGCGCCAAAATTTGATGCGTGATTTATACGCACACAAATTAAACCCTCTTTTTGACAATTGTAGTATAAGTATAAGTAGGGATTAGGAGGGATTGTTAACCACTTGGATTTGACTCAAAAACGTAAAATAACAATATGAAACACTATACTAGACTCAAAGAATGCAAAACTAAACTTTAAAACACTAAGACAAACCAAAAGACTCAAAACAACACAAACACACTCAAATCTGCCTAAAAACCACTTTCTGGGCAGATTTGAGCACAAACACAAATTTGGACGAAATTAAGTAATAACTTGACTCAAGAACGTAAAATCACAATATAAAACACTAAACTAACTCAAAGAATGTAAAACTAAACACTTAAAACATTAAAACAAACCAAAAGACTCAAACATCACCCAAAACACTCAAAACTGCCTTAAAATCACTTTCTGGGCAGTTTTGAGCACTTTGGTGAATTTGGACGAAATTGGGAAATAAAATTGAATCAAAACACTTTAAAACATAAACTAAACAAATTCTAAACACTAAAGAACAAGAAAGTAAAGGGGGGTTTTAAATTGACGAGAATTGAAATAACAAAACAAGTTAATAAACTAAACAGATTGTAAAACGAATTTGATGGAATGGAATGAATGGATGATAGAATGGCTAAGGGGTTCATCTCCATACATGTTATACTTGCATAATAAAATGATTTCCAATTGCATTTCAATAAACCATGAAACTCAACACCCCGGGTTAACCGTGATGCACTAATTAACCTTCAAATCTTCCTAACGTTATTGAATTGGATGGGTTAGCGCATACAACAATTCAAAACATTCCCCACAAGTCCTCAACATGAATGCATAGAAGAGATACAAGCAAGAATCATTACGCTCTATGAAAATTATAAGTGTTGACGAGGCATTCGTTACTATGGATTGCATGAAACTTATGCCAAGAATTTGTTTAACGCGATTGTTTATAAGCAACCTCCACTACTTGTGAATATAAGTTCATAACGATTAGGTGAAACTTACTTATATTCTAGCGTCATATTCATGCATGAAAATTAAGCGCGCATTCTCAATAAACATACATAAATAAGTTATCAATCAAACGGTTAAACAAATTGAATCCACAACTTATGAAACGCAATTAGAAGTATTCAAATCAAAATGCAAGCATAAACATATATTCGAATCACCCCCTAACCAAGGGGGGTTTAGTTCCTCATGGTACAAAACAAAGAGAATCAAAGAAACACCTAAACATTCCAACAACTCAAACTTGAATTGTATGAACGTTTAGGCCCTCTTATCTTCCATTCCTCATTCGTACAAAACAAAGAGCATTGAAATTAAACATTGAAATCAAAGAAACACCTAAACATTCCAACAACTCAAACTTGAATTGTATGAACGTTTAGGCACTCTTCTCTTCCTCTTCGTTGTAGCACAAGGTCTAGGGATAGTTTGATGGTGTGAATGGTTTGGGGAGTGGTGGAGGAATGGAAGAGGAGTGGTGGAATATGGAAGGATGGTATTTGGATTGTAAGGGAGAGCACGGCACAAGGGAGTTTTATGGTCTACATTTCTGCAATGGATGAGTGTTTATGAATGGAATGGATGGACTTGTGAAGGGCACGGCCCCAAGGGACCAATTTCTGTTGTGAAATGAATTGTGTTTGTTTGAATGTGCATGTGATTAAATTAAAGGATGCAAAGTAAATAAATAATGAATGCATGTGTTGAATTATGAAGATGCATGTGCAATGAAGTGGAATGACAATCTGAAATGGGATAGGTACCCACGGCAATGATGATTTCTGGTGGTGTTTTGGGTGCATGTGGAATGAATGATTTCTTGGTGAGTGGATGCATGTGTTGATTAAAGGGGGAATGCAAAGGAAAAGCTAGAAATGCATGTGGAGTAGCTGCAAGGTGAATGAATAATGAAATGGGAAAGCATGTGCAAGGTTTTGGTGTGAATGATTGAATGTGCATGTGGCTGCAATGGAGGAGGAATCCTTCAATTTCGTCCATCCTCTTGGCTCCAAGCATATGATATCCATTCCAATCTCTAATTTGCTCCAAAAGGCTCCAAAAGGCATCCTTTTGCATACTTTGCCCTTAGAACCTGAAAACACACAAAAGAAGCATAAAGGACTAAAATAACTAAAGAAACATAACGTAAATGCACGAGAACAAGCCATTTAAGTCGCATGAATATGCTCCTATCATAAACTCAAGAAAATCTACAACTTGATAAACTTGCTCTTCCTCCACTTTCTCCAAATATGGTTTCAATCGCTGCCCATTGACTTTAAAAGAGGTGCCATTCTTCATGTTCTCTATCTCCACAGCTCCCTGGGGAAATGTTTGCAGCACCTTGAATGGTCCCACCCACCTAGACTTCAATTTACCTGGAAAAAGTCTCAAACGTGAGTCATACAAAAGTACTTTCATACCTTGGTGAAACTCTTTCCGTAGGATGGCCTTGTCATGATAGAGCTTAGTCCGTTCCTTGTAGATTTTGGCATTTTCATATGCCTCATTTCTGAGCTCTTCCAACTCATTAAGTTGGAGTTTCCTTGCTACTCCAGCATCCTTGTAATCAAAGTTGAACTTCTTGATGGCCCAATATGCACGGTGTTCAAGCTCCATTGGCAAATGACAAGCTTTCCCAAACACAAGGCGATATGGACTCATGCCAATGGGGGTCTTATATGCTGTTCTATATGCCCATAGTGCATCATTCAACCTCAGTGACCAATCCTTCCTTGTAGGGCTTACGGTCTTCATCAAAATGTTCTTGATCTCCCTATTGCTAATCTCCACTTGTCCTGAGGTTTGAGGATGGTACGGGGTTGCCACTTTGTGGTTGATGTTGTACTTCTTCATCAAGGATTCAAAGGGTTTGTTGCAGAAATGGCTGCCACCATCACTAATAATAGCTCTTGGGGTTCCAAACCTACAAAAAATCACATCTTTAAGAAAATTCAAAACAACCTTATGATCATTAGTTCTTGTAGCAATGGCTTCAACCCATTTGGATACATAATCTACTGCCACTAATATGTATAAGTAACCAAAAGTGGATGGAAATGGTCCCATGAAATCGATTCCCCAAACATCAAAGAGCTCCACCACCAAAATGTTGCTCAATGGCATCTCATTTCTTCGGCTAATGTTCCCCATTTTCTGGCACCTATCACACTTAGAACAAAAATCAAAAACATTTTTGAATAAAGTAGGCCAAAAGAAACCAGATTGTAAAACCTTTAGAGATGTCTTTTTGGCCCCAAAATGTCCTCCACATGCCAATGTATGGCTGAACGTTAGAATGCTTTGTTGCTCACTCTCTGGGACACATCTCCTAATGATTTGGTCAGGGCAATATTTAAACAAATATGGTTCATCCCAAACGTAGTGCTTTACCATGGCAAGGAACTTCTTTCTTTCCTGAAAAGAAAGGTCATTTCTAATTACACCACAAGCAAGATAATTAACAAAATCAGCATACCATGGTTCTTTTTCTTGAATAACAAGGAGTTGTTCATCTGGAAATGATTCATTTAGAGGCAAAGGTTGTCCAACTCCAAGGTTTTCATTGAGCCGTGACAAATGGTCAGCCACAACATTATCACTTCCCTTCTTATCTCGAATTTCCAAGTCAAACTCTTGTAGTAAGAGTATCCATCTAATTAAGCGTGGCTTAGCATCCTTTTTTGTCATCAAGTACCTAAGGGCTGCATGATCAGAAAACACAATAACTTTAGATCCAACAAGATATGACCGAAACTTCTCTAAGGCAAAAACAATAGCAAGCAACTCCTTTTCAGTTGTGGAATAGTTAAGTTGAGCATCATTTAGAGTCCGGCTTGCATAGTAGATCACGTGTGGGAGCTTGTTCACCCTTTGCCCTAAAACTGCACCAATAGCATAGTCAGAGGCATCACACATTAATTCAAAAGGTAAAGACCAATCTGGTGCCATAATAATAGGGGCCGAGGTTAATTCATGTTTCAAAGTATTGAATGCCTCCATACAAGCTTTATCAAAATGAAATACAACATCTTTAGCTAACAGATTGCATAATGGACGAGTGATCATTGAAAAGTTCTTAATGAAACGATGATAAAAGCCCGCATGTCCCAAAAAACTTCTTACTCCCTTCACGGTTGTGGGAGCTGCCATATTGGTGATGATGTCAATTTTGGCTTTGTCCACCTCCATTCCTTTGCTAGAGATTACATGTCCCAACACAATTCCTTGTTTCACCATAAATTGGCACTTTTCCCAATTGAGAACCAAATTTGTTTCCTGACATCTTTGAAGTACTAAAGAGAGATGGTTAAGACATTCATCAAAAGAGGAACCAAACACTGAAAAGTCATCCATAAATACCTCAATGAATCTTTCTACCATGTCAGAAAAGATTGCCAACATGCATCTTTGGAATGTTGCTGGAGCATTGCAAAGTCCAAAAGGCATTCTCCTATATGCAAATGTGCCAAAAGGGCAAGTAAAGGTAGTTTTCTCTTGATCCTCCGGAGCAATTGCAATTTGATTGTAACCTGAGTAACCATCAAGAAAACAATAGTGTGAGTAACCTGCCAATCTCTCAAGCATTTGATCTATGAAAGGCATAGGAAAGTAATCTTTTCTAGTGCTAGAATTCAACTTCCTGTAATCGGTGCAAACACGCCAATTAGCCGTGGGCTTTGTGGGCACAAGCTCTTTGTTTTCATTCTTCATCACCGTGATTCCCACCTTCTTAGGTACCACCTGAATAGCACTCACCCATTTGCTATCAGAAATGGGATATATGATCCCCACATCTAACAACTTCAACACTTCATTCCTCACAACTTCCTTCATATGTGGATTGAGCCTCCCTTGTGGTTCACGAGTTGACTTTGCTCCTTCCTCTAAAAGAATCATATGCATGCACATGGTAGGGCTTATTCCCTTGATATCTGCAATAAACCAACCAATAACTGATTTGAACTCTTTTAACACCCTAATTAGTTTATCTTCTTCATTTGGGGTGAGGTCAGAAGTTATGATAACTGGAAGAGTTTAAAATTCAGCTAGATATGCATACTTTAGATGTGGTGGAAGTGGTTTAAGTTCAAGTTTTGGTGCCTTAACAGTGGAAGGGGTTAAATGTGACCTCGATGGTTCTAAAGGCTCTAAACGAGGTGAAACATTCAAAGGATACGGTGCCAATGCTTCCAAGGCAGCTACCTCTTCCATCAGTGCATCTTCTTCATCAAACTCATCTTGAGATTGACTCAAAACAGTTTGTAATGGTTCATTAGATTGTGCCTGCAAGAACTTAGAGAAAACAAGCGAATCAAGCACATCAATGGCATAACAATCAAGAGATGAAGAAGGATGAGAAAGAGACTCAAACACTTTGAATTGAACGGTCTCTCCTAGCACTGTCATAGTGAGGAGTCCATTTTGCACATCAATGATGGTCTTGGCCGTGGCCATAAACGGTCTCCCAAGCAAAATAGGTAACTCTCGGTCATGTATAGGTGCTTCCTCCATGTCCAACACTACAAAATCCGCAGGCAAGATTAGTTTATCAATTTGAACTAGAATATCCTCTACTATACCTCTTGGATATTTCACGGATCTGTCCGCAAGTTGTAATGAGATGATGGTGGCCTTCAATTCCCCCAAACCTAGTTGAAGGTACACGGAATAAGGCATTAAGTTGATGCTAGCACCCAAGTCAAGCATCGCCTTCTCTACCTTCTTGTCCCCTATGGTGATGTTGATAGAAAAACTTCCTGGATCCTTGAGCTTTGGTGGAAGTTTTCTTTGCAACACGGCACTTACATTCTCGGACACCACTACTTTCTCATGTGGTCCATACTTCCTTTTGTAGTTGTTTAACTCTTTGAAGAACTTCCCATAAGCTGGCATGTTCCTAATGACATCAAGCAAAGGTAAGTTAACATTCACCTTACTTAGAATATCAAAAATCTCCTTAAATGACTTATCCTGCTTGCGCTTGGCAAGTCTTCCAGGGAATGGTATTGGTGGAGTGTAAGGTTTCTCGGCCTTGTGAAGATTTGGTGCTTCAAACGAGGGAGTAGCATGGCTTGGTTCCTCATTTGGTTTCTCATTTGGTTTCTCATTTTCTCCTTGAGTAACCTCTGCATTCACATGATCAGATTCATTAGTAACTTCATTGCCAACTCTATTATTGATAACCTTACCACTTCTAAGTGTAGTGATTGCTTTGGCTTGCTCTTAGTTCCTTTGGAGTATCACGGGTTGGCTTGGAAACTTTCCAACCTCTCTTTGGTTCAAGGCATCTGCAATCTGCCCCAATTGTGTCTCCATTTTGGTTAGAGCCGCCGAATGTTGTTGGAGAGTGCTATTGGTGGTTTGTTGGAATTGCAAGGTATTTTGGGCTAACAATTTTACCGTATCCTCAAGTGTAGGTTTTGGTTGGAAGTTTTGGAATTGATTGTTGTTCTTCCACGAAAGATTGGGATGATCTCTCCAACTTGGGTTATATGTATTGGAATACACATCATTCCTTGGCCTTTGATTGTAAGAATTCATGAGGTTCACTTGCTCTTGGACATACTCGGGATAAGCCTCCCTAGATGGACATTGATGAGTAGGATGGCTTGGTATGTTGCAAATGGCACACACTTCATTTGCTATTGGCACCATGTTGAGCACGGATTCAAGCTTCTTTTCTAGGTTAGCTACCTGCAAAGAAAGATCATGATTAGAACTTGTTTCATATACTCCAACTCTCTTACCCCTTAAATCTTTGTGTTGAGCATTAGATCCCAACATCTCATAAATGTTATATGACTCTTGAGCATTCTTTTTCTTCAAAGCTCCACCTGCTGCATTATCAACAGTTGATTGACATGTTTGGGTTAGTCCATCATAAAATATTTGCATTTGTAAGTGAATAGGTAACCCCTGGTGTGGACATTGCAGTAAAAGGCCTTTAAAGCGCTCCCAACACTCATTGAAAGGTTCTCCATCATCTTGTTTGAAGTTGAAGATTTGTCCCCTTAATGTGGCTGTCTTTTGAGTGGAAAAGAACTTCTCCAAAAACTTCTTAGCCACGGCATCCCATGTGGTGAGGGAACCAGGTGCTAGAGTCATCAACCAACCCTTGGCCTTATCTTTCAAGGTGTAAGGAAACACTCTCATTCTCAAATTTGCTTCATTTACTCCCTGCAAAGGTAAACCACTCACAACATTGTAAAATTCTTTAATATGAGCCAAAGGATCTTCATTATGTAAGCCATAAAAAGAAGGAAACATATGGAAATGTGAAGATTTAAGATCATAGTTTCTAGCTTCTGTGGGCAGCAAGATGCATGAAGGTGAATTTGGTATGATTGGTTGAGCAAAGTCCTCCAAGGCTCGAAGATCATCTTGGTTGCCCGCCATCTCTTCTTCTCTTTCCCAATTAATGTGCTCAGATCCTTCACTTGTTGGACTAGACGACTTCTCTTCCTCTTCTTCTCGGACAATGGAGGAACTTGTTGGCACAAAGCTTTCCAAAGTGTTGCCCTTTAAACGTTCAATCCTTTGGCCTAATTCAGCAAGTCTATTTGACATATACTACCTAAAACAAAATAAAACAAGGTTGAATAAAAATCAGAAATCTACTTAAAATGAAAAGAACAAGGTTTAATATCAAAACAAGCAATTATAAGGGACTGAAATCAGTCCCTGGCAACGGCGCCATTTTTGTTGAAGTTTTCCTTCCTCATGCTAAAATATGTTTAGTATAATGGCACAAGTAAGGGTGTCGAATCCACAGGGACTAATTGGACCTATACAACTACTTGTTTTGCAAGAACTCTGTAAGATAAATAAAACTAATCAATTTAGGCAGATTTGTTGTTGTAACTTGAAAGCACAAGAAAATGAAGTAGACACAAATAAATGAATCAACAACTAATGAAATGAGATAGCACAAATGGAGATGAAGCTAGAGATTCGATTTCACCATTGCTAAGCCAAGTCCATGCTTGTTAAGTCAGTTTATACTCAGCCATCTACCTATTTCTTGGGTTTGTTTCACTTAGATATGATCAACCATATGATGTGTGAACTTGATCAAATGTTCCTAATCATAAACCTAATTGTGATGTGCAACTTTGGTTCCTAATCAAGAACATGACACGCACAAGAAACTTTCATAAAACCAAAGGAAACACGCGGCAGGTTGCTTGCAAAGGATTCCCTTCATTCATTCACATATCCACCAAGAGTATGCATGATGTGTGCTTTACTCTTGGCTAAACAACCTGTGGTTAGATCAAATGGTGATCAAACATTAAAATCAACACACAACGTCACAATTAAATCAGAGAATGAAACAAGAAATAAATGGATCAACTGAGCATTCTGAATTAACTACATGGCAATCTTGCAAGGCTACATCGAATCCCTAGAAAGAAATTAGTTACACTTCATGTTTACAGAATGTTTGACATAAAAATATACGACATGAATGAACATAGAATTAAGGAGAAGGAACCCTTGAAGCAAAACTGATGTCGAAATCCCACCCCGGGTTAATTAG
Source organism: Pyrus communis (assembly GCF_963583255.1). Classification (NCBI taxonomy): domain Eukaryota; kingdom Viridiplantae; phylum Streptophyta; class Magnoliopsida; order Rosales; family Rosaceae; genus Pyrus; species Pyrus communis. Next base: position 25,058,057 of record NC_084804.1, read on the forward strand.
GTTCGCTTAAATTAACCTTCAAGTTCTCCTTAAGTTAATGAATTGGATGGGATAGCGCATACGCAATTCAAAACATTCTCCAAAAGTCCTTTACGTGAAAAGCACAATAAAGATACAATCAAAGATCATTAAGCAACATGAAAACTATAAGTGTTGACGAGGCATTCGTTACTATGATGAGCATGAAACTAGTGCCAAGAATTCATTTAACGTGATCGTTTATAAGCGACCTTCACTACTTGTGAATATAAGTTTGTAACTATTAGGTGAAACTCACTTATATTCTAGCATCATATTCAAGTATGAAAACTAAGCGTGCACTCTCAATAAACATACACAAATAAGTTATCAATCAAGCAGTTCAACAAATTGAATCCACAACTCATGAAATTCCAACCAAAGGTAATCAATTCATATTGCAAGCATAAACATGGTTTTGAATCACCCCCTAGCTAACTAGGGATTTAGCCTCTCATGTTCACAGAAAGAGAAACAAAATTGAAATTAAACATAAAGAACAAAAGATTGATTACACCTAGAACGCCCAACGAATCCACTTGAATTTCTGCGCGTTTAAGCTCCTCTTTCTTCTTCTCCTTGCTGCGGCAGAGATGTTTTTGGATGATTTGGGATGATTTTCTGTGTTGTAGATGGGTTTATGGGGATATGGTGGTGCGGCAAGGGGTGTGAGTGGTGGAGGAAGGTTGGGAATGGTGGCTGGACTAGTGGAGTGGCTGTGGCAGAGAAGGGTAATGGCTGGAATGGATGGGAAAGGCTGCGGATTGAAGGAGAAGGGGGATGGTGGTTGCGGCAAAGGGAGAGAATTAGGGTGATGGTGGCTGTGAGATGAAAAGAATGAATCAATGAGAAGTATAGGCTCTAGGGTCAAATAAAGGGTACGGCTGAGATGTGGAATTAGAGGGCTTAGGGTGAATGGATGGGAGTTGCGGCTGAGATGCTTTTGTGGCTGAAATATGAAGAATGAATGAATAATCTCCCTAGGGTGCGGCTAAGTGGTGGAATACCTAGGGTTTTCAGAAAATCCAACCCTAGCTTATTTTTATTAACTAAAATTAATTCAAAGGCTGTTAGAATTAGGAAGTAAAATCAGAAATTAAAAGGGAATTGATTAATAGGTGTGGCTAGGGTTTATTTGAAAGGGAAATAGGTTTAAGTGCATAAAATGGGACAAAAATGCCCCCCTTGCACGGCAAGGGAAGGGGAGAAGGGGAAAGGCCACGGTAAAGGTTGGAAAGTGGGCTAGGGCCTTTGTTTTGTGTCCTAAAGTGCATACAAGGCCTTCAAAGTGGCTAGAAAATACGGACGTTTAAGATTAGGAAAGGTTACCAAAACGGGAAACCTAGGGTTAACTTTCCTACTTCAAGTAGGAATCCTTGTTGAAGTAGGAATCCTCGTTGAAGTAGGAATTCATTGTTGGAGTAGGAATTCATCGTTTCTTCAAGTCTTCAACTCATTCATTCCTCTTTTGCTCCAAAAGACTCCAATTTGCATCTTCTTGCACACTTTGGCTTTATAATCTGAAAATGCACAAAAGTGACTTTAAACACTAAAATAACTAAGGAAACACAACATAAATGCACGAGAACAAGCTAATTAAGTCGCATGAATATGCTCCTATCATTGACAAGGCATTCGTAACTATGAAAAGCATGATACTCTTGCCAGGAATTTACTTAACACGATCGTGACTTCCACTACTTATAAATATAAGTTCATAACGATTAGGTGAAATTCCCTTATATTTTAACATCAAATTCATGCAAGCAAACTAAGGGCGCCCTCTTAATCAACACACAAGAATAAGTTCTTAATCAAACAGTTAAGTAAATTGTATTCACGATTTATGAAATCACAACTGAAAGTAATCCATTCATATTGCAAATATAATCATGGTTTCAAAGTCTCCTCTAGCTAAAACAAGTTTAGCTCTTAATGTTTGCAAAACAAATATAATTAAACTTAAACATTAAAAACAAAGATAGAATACACCTAGAAACACTCCAGGTGGCTCCTATGAGTGTTGCGACATCATGTATTTATAGGGTGAAGGGAAGGCACGAAATTGGGTTGAAAATGAGAGGAATTAGGAGTCTAAATCACCAAAGAACAAGGACACTTTCAATCAGATTCCAAGGAGGACAAGGAATGGTCCTTGTGGCAGATTCTAGAACTTCTAGAAGGGTTACATGTGGCATAAACTTAGGGCACGAAAATAGGGCTTCTAAACCCTGATATTTAGGTGATTTAATGTGAAAAGGAGTCCTCTTTGAAGCTGGAGTTAAGGTAGGAAAAGATTAGGATAGGATAAGATAAGATAACGTTGGATAAGGTTTGGATAAGATAAGGTAATTTGGATAATATTCCTTCTTTGTAGCTGATTCCTTATCTTCCAAGTCTTCAATTTAATTCTTTCAGATGTTAATCACATTCCTAGCCTCTCTTGATCTTCAAATTCGTCCATCCACCTTGCTCCATGCATGTGCAATCCATTCCATGCCCAAAACTGCTCCAAATGGCTCCAAAATGCACTTTCTTGCCAACTTTGACAATTAAACCTGAAAACACATGAAAATAGCTTAAAACACTCTAACAGGTAGAAATTAGCTATGTAAATGCAAGAAAACAAGCTAACTAAGTCACATAAATATGCTCCTCTCACATGCAAACTAAGTGTGCACCCTTAATCAACATACAAGAATAAGTCTTGAATAAAACAGTTAAATTGCATTCACAATTCACAAATTCATAACTGGATTTAATCAATTCATATTGCATATAAAATCATGGCTTCAAAGTCTCCCTTAGCTAAAAACAAGTTTAGCCTCTCATGTTCACAGCAAAAGAAACAAAATTGAATTTAAACATTGAAAACCAAAGATTGATTACACCTAAAACGCCCAACAAATAAACTTGGATGCCCTGCACGTTCAAGCTCCTCTCTCCTCTTCTCCTTGCTGCGGCACAGAGGTTAAGGGATGATTTTGGTTGTGTTTTTGGTTTAGGAATGGATTTGGGTTGGTAAAAGGGTGCGGCAAAGTAGAGGGATGGTGTATGGATGTGTGCTTGAAGGTATCAATGTATGGGAATGGTGGAGAATGAATGTAGGATGCGGCAGGGTAGTGGGATGAATTAGGGGTGTGTAGAGATGATGTATGGTGTGATGGATCCCCAAGGGGTGCAGCAAAGGTTTATTAATATAGCCCAGTATCTAAAAGCCTAGGGAAATAAGGTAAAGGTGCAGCAGAAATCCAATGAGAAAAGGAAATAAAGTTTTATTAATGTCAAAGGATTGTTATTCTAAAACTACGAGGAAAAAGACTAAGTCAAAATCAGAAATTAAAAGGAAAGGGAATATAGGGTGCGGCAAAGGCAAAGGGAAAGAGGAGAGGTGGTGAATTAAAAAGGGAATGTGATTTGGTGCATAAAATAGGAAAGGGAAGGTCTCCCTTGTGCAGCAAGGAAGGAGAATGGAAGGGGAAAGGGAAAGGTGGTGCGGCAAGGCTAGAATGGTGCAAGGAACCTTTCGTTGTTATCCTAGAATGCATAGGAAACCTTAATGTTGCTGGAACTTAGGGACATTTAAGATTAGGAAAGGTCAAACCAAAATAAGAAACCTTGGCTTAACTTTCCTATTTCAAGTAAGAATCCCCATTTGAGTAGGAATCCTTTTTTGATTACTCCTTCTTTGATTAGGACTCCTAACATCGTCAAGTCTTCAATTTCATCCATTCCTTTTGCTCCAAGCATATGTTATCCATTCCAAGCCCAATTTTGCTCCAAAAGGCTCCAAAATGCACCTTATTGCTTCATAAGGCCTATAGAACTGCAAACACACGAAAATAGCTTAATATACTAAAATAACTAAGAACTAATTAGGTGAATGCAAGGAAACAAGCTAATTAAGTCGCATAAATATGCTCCTATCAATGATCAATGTCCTCAATTGATAGAGATTGGAGGATGGGAGAGTGCCCATGTCGTGGGGTACCAAAGTCAAAATCAACCAAGGAATGATCCATTCTCAAATACATACAATCCTGGATGGAGAGATCACCCAAATTTCATGTGGAAAAAGCCTTAACAACCTCAACAACAAGGAGGAATTCGACAGCCACCCCCTGGGATATATCAAAGGCCATTTGCACAATCTCAACCTCAATAACAAATTGCCCAACAAAATTCAAGTTCGCTAATTGATAATGATCAAACTATTCAATTACTAACTTCTATATCGCAGGGATTACAAAATCAAAACAATAGAATAGCGAACCAAGAAAAAGAGATGAGTGACATGAAGAAGCAAATAGGGCAGATTTCACAGTTCCTTGGGGAGTTTCGAGAGCAAGGCAAACTTCCTAGTTCAACCGTTTTGAAACCGCCAAGGCCATTATGTTGAGAAGTGGTAAGGAGTTGGAAATCATCCAAAACCATCCAAACAAGGCCTTAACGAGGAGGAAAAGCTGCTGCAAAAAGAAGAACAAGGAGCAAAGGCTAGGGCAAGGGAAGCCAAAACCTTGCTGCAGTCCCCTAGTGCACCAAAATTGTCCCAAACCACCAAGGTAAGTACAAATTCGAATTTTTCTAGTTCTATTCCACTAAATGTGCCCTTTCCTAGCAGGTTTAGGCAATCTAAGATAGAGGAGGATGAAAAAGACATTCTGGAGACGTTTAGAAAGGTGCACGTCAATATCCCGCTCCTTGATGCAATAAAGCAAATTCCGAAATACGCTAAGTTTTTGAAGAAGATTTGTACAACAAGGAAACGGATTCGGGGGAAAGAGGTGGTACATGTAAGAGAGAATGTCTCTGCAATGTTGCAAAGAAAGCTGCCACTTAAATGCAAAGATCCAGGTAGTTTCATTATCCCTTGTGTAATTGGTAATACAAGGTTTGAACATGCTATGCTAGATTTAGGTGCATCAATTAATGTCTTGCCATACTCTGTTTATGCATCTATGAATCTAAGAGAGCTTAAAAATGATGGTGTTATTATTCAATTAGCCGATCGATCTAATGCATACCCGAAAGGAGTTTTGGAAGATGTTTTGGTGCAGGTAGACCACTTGATTTTTCCTGCAGATTTCTATGTGCTTGACATGGAGGATTCAACCCACTCTCCACCATCGCAAATTTTACTTGGACGACCTTTCATGAAAATAGCCCACACCAAGATTGACGTGGCCAAGGGAGCTTTAACTATAGAGTTTGGTGGCGGTATGATTAACTTTAAAGTTTCTGAATTAATTGAGAATCCTAATGATGTTCGTTCTTATTTTGCCATTGGTGTAATTAAAAATATAGGGCAGGAACATTCAGCACCAATCAAGAAGAATGCATCTGGAACCATCATCGAAGAGGGAATTGGAGTGGCTGCCCTAAAAAGACCCAATTTGGCCGAAAGCAGCCATAGTGAAATTGTTGACATTGCTGCCACTTTTGAGCCTCCATCGCAATATGATTGTAAATCTGCAATCCCAATCCCCATTTAAAATAATAGGTTGCTACCTCTTTTGGTGCAGGTTCCCAATCAAATCCAAGGTGGTGAGAGAGTTCACATTGACTTTAGGAAGCTCAATGCCAAAATCTGGGAGGATCACTATCCCCTCCCATTCATTGAGCCATACTACTATGAAGCATTTTGAGGAGCATGTAGTGGAGGATATACCCCTCCATGCCGTGGGCTCTAATGAAGCTTAAAAGGAGGTATCGTCCGGCTGGAAGACGTTAAAGCAAGCGCTTCTTGGGAGACAACCCACGCATTCAAATAAAGAAGACTTAGGAATCTCCAACACTCCATACCTAGATTTGCGTTCCTAAACCCTACTCTTTATTGCTTTTACTTTGCCATGATTGTCATGTGTGTTAGTTGTGTTATTTGTTTGTTTGTTTGTGAGTCTATGCTTAAAACATTGAAGACAATGTTTGGTTTAAGTGTGGGGGGTTAAACAAGTTGTTTTTGCATGATTTTCGTGGGATTTTATCACCTATCACTTCTAAAGTTGTTATTCACTATTTTTAAGTGTTTTTAGTGTGTTTTGAACTGTTTTTATGTGTCTTAAACAGAAAATCCGAAAATTTGAAAAAAAAATCAAAAAAGAGTGTTTAAAAAACCCAAAAAAGAGTTGTTTTTGTGTGTTTGTTTGTGTCTTAGGGTACCTTCCAACACAATGATGAGGATTTGGTTTTTAATGGCATGACTATTAAAGAAAGTTACAAACATGGGTGGAAGTTTGATTTACTCTTTGGTTTATGCTTAGTTATAGTTGACATTTACGAATTCACATGTAATCACAAAAAAGAAAAAATCAGTTTTTATAACATGCTTGAAGGAAGGAACTCAAACTAACTCTACAACCCTGAGAGACTTGAGCCTAAACTTTGTTTGGAGAGTTACAAATCTGTGGATTTTTGTTTTCTAAAGTCGTTGCATGATCTCATTGTTTCTTTGCTTGGTTGCTACTTAGAATGTTTTCATCACTATGGTTCCAAATACTAGAACTCATCCCCATTTCATTCAAAGCATGATATTGAGTGCATAACATAAAACAAGATGAAGTTGTTTAGTTAAAACCAGAGCCAAAAAGCCTTACCCTTCACATATGTATTGTAGGTTAATGATAGGAGCATATTCATGCGACTTAAATGGCTTGTTCTCGTGCATTTACGTTATGTTTCTTTAGTTATTTTAGTACTTTAAGCTATTTTCGTGTGTTTGTAGGTCCAAAGGGCTAAAGGAGCAAAAAGATGCATTTTGGAGACTTTTGGAGCACTTTTGGACTAAGGATGGATAGCTTATGCTTAGAGCCAAAGTGTTGGACGAAATTGAAGACCTAATTGAAGACCAAAGTGTTGGAACCTTGTTCCCTTTAGTTTTAGGACATTTAAACCTTTCCTAATCCCATTCATCAACACATGCATCCACATGCATTCACCCTTTAAACCATTAAATCCACATGCTTTCCTATTCAATTAAATCAGCCACATGCATTCATCATCATAACCTAGCTGTCATTCCACTTCATTGCACATGCATCTTCAAATAAATCAGCCATTCCACATGCATATTCAACCTAGCTGTCATTGCACATGCATTCACTCTTTAATTCACATGCATTTACTCTTTAATTCACATGCAAAACATCCCATTCCATCTCCCATCAGATTTCCATCATATTCACATGCATTCCATCCTTTAAAACATTGCACATGCACTCCCTTTAATTAATTAAGCCACATGCACTCCCATCCATTTCATCATTGCAGCCAACACATGCTTTCACATGCATTTTCAGATTGTCCCCTTGCACATGCAGCCACATATTCATTGCACATGCAATTCCAACCCACATGCATCCTTTAATCATTCAAACATGCAGCCACATTCCCTCCTAGCTGTCATGTTCCCCCCATTTCACCTATAAATAAGCATCCATTGCATACACATTTCATTCATACACTCTTCCATATTCCAGAAATTCGTCAAAACCTCTCCACACCCTTGCATCAGCCACCAAAACACTTTTCTCCTCCATTGCAGCCACTCCAACCACTCCCCAAACCATTCACACCATCAAACTATCCTTAGACCTTGTGCTACAACGAAGAGGAAGATAAGAGGGCCTAAACGTTCATACAATTCAAGTTTGAGTTGTTGGAATGTTTAGGTGTTTCTTTGATTTCAATGTTTAAATTCAATTCTCTTTGTTTTGTATGTTTGATGAATGGAAGAAAAGAGTGCTTAAACGTTCATACAATTCAAGTTTGAGTTGTTGGAATGTTTAGGTGTTTCTTTGATTTCAATGTTATGAAGAACTAAACCCCCCTTAGCTAGGGGGTGATTCGAAATATATGTTTATACTTGCATTTTGATTTGATTACTTCTAATTACGTTTCATAAGTTGTGAATTCAATTTGTTTAACTGTTTTATTGATAACCTATTTATGTATGTTTATTGAGAGTGCACGCTTAATTTTCATGCATGAATATGACGCTAGAATATAAGTGAGTTTCACCTAATAGTTATGAACTTATATTCACAAGTAGTGGAGGTTGCTTATAAACAATCGCGTTAAATAAATTCTTGGCATAAGTTTCATGCAATCATAGTAACGAATGCCTCGTCAACACTTATAATTTTCATAGAGTGTAATGATTCTTGCTTGTATCTCTTCTATGCATTCATGTTGAGGACTTGTGGGGAATGTTTTGAATTGTTGTATGCGCTAACCCATCCAATTCAATAACGTTAGGAAGATTTGAAGGTTAATTAGTGCATCACGGTTAACCCGGGGTGTTGAGTTTCATAGTTTATTGAAATGCAATTGGAAATCATTTTATTATGCAAGTATAACATGTATGGAGATGAACCCCTTAGCTAGCCTTCATTCCATTCAATTCTATCACACATTCACATTTACATTTTGCTTTTACTTACAATCTGTTCTTTTAGTTTAAATTCGTCAAAACCTAACCCCCCCCTTTACTTTCTTGTTCTTTAGTGTTTAGACTTTGTTTAGTTTATGTTTTAAAGTGTTTTGATTCAATTTATTTCCCAAAATTCGTCCAAATTCACCAAAGTGCTCAAAACTGCCCAGAAAGTGATTTTAAGGCTGTTTTGAGTGTTTTGGGTGATGTTTGAGTCTTTTGGTTTGTTTTAGTGTTTTAAAGTTTAGTTTTGCATTCTTTGAGTATAGTATAGTGTTTTATATTGTTATTTTACGTTTGAATCAAGCCATAATCCTAAATTCGTCCAACATTGGGGTTAAGGTCAGAAACTGCCTAGTTAGTGTTTTTAGGCAGTTTTGAGTCTTTTGAACTTGTTTTGAGTCCTTTGAGTCTTTGTGAACGTTTTTAACTTTGTTTTTATGTTTTTGAGTCAAATCCAAGTGATTAACAATCCCTCCTAATCCCCGGTCCAGAACGATCCCTACTTATACTTATACTACAATTTGACGAAAAGAGGGTTTAATTTGTGTGCTTAACTATTTTCGCATCAGTTAACCCCTTTGAACCTTAGTTAGCCTATTTTATTTGTTAACCACATTATCCTTAGCTAGCCTAGAATAGGATATCCATACCCTTGTTCTTAAAGGATAGTGAAGCAAGACTTAGAGGGAATTCCTTTTGATCTAAAAGTTGCATAAAAACAAGTGTGGGGGAATGTGTTTTTCGTTGGAAATCTATGAAGGAGTACGTTTTGTGTGCCAAAGAAAAAGAATAGGGCACAAAAGAAAAAAAAAACGTGAAAAAGAAAGAAAAAAAAAAGAAGAAAAACTTGAAGAAAAGAAAGAAAAAGAGTTGAAAATAAGTGAGAATTAACTCACAAGTGTTGATTGTTGAAGAAAGGGTCCAAAAGTTTGAATCTGGCCTTAAGTGTTGTGTGAAGTTTCCCTTGGTGTTCAAAGTTGACTTCTGCATTCAAAAGTGAATTCTAAGTGTTTATTTCATTATGTTGCTTACTATTGCTTTAAGAACTTTTGTTTATCCTTACCATTCTTTGTTAGCCAATACCTGAGCCCCATTACAAACCTTAGACTTCTATCTCGATTGTTAAGTGTTTCAATATGTGGAGTTTAAAATTGGTTTGAGTATATGGTATCCCTGGTTCTCGTGTCTAAATAATGACAATCCATTCATGAGATCATATATATTCATGTTAATAATTCCAGAAAGTGCCTTCTTTGATTATACATATATGAGCGTTAGTTTACAGGTTTACATCAATCTTCTCACATATACCTTGTGTAGGGAGTGCAGTTAGAAAATCTGTGTGAAAATAGAGATGTATCTAGTGAGGAATTGAGGGAATTCTCTAAGGCATCTTACTACATTCAAAATGTTGTTTTGATTGATTAAATGCGAGCTAGTGAGTGGTGACTATGGTTAAGTATATGCTCGAGGGTAGGGATTGATAGGAGCATGATAGGAGCATATTCATGCGACTTAATTAGCTTGTTCTCGTGCATTTATGTTGTGTTTTCTTAGCTATTTTTGTGTTTAAAGTCACTTTTGTGCATTTTCAGATATAAGGCCAAAGTGTGCAAGAAGATGCAAATTGGAGTCTTTTGGAGCAAATGAGGAATGAATGAGTTGAAGACTTGAAGAAATGATGAATTCCTACTCCAACGATGAATTCCTACCAAAACGAGGATTCCTACTCAAACAAGGATTCCTACTTGAAGTAGGAAAGTTAACCCTAGGTTTCCCGTTTTGGTAAACTTTCCTAATCTTAAACGTCCGTATTTTCTAGCCACTTTGAAGGCGTTGTAGGCACTTTAGCACACAAAACGAAGGCCCTAGGCTTCTTAAACACCCTTGTCGTGCCCTTTTCTCTTCTCCCCTTCCCTTGCCATGCAAGGGGGGGTATTTAGGTCCATTGTCATTCACTTAAACCCTATTTCCCTCTCCTAACCTAACCCTAGCTGTGACATCCCGTCCCGGGGTTATTTAAAACGCACGTGTGAAATTACCTTATTGCCCCCTAGTTCGTTTTTGTCACGTTGTGGGTTGTTTTGTGTGGTGTGGCGGGTGTTGGACCACACACACACACTCACACACACTGACTCACTCTCCCTCTCCCTGCTGTCTCTGTCCCGTGTCTCTCTCTCTCCCTTTCTTCTTCTTCTTCCTCTTCTTTCTTCGACGTACGGACAAGCACCAAAACCACCAAAACCATCACGGATCGAGGGAACCAACCACACCATTTGACTCGGGAGGTCGAGGCGAGCACAGCCATACCATTTTCAGGTGAGGAATCCTTGGTTTTCACGTCGATTCAACAATGGCCGAAATTTTCACTGTTCATGCAAACCTAATCTAGCTTGTTTTAGGAGATTCTAAGCTTGTAGTTGTGTTTGTGAGGTTCCCAGGAGCTTGGGAGTAGTTCGTTGGACGAGTTTTGACGTCGGGAAGGCTAGGTTCGAAGTTGGCCGAACTTGGATCGTTGTTGCAGGTGAGATTCCATGGTTTTTAGGCCTTAAAACTAGTCTATCGTGATTCTACTAGTCCTAAGCTTCACTTTGGTATAAAAATCGTGAAAAATGGTTGAAAAACGAAGGAGAAAACACGGTTGGAAGTTTTCCCAGTTTTCCGGTGCCGTCGCCGGCGCCGGCGTCTCGCCGGAGAAGAAAGGGGAATATTCCGTCAAGTTTGACGGAATATTCCTAACGGGAGTGACGGTATCCGGTTAGATTTGACGGAATATTCCGTCAGTTTAACGGAATATTCCTGACGGCGTCTGTTGACACCGTCAGTGTGCCTGGCACGTGGCCGCGCGTGGGGGGCGCGTAGGTCCGTGCCTGTGCTGGCGCGTGGGGGCGCGTGCGGGGTCCAAAATTTTTTCTAAAAATATGGTTGTGACCCTGAGGTTGTGTAGAGCACGTGGGTATATTCATTTGTCCATTTTGAGCAATGTTTGAGAAGTTATTACGAGAAACGGGTTATGTGCTTTAAAGTTAACGTTTTTATAGTTGTTTCGCATTTAGGTGACACGTACCCAGAGGACGAGCGTGCACACGCGAGGCAGGGGGGCTACGACCCTTCTACATACCAGTGAGTGGGCTTTTGTTTTCCGTATATACCTATATACATTTATATTCCCAGAATTTGAGTAAAAAGGGTTATTTACATTATGCCATGCACTTTATTATTATCGTCTATGCATCATTGCATGCATTATTTGTGGCATACATATACACATGCATATGTCATATATATTTATATGTGGGTGCTGTGGAGGCATAGGTAAGTGCCAGGTAAGCGTTAATTAACGATTTCATTAATTAGTGGTTAGAGATGCTTAGAGAGCTCATAACCTGCACCCCCGGTGTTAGTGCTCCCGCCCAGAGTAGGGCACAGTCCTTCACGTGTTGTTCACCTCCCGCACCATACGCTCAGCTTGGATCCAAGCTAGGTGCATAGGCCTGTCGTACAGACCACAATAGGTGGTTCCGACTCGTAGGTGACCCGCGATTATTCGCACAGCCTTCACGTGATCGTAGCACTAGAGCGTATATATATGTTACACCCAGGCTTGTCGTACAGACCACTTTAGGTGGTTCCGACTCGTGGGCAGGTTTAGATATCGAGAGTGAGATTTGAGCTCTAGATGCAGCCGTACAGGTCACGTTAGGTGACTCCGGCTGCCAGATTACATGATATTGATATGGTTATACCTGGGCACTTGCATATCACTTTGAGATTGTGGCATGGCATATCTTGAGCATGTTTGGTATACCCTTGAGCATGTTTTGCATGTTTACACATACGTATATATGTTTATTTTCTGGGAAGTATACAGGTTTTACGGCGAGGGGTTAGAAAGTATTTTGTAAATGGTTTTAGAAAGAATTGTTTTTGCCCACTCACGCTTTTGTTTTGCGCCCCTCCAGGTTCTAGTTGCTTAGCCGTTGCGGTGGTTTCCCTTGTGAGCTGTTCGGCGTTCTGACAGACACTCCACATTGTAGGGTCGCCTTCGGGCGTACTACTGTTGTCGTTTTATTTGGACTGCTATAGACCTGCTCTGAATTTGTATCGCACTAACTAGCACTTATTCTAGTACTTGTATGCTAGTTTTTTTAATTATACGTACTTTTATATTACTACTTACTAGCTTCCGCACGTGCACATGGCTACGTCACCTCTGTGTGACGGCCAGCACGCTCCGATCTCGGTCGGGGTGTGTCAGTTTGGTATCAGAGCCTAGGTTTGGCAGTCCTGTGTCCTTGTGAGTATTCTAATAATTTTGGTGTCTTCTGTCAGAACTATGCCGCCTCGTCGGGAACCCCGTCGCTCTTCTGAGCCTATGTTCCCCGATATTACTCAGTTGGGGGAAGCTTTTGCTACAGCCCTTCAGGCAGTGATGCGCCCTCCCCAGAGGACTCCTCTGGAGACTATGTACAACTTGAAGTTGGATAAGTTTAAGGGCAGTGAGGGACCCGAGAGCGCAGAGCGCTGGCTAGAACACATAGAGAAGACTTTCCGGGTGCTGCATAATCAGGGGAACTTGCCTATGGAGAGGTGGGTCGAGACGACCGCTTGGTTTCTAGATACGGAGTCGGCAGCTTGGTGGGAGCAGGAGCTCCGTAGGTTGACTCCGGATCAGAGGATTGATTGGAACGTGTTTACGGGGTTGTTTAGGAGAAGATATGTACCCCCTGAGTACATTGACCGTAAGAAGCAGGAGTTTTCCGAACTGAAACAGCGGAAGATGTCAGCGAATGAGTACTACCGTAAGTTTACGGACTTGTCCCGTTATCACCCTGATGTCGCTGGTAATCCGGCGGAGATGCTCCGTCTTTTCCGTCTGGGCACCAGGAAGAAGTGGCGTTCTATGGCGTCTACGGTCCACAGCGAGACTTATCGGGACTTCTATGAGATACTGTTGAGGATCGAGGATTCCGAGAATATGTCGAGCGATACGGATGAAGAGAAGGACGGTAACCAGAAGAAAGATGACAAAGGCAAAGGTCAGGCATCGCTCGGGCCCCGACAGACTCAGAACTTCAAGAGAGGTGGAGCTAGTTCTAGTTCTTCGAGTGGTGGCTTCAGTGCCACTGGGCAGGGTCGTGGAGGTAGATTTTCTGGTGGCGCTAGAGGCCAGAGGCAGGGCGATGGTGGGCGAGGCAGAGCCCCTATTTGCCGCAGGTGTAACAACCGACATTTCGGTGAGTGTAGACGTGGTAGCAACGGTTGTTTCACATGTGGACAGGTGGGACATAGAGCGGCAAATTGTCCCCAGGGTCAGCAGCAGCAGAAACCACAGCAGACCTTTATGCCACCGCCTGCACCACTCCAGCAGATCCAGGGTCCTAGTAGTTACGGCCAGACGGGTCGAGGTGGTGTTTACCACTATCAGGGTGATGCTGTCCCTTATGCTCCGGGGCAGTATCAGTACCCTCAGGATTTCTATTCCCAGGGCGGCTATCCCCAGTATTCGGGCGGCTATATGCCGTATCCTCCAGCCCCAGCAGGTGGTTCACAGTGGTATCAGGGAGGACAGTATCAGCAGGGGGAGATTGCCACTAGCAGTGCAGGATCTTCGAGACAGTCAGGCCAGCCCAGTCAGGGGCGTGGTGCTCAGGGACGCGGTGTTCAGGCGAGCCGAGGCCGCGGTGGGCGTCAGCAGGGACAGGGGCGTCTTCACAATATTTCTCTGCAGGACGCTCAGAACAACCCAAACTTGATTATGGGTACGTTGAACATTCTTGGTTGTTTTGCTAGAATCTTAATTGATTGTGGAGCTACACATTCCGTAATTTCTCATACATTTGCTCAAGCGACGCAACCTCGCCCCACACCCCTAGGGTATGATTTAGAGTTTGTTATGCCTAGGGGAGAGAGTTGCGTTGTAGATTGTGTGTACCCGGGGTGTCCAGTGATCGTAGAGGGTGTTGCTTTGTCAGCCGATCTTATCCCGTTAGATATTGTGGACTTTGATGTGATTCTGGGCACGGATTGGTTGCACTTCTATCGTGCCAACATTGACTGTTATGGGAAAGTGGTTACGTTTCACCGACCTGGACTACCTGTGGTTACCTTCGTGGGTGAGCAGAGTGGGGTGAGATATGGCGTTATTTCGGCGCTACGAGCGAAAAAGTTGTTAACTAAGGGTTGTCAGGGGTATCTGGCTCATGTGGTGCTGGATGAGGTTGTTACTGGCAGAATAGAGGATGTGAGAGTGGTCAGACACTTCCCTGATGTATTTCCTGAGGATTTACCTGGGTTACCCCCAGATCGAGACGTAGAGTTCACCATTGAGTTGATTCCAGGTACCAATCCTATTTCTCTAACTCCTTATCGTATGGCTCCTGCGGAGTTAAGGGAATTGAAAGTTCAGCTGCAAGAGTTAGTAGATAAGGGATTTATCCAGCCTAGTACTTCGCCTTGGGGTGCTCCAGTGTTGTTTGTGAGGAAGAAGGATGGAACTTTGAGACTGTGCATCGACTACAGGCAACTCAATCGGGTGACGATTAAAAACCGTTATCCATTGCCTCGTATCGATGATTTGTTCGATCAGCTGAGAGGTGCTTGCGTGTTCTCTAAGATAGACTTGAGGTCTGGTTACTATCAGCTGAAAATCAGTAGGGATGATGTCCCTAAGACGGCGTTCAGGACTCGTTACGGTCATTACGAGTTTCTGGTTATGCCATTTGGGTTGACGAATGCACCAGCCGCCTTTATGGATTTGATGAACCGAGTATTCCAGCCTTACTTGGATAGATTTGTCATTGTTTTCATTGACGATATTCTGGTGTATTCTAAGTCGAAAGCGGAGCATGTTCGACATCTTACTTTGGTGTTGAAAAGGTTGAGGGAACACCAGTTATATGCTAAGTTTAGCAAGTGCCAGTTCTGGTTAGACCAAGTTGCGTTCTTGGGGCACGTCATTTCTGCTCAGGGTATTTTGGTTGACCCTCAGAAGGTTGCAGCGGTAGAGAGTTGGGAGCAACCGCGAACCGTCACCGAAGTGAGAAGTTTCCTTGGTTTGGCAGGGTATTATCGGAGGTTCGTTAAGGATTTTTCGGTGATTGCCTTGCCGTTGACGAGGTTAACGAGGAAGGATGTTAAATTTGAGTGGGATGATAGGTGTGAGCAGAGTTTCCAACGGTTGAAGCATTGTCTCACTCATGCACCTGTTTTGGCACTCCCAGACGATAGTGGTGATTTCGAGGTTTACAGCGATGCTTCCTTGAATGGTTTGGGATGTGTATTGATGCAGCATGGTAGGGTGATTGCTTATGCTTCGCGGCAGTTGAAACCTCATGAGAGGAATTACCCTACACATGATTTGGAGTTGGCCGCTATCATTTTTGCGTTAAAGTTATGGAGGCACTATCTTTACGGAGAAAAGTGCAGGATCTTTACGGATCACAAGAGTCTCCAGTATCTCTTTACTCAGAAGGAACTCAATCTTCGTCAGCGGAGGTGGTTGGAGTTGCTCAGCGATTACGATTGCACGATTGATTATCATCCTGGTCGTGCGAACGTAGTGGCTGATGCACTTAGCAGGAAGTCACAGGGCCGTATTAATGCGTTGTACGCTAGTCGTGCTCCTCTTTTGGTGGACTTGCGTACTACGGGGGTAAGGCTAGAAGCCGAAGATCGAGATGTGGCATTACTTGCTAATTTCCAAGTTAGGCCGATACTTGTTGATCGGGTGCTTGAAGCCCAAGTAGCTGATCAGGAGACTCAAGAACTTATTCAAGCTCGAGAGCAAGGAAGGAGGCGAGACCTCAGAGTTCGTGATTCGGATGGCATGTTGATGTTAGAAGGTAGAATGTTCGTGCCTAAGAGTGTGGAGTTGAAGAAAGAAATTCTCGATGAAGCACATATCTCGGCTTATGCCATGCACCCAGGAGCTACTAAAATGTATCATACCATTCGACCGTTTTATTATTGGCCGGGTATGAAGAGGGAGATAGCCGAGTATGTGAGCAGGTGTGCTGTTTGTCAGCAAGTTAAAGCAGAAAGGAAGAAGCCGTTTGGATTGTTGCAGCCGCTTCCCGTTCCAGAGTGGAAATGGGAAAATATCACCATGGACTTTGTGTACAAACTCCCGCGTACACATAATGGCTTTGACGGCATCTGGGTGATCGTTGATCGACTCACTAAGTCGGCTCATTTTATTCCAGTGAGAGAGAAGTATTCTTTGAGCCGTTTAGCTGAGTTGTTCATCTCAAAGGTGGTGAAGTATCATGGTGTTCCAGTGAGTATTGTCTCGGATCGTGATCCACGATTTACATCGAAGTTTTGGGTAGCTTTCCAGGAAGCTTTGGGCACGAGATTACTTTATAGTACGGCATATCATCCACAGACCGACGGGCAGTCAGAGAGAACTATTCAGACCTTGGAGGATATGCTGCGAGCTTCGGTGTTGCAGTTTGGTGACGCTTGGCACCAAAGATTGGATTTGATGGAATTTGCTTACAACAACAGTTTTCATTCGAGCATTGGCATGGCGCCATTTGAGGCCTTGTATGGCAGAGCTTGTCGCACACCGTTATGTTGGTCAGAGGTTGGAGAAAGAGTTTTAGTGGGTCCAGAGATTGTCGAGGAGACTACTCAGAATGTTCAGGTGATTAAGTCTAACCTGAAAGCAGCTCAGGACAGGCAGAAGAGTCTAGCGGATCGGCGTGCTACGGACAGAACATATGAGGTCGGAGATTGGGTATTTCTGAAGCTTTCACCGTGGAGAGGTGTTGTGCGGTTCGGAAAGAAAGGGAAGTTGAGTCCCAGGTACATCGGACCATACGTGGTCACAGAACGAGTTGGTGAGGTAGCTTACAGGTTGGAGTTGCCTCCGGAGTTGGCTAGAGTGCATAATGTTTTTCACGTGTCTATGCTCCGACACTATGTTGCTGATCCATCTCACGTGATACCTCCTCAACCGCTTGAGATTAACCCAGATCTGACGTATGATGAGGAACCGGTGACGATCATTGATTGGAAAGAGAAGGTTCTGAGGAACAAGACAGTGAATTTAGTGAATGTTCTGTGGAGAAATCATTCAGTAGAGGAAGCTACGTGGGAGACAGAAGACCGGATGAGGGATTTGTATCCTCGTTTGTTCTTTGGCCACTAGGGGCTGCTGCTTGGTTGTTTTGAATTTCGGGACGAAATTCTTTTAAGGCGGGAAGGTTGTGACATCCCGTCCCGGGGTTATTTAAAACGCACGTGTGAAATTACCTTATTGCCCCCTAGTTCGTTTTTGTCACGTTGTGGGTTGTTTTGTGTGGTGTGGCGGGTGTTGGACCACACACACACACTCACACACACTGACTCACTCTCCCTCTCCCTGCTGTCTCTGTCCCGTGTCTCTCTCTCTCCCTTTCTTCTTCTTCTTCCTCTTCTTTCTTCGACGTACGGACAAGCACCAAAACCACCAAAACCATCACGGATCGAGGGAACCAACCACACCATTTGACTCGGGAGGTCGAGGCGAGCACAGCCATACCATTTTCAGGTGAGGAATCCTTGGTTTTCACGTCGATTCAACAATGGCCGAATTTTTCACTGTTCATGCAAACCTAATCTAGCTTGTTTTAGGAGATTCTAAGCTTGTAGTTGTGTTTGTGAGGTTCCCAAGAGCTTGGGAGTAGTTCGTTGGACGAGTTTTGACGTCGGGAAGGCTAGGTTCGAAGTTGGCCGAACTTGGATCGTTGTTGCAGGTGAGATTCCATGGTTTTTAGGCCTTAAAACTAGTCTATCGTGATTCTACTAGTCCTAAGCTTCACTTTGGTATAAAAATCGTGAAAAATGGTTGAAAAACGAAGGAGAAAACACGGTTGGAAGTTTTCCCAGTTTTCCGGTGCCGTCGCCGGCGCCGGCGTCTCGCCGGAGAAGAAAGGGGAATATTCCGTCAAGTTTGACGGAATATTCCTAACGGGAGTGACGGTATCCGGTTAGATTTGACGGAATATTCCGTCAGTTTAACGGAATATTCCTGACGGCGTCTGTTGACACCGTCAGTGTGCCTGGCACGTGGCCGCGCGTGGGGGGCGCGTAGGTCCGTGCCTGTGCTGGCGCGTGGGGGCGCGTGCGGGGTCCAAAATTTTTTCTAAAAATATGGTTGTGACCCTGAGGTTGTGTAGAGCACGTGGGTATATTCATTTGTCCATTTTGAGCAATGTTTGAGAAGTTATTACGAGAAACGGGTTATGTGCTTTAAAGTTAACGTTTTTATAGTTGTTTCGCATTTAGGTGACACGTACCCAGAGGACGAGCGTGCACACGCGAGGCAGGGGGGCTACGACCCTTCTACATACCAGTGAGTGGGCTTTTGTTTTCCGTATATACCTATATACATTTATATTCCCAGAATTTGAGTAAAAAGGGTTATTTACATTATGCCATGCACTTTATTATTATCGTCTATGCATCATTGCATGCATTATTTGTGGCATACATATACACATGCATATGTCATATATATTTATATGTGGGTGCTGTGGAGGCATAGGTAAGTGCCAGGTAAGCGTTAATTAACGATTTCATTAATTAGTGGTTAGAGATGCTTAGAGAGCTCATAACCTGCACCCCCGGTGTTAGTGCTCCCGCCCAGAGTAGGGCACAGTCCTTCACGTGTTGTTCACCTCCCGCACCATACGCTCAGCTTGGATCCAAGCTAGGTGCATAGGCCTGTCGTACAGACCACAATAGGTGGTTCCGACTCGTAGGTGACCCGCGATTATTCGCACAGCCTTCACGTGATCGTAGCACTAGAGCGTATATATATGTTACACCCAGGCTTGTCGTACAGACCACTTTAGGTGGTTCCGACTCGTGGGCAGGTTTAGATATCGAGAGTGAGATTTGAGCTCTAGATGCAGCCGTACAGGTCACGTTAGGTGACTCCGGCTGCCAGATTACATGATATTGATATGGTTATACCTGGGCACTTGCATATCACTTTGAGATTGTGGCATGGCATATCTTGAGCATGTTTGGTATACCCTTGAGCATGTTTTGCATGTTTACACATACGTATATATGTTTATTTTCTGGGAAGTATACAGGTTTTACGGCGAGGGGTTAGAAAGTATTTTGTAAATGGTTTTAGAAAGAATTGTTTTTGCCCACTCACGCTTTTGTTTTACGCCCCTCCAGGTTCTAGTTGCTTAGCCGTTGCGGTGGTTTCCCTTGTGAGCTGTTCGGCGTTCTGACAGACACTCCACATTGTAGGGTCGCCTTCGGGCGTACTACTGTTGTCGTTTTATTTGGACTGCTATAGACCTGCTCTGAATTTGTATCGCACTAACTAGCACTTATTCTAGTACTTGTATGCTAGTTTTTTTAATTATACGTACTTTTATATTACTACTTACTAGCTTCCGCACGTGCACATGGCTACGTCACCTCTGTGTGACGGCCAGCACGCTCCGATCTCGGTCGGGGTGTGTCACTAGCCACACCTTGCAGCCATCCCTTTTAATTTCTGATTTTATTTCCTAATTTTAAAAGCCTTTGATTTAATTTTAATAAGCTAGGGTTTATTTTCTGAAACCCTACACATTTTTACAACCTAGCCGCACCCTATTCTACTCATTGACAATTTTCATTCAGCCACTAATTTCATCTCAGCCGCAAGTCCCCAATCATTCACCCTAAGAACCCAAAAATCCGTATCGGCCGCACCCTTTTATTCACCCTAGCTCTCTCTTCTCTCATTCACTTATCATTCATATCATTCAGCCACCAAAACCTAATTCTCCCACCTAAGCCGTAGCCACCCATTCATCTTCTCCATATTGCCGCAGCCTTCCCCCTTCAATCCGCAGCCACCATACCAAAAACCTTCTCTGCCGTGCCTTCCCCCTTCATTCCAGCCACTCCCCACCATTGCCGCAGCACTACCAACCCTTCCAGCCACCTTCCATACCTCCATACACCTTCCTACCACTTTGCCGCACCACCACACCTCCCTAAATCCATCCCCAACCCAAAATAACATCCAAATCATCCATACAACCTCTCTGTCGCAGCAAGGAGAAGAAGAAAGAGGACTTAGACGCGCAGAAATTCAAATGGATTCGTTGGGCGTTCTAGGTGTAATCAATCTTTTAATCTTTATGTTTAAATTCAATTTTATTTCTCTTTCTGTAAACATGAGAGGCTAAATCCCTAGTTAGTTAGGGGGTGATTCGAAACCATGTTTATGCTTGCAATATGAATTGATTACCTTTGGTTGGAATTTCATGAATTGTGGATTCAATTTGTTTAACTACTTGATTGATAACTTATTTGTGTATGTTTATTGAGAGTGCACGCTTAATTTTCATGCATGAATATGACGCTAGAATATAAGTGAATTTCACGTAATAGTTATGAACTTATATTCACAAGTAGTGGAGGTTGCTTATAAACAATCGCGTTAAATGAATTCTTGGCACTAGTTTCATGCTCATCATAGTAACGAATGCCTCGTCAACACTTATGATTTCCAAAGAATGTAATGATTCTAACTTGTATCTTTATCATGCTGTTCATATAGAGAACTTGTTAGGAATAATTTGTTTGCGATGCATATTGATCCAATTCAATGATTCTAGGGAAATCTGAAGGTTAGTTTAAGCGGACCTAATTAACCCGGGGTGTTGAGTTTCATGATTCATCGAAAGACCAACTGAAAATCATCTTGTATGCAAGTGTGACATGTGTGGAGAAGAACCTCCTAGCTAGCATTCCATCCATATTTTCATCAAATTCATCTTTACAATCTGTTTTAAATTACAATCTGTGCATTTTATTTAATTTCGTCAAAAACTAAATCCCCCTTTACTTTAGTGTCCAATTTAGTTAGGAAGTGTCATAGTTTGTGTTTCTAAGTGTTTTGATTCAAGTTATTACCCAAATTCGTCCAAATTAGTGAAAGTACTCAAAGCTGCCCAGAAAGTGTTTTTAAGGCGGTTTTGAGTGTTTTGGGGGCCGTTTTGAGTCTTTTGGTTTGTTTTAGTGTTTTATTGTTTAGTTTTGCATTCTTTGAGTCTAGTCTAGTGTTTTAACCTTTGTTTTAAGTTTTTGAGTCAGTTTCCAAGTGATTTAGCAATCCCTCCTAATCCCCGGTTTAGAACGATCCCTACTTATTCATATACTACAATTGTCAAAAGAGGGTTTTAATTTGTGTGCTTATTTAGTTCTCATCAAATTTTTGGCGCCGTTGCTGGGGATTAGCAACTTTGCTAATCCGTTGGATTGTTTACTTTCTGTTTATTTAGTTATTTTGTTAAAGATTCTGACCTTGTGTTCTTTTTCTTGTTTTAGGTACTAGTGTATGACTCGGAGTTCTCAACCGATTCGTGAGCATATCTTGGACTTTGACAGTGATTTTGAGAGGACTTTGAGACGGAAGAGGAAGCAACACGAACCAAATCCACAAAGCCCGGAACCTGACCTCGAGGAACAAGTCCTAGAAGAGGAGGAGGAACCCACGGCAAGGATCTTTGAAGAACCACAAGTCATGGCCGTGGACACCCGGACACTCAAGGAGCTTTCGGCCTCGGGATTGGATAATGCCGCACCCTTGTGTATCCAATATCCCCCACCTGCCCAAGGGAAGACCGATGAGTTCGAGTTGAAGTCAAGCTTGCTTCACCATATTCCGAAGTACCATGGGTTGTCCATGGAGGATCCGAACAAGCACCTGAAGGAATTTGAGGTGGTGTGTTCAAGCATGACTCCCATCAACGTCGATGGAAGTATTCTGAAGATGAAGGTTAGACCTAGGTGGTGTGTCATTGGAAACACTAAATTTGAATCTGCCATGTTAGACCTAGGTGCTTCTATAAATGTCATGCCATATTCAATTTATGCATCTATGAACCTAGGAGTATTGAAAAATGATGGTGTAATCATACAATTGGCCGATAGATCTAACGCCTATCCAAAGGGAGTTTTGGAAGATGTGTTAGTGCAGGTAAATCATTTAATCTTTCCGGCGGACTTTTATGTGCTCGAAATGGATGAATTTGACCATGCCCCTTCGTTGCCAATCCTCCTTGGGAGGCCATTTATGAAGACGGCTCGGACGAAAATCGATGTGTTTAATGGAACTTTGTCCATGGAATTTGATGGGGAAGTTGTTAATTTTAGTCTTTCTGATTCTATTAAGTATCCTAGTGAGGATCATTCATGTTTCTCCATTGATATAGTTGACTCATTGGCGTAGGGATACTTTGAAGATTTGAATGCCGATGCACTAGAAAATGTCATTACATGAAGCATGGAAGTCAAAACCAAGGGAAGGGAGCTTTCGATAACCCACGGCACACACACTCCATTGCATACCATGCCTCCTAGTGTGGAATGCCTTCAGTTGGTTGCTGCCCTGGAGTCACTGCCTAGGCACGAGGGTAAGTTTTCTAACTTTGAGTCAATTCCCATTTCTACTAATAAGTTGCTTCCATCCATAGTTCAGGCACCTCTCCTTGATCTCAAGCCATTACCAAGCCATTTGAAGTACATTTTCTTGGGGGAAGAGGAGACCTTACCGGCCATTATTTCTTCATCACTCACGGCACAAGAGGAAGAGAAACTAGTGCGTGTTTTGAAGGAGTTCAAATCTGCCCTAGGTTGGAATTTGGCCGATATCGAAGGTATTAGTCCCGTCACATGTATGCATCACATATTTCTTGAGGAGGGGGCCAAACCAACTAGAGAGGCTCAACGCCGTCTCAACCCTCCGATGATGGAAGTAGTGAAGAAGGAGATAATCAAACTCCTTGATTGTGGAGTGATTTACCCCATCTCCGATAGCCGGATGATCAAGAAAATACCACTTTTACATGCCCCTTTGGTACATTTGCTTATCGTCGCATGCCATTTGGTTTATGTAATGCACCTGCCACATTTCAAAGATGCATGATGAGCATATTTTCAGATTATGTTGAGAAAATTATTGAGGTTTTTATGGATGATTTCATCGTTTTTTGTAATTCATTTGATGGTTGTTTGAATAATCTTAGTTTGATTTTAAAACGATGCATTGAAACTAACCTTGTGTTAAATTGGGAGAAATGCCACTTTATGGTTAAACAAGGTATTGTTTTAGGTCATATCATATCTGAAAAAGGAATTGAAGTAGATAAGTCTAAAATAGATCTTATACGCTACTTACCCTCTCCTACTTCGGTGAGAGAGGTTCGTTCTTTTCTTGGTCATGCAGGATTCTATCGACGATTCATAAAGGATTTCTCCAAGATTGCGCAGCCACTATGCCGATTGCTTCAAAAGGAGGTGGTTTTCGAGTTCAACGAGGCGTGTGAGAAAGCATTCAACCACCTCAAGGAGGCTCTCACTTCGGCTCCCATTATCACACCTCCGGATTGGAGCCTTCCATTCGAGTTAATGTGCGATGCTTCGGACTATGCAATTGGTGCTGTTTTGGGGCAGCGAAAGAACAAACAACCTCATGTTATTTATTATGCATCTAGGACACTAAATGATGCTCAATTAAATTACTCAACCACTGAAAAAGAATTACTTGCTGTGGTATTTGCATTAGATAAGTTTCGGTCATACTTACTTGGTACTAAAGTTATTATTTTTACTGATCATGCAGCTCTCAAGTATTTGCTCACGAAAAAGGAGGCCAAGCCTAGACTAATTCGATGGATGTTGCTTCTACAAGAGTTTGACATTGAGATTCGGGATAAGAAGGGTGTAGAGAACGTGGTGGCTGACCACCTAAGTCAAATGGTGCACGAGGAAGCATTGCCAATTTCTGAAACCTTCCCCGATGAACAATTAATGTCTATCCAAGTAAGTGAGCCTTGGTATGCAGATTTGGTGAACTTTTTGGTGTCTAAACATATCCCTAGCACACTTAATAGGAATCAACGTGATAAGCTTAAAAAGGATACTAGGTTTTATGTTTGGGATGACCCATAGCTCTGGAAATTTTGTCCCGATCAGATTGTACGACGTTGTGTGAATGAATCTGAGTTTCAATCTATTTTAACATTCTGTCATTCATATGCATGTGGGGGACATTTTGGCACCCAACGCACTGCCCTTAAGGTCTTAGAATGTGGGTTTTATTGGCCAACCATTTTTAGGGATGCTAGGACATTTTGCCTTACATGTGATCGTTGTCAACGAATGGGTAATATAAGTGTTAAGGATCAAATGCCACAAAACCCTATACTTTCTGTTGAAATATTTGATGTGTGGGGAATTGATTTTATGGGTCCTTTTCTTTCATCACATGGTTTTCTCTATATCTTGTTGGCGGTGGATTATGTTTCCAAATGGGTGGAAGCAAAAGCCACCCGTACTAACGATTCCAAAGTGGTTGCAGATTTTGTGAAGTCTAACATTTTTGCTAGGTTCGGAATGCCTCGAGTCCTGATAAGTGATGCAGGTTCACATTTTTGTAATCGCACAATCGAGGCACTGCTCAAGAAGTATAACGTTACACATAGGGTTTCGACACCTTATCATCCTCAAACAAGCGGGCAAGTTGAGGTGTCGAATCGGGAGGTAAAATAGATTCTTGAGAAGACGGTTGGGCCAACAAGAAAAGATTGGAGCTTGAGGTTAGAAGATGCATTGTGGGCTTATAGGACCGCCTACAAAACACCCATAGGAATGTCTCCCTTTCGGCTTGTTTATGGCAAATCATGTCACTTACCTGTGGAGTTGGAGCACAAGGCTCAATGGGCCGTGAGGAAGTTCAACATAGATATAGATGAGGCGGGAATTCATCGTAAGCTTCAATTGAATGAACTTGAGGAGATACGGAATGAAGCTTACGAGAATGCCCGCATTTACAAGGAAAAGACAAAGGCCTTTCATGACAAGATGATTCGCACCAAGTCCTTCTCTGTTGGACAGAAAGTGTTGTTATTTAATTCTCGTCTTCGTCTATTTCCGGGTAAGTTACGTTCACGTTGGATTGGACCCTTTGTTATTACTAATGTTTTTCCTCATGGTGCAGTCCAAGTTCGTAGTTTCAAAACAGGTCAAGAGTTCAAGGTGAATGGGCATCGATTGAAGCCTTACTACGAGAGCTTTGTAGAACATGATGTGGAGGAGACCACCCACTATGCCGTGGGTTCCCATGAAGGATGATCAATGTGGCATCGTCCGACTGCAAGACGTTAAAGAAAGCGCTTCGTGGAAGGCAACCCATGCAATCACCAAGGAGAAGATGGAATCTACACTCCATTCATTCCTCATTTGCTCATTCATTCCTTCATTCATCCATTCATTCCTCATTTGCTCATTCATTCACCACAGAAATAAGGCCTTTGTGCCAGAAATTCATCCATTCCATAAACACTTCCATTCCATTGTACATACCACCAACACTTCCCCCTTTGTGCCGTGAGTTTCCCTTATAATCCAAACACCATCCTTCCATTTTCACCACTCCCCAAACCATTCACACCATCAAACTATCCTTAGACCTTGTGCTACAACGAAGAGGAAGAGAAGAGTGCCTAAACGTTCATACAATTCAAGTTTGAGTTGTTGGAATGTTTAGGTGTTTCTTTGATTTCAATGTTAATTTCAATACTCTTTGTTTTGTACGTATGAGGAATGGAAGAGAAGAGTGCCTAAACGTTCATACAATTCAAGTTTGAGTTGTTGGAATGTTTAGGTGTTTCTTTGATTTCAAAGTTATGAGGAAATTCGAAATATATGTTTATGCTTGCATTTTGATTTGATTACTTCTAATTGCGTTTCATAAGTTGTGATTCAATTTGTTTAACCGTTTGATTGATAACTTATTTATGTATGTTTATTGAGAGTGCACGCTTAATTTTCATGCATGAATATGACGCTAGAATATAAGTGAGTTTTACCTAATAGTTACGAACTTATATTCACAAGTAGTGGAGGTTGCTTATAAACAATCGCGTTAAACAAATTCTTGGCATAAGTTTCATGCGTATTCCATAGTAACGAATGCCTCGTCGATGTTTATGATTTCCGTTGAACTTAATGATCTTTGTTGAATGTCTCTATCATGCGTATTCCATAGTTAGGGACTTTGATTAGAAATAATTTGGTTGTAATGCGTATTGCATTCAATCCAATGAATCTAGGGAAATCTAAAAGTTAATTTAAGCGGACCTAATTAACTTGGAGCGTTGAGAAGTCATGGTTTATTGAAATGCAATTGGAAATCATTTTATTATGCAAGTGTAACATGTATGGAGATGAACCCCTTAGCTATTCTATCATCCATTCATTCCATTTCATCAATTTCATATTTACAATCTGTTTTAATTAGAATCTATTTAGTTTAAATTCGTCCAAAACTCAATCCCCCTTTACTTTATTGTCCAATTTAGTTAGAAAGTGTCTTAGTTTATGTTTCTAAGTGTTTTCATTCAATTTATTACACAAATTCGTCCAAATTCACCAAAGTGCTCAAAACTGCCCAGAAAGTGTTTTTAAGGCAGTTTTGAGTGTTTTGGGTGATGTTTGAGTCTTTTGGTTTGTTTTAGTGTTTTAAAGTTTAGTTTTGCATTCTTTGAGTCTAGTATAGTGTTTTATATTGTTATTTTACGTTTGAATCAAGCTATAATCTTAAATTCGTCCAACATTGGGTTTAAGGTCAGAAACTGCCTAGTTAGTGTTTTTAGGCAGTTTTGAGTCTTTTGAACTTGTTTTGAGTCCTTTGAGTCTTTGTGAACGTTTTTAACTTTGTTTTTATGTTTTTGAGTCAAATCCAAGTGATTAACAATCCCTCCTAATCCCCGGTCCAGAACGATCCCTACTTATACTTATACTACAATTGTCAAAAAGAGGGTTTAATTTGTGTGCGTATAAATCTCGCATCAAGCATATTTAGGCGACTTACTTAGCTTGTTTTCGTGCATCTATGTTGTTAATTCATAGTTGTTTTAGTAGTTTAAGCCATTTTCGTGTGTTTTTAGGTTCATATGGCTAAGGAAGCAAAAAGATGCATTTTGGAGCATTTTGGAGCAAAATTGGGCTTGGAATGGATAGCATATGCTTGGAGCCAAAGTGTTGGACGAATTTGAAAGCCTTGTATGCACTTTGGACATAAAACAAAGGGCCTAGCCCAATCAAACAATCCTTTGAGCCATGCAAAACCTCTAGCCCAATCAACAACCCTTAGCCACATGCATTCACATGCATCACAACCCCAAAACCATCAAGAAACACCCATTGCCGTGCCTTGCACTCCCCCTTGCATTTTCAGCCATTCCACTTCATCATTACACCACCTTCTCCATCTTTATTCCACATGCATTCATCATAATTCACCCTAGCTACCACCATTCACACACACATGCACTTACTCTTTCATCATTGCACCACCAATTCAACACATGCATTCACACACAAACAACAACTCAATGTCGTGCATTCCCAATCCCTTTCCAGCATTCCACATGCATTTCCACCTTCCTACTTCATCATTGCAGCCACATATTCATTCACTTAATCATTAAGCCATACATTCACACACATGCACTCCCATTTCTCTTCCCATTCACCCTTTGCCGTGCATAACCTTGACATTTCTAACCTAATCCACAACTTTTCCTAGCTGTTTGCATGTGCATTCCCCATTCAAACTTCCAGCCTTCCCACTACATTATTCCAGCTGCATCCTCTCACCCTTTAATCATTAAGCACATGCAAAACTTCATCATTCATCACACATCCCTTGGCATGCAAAACAACACAAAGACCCATCCTGAAAATCCTTGCCGTGCACTTCACATTGAAATTCCAGCATCTTCACATGTCTTTCCAGCTTTCCCTTTCATTTCCAGCTCTCATTCTTTATCATTGCAGCCATCTACATGCATTATTTATTAACTCTTCATCATGCAGCCAGAAAATCAGCAAGAAAGCTTCCCAAACCCGTGTATACACACACCATTCCAGCACATACACACTTTGCCACATGCAATTCCAGCTTTCACATGCTTTCCTAGCTGTTTTTCCATCATTAACCAGCCACAAACACCTTAAACAAACAGCCATATACACCTCCACTCCTCCTATAAATACCCTTGCATTCCCATTACCAAAACACATCTCATTTTCATACACAAGATACCACAAACACATCCAATCTTCCCTCATTGCCGTGAGCTCCTATTCCCTTATATTTCCATTTCTACACAATCTCTTCTCGGCTTCATTCCATTTCATACACTCTCCCATTCGCAGAAACTGTCCATACACTCTCCCATTCGCAGAAACCATTCAACCTTAGCCGCTCCACCTTCATTTACAACACACTTGGAGCACCAACACCGAAGGCAACTCTTAAGGGATTTCGACATCAGTTTTGCTTCAAGGGTTCTTTCTTCTTAATCCTATGTTCACTCATGTTATATATTTTTATGTCAAACCTTTTGTAAACATGAAGTGTAACTAATCTCTTTCTAGGGATTCGATGTAGCCTTGCAAGATTGCCATGTAGTTAATTCATAATTCTCATTTAATCTATCTATTTCTTGTTTCATTCTCCGATTTAATTGTGACTTAGTGTGTTGATTTTAATGCCTGATCATCATTTGAATTAACCACAGGTTGTTTAGCCAAGATTAAAGCACACATCATGCATAATCTTGGTGGATATGTGAATGAATGAAGGGAATGTTTTGCAAACATCCTGCCGAGTGTTCCCTTTGGTTTTGTGAAAGTTTCTTGTGCACTACATATTCTTGATTAGGAACCAAAGTTGCACATCACAATTAGGCTCATGATTAGAGACATTTGATCAAATCCACACATCATATGGTTGATCATATCTAAGTGAAACAAACTCAAGAAATAGATAGATGGATGAGTATAATCTGATTCAACAAGCATGGCCTTGGGTTAGCAATGGTAAAATCGAATCCCTAGCTTCATCTCCATTGGTACTATCTCATTTTATTAGCTGTTGATTCATTCATTTTGTGTTTACTTCATTTCCTTATGCTTTCAAGTTACAACAACAAATCTGCCTACATTGATTAGTTTTATTTCTCTAGTAAAGAGTTCTTGCAAAACAAGTGATTATATAGGTCCAATTAGTCCCTGTGGATTCGACACCCTTACTTGTGCCATTATACTAAACATATTCTAGCACGAAGAAGGAATACATCAATCAAAATGGCGCCGTTGCCGGGGACTGATTTCAGTCCCTTATAATTGCTTGTTTTGATATTAGACCTTGTTCTTTTCATTTTAAGTAGATTTCTGATTTTTATTCAAACTTGTTTTATCTTGTTTCAGGTAGTATATGTCAAATAGACTTGCTGAATTAGGCCAAAGAATTGAACGGTTAAAGGGCAACACTTTGGAAAGCATTGTGCCAACAAGTTCCTCCATTGTCTGTGAAGAAGAGGAAGGGAAACCGTCTAGTCCAACAAGTGAAGGATCTGAGCACTTTAATTGGGAAAGAGAAGAAGAGATGGCGGGCAACCAAGATGATCTTCGAGCTTTGGAGGATTTTGCTCAACCAATCATACCAAATTCACCTTCATGCATCTTGCTGCCCACAGAAGCTAGAAACTATGATCTTAAATCTTCACATTTCCATATGTTTCCTTCTTTTTATGGCTTACCTAATGAAGATCCTTTAGCTCATATTAAAGAATTTTACAATGTTGTGAGTGGTTTACCTTTACAGGGAGTAAGTGAAGCAAATCTGAGGATGAGAGTGTTCCCTTACACCTTGAAAGATAGGGCCAAGGGTTGGTTAATGACTCTAGTACCTGGTTCACTCACCACATGGGATGCCGTGGCTAAGAAGTTTTTGGAAAAGTTCTTTTCCACTCAAAAGACAGCCACATTAAGGGGACAAATCTTCAACTTCAAACAAGATGATGGAGAACCTTTCAATGAGTGTTGGGAGCGCTTTAAAGGCCTTTTGTTGCAATGTCCACACCATGGGTTACCTCTTCACTTACAAATGCAAATTTTCTACGATGGACTAACCCAAACATGTCAATCAACTGTTGATAATGCAACAGGTGGAGCTTTGAAGAAAAAGAATGCTCAAGAGTCATATAACATTTATGAGATGTTGGGATCTAATGCTCAACACAAAGATGTAAGGGGTTACTCACACTAGAAAAGATTACTTTCCTATGCCTTTCATAGATCAAATGCTTGAGAGATTGGCAGGTTACTCACACTATTGTTTTCTTGATGGTTACTCAGGTTACAATCAAATTGCAATTGCTCCGGAGGATCAAGAGAAAACTACCTTTACTTGCCCGTTTGGCACATTTGCATATAGGAGAATGCCTTTTGGACTTTGCAATGCTCCAGCAACATTCCAAAGATGCATGTTGGCAATCTTTTCTGACATGGTAGAAAGATTCATTGAGGTATTTATGGATGACTTTTCAATGTTTGGTTCCTCTTTTGATGAATGTCTTAACCATCTCTCTTTAGTACTTCAAAGATGTCAGGAAACAAATTTGGTTCTCAATTGGGAAAAGTGCCAATTTATGGTGAAACAAGGAATTGTGTTGGGGCATGTAATCTCTAGCCAAGGAATGGAGGTGGACAAAGCCAAAATTGACATCATCACCAATATGGCAGCTCCCACAACCGTGAAGGGAGTAAGAAGTTTTTTGGGACATGCGGGTTTTTATCGTCGTTTCATTAAGAACTTTTCAATGATCACTCGTCCATTATGCAATCTGTTAGCTAAAGATGTTGTATTTCATTTTGATAAAGCTTGTATGGATGCATTCAATACTTTGAAACATGAATTAACCTCGGCCCCTATTATTATGGCACCAGATTGGTCTTTACCTTTTGAATTAATGTGTGATGCCTCTGACTATGCTATTGGTGCAGTTTTAGGGCAAAGGGTGAACAAGCTCCCACACGTGATCTACTATGCAAGCCGGACTCTAAATGATGCTCAACTTAACTATTCCACAACTGAAAAGGAGTTGCTTGCTATTGTTTTTGCCTTAGAGAAGTTTCGGTCATATCTTGTTGGATCTAAAGTTATTGTGTTTTCTGATCATGCAGCCCTTAGGTACTTGATGACAAAAAAGGATGCTAAGCCACGCTTAATTAGATGGATACTCTTACTACAAGAGTTTGACTTGGAAATTCGAGATAAGAAGGGAAGTGATAATGTTGTGGCTGACCATTTGTCACGGCTCAATGAAAACCATGGAGTTGGACAACCTTTGCCTCTAAATGAGTCATTTCCAGATGAACAACTCCTTGTTATTCAGGAAAAAGAACCATGGTATGCTGATTTTGTTAATTATCTTGTTTGTGGTATAATTAGAAATGACCTTTCGTTTCAGGAAAGAAAGAAGTTCCTTGCCATGGTAAAGCACTACGTTTGGGACGAACCATATTTGTTTAAATATTGCCCTGACCAAATCATTAGGAGGTGTGTCCCAGAGAGTGAGTAACAAAGCATTCTAACGTTCAGCCATACATTGGCATGTGGAGGACATTTTGGTGCCAAAAAGACATCTCTAAAGGTTTTACAATCTGGTTTCTTTTGGCCTACTTTATTCAAAGATGCTTTTGATTTTTGTTCTAAGTGTGATAGGTGCCAGAAAATGGGGAACATTAGCCCAAGAAATGAGATGCCATTGAACAACATTTTGGTGGTGGAGCTCTTTGATGTTTGGGGAATCGATTTCATGTGACCATTTCCATCCTCTTTTGGTTACTTATACATATTAGTGGCAGTAGATTGATGCGAGATTTATACGCACACAAATTAAACCCTCTTTTTGACAATTGTAGTATAAGTATAAGTAGGGATCGTTCTGGACCGGGGATTAGGAGGGATTGTTAATCACTTGGATTTGACTCAAAAACGTAAGAACACAATATAAAACACTATACTAGACTCAAAGAATGCAAAACTAAACTTTAAAACACTAAAACAAACCAAAAGACTCAAACATCACCCAAAACACTCAAAACTGCCTTAAAAACACTTTCTGGGCAGTTTTGAGCACTTTGGTGAATTTGGACGAATTTGTGTAATAAATTGAATGAAAACACTTAGAAACATAAACTAAGACACTTTCTAACTAAATTGGACAATAAAGTAAAGGGGGATTGAGTTTTGGACGAATTTAAACTAAATAGATTCTAATTAAAACAGATTGTAAATATGAAATTGATGAAATGGAATGAATGGATGATAGAATAGCTAAGGGGTTCATCTCCATACATGTTACACTTGCATAATAAAATGATTTCCAATTGCATTTCAATAAACCATGACTTCTCAACGCTCCAAGTTAATTAGGTCCGCTTAAATTAACTTTTAGATTTCCCTAGATTCATTGGATTGAATGGAATACGCATTACAACCAAATTATTCCTAATCAAAGTCCCTAACTATGGAATACGCATGATAGAGACATTCAACAAAGATCATTAAGTTCAACGGAAATCATAAACATCGACGAGGCATTCGTTACTATGGAATACGCATGAAACTTATGCCAAGAATTCATTTAACGCGATTGTTTATAAGCAACCTCCACTACTTGTGAATATAAGTTCGTAACTATTAGGTGAAACTCACTTATATTCTAGCGTCATATTCATGCATGAAAATTAAGCGCGCATTCTCAATAAACATACATAAATAAGTTATCAATCAAACGGTTAAACAAATTGAATCCACAACTTATGAAACGCAATTAGAAGTAATCAAATCAAAATGCAAGCATAAACATATATTTCGAATCCCCCCCTAGCCAAGGGGGGGTTTAGTTCCTCATAACTTTGAAATCAAAGAAACACCTAAACATTCCAACAACTCAAACTTGAATTGTATGAACGTTTAGGCACTCTTCTCTTCCATTCCTCATACGTACAAAACAAAGATAATTGAATTTAAACATTGAGATCAAAGAAACACCTAAACATTCCAACAACTCAAACTTGAATTGTATGAACGTTTAGGCACTCTTCTCTTCCTCGTTGTTGTATCACAAGGTCTAAGGTGTGTTTTGGGATAGTGTGAAGTGTTTTGGAGGGATGGGGAGTGGTTGGAGTGGTGTTTGGATTAGTAGGGATACTCACGGCACAAGGGGATGATTTCTGGTGGTGTTTTGGATGATTTTCTGAATATGGACGAATTGAATGAATGTTGTGTGAAGTGTGTATGGTTTTTATAGGGAGATGGATGGATGGGAGAGGGAACATGACAGCTAGGTTGCATGTGCAAATGCTGGAATTCTGAAATGGTGATGGGAGATGCATGTGGCTGATTTATGCATGTGATTAAAGGGTGGGAGTGCATGTGCAATGAGTGGTGTTGTTGGTGTGTGAAAGTGGCTGAATTGGTGGTGCATGTGATTAAAGAGTGAATGCATGTGTTGAATGATTTATTGGTGAGGGAATGCATGTGCAAATGCATGTGGAATGTGGCTGCAATGAAATAGAAAGCTGGAAATGGGAAGGAATGTGCACGGCAATAATGGGAAGGAATGTGTTGGTGGATGATTAAAAGTGCATGTGGGTGAATGATTAAAGGGTGTGGAAGATGGCTAAAATGATGAAAGAATAAAGGGTGCATGTGGGTTAATTAATGAAGGAAATGCATGTGCAATGACAATGTGTTAGAATGGATGTGTGTTATGCATGTTAAGTGATAAGTGATAAGTGATGATGATAAGTGATAAGTGATTATGATAAGTGATGATGATAAGTGATAAGTGATAAGTGATGAGTGATATGATATGTGGTTATGATATGATAAGTGGTGATGATAAGTAATGATATGTGGGAGTGTGGCTGAAATGAAGGAGTGGAATGTTGGAATGTTATGCACGGCTAAGGAAATTGGAAAGGTTTAAATGTCCTAAAACTAAAGGGAACAAGGTTCCAACACTTTGGTCTTCAATTAGGTCTTCAATTTCGTCCAACACTTTGGCGCCAAGCATAAGCTATCCATCCTTAGCCCAAAAGTGCTCCAAAAGTCTCCAAAATGCATCTTTTTGCTCCTTTAGCCCTTTGGACCTACAAACACACGAAAATAGCTTAAAGTACTAAAATAACTAAAGAAACATAACGTAAATGCACGAGAACAAGCCATTTAAGTCGCATGAATATGCTCCTATCAAATACCCCCACACTTATCTTTTGCTAGTCCTCGAGCAAAACAAAACAACAAAAGAACACGAAACTAGACAAAACGAACAAAACACAACCTACACCTTCCAACAATCGTCTCACGGATTTCCAATGCACATGACAAGTTAAAAATCATTAGTCCCATAGATTTTAGTCATCTTCACACTTGAATACATTCTTAATCATACTCACCACATACTATTTCACAATTAAGCATTTAAAACCATGTTTTGAATGTAGTAACATGCCTTAGAGAAATTGCTCAAATCCTTACAAGATATGCACTCGTTTTTCACACAGATTTTCTGACTACACACCCTACACTAGTTATATGTGAGAAGATTAATGTAAATATGAATTCTAACACTCACATATGTTATATCAAAGAAAGCATTTTCTGGATTTACGACAATGACATGAATATGATCTCATGAATGGAATGCTACTACTTAGAACGAGAACCAGTGATTCCATAAGTTCATATCAATTCCAAACTCCACATTATTGAACACATAACGATCAAGATAGAAGCATAAGGGTTGAAACGGGGCTAAAGGTGTTGGCTAACAATGAAAGGTGAAGGATAAACAAACATTCTTAAAGCAATAGTGAGCAAAGTATTGAATTAGGCACTTAGAATTCCCTTAAGAACGCAGAAGTCAACTTTGAACACCCAAGGGAAAGTCACACAAAACTTAGGGCCATATTCAACTTTTTGGACCCTTTCTTCAACAATCACACTTGTGAGTCCATTCTCACTTATTTTCACTCTTTTCTTTCTTTTCTTCTTCTTTTTCTCACAATTTTTTTTTTCTTTTTCCCGTGCCTCCTTTAAGACTTAGGCACATACATACACACAAAAATCCCTTCCCCCACACTTATTTTCTACAACATATTAATCAAAAGGAATTCATTATCCGTCATGCTTACTATGCTTCAAGAGCAAGGGTACGGATGGTCCTAATCTAGGCTAGGTGAGGATGATATGGGTTAACAAAGAACATGGGCTAAACAAGGCTCAACGGGGTTAAAACTTACAACATATACGAAATATGGGAAGTAAGGCTGTTTGGCTATGGTGGCAACTACACAACTTCATCTTGATATATGTTATGCAATTCAATGTCATGCTTTGAATGAAACGGATATAAGTTCTAGCATTTAGTTCTATCATGATACAATTGCATTCTAAGTAGCAACCAAGCAAGGAATAATGAGATCATGCAACAACTTTAGAAAACAAAGAATCACAGAAAATAACTCTCCAAAGAAGGTAATGGCTCGAGTCTCACAGGGTTGTAGCGTTTGTTTGAGTTCCTTCCTTCAAGCATGTTACAAAAACGAATTTTTCTTTTATGATTGCATGTGAAGTCATACATTATAACCATAACCAAGCATATACCAAGAGTAAATCAAACTTTTCTCTATGTTTATAACTCTTTTTTAACCGTCATGTAATTACAAACCAAATCCTTATCATTATGTTGGAAGGTACCCTAAGACACAAACACACAAAAACGACTCAAAACACTCTTTTTAGGCTTTTTAAAACATGTTTTTCAAATTTTTATGTGATTTTCGAAGTTAGAAAACAAAACATACTAAAAACACTCTAAAACAACTTAAAAACACCTTAAAACAGCAAGGAACCACATTTGAAGTAATGGGTGATAAAATCCCACGAATTTGCATTAAATATACTTAGTTACCCCCCCCACACTTAAATCAAACATTGTCCTCAATGTTTTTAGCATAGATTCACACAAAACATAAGTAAACACACAAAAAGCAACTAAACATACTAAACATGGCAGAATGTCACTTAACAAAGAGAAGAGTTTAGGGACGCAAATCTGGTTATGGAGTGTAAATTTCATCTTCTCCTTGGTAATTGCATTGAGGCAATGATCTTGGTGATTCCACAGGCTTTCTCTTGAACTGGTTTCTGCCCATCGTTGATTTTCCTTTGTGCTACTCTTGAACTGGGCAGCAGGATTCTTTTGGGTCTCCCCCGAAGGTCTGAGCTTCCTCCTTTTATCTGTTTCATTGTTCAATCTTTCCAATTCGTATTAAAGAGGGTCAGAGGATAGCTCAGCATATGCAGTTGTTCCTTGTCTCCACATGCTTCAATGTATCATTTTCACTTGCCTTACTTGCTCCGTTGAAGATGACTACTCGAGAGCAACGCTAGGTAAGCAATCAGGAATAGATTCCAGGCAGTTGGCTCCAGATCGGAAGACTGACTCCAAGTGCCGGCTGATTGCTTTTTTTACTTTGCCATGCGAGTAAGAACAAGGACAAAGAAAAAGACAGGGAAAGAGCATGATATGAGATACTTTTTCTTTTGACCTTGATGATATGAGATACCTTTGCTTTTGAAGAAGCGGTGAATGAATCAGCACACTTCAATCCGCCGTTTCCTCCTGGGTCATCTGTACTCCAGGCATCTGGTATCATCTTTGGGGAAGAAGAAAGAATTGAGTATTTCGAAAGGCTTTGCTGGGAGTGCGCCCTCAGAGGTGAGGGAGAGTTGGGCATTTTCTTCAGGTTTGCCTTGCCATAAAAGACGAAGGTCGACATATATAGAGATAATATCAAGTGGTGGTACTGTTCTTTTACCCTTGTCGACAAATGTGTCTTCGATATCAGAACGACGCCTCTTCGATTTCTGAGCAGGCGCCCCTTCGATTTCTGAACGACGCCTCTTCGCTTTCTGAACGACACGTGGTAGTGCAGATGCGGCTCCTTTTGACAAAGCTGCACGCGTTTTCTGAAAAGCAGAGAAAGCGTCGCCGAACTTTGCGCTTGTCGGCTAAAGACGTGTAGTTGCGATGATGGCCTCCACGTGTTTTCAGCTTTGTCAGAAATCTTTTGACAAAGTTGAACGCGTTTTCTGAAAAGCCGAGAAAGCGTCGCCTAACTTACGCCGGAAATTCCGGCTCTTTGAATCGGTTAGGCCTGGCAATTTCTGACACGACCCGATAACCCGACACGACACGACACGAAATTAACAGGTGTTTGGGTCGACACGATAACGAATCGGGTCTTATCGGGTAACCCGATAAGCACCTGTTAAGATAACGGGTTGGGTCGGGTATACACGTGGGTAAACACGATACACGATAAGCAGAATATTATTTTTATAATTTTATAACCCTAAAAAAATACTGTAATAATTATATACATTAATTTTACAATTTTATACCCCTAAAAATTATAATAAATATATATATATATATATATATTAAATTAACTATAAAATTTATAATAATTATAATTATTATATATACTATAATAATTATACCCCCAAAATATTAAGTCTATCTATACTAATTATATATATATATATATATATATATATTAAATTTTATAAAAACTATAATGCATATTAATTAATAATTTAATATGCATGAATCATGATCATGCATTTGCCAACTTGCCGCCCTTTTTGAAAAAAAAAATGGAGGGAAAATGAAAATGTTAAGAAAAGTTGAAAATAAAACAAAAAAGTGAGGGAATTAGGGAAAGATGTTGGAGGGAAAAGTGAAAATCATAAGAAAAAGTTGAAAAGGAAACAAAAAAAAGAGGGAAAAATGAAAATTAATAGAAGTGGTGAGAAATTTTTTTTTTTTTTTTAAGTTATTAACTTTTTATCACACACATGACTGTCATGACATATCTCACTATTTTTATAATGACACACGTGACACGTGATGACACACCCCGACCGGGATCGGAGCGTGCTGGCCGTCACACAAAGGTGACGTAGCCATGTGCACGTGCGGAAGCTAATAAAGTAGTGATAGGAGCATATTTAGGCGACTTACTTAGCTTGTTTTCGTGCATTTATATTGTTAATTCATAGTTGTTTTTGGCGTTTAATCCATTTTCGTGTGTTTTTAGGTTCATGTGGCTAAGGAAGCAAAAAGATGCATTTTGGAGCAAAATTGGACTTGGAAGGGATAACTTATACTTGGAGCAAAAGGAATGGACGAAATTGAAGAGTTGATGTCACAAGGATTCCTACTTGAAGTAGCCACACACCTTCCACATTTCAGCCACATGCACTTGTTCCTCCATCATTGCACCAACAACAAACATTGCACATGCACTCCTTTTAATTAATTAACCCACATGCACCCTTTATTCTTTCATCATTCCAGCCACTCCACATCCCTCACCAAGAAATCATTCAACACATGCATCCATAATCATTTCTCCACACCAAAACCGTGCACATGCATTCCCCTTGTGCAATTCCATCATTCCACACCTCCATGGCAGCCACCAACCAACCTAGCTGTCATGTTTCCCCTTTAATCATTCAAACATTCACCCACATGCATTTCTAACCCACATGCACCCTAGATTCTAATCAGCCATTCACATTTAATCATTCATTCCCATCAGATTTCTAGCATATTCACATGCATTCATCCTAGCTGTCATGTTTCCCCTTTCATCATTCCCTCACATTCTTTAAATCAGCCAACACATGCATCCACCTTTCTCCCATCAGATTTCCAACATTGCACATGCATTTCCATCCTTTAATCACATGCATAAATCAGCCACATGCATCTCCCATCACCATTCCAGATTTCCACCAAGTTCCTAGCTGTCATGTTCCCCCCATTTCACCTATAAATAAACCTTCATTGCAGCCACAAAGGGGGGGATCCATTCACCACAGAAATAAGGCCTTTGTGCCAGAAATTCATCCATTCCATAAACACTTCCATTCCATTGTACATACCACCAACACTTCCCCCTTTGTGCTGTGAGTTTCCCTTACAATCCAAACACCATCCTTCCATTTTCACCACTCCCCAAACCATTCACACCATCAAACTATCCTTAGACCTTGTGCTACAACGAAGAGGAAGAGAAGAGTGCCTAAACGTTCATACAATTCAAGTTTGAGTTGTTGGAATGTTTAGGTGTTTCTTTGATTTCAATGTTAATTTCAATACTCTTTGTTTTGTACGTATGAGGAATGGAAGAGAAGAGTGCCTAAACGTTCATACAATTCAAGTTTGAGTTGTTGGAATGTTTAGGTGTTTCTTTGATTTCAAAGTTATGAGGAAATTCGAAATATATGTTTATGCTTGCATTTTGATTTGATTACTTCTAATTGCGTTTCATAAGTTGTGATTCAATTTGTTTAACCGTTTGATTGATAACTTATTTATGTATGTTTATTGAGAGTGCACGCTTAATTTTCATGCATGAATATGACGCTAGAATATAAGTGAGTTTCACCTAATAGTTACGAACTTATATTCACAAG
The DNA here is from genome assembly GCF_963583255.1 of Pyrus communis. Lineage (NCBI taxonomy): Eukaryota > Viridiplantae > Streptophyta > Magnoliopsida > Rosales > Rosaceae > Pyrus > Pyrus communis. Next base: position 25,097,932 of record NC_084804.1, read on the forward strand.
TAGTGGAGGTTGCTTATAAACAATCGCGTTAAACGAATTCTTGGCATAAGTTTCATGCGTATTCCATAGTAACGAATGCCTCGTCAACACTTATAATTTTCATAGAGCGTAATGATTCTTGCTTGTATCTCTATTATGCAATCATGTAGGGGACTTGTGGGGAATGTTTTGAATTGTTGTATGCGCTAACCCATCCAATTCAATAACGTTAGGAAGATTTGAAGGTTAATTAGTGCATCACGGTTAACTTGGGGTGTTGAGAATTCATGGTTTATTGAAATGCAATTGGAAATCATTTTATTATGCAAGTGTAACATGTGTGGAGAAGAACCTTCTAGCTAGCATTCATCCATTCATTTTCATCGCATTCATATTTACATTCTGTCTGGTTTATTAAACTTGTTTCGTTATTTCAATTTTCGTCAAATTAAAATCCCCCTTTACTTTATTGTCTAATTTAGTTAGAAAGTGTCTTAGTTTGTGTTTATAAGAGTTTTGAGTCATTTTGTTACACAAATTCGTCCAAATTTGTGTTTGTGCTCAAATCTGCCCAGAAAGTGGTTTTTAGGCAGATTTGAGTGTGTTTGTGTTGTTTTGAGTCTTTTGGTTTGTTTTAGTGTTTTAAAGTTTAGTTTTGCATTCTTTGAGTCTAGTATAGTGTTTTATATTGTTATTTTACGTTTGAATCAAGCCATAATCTTAAATTCGTCCAACATTGGGTTTAAGGTCAGAAACTGCCTAGTTAGTGTTTTTAGGCAGTTTTGAGTCTTTTGAACTTGTTTTGAGTCCTTTGAGTCTTTGTGAACGTTTTTAACTTTGTTTTTATGTTTTTGAGTCAAATCCAAGTGATTAACAATCCCTCCTAATCCCCGGTCCAGAACGATCCCTACTTATACTTATACTAAAAATCGATAAAAAGACGGTTTAATTTGTGTGCGTATAATTCTCGCATCAAATTTTGGCGCCGTTGCCGGGGATTAGAAAATTTGCTAATCCCTTGGATTGTTTTATTTTCGTTTGTTTTTATTTTATTCCAGTTTCTTAATCTTGTTTTGTTTCTTGTTCTAGGTACTAGTTTATGACTCGGAGTTCTCATCCGATTCGTGAACATATCCTGGAGTGATTGGGTTCTTCGTCCGGCTGCAAGACGTAAAAGAAAGCGCTACTTGGGAGGCAACCCAATGCACCGAATAAAACAAAGCATGTTCAAAAAAAAAAAAAAAAAAAAAAAAAACATGGCAAAACGATGGAGGCTTCACAAAGGTTGTTTACTTAAAGACCCACTACGTGGCAAAACTCTTGAAGCGGAAGGCATCGGGACGGAAGGCATCGGAGCAGAAGATATAGGAGCGGAAGGCATCGGAGCTGGAGGCATCGAAGATAGAGCATTCGAGGCCTCAATACTTGGCCAAACGCTGGATGATCCAGGAAAAAGGTGCCTCTGGAGGAAAGACGAAAACCTTTGACGGTCACTTTGAATCCGACCTTCAGACTCTTGCAGTTCATCAAGCTTCCTCTTCATGCCCGTCGAATAGTTGTTGGCAAGCACGTGCAAACTTCTATTCTCATGCTTAAGCAGTTTGATCTCCTGCTTAAGACTTTCCACCTCTGCCATCAATGATTCCACCTGACGGGAGCGGGCAAGCAGGCGTTGGCCCATGTTGGACACAGAACTCGTACACTGAACACTAAGTGCGAGGGACTCTTGAACGGCCAACTCATCGGACCGTCCTGACAGCAGCCTACTATCTTTTGGAGTGAGGAGGTTCCTAGCTACTATTGTAGCTGTTGTGGCGTCCTGCATCACGGAGTCTTCACCTGTGAGAGGTCCGTTAGAAGATAAGAAAGAAGGGCGCCATACGTTACCTTGACGCGGCGCGCCCGTATCACTGCTGAGACTCAATTCTAAGCTAAGGTTCGATGGGTTTGCCATTTTTCAAAAGTGTTCAAAGAGAAGGGGTGGATGGAGTTAATTCTCAAAGGGCCGGAGTCGATTTTCAAGAATGGAAATTCTTCAGAGTGTGTTTGTTGTGGTTATCGATAGCTCTATAAAAAGCCAAAGCAACGCGTCCACCGATTCAAAAAGCCGGAATTTCCGGCGTAATTTAGGCGACGCTTTCTCGGCTTTTCAGAAGACGCGTTCAACTTTGTCAAAAGATTTCTTCTTTTCAGACAACACGTGGAGGCCATCATCGCAACTACACATCTTTAGCCGACAAGCGCAAAGTTCGGCGACGCTTTCTCTGCTTTTCAGAAAACACGTGCAGCTTTGTCAAAAGGAGCCGCATCCGCACAACTACGTGTCGTTCAGAAAGCAAAGGGGCGTCGTTCAGAAATCGAAGGGGCGCCTGCTCAGAAATAGAAGAGGCGTCGTTCTGATATCGAAGAGACATTTGTCGACAAGGGTAAAAGAACAGTACCACCACTTGATATTATCTCAATATATGTCGACCTTAGTCTTTTATGGCAAGGCAGACCTGAAGAAAATGCCCAACTCTTCCTCAACTGTGAGGGCGCACTCCCAGCAAAGCCTTTCGAAATACTCAAATTCCTCTTCTTCCCCAAAGATGATACCAGATGCCTGGAGTACATATGACCCAGGAGGAAACGACGGATTGAAGTGTGCTGATTCATTCACCGCTTCTTCAAAAGCAAAGGTATCTCATATCATCAAGGTCAAAAGCAAAAGTATCTCATATCATGCTCTTTCCCTGTCTTTTTCTTTGTCCTTGTTCTTACTCGCATGGCAAAGTAAAAGAAGCAATCAGCCGGCACTTGGAGTCAGTCTTCCAATCTGGAGCCAACTGCCTGGAATCTATTCCTGATTGCTTACCTAGCGTTGCTCTCGAGTAGTCATCTTCAACGGTTGATACACTTCCGGAGAAGGGACCACTTCTGCAAAGGGGAGCGAGTAAGGCAAGTGAAAATGATACATTGAAGCATGTGGAGACAAACATAGGCTGAGTTATCCTCCAACCCTTTTCAATACGAATTGGAAAGATTGAACAAAGAAACAGACCAAAGGGGTAAGCTCAGACCTTCGGGGAAGACCAAAAGAATCCTCCAGCCCAGTAGCACAAAGGAAAATCAACAAGTGGAGGAGACCAAAAGAATCATCCAGCCCAGTTCAAGAGTAAGCCTGTGGAATCACAAAGATCAAAGCCTCAATGCAATCACCAAGGAGAAGAGGGAATTTACACTCCATAACCAGATTTGCGTCCCTAAACTCTTCTCTTTGTTAATTACATTCTGCCATGTTTAGTATGTTTAACTGTTTTTTTTTTTGTGTGTTTACTTATGTTTTGTGTGAATCTAGGCTTAAAACATTGAGGACAATGTTTGATTTAAGTGTGGGGGGGGGGGGGGGGGGGGGGGGCGGTAACTAAGTATTTTTGATGCAAATTCGTGGGATTTTATCACCCATAACTTCAAATGTTGTTCCTTGCTGTTTTAAGGTGTTTTTAAGTTGTTTTAGAGTGTTTTAGTATGTTTTGTTTTTATAACTCTGAAAATCACATAAAAATTTGAAAAACTTGTTTTAAAAAGCCTAAAAAGAGTGTTTTGAGTCGTTTTTGTGTGTTTGTGTCTTAGGGTACCTTCCAACACAATGATAAGGATTTGGTTTGTAATCGCATGACTGTTAAAAAGAGTTATAAACATAGAGAAAAGTTTGATTTACTCTTGGTATATGCTTGGTTATGGTTATAATGTATGACTTCACATGCAATCATAAAAGAAAAAATTCGTTTTTGTAACATGCTTGAAGGAAGGAACTCAAACAAAGGCTACAACCCTGTGAGACTCGAGCCATTACCTTCTTTGGAGAGTTATTTTCTGTGATTCTTTGTTTTCTGAAAATCACATAAAAATTTGAAAAACTTGTTTTAAAAAGCCTAAAAAGAGTGTTTTGAGTCGTTTTTGTGTGTTTGTGTCTTAGGGTACCTTCCAACACAATGATAAGGATTTGGTTTGTAATCGCATGACTGTTAAAAAGAGTTATAAACATAGAGAAAAGTTTGATTTACTCTTGGTATATGCTTGGTTATGGTTATAATGTATGACTTCACATGCAATCATAAAAGAAAAAATTCGTTTTTGTAACATGCTTGAAGGAAGGAACTCAAACAAAGGCTACAACCCTGTGAGACTCGAGCCATTACCTTCTTTGGAGAGTTATTTTCTGTGATTCTTTGTTTTCTAAAGTTGTTGCATGATCTCATTATTCCTTGCTTGGTTGCTACTTAGAATGCAATTGTATCATGATAGAACTAAATGCTAGAACTTATATCCGTTTCATTCAAAGCATGACATTGAATTGCATAACATATATCAAGATGAAGTTGTGTAGTTGCCACCATAACCAAATAGCCTTACTTCCCATATTTCGTATTTATTGTAAGTTTTAACCCCGTTGAGCCTCGGTTAGCCTTTATTCTTTGTTAACCCACATCACCCCTTACCTAGCCTAGAGTAGGACTTTCCTATTCCCTTGTTCTTAAAGTATAGTGAGCATGACTTAAATGAATTCCTTTTGAGTTACATTATGCAAGAAAATGAGTGTCGGGGAGTAAAAGTTTGTTCTTACGTTTATATGTATGTTTTGAGATTCAAAAGAAAAAGAAGAAGAAAAGGAAAAAAAAAAAAAAGGAGTGAAAATAAGTAAGAATGAACTCACGAGCGTTGATGGTTGAAGAAAGGGTCCAAAAAGTTGAATATGGCCCTAAGTTTTGTGTGACTTTCCCTTGGGTGTTCAAAGTTGACTTCTGCGTTCTTAAGGGAATTCTAAGTGCCTAATTCAATACTTTGCTCACTATTGCTTTAAGAATGTTTGTTTATCCTTCACCTTTCATTGTTAGCCAATACCCTAGCCCCGTTACAACCCTTTGACTTCTATCTTGAGTGTTATGTGTTTCAAAATGTGGAGTTTCGAATTGATATGAGCTTATGGTGTCACTGGTTCTCGCATCTAAGTAGTAGCATTCCATTCATGAGATCATATCTAAACATGCTTATTAACTCCAGAAATTGCTTCCTTTGAAATACATATATGTGAGTGTTCGTTTTTATGTTTACATCAATCTTCTCACATATAACTAGTTTAGGGTGTGTAGTCAGAAAATCTGAGTGAAAATTGAGTGCATATCTTGTAAGGAATTGAGCAAATTCTCTAAGGCATGTTACTACATTCAAAATATAGTTTTAAATGCTTAATTGTGAATTAGTATGTGGTGACTATGATTAAGTATGTACTTAAGTGTAAAGATAACCAAAATCTGTGGGAATAATGATTTTTAACATGTCATGTGCATTGGAAATCCCTGAGACGATTATTGGAAGGTGTAGGTTGTGTTTTGTTCATTTTGTTTTGTTTTTGGTTTCTTTTATTTTGTTTTGCTCGAGGACTAGCAAAAGCTAAGTGTGGGGGAATTTGATAGGAGCATATTTAGGCGACTTACTTAGCTTGTTTTCGTGCATTTATATTGTTAATTCATAGTTGTTTTTGGCGTTTAAGCCATTTTCGTGTGTTTTTAGGTTCATGTGGCTAAGGAAGCAAAAAGATGCATTTTGGAGCATTTTGGAGCAAAATTGGACTTGGAAGGGATAACTTATACTTGGAGCAAAAGGAATGGACGAAATTGAAGAGTTGATGTCACAAGGATTCCTACTTGAAGTAGCCACACACCTTCCACATTTCAGCCACATGCACTTGTTCCTCCATCATTGCACCAACAACAAACATTGCACATGCACTCCCTTTAATTAATTAACCCACATGCACCCTTTATTCTTTCATCATTCCAGCCACTCCACATCCCTCACCAAGAAATCATTCAACACATGCATCCATAATCATTTCTCCACACCAAAACCGTGCACATGCATTCCCCTTGTGCAATTCCATCATTCCACACCTCCATGGCAGCCACCAACCAACCTAGCTGTCATGTTTCCCCTTTAATCATTCAAACATTCACCCACATGCATTTCTAACCCACATGCACCCTAGATTCTAATCAGCCATTCACATTTAATCATTCATTCCCATCAGATTTCTAGCATATTCACATGCATTCATCCTAGCTGTCATGTTTCCCCTTTCATCATTCCCTCACATTCTTTAAATCAGCCAACACATGCATCCACCTTTCTCCCATCAGATTTCCAACATTGCACATGCATTTCCACCCTTTAATCACATGCATAAATCAGCCACATGCATCTCCCATCACCATTCCAGATTTCCACCAAGTTCCTAGCTGTCATGTTCCCCCCATTTCACCTATAAATAAACCTTCATTGCAGCCACAAAGGGGGGGATCCATTCACCACAGAAATAAGGCCTTTGTGCCAAAAATTCATCCATTCCATAAACACTTCCATTCCATTGTACATACCACCAACACTTCCCCCTTTGTGCCGTGAGTTTCCCTTACAATCCAAACACCATCCTTCCATTTTCACCACTCCCCAAACCATTCACACCATCAAACTATCCTTAGACCTTGTGCTACAACGAAGAGGAAGAGAAGAGTGCCTAAACGTTCATACAATTCAAGTTTGAGTTGTTGGAATGTTTAGGTGTTTCTTTGATTTCAATGTTAATTTCAATACTCTTTGTTTTGTACGTATGAGGAATGGAAGAGAAGAGTGCCTAAACGTTCATACAATTCAAGTTTGAGTTGTTGGAATGTTTAGGTGTTTCTTTGATTTCAAAGTTATGAGGAAATTCGAAATATATGTTTATGCTTGCATTTTGATTTGATTACTTCTAATTGCGTTTCATAAGTTGTGATTCAATTTGTTTAACCGTTTGATTGATAACTTATTTATGTATGTTTATTGAGAGTGCACGCTTAATTTTCATGCATGAATATGACGCTAGAATATAAGTGAGTTTCACCTAATAGTTACGAACTTATATTCACAAGTAGTGGAGGTTGCTTATAAACAATCGCGTTAAACGAATTCTTGGCATAAGTTTCATGCGTATTCCATAGTAACGAATGCCTCGTCAACACTTATAATTTTCATAGAGCGTAATGATTCTTGCTTGTATCTCTATTATGCAATCATGTAGGGGACTTGTGGGGAATGTTTTGAATTGTTGTATGCGCTAACCCATCCAATTCAATAACGTTAGGAAGATTTGAAGGTTAATTAGTGCATCACGGTTAACTTGGGGTGTTGAGAATTCATGGTTTATTGAAATGCAATTGGAAATCATTTTATTATGCAAGTGTAACATGTGTGGAGAAGAACCTTCTAGCTAGCATTCATCCATTCATTTTCATCGCATTCATATTTACATTCTGTCTGGTTTATTAAACTTGTTTCGTTATTTCAATTTTCGTCAAATTAAAATCCCCCTTTACTTTATTGTCTAATTTAGTTAGAAAGTGTCTTAGTTTGTGTTTATAAGAGTTTTGAGTCATTTTGTTACACAAATTCGTCCAAATTTGTGTTTGTGCTCAAATCTGCCCAGAAAGTGGTTTTTAGGCAGATTTGAGTGTGTTTGTGTTGTTTTGAGTCTTTTGGTTTGTTTTAGTGTTTTAAAGTTTAGTTTTGCATTCTTTGAGTCTAGTATAGTGTTTTATATTGTTATTTTACGTTTGAATCAAGCCATAATCTTAAATTCGTCCAACATTGGGTTTAAGGTCAGAAACTGCCTAGTTAGTGTTTTTAGGCAGTTTTGAGTCTTTTGAACTTGTTTTGAGTCCTTTGAGTCTTTGTGAACGTTTTTAACTTTGTTTTTATGTTTTTGAGTCAAATCCAAGTGATTAACAATCCCTCCTAATCCCCGGTCCAGAACGATCCCTACTTATACTTATACTAAAAATCGATAAAAAGACGGTTTAATTTGTGTGCGTATAATTCTCGCATCAAATTTTGGCGCCGTTGCCGGGGATTAGAAAATTTGCTAATCCCTTGGATTGTTTTATTTTCGTTTGTTTTTATTTTATTCCAGTTTCTTAATCTTGTTTTGTTTCTTGTTCTAGGTACTAGTTTATGACTCGGAGTTCTCATCCGATTCGTGAACATATCCTGGAGTGATTGGGTTCTTCGTCCGGCTGCAAGACGTAAAAGAAAGCGCTACTTGGGAGGCAACCCAATGCACCGAATAAAACAAAGCATGTTCAAAAAAAAAAAAAAAAAAAAAAAAACATGGCAAAACGATGGAGGCTTCACAAAGGTTGTTTACTTAAAGACCCACTACGTGGCAAAACTCTTGAAGCGGAAGGCATCGGGACGGAAGGCATCGGAGCAGAAGATATAGGAGCGGAAGGCATCGGAGCTGGAGGCATCGAAGATAGAGCATTCGAGGCCTCAATACTTGGCCAAACGCTGGATGATCCAGGAAAAAGGTGCCTCTGGAGGAAAGACGAAAACCTTTGACGGTCACTTTGAATCCGACCTTCAGACTCTTGCAGTTCATCAAGCTTCCTCTTCATGCCCGTCGAATAGTTGTTGGCAAGCACGTGCAAACTTCTATTCTCATGCTTAAGCAGTTTGATCTCCTGCTTAAGACTTTCCACCTCTGCCATCAATGATTCCACCTGACGGGAGCGGGCAAGCAGGCGTTGGCCCATGTTGGACACAGAACTCGTACACTGAACACTAAGTGCGAGGGACTCTTGAACGGCCAACTCATCGGACCGTCCTGACAGCAGCCTACTATCTTTTGGAGTGAGGAGGTTCCTAGCTACTATTGTAGCTGTTGTGGCGTCCTGCATCACGGAGTCTTCACCTGTGAGAGGTCCGTTAGAAGATAAGAAAGAAGGGCGCCATACGTTACCTTGACGCGGCGCGCCCGTATCACTGCTGAGACTCAATTCTAAGCTAAGGTTCGATGGGTTTGCCATTTTTCAAAAGTGTTCAAAGAGAAGGGGTGGATGGAGTTAATTCTCAAAGGGCCGGAGTCGATTTTCAAGAATGGAAATTCTTCAGAGTGTGTTTGTTGTGGTTATCGATAGCTCTATAAAAAGCCAAAGCAACGCGTCCACCGATTCAAAAAGCCGGAATTTCCGGCGTAATTTAGGCGACGCTTTCTCGGCTTTTCAGAAGACGCGTTCAACTTTGTCAAAAGATTTCTTCTTTTCAGACAACACGTGGAGGCCATCATCGCAACTACACATCTTTAGCCGACAAGCGCAAAGTTCGGCGACGCTTTCTCTGCTTTTCAGAAAACACGTGCAGCTTTGTCAAAAGGAGCCGCATCCGCACAACTACGTGTCGTTCAGAAAGCAAAGGGGCGTCGTTCAGAAATCGAAGGGGCGCCTGCTCAGAAATCGAAGAGGCGTCGTTCTGATATCGAAGAGACATTTGTCGACAAGGGTAAAAGAACAGTACCACCACTTGATATTATCTCAATATATGTCGACCTTCGTCTTTTATGGCAAGGCAGACCTGAAGAAAATGCCCAACTCTTCCTCAACTGTGAGGGCGCACTCCCAGCAAAGCCTTTCGAAATACTCAAATTCCTCTTCTTCCCCAAAGATGATACCAGATGCCTGGAGTACATATGACCCAGGAGGAAACGGCGGATTGAAGTGTGCTGATTCATTCACCGCTTCTTCAAAAGCAAAGGTATCTCATATCATCAAGGTCAAAAGCAAAAGTATCTCATATCATGCTCTTTCCCTGTCTTTTTCTTTGTCCTTGTTCTTACTCGTATGGCAAAGTAAAAGAAGCAATCAGCCGGCACTTGGAGTCAGTCTTCCAATCTGGAGCCAACTGCCTGGAATCTATTCCTGATTGCTTACCTAGCGTTGCTCTCGAGTAGTCATCTTCAACGGTTGATACACTTCCGGAGAAGGGACCACTTCTGCAAAGGGGAGCGAGTAAGGCAAGTGAAAATGATACATTGAAGCATGTGGAGACAAACATAGGCTGAGTTATCCTCCAACCCTTTTCAATACGAATTGGAAAGATTGAACAAAGAAACAGACCAAAGGGGTAAGCTCAGACCTTCGGGGAAGACCAAAAGAATCCTCCAGCCCAGTAGCACAAAGGAAAATCAACAAGTGGAGGAGACCAAAAGAATCATCCAGCCCAGTTCAAGAGTAAGCCTGTGGAATCACAAAGATCAAAGCCTCAATGCAATCACCAAGGAGAAGAGGGAATTTACACTCCATAACCAGATTTGCGTCCCTAAACTCTTCTCTTTGTTAATTACATTCTGCCATGTTTAGTATGTTTAAGTGTTTTTTTTTTTTGTGTGTTTACTTATGTTTTGTGTGAATCTAGGCTTAAAACATTGAGGACAATGTTTGATTTAAGTGGTGGGGGGGGGGGCGGTAACTAAGTATTTTTGATGCAAATTCGTGGGATTTTATCACCCATAACTTCAAATGTTGTTCCTTGCTGTTTTAAGGTGTTTTTAAGTTGTTTTAGAGTGTTTTAGTATGTTTTGTTTTTATAACTCTGAAAATCACATAAAAATTTGAAAAACTTGTTTTAAAAAGCCTAAAAAGAGTGTTTTGAGTCGTTTTTGTGTGTTTGTGTCTTAGGGTACCTTCCAACACAATGATAAGGATTTGGTTTGTAATCGCATGACTGTTAAAAAGAGTTATAAACATAGAGAAAAGTTTGATTTACTCTTGGTATATGCTTGGTTATGGTTATAATGTATGACTTCACATGCAATCATAAAAGAAAAAATTCGTTTTTGTAACATGCTTGAAGGAAGGAACTCAAACAAACGCTACAACCCTGTGAGACTCGAGCCATTACCTTCTTTGGAGAGTTATTTTCTGTGATTCTTTGTTTTCTAAAGTTGTTGCATGATCTCATTATTCCTTGCTTGGTTGCTACTTAGAATGCAATTGTATCATGATAGAACTAAATGCTAGAACTTATATCCGTTTCATTCAAAGCATGACATTGAATTGCATAACATATATCAAGATGAAGTTGTGTAGTTGCCACCATAACCAAATAGCCTTACTTCCCATATTTCGTATTTATTGTAAGTTTTAACCCCGTTGAGCCTCGGTTATCCTTTATTCTTTGTTAACCCACATCACCCCTTACCTAGCCTAGAGTAGGACTTTCCTATACCCTTGTTCTTAAAGTATAGTGAGCATGACTTAAATGAATTCCTTTTGAGTTACATTATGCAAGAAAATGAGTGTCGGGGAGTAAAAGTTTGTTCTTACGTTTATATGTATGTTTTGAGATTCAAAAGAAAAAGAAGAAGAAAAGAAAAAAAAAAAAAAAAGGAGTGAAAATAAGTAAGAATGAACTCACGAGCGTTGATGGTTGAAGAAAGGGTCCAAAAAGTTGAATATGGCCCTAAGTTTTGTGTGACTTTCCCTTGGGTGTTCAAAGTTGACTTCTGCGTTCTTAAGGGAATTCTAAGTGTGATAGGAGCATATTCATGCGACTTAAATGGCTTGTTCTCGTGCATTTACGTTATGTTTCTCTCGTTATTTTAGTCCTTTATGCTTCTTTTGTGTGTTTTCAGGTTCTAAGGGCCTAGGGAGCAAGAAAGTGCATTTTGAGGCCATTTGGAGCATTTTTGGGCATGGATTGGATAGCTTATCCATGGAGCCAAGAGGATGGACGAATTTGAAGGCCTTGTATGCACTTGAAGACACAAAACAATGGCCCTAACCCAATCACATAACACCTTGCCATGGGCTTAACACATTATGCCATACAAACCAACCTATTTTAGGCCCATTCTATGTACTTAAACCCTAGCCCTTTAAACTAGTTCTTTTATCACTTATCAAACCATTCACTTATCACTCACCACATATCATTCATTTATCACTTAGCATATCATTCATTTATCAATTATCAAACCATTCACTTATCACTTCCATTCACTTATCACTCACCACATATCATTCATTTATCACTTAACATATCATTCATTTATCACTTATCACAACAACAACCTAAAGCACATGCACATGCACCACTATTCCCTTGCCACTTTCTAGCCATTTCATTTCATCATTACACCACCATTCACACCCCTTTAATCCACATGCATCCACATACTCATTCACTTAATCATTAAGCCACACATTCACACACACACACCCAAAACACATCCAAGGCCGTGACTTCTCCCTTATGCCATTTTCAGATTTCCATCATATTCACATGCATTCCATCCTTTAAAACATTGCACATGCATTCAATCATTCCAACCAAGCCACATGCACTCCCTTTAATCATTCATCCTAGTGGTTTTTCCATCATTAATTCAACCAACACATTCATCATTCACACTAACACAAAACCCATCTTGTGCCGTGAGTTTCCCCTCCAAATTTCCAGCACCCCATAATCATTCACAACCCTTTAATCACATGCATTATCATCAAACAAACAACCCTAAACCGTGAGCTCCCATTCCTTTATGCCATTTTCAGATTTCCACCCACTAACCTAGTCATCAACACATGCACTTCCACCCTTCATCCACAATGATTCATGATTCATTCACTTTGCATCCTTTAATTCAATCACATACTTTCCCATTGTATAATACATCCACATGCATTCTCCATCATTCCTCCACACAAACACCTTAAACAAATAACCATATACACCTCCATTCCTCCTATAAATACCCTTGCATTCATTCACTCCTCATTCAATCTCATTCCATTGTAGATACCACAACACAAACACTCCATTCCTTCTCTAGCCGTGAGTTTCTCTCCATTTTCTGCACCATTTTCTCCACCACTCCTCACCTATTTCCATAATTCCCCACTCCATTCCACACTTCCATTCCCCCAAACCAACTATCCTTAGACCTTATGCTACAACAACGAGGAAGAGAAGAGGACCTAAACGTTCATACAATTCAAGTTTGAGTTGTTGGAATGTTTAGGTGATTCTTTGATTTCAATGTTTCATTTTAATTCTCTTTGTTTTGTACGTATAAGGAATGGAAGAGAAGAGTGCCTAAACGTTCATACAATTCAAGTTTGAGTTGTTGGAATGTTTAGGTGTTTCTTTGATTTCAACGTAATGAGGAACTAAAACCCCCTTTAGCTAGGGGGTGATTCAAAATACATGTTTATGCTTGCATTATGAATTGATTACTTTTGGTTGGAATTTCATAAGTTGTGGATTCAATTTGTTTAACCGTTTGAATGAATATAACGCTAGAATATAAGTGAGTTTCACCTAATAGTTACGAACTTATATTCACAAGTAGTGGAGGTTGCTTATAAACAATCGCGTTAAACGAATTCTTGGCATAAGTTTCATGCGTAATCCATAGTAACGAATGCCTCGTCAATGTTTATGATTTCCGTTGAACTTAATGATCTTTGTTGAATGTCTCTATCATGCGTATTCCATAGTTAGGGACTTTGATTAAGAATAATTTGGTTGTAATGCGTATTCCATTCAATCCAACGAATCTAGGGAAATCTGAAAGTTAATTTAAACGGACCTAATTAACTTGGAGCATTGAGTTTCATAATTTATCGAAAGAACAACTGAGAATCAATCTTGTATGCAAGTATAACATGTATGGAGAAGAACCCCTTAGCTAGCCTTCATTCCATTCATTCCATTCATTAAATCCATATTCGTTTTACAATCTGCTTAGTTATTAACGTGTTTTGTTATTTCAATTCTCGTCAAATCAAAACCCCCCCCTTTTACTTTCTTGTTCTTTAATGCTTAGAATCTGTTTAGTTTATGTTTTAAAGTATTTTTGCATTCTTTGAGTCTAGTATAGTGTTTTATATTGTGTTTTTACGTTTTTGAGTCAGTTTCCAAGTGATTTTGCAATCCCTCCTAATCCCCGGTCCAGAACGATCCCTACTTATACATATACTACAATTGACAAAAAGAGGGTTAATTTGTGTGCGTATAAAATTCGCATCAAATTTTGGCGCCGTTGCCGGGGATTAGAAAATTTGCTAATCCCTTGGATTGTTTGTTTCTGTATTGTCTTTTAGATTTAGTTTTTTTTTTTTTTTTTTTATTTGTGTTTTGTTTGTTAAGAACAAGATGGCACTTGATAATGCTTCTCTTTTGTCACAACTCATGGAAAGGTCCCAAATGCAAAGAGTTGATATATTTAATCTTCAATCAAGGAATAACGTGTTTTCCAATACTTACAATTCGGATTGGAGTGATCATTCAAACTCTATGTGGTGGGAACCTCAAAATGCTCAACAAGGAGGATATTGGCAGCCACCACAACCTCATATTCAACATGCCCAACCAAATTTAAGTTCGTCAATAAATTATAACCAAAAGCTTGATGAATTAATTTGTTTGGTGCAGGGCTTACAAAATCAAGACAATGAGGCTCAACAAGAAGGATATTGGCAGCCGTATGAGGAGTTCTATTCAACGCCTATGCAGCCACCACAACCTGCCCAAAGTAATGTAGGTAATTCAAATGATAATGATACGATTTTTCAATTACTTACTACTCTGGAAAAGCAAATTGGGCAGATGTGCGACCAAGGCGAACTCCCTAGTTCAACCATTGCAAATCAGAAGGGAGAATTTGAAACTGCCAAGGAAATCATGTTGAGAAGTGACAAGGAGGTTGGAACGGACCCTCAACCATCAAAATCAAATCACAAGGAAGAGGAATACACCCAACCCACGGAAAGGGTGGAAACACCTTTACCGGAGGCTCCTATTGCTCCTATGCCATCTAATACAGGTATGGTTGTTCCCAATTTCATTATTTTTAACCCTATTCCTTGCAGATTCATGACTTCCAAGGAAGAAGAATGTGAAAAAGACATCTTGGAAGCCCTTCCAAAGGTGACAAGTAGGGAATGTCATGAATCCATCAAAGAGGACGTTCTTGAAACCACAAAATCCAAAGAAGTTAAATTTGATGACATTGGACAAGTAATAACCATCACTTGCAATCTGGCCAAGTCCAATATCCCTGAAACTTTCAAAGGAGTGGTATTTGTCATTGAGTTCTTGTCGGACAAAACAAGTAAGTATTTTTTTCCAAATTCCATTAGATTTTATACTAACTTGCTATTTTTTTTTAATCAGGCACCTACACTAGAATTCAAACCAATGCCGGTTCACTTCAATTATCACCTTCCATTCAAGGACCAATTCCATGCCGTTTGATTTTATTTATGTTAATAAAAAAAAAAAAAAAAAAAAAAAGAAAAAAAGAAAAAAAGAAAGATACTAAACATGGAGAAAGGTGGAGCTTCACAAAGGTTGTTTGCGTGAAGTCCCACTACGAGGCGCAGAAGCGGAAGGCGCAGAAGCGGGAGGCATAGAAGCGGGAGGCATCGAAGCGGAAGGCATCGGAGCGGGAGGCATCGGAGCTAGAGCATTCCAAGCCTCAATACTTGGCCAAGCGCTGGATGACCCAGGAAAAAGGTGCCTCTGGAGATAAGACGCAAGCCTTTGACGGTCACTGTGAATTCGACCTTCAGATTCTTGCAGCTCATCAAGCTTCCTCTTCATCCCCGACGAATAGTTATTTGCAAGCACATGCAAACTTCTATTCTCGTACTTAAGCTGCTGGATCTCTTGCTTAAGTCTTTCCACCTCTGCCATCAACGATTCCACCTGACGGGAGCGGGCAAGCAGGCGTAGGCCCATGTTGGACACAGAGCTCGCACACTGAACACTAAGTGCGAGGGACTCTTGAACGGCCAACTCATCGGACCGTCCTGACAGCAGCCTACTATCTTTTGGAGTGAGGAGGTTTTTAGCTACTATTGTAGCTGTTGTGGCGTCCTGCATCACAGAGTCTTCACCTGAAAGAGGACCGTTAGAAGATAAAAAAGAAGGGCGCCATACATTACCTTGACGGGGCGCAACCGGATCGCTGCTGAGACTCAAATCTAAGCTAAGGTTCGATGAGTTTGCCATTTTTTTCAAAAGTGTTCAAAGAGAAGGGGTGGATGGAGTTAAAAATTTCACAAAGGGCCGGAGTCGAGTTTCAGGAATGGGAAATCTTCAGAGTGTGTTTGTTGTGGTGATCGATAGCTCAATAAAAAAGCCAAGGCGACGCGTCCACCGATTCAAAAAGCCGGAATTTCCGGCGTAATTTTGGCGACGCTTTCTCTGCTTTTCAGAAGACGGGTTCAACTTTGTCAAAAGATTTCTTCTTTTCAGACAACACGTGGAGGCCATCACCGCAACTACATATCTTTAGCCGACAAGCGCAAAGTTCGGCGACGCTTTCTCTGCTTTTCAGAAGACGCGTGCAGCTTTGTCAAAAGGAGTCGCATCTGCACTACCACGTGTCGTTCAGAAAGCGAAGGGGCGTCGTTCAGAAATCGAAGGGGCGCCTGCTCAGAAATCGAAGAGGCGTATTCAAAGATCGAAGAGGCGCCACTATTTCAAAAAGCCGGAATTGCGGGATCAAAACGTTTGTCGACAAGGGTAAAAAGTACCACCACTTGATATTATCTCTATATATGTCGACCTTCGTCTTTTATGGCAGGGCAAACCTGAAGAAAATGCCCAACTCTCCCTCACCTCTGAGGGCGCACTCCCAGCAAGGCCTTTCAAAATACTCAATTCTTTCTTCTTCCCCAAAGATGATACCAGATGCCTGGAGTACATATGACCCAGGAGGAAACGGCGGATTGAAGCATGTGCTGATTCATCCACCGCTTCTTCAAAGCAAAGGTATCTCATATCATCAAGGTCAAAAGCAAAAGTATCTCATATCATGCTCTTTCCCTGTCTTTTTCTTTGTCCTTGTTCTTACTCGCATGGCAAAGTAAAAGAAGCAATCAGCCGGTACTTGGAGTCAATCTTCCGATCTGGAGCCAACTGCCTGGAATCTATTCCTGATTGCTTACCTAGCGTTGCACTCGAGTAGTCATCTTCAACGGTTGATACACTTCCGGAGAAGGGACCACTTCTGCAAAGGGGAGCGAGTAAGGCAAGTGAAAATGATACATTGAAGCATGTGGAGACAAACATAGGCTGAGTTATCCTCCAACCCTTTTCAATACGAATTGGAAAGATTGAACAAAGAAACAGACCAAAAGGGTATGCTCAGACCTTCGGGGGAGACCAAAAGAACCATCCTGCTGCCCAGTTCAAGAAGTAGCACAAAGGAAAATCAATGATGGGCGGAAACCAGTTCGAGAGTAAGCCTGTGGAATCATCAAGATCAAGCCTCAATGCAATCAACAAAGAGAAGAGGGAATTTACACTCCATAACCAGATTTGCGTCCCTAAACTCTTCTCTTTGTTAATTACATTCTGCCATGTTTAGTATGTTTAAGTGCTTTTTGTGTATTTACTTATGCTTTGTGTGAATCTATGCTTAAAACATTGAGGACAATGTTTGATTTAAGTGTGGGGGGGTAACTAAGTATGTTGATGCAAATTCGTTGAATTTTATCACCCATAACTTCAAGTGTTGTTCCTTGCTGTTTTAAATGTTTTTAAGGTGTTTTTTTTTTGTTTTGACTTAAAAATTCAAAAATCACATAAAAATTTGAAAAACATGTTTTGAAAATCCTAAAAAGAGTGTTTTGAGTCATTTTTGTGTCGTAGGTCACCTTCCAACACAATGATGAGAATTTGGTTTGTAATTGCATGACTGTTAAAAAGAGTTATAAACATGGATGAAAGTTTGATTTACTCTTGGTATATGCTTGGTTATGGTTATAATGTATGACTTCACATGCAATCATAAAAGAAAAATTCGTTTTTGTAACATGCTTGAAGGAAGGAACTCAAACTAAAGCTACATCCTTGTGAGACTTGAGCCTAAACGTTCTTTGGAGAGTTATATTCTGTGATTCTTTGTTTTCTAAAGTTGTTGCATGATCTCATTATTCCTTGCTTGGTTGCTACTTAGAATGCAATTGTATCATGATAGATCTAAATGCTAGAACTTATATCCGTTTCATTCAAAGCATGACATTGAATTGCATAACATATATCAAGATGAAGTTGTGTAGTTGCCACCATAGCCAAATAGCCTTACTTCCCATATTTCGTATATATTAGTTTTAACCCCGTTGAGCCTCGTTTAGCCTATTTTCTTTGCTAACCACTTCACCCCTTACCGAGCCTAGTGTAGGACAGTCCACACCCTTGTTCTTAAATGATAGTGAGCATGACTTAAATGAATTCCTTTTGAGTACATTATGAAAGAAAATGAGTGTGGGGGAGAATGTTTTGTTCTTAAGTGTTTATGTATGTTTTGAGAGTCAAAAGAAAAGAAAAAAAAAAAAAAAAAAAAAAAAAAAAAAAAAAAAAAAATTGTGAAAAACATATGAAAAAGAAAAACAGAAAAGAAAAGAAAGAAAGAAAGAAAAAAAGAACTTGTTCTCCCTTTTTGTTCAAAAGTTGAGTTTTCATTCAAAAGTGAATTCTAAGTTAATTCAAATTCTTTGCTCGCTATTTCTTTAAGAACCTTTGTTTTCCATATCCATTCTTTGTTAGCCAAACACTTTTTAGCCCCGTTACACCCCTTTGACTTCTATCTTGATCGTTATGTGTTTAATAATGTGGAGTTTGGAATTGATATGAGCATATGGTGTCACTGGTTCTTGCATCTAAGTAGTAGCATTCCATTCATGAGATCATATCTAAACATGCTTATTAACTCCAGAAATTGCTCTCTTTATGATACATATATGTGAGTGTTCGTTTTCATATCAATCTTCTCACATGTAACTAGATTAGGGTGTGTAGTCAGAAAATCTGAGTGAAAATTGAGTACATATCTTGTAAGGAATTGAGCAAATTCTCTAAAGGCATGTTACTACATTCAAAATATAGTTTTAAATGCTTAATTGTGAATTAGTATGTGGTGACTATGATTAAGTATGTACTTAAGTGTAAAGATAACCAAAATCTGTGAGAATGATGATTTTTAACTTGTCATGTGCATTGGAAATCCCTAAAGACGGTTGTTGGAAGGTTTAGGTTGTGTTTTACGTGTTTAGTGTCGTTTTGTTTATTTGTTTTTATTCTGTTTTGCTCGAGGACTAGCAAAAGCTAAGTGTGGGGGTATTTGATAGGAGCATATTCATGCGACTTAAATGGCTTGTTCTCGTGCATTTACGTTATGTTTCTCTCGTTATTTTAGTCCTTTATGCTTCTTTTGTGTGTTTTCAGGTTCTAAGGGCCTAGGGAGCAAGAAAGTGCATTTTGAGGCCATTTGGAGCATTTTTGGGCATGGATTGGATAGCTTATCCATGGAGCCAAGACGATGGACGAATTTGAAGGCCTTGTATGCACTTGAAGACACAAAACAATGGCCCTAACCCAATCACATAACACCTTGCCATGGGCTTAACACATTATGCCATACAAACCAACCTATTTTAGGCCCATTCTATGTACTTAAACCCTAGCCCTTTAAACTAGTTCTTTTATCACTTATCAAACCATTCACTTATCACTCACCACATATCATTCATTTATCACTTAGCATATCATTCATTTATCAATTATCAAACCATTCACTTATCACTTCCATTCACTTATCACTCACCACATATCATTCATTTATCACTTAACATATCATTCATTTATCACTTATCACAACAACAACCTAAAGCACATGCACATGCACCACTATTCCCTTGCCACTTTCTAGCCATTTCATTTCATCATTACACCACCATTCACACCCCTTTAATCCACATGCATCCACATACTCATTCACTTAATCATTAAGCCACACATTCACACACACACACCCAAAACACATCCAAGGCCGTGACTTCTCCCTTATGCCATTTTCAGATTTCCATCATATTCACATGCATTCCATCCTTTAAAACATTGCACATGCATTCAATCATTCCAACCAAGCCACATGCACTCCCTTTAATCATTCATCCTAGTGGTTTTTCCATCATTAATTCAGCCAACACATTCATCATTCACACTAACACAAAACCCATCTTGTGCCGTGAGTTTCCCCTCCAAATTTCCAGCACCCCATAATCATTCACAACCCTTTAATCACATGCATTATCATCAAACAAACAACCCTAAACCGTGAGCTCCCATTCCTTTATGCCATTTTCAGATTTCCACCCACTAACCTAGTCATCAACACATGCACTTCCACCCTTCATCCACAATGATTCATGATTCATTCACTTTGCATCCTTTAATTCAATCACATACTTTCCCATTGTATAATACATCCACATGCATTCTCCATCATTCCTCCACACAAACACCTTAAACAAATAACCATATACACCTCCATTCCTCCTATAAATACCCTTGCATTCATTCACTCCTCATTCAATCTCATTCCATTGTAGATACCACAACACAAACACTCCATTCCTTCTCTAGCCGTGAGTTTCTCTCCATTTTCTGCACCATTTTCTCCACCACTCCTCACCTATTTCCATAATTCCCCACTCCATTCCACACTTCCATTCCCCCAAACCAACTATCCTTAGACCTTATGCTACAACAACGAGGAAGAGAAGAGGACCTAAACGTTCATACAATTCAAGTTTGAGTTGTTGGAATGTTTAGGTGATTCTTTGATTTCAATGTTTCATTTTAATTCTCTTTGTTTTGTACGTATAAGGAATGGAAGAGAAGAGTGCCTAAACGTTCATACAATTCAAGTTTGAGTTGTTGGAATGTTTAGGTGTTTCTTTGATTTCAACGTAATGAGGAACTAAAACCCCCTTTAGCTAGGGGGTGATTCAAAATACATGTTTATGCTCGCATTATGAATTGATTACTTTTGGTTGGAATTTCATAAGTTGTGGATTCAATTTGTTTAACCGTTTGAATGAATATAACGCTAGAATATAAGTGAGTTTCACCTAATAGTTACGAACTTATATTCACAAGTAGTGGAGGTTGCTTATAAACAATCGCGTTAAACGAATTCTTGGCATAAGTTTCATGCGTAATCCATAGTAACGAATGCCTCGTCAATGTTTATGATTTCCGTTGAACTTAATGATCTTTGTTGAATGTCTCTATCATGCGTATTCCATAGTTAGGGACTTTGATTAAGAATAATTTGGTTGTAATGCGTATTCCATTCAATCCAACGAATCTAGGGAAATCTGAAAGTTAATTTAAACGGACCTAATTAACTTGGAGCATTGAGTTTCATAATTTATCGAAAGAACAACTGAGAATCAATCTTGTATGCAAGTATAACATGTATGGAGAAGAACCCCTTAGCTAGCCTTCATTCCATTCATTCCATTCATTAAATCCATATTCGTTTTACAATCTGCTTAGTTATTAACGTGTTTTGTTATTTCAATTCTCGTCAAATCAAAACCCCCCCCTTTTACTTTCTTGTTCTTTAATGCTTAGAATCTGTTTAGTTTATGTTTTAAAGTATTTTTGCATTCTTTGAGTCTAGTATAGTGTTTTATATTGTGTTTTTACGTTTTTGAGTCAGTTTCCAAGTGATTTTGCAATCCCTCCTAATCTCCGGTCCAGAACGATCCCTACTTATACATATACTACAATTGACAAAAAGAGGGTTAATTTGTGTGCGTATAAAATTCGCATCAAAGTGCCTAATTCAATACTTTGCTCACTATTGCTTTAAGAATGTTTGTTTATCTTTCACCTTTCATTGTTAGCCAATACCCTAGCCCCGTTACAACCCTTTGACTTCTATCTTGAGTGTTATGTGTTTCAAAATGTGGAGTTTCGAATTGATATGAGCTTATGGTGTCACTGGTTCTCGCATCTAAGTAGTAGCATTCCATTCATGAGATCATATCTAAACATGCTTATTAACTCCAGAAATTGCTTCCTTTGAAATACATATATGTGAGTGTTCGTTTTTATGTTTACATCAATCTTCTCACATATAACTAGTTTAGGGTGTGTAGTCAGAAAATCTGAGTGAAAATTGAGTGCATATCTTGTAAGGAATTGAGCAAATTCTCTAAGGCATGTTACTACATTCAAAATATAGTTTTAAATGCTTAATTGTGAATTAGTATGTGGTGACTATGATTAAGTATGTACTTAAGTGTAAAGATAACCAAAATCTGTGGGAATAATGATTTTTAACATGTCATGTGCATTGGAAATCCCTGAGACGATTGTTGGAAGGTGTAGGTTGTGTTTTGTTCATTTTGTTTTGTTTTTGGTTTCTTTTGTTTTGTTTTGCTCGAGGACTAGCAAAAGCTAAGTGTGGGGGAATTTGATAGGAGCATATTTAGGCGACTTACTTAGCTTGTTTTCGTGCATTTATATTGTTAATTCATAGTTGTTTTTGGCGTTTAAGCCATTTTCGTGTGTTTTTAGGTTCATGTGGCTAAGGAAGCAAAAAGATGCATTTTGGAGCATTTTGGAGCAAAATTGGACTTGGAAGGGATAACTTATACTTGGAGCAAAAGGAATGGACGAAATTGAAGAGTTGATGTCACAAGGATTCCTACTTGAAGTAGCCACACACCTTCCACATTTCAGCCACATGCACTTGTTCCTCCATCATTGCACCAACAACAAACATTGCACATGCACTCCCTTTAATTAATTAACCCACATGCACCCTTTATTCTTTCATCATTCCAGCCACTCCACATCCCTCACCAAGAAATCATTCAACACATGCATCCATAATCATTTCTCCACACCAAAACCGTGCACATGCATTCCCCTTGTGCAATTCCATCATTCCACACCTCCATGGCAGCCACCAACCAACCTAGCTGTCATGTTTCCCCTTTAATCATTCAAACATTCACCCACATGCATTTCTAACCCACATGCACCCTAGATTCTAATCAGCCATTCACATTTAATCATTCATTCACATCAGATTTCTAGCATATTCACATGCATTCATCCTAGCTGTCATGTTTCCCCTTTCATCATTCCCTCACATTCTTTAAATCAGCCAACACATGCATCCACCTTTCTCCCATCAGATTTCCAACATTGCACATGCATTTCCACCCTTTAATCACATGCATAAATCAGCCACATGCATCTCCCATCACCATTCCAGATTTCCACCAAGTTCCTAGCTGTCATGTTCCCCCCATTTCACCTATAAATAAACCTTCATTGCAGCCACAAAGGGGGGGATCCATTCACCACAGAAATAAGGCCTTTTGTGCCAGAAATTCATCCATTCCATAAACACTTCCATTCCATTGTACATACCACCAACACTTCCCCCTTTGTGCCGTGAGTTTCCCTTACAATCCAAACACCATCCTTCCATTTTCACCACTCCCCAAACCATTCACACCATCAAACTATCCTTAGACCTTGTGCTACAACGAAGAGGAAGAGAAGAGTGCCTAAACGTTCATACAATTCAAGTTTGAGTTGTTGGAATGTTTAGGTGTTTCTTTGATTTCAATGTTAATTTCAATACTCTTTGTTTTGTACGTATGAGGAATGGAAGAGAAGAGTGCCTAAACGTTCATACAATTCAAGTTTGAGTTGTTGGAATGTTTAGGTGTTTCTTTGATTTCAAAGTTATGAGGAAATTCGAAATATATGTTTATGCTTGCATTTTGATTTGATTACTTCTAATTGCGTTTCATAAGTTGTGATTCAATTTGTTTAACCGTTTGATTGATAACTTATTTATGTATGTTTATTGAGAGTGCACGCTTAATTTTCATGCATGAATATGACGCTAGAATATAAGTGAGTTTCACCTAATAGTTACGAACTTATATTCACAAGTAGTGGAGGTTGCTTATAAACAATCGCGTTAAACGAATTCTTGGCATAAGTTTCATGCGTATTCCATAGTAACGAATGCCTCGTCAACACTTATAATTTTCATAGAGCGTAATGATTCTTGCTTGTATCTCTATTATGCAATCATGTAGGGGACTTGTGGGGAATGTTTTGAATTGTTGTATGCGCTAACCCATCCAATTCAATAACGTTAGGAAGATTTGAAGGTTAATTAGTGCATCACGGTTAACTTGGGGTGTTGAGAATTCATGGTTTATTGAAATGCAATTGGAAATCATTTTATTATGCAAGTGTAACATGTGTGGAGAAGAACCTTCTAGCTAGCATTCATCCATTCATTTTCATCGCATTCATATTTACATTCTGTCTGGTTTATTAAACTTGTTTCGTTATTTCAATTTTCGTCAAATTAAAATCCCCCTTTACTTTATTGTCTAATTTAGTTAGAAAGTGTCTTAGTTTGTGTTTATAAGAGTTTTGAGTCATTTTGTTACACAAATTCGTCCAAATTTGTGTTTGTGCTCAAATCTGCCCAGAAAGTGGTTTTTAGGCAGATTTGAGTGTGTTTGTGTTGTTTTGAGTCTTTTGGTTTGTTTTAGTGTTTTAAAGTTTAGTTTTGCATTCTTTGAGTCTAGTATAGTGTTTTATATTGTTATTTTACGTTTGAATCAAGCCATAATCTTAAATTCGTCCAACATTGGGTTTAAGGTCAGAAACTGCCTAGTTAGTGTTTTTAGGCAGTTTTGAGTCTTTTGAACTTGTTTTGAGTCCTTTGAGTCTTTGTGAACGTTTTTAACTTTGTTTTTATGTTTTTGAGTCAAATCCAAGTGATTAACAATCCCTCCTAATCCCCGGTCCAGAACGATCCCTACTTATACTTATACTAAAAATCGATAAAAAGAGGGTTTAATTTGTGTGCGTATAATTCTCGCATCAAGTAGTAATATAAAAGTACGAATAATTCAAAACTAGCATACAAGGTACTAAGAAGTGCTAGTAAGTGATATACAAAATCAGAGCAGGTCTAAAGCAGTCCAAACAAAAACGACAACAGTAGTACGCCCGAAGGCGGCCCTACAATAGGGAGTGTCTGTCAGAACGCCGAAGAGCCCTCAAAGGAAACCACCGCAACGGCTAAGCAACTAGAACCTGGAGGGGCGCAAAACAAAAGCGTGAGTGGGCAAAAACAAAGCTCTTTGAAAACCATTTAGCAAAATACAATCTAACCCCTCGCCGTAAAACCTGTATACTTCCCAGAAAATAAACATATGTACGTATGTATAAACATGCACAACATGCTCAAGGGTATGCCAATCATGCTCAAGATATGCCATGCCAAAGCCTCAATATGAATGTAAGTGCCCAGGTATAAATCATATCAACATCATAACATCTGGCAGCCGGAGTCACCTAACGTGACCTGTACGGCTGCATCTAGAGCTCAAATCTCAACTCTAAAACTGAACCTGCCCACGAGTCGGAACCACCTAAAGTGGTCTGTACGACAGGCCTGGGTGTAATACATATATATACGCTCTAGTGCTACGATCACGTGAAGGCTGTGCGAATAATCGCGAGTCACCTACGAGTCGGAACCACCTAATGTGGTCTGTACGACAGGCCTATGCACCTAACTTGGATCCAAGCTGAGCGTGTGGTGCGGGGGGTGAACATCACGTGAAGGACTGTGCCCTACTCTGGGCGGAAGCACTATCACTGGGGGTGCAGGTTATGAGCTCTCTAGGCATCTCAACCACTACTGAAACATAAACGTGAATATCACTTACCTGGCACTTACCTTTGCGTCCACAGCACCCAATATGCATATGTATATGTATGCCACTAATAATGCATGCAATGATGCGTAAACGATAATAATAAGGTGCATGGCATAAAGTAAATAACCCTTTTTAATCAATTTCTGGGAATATAAATGTATATAGGTATATACGGAAAACAAAAGCCCACTCACTGGTATGTAGAAGGGTCGTAGCCCCCCTGTCTCGCGTGTGCACGCTCGTCCTCTGGGTACGTGTCACCTAAATGCGAAACAACTATAAAAACGTTAACTTTAAAGCACATAACCCGTTTCTCGTAATAACTTCTCATACGTTGCTCAAAATGGACAAATGAATATACCCACGTGCTCTACACAACCTCAGGATCACAACCATTTTTTTAAAATAATTTTTGGACCCCACACGCGCCCCCACGCCCCAGCACAGGCACGGACCTACGCGCCCCCCACGCGCGGCCACGTGCCAAGCACACTGACGGTGTCAACAGACGCCGTTAGGAATATTCCGTTAAACTGACGGAATATTCCGTTAAAACTAACCGGATCCGTTAACGGCGTTAGGAATATTCCGTCAGAATTGACGGAATATTCCGTCGCCTTCTTCATTCGATCGCCGGCGCCGGAAACTGGGAAAACCTGCAACTTGGGTTTTCTCGCTCATTTTTCATCCGTTTTTCGTGATTCTTGGACCAAATGAAAGCCCTAGACTAGTAGAACATGTCCCAACAAGTTTTAAGGGCTAAAACTAAGAGATTATACCTGTCCAAAAACTCCAAGTTCGGCCAACTTCGAACCAGACCTTCCCGACGTCCAAATTCGTCCAACGAGCTACTCCGACGCTCCTGGGAACCTCACCAACACATCTACAAGCTTCAAAAGTCCAAAAACTCAATGTATAAATTTTGCATGAACAGTACTCAATTCGGCCATTGTTGAATCGACGTGAAAACGAAGTATTCCTCACCTGAAAATGGTATGGTTGTGCTCGCCTCGACCTCACGAGTTGAATGGTGTCTTTGGTTTCCACGATCTACTAAGATTTGGGTGCTTTTGTGTGTTGTCCGTACGTTACAGAGAGAAGAGGAAGGAATGGAGCTCGGGGAACCCACAGAGAGAGAGAGAGAGAGAGAGAGAGAGAGAGAGACAGTGTGTGTGTGTGGCTCTAAGCTTGCCAACACCACACAAAGTAACCAAAAACAATAATACGAAAACCAACTAGGGGTAAAAGGGTCATTTCCTAAGCACGTTTCCGATATTTTCGGGACGGGATGTCACAACCTTCCCACCTTAATAGAATTTCGTCCCGAAATTCAAATAACCAAGTAACAACCCCTAGTGGTCAAAGAACAAACGAAGATACAAATCCCTCATCCGATCTTCTGTCTCCCACGTTGCTTCCTCAACTGAATGATTCCTCCACAGAACTTTCACTAAATTTACTGTCTTGCTTCTCAGAACCTTCTCTTTCCAATCAATGATCGTCACCGGTTCCTCATCATACGTCAAATCTGGGTTAATCTCAAGCGGTTGAGGAGGTATCACATGAGATGGATCAGCAACATAGTGTCGAAGCATGGACACGTGAAAAACATTATGCACTCTAGCCAACTCCGGAGGCAACTCCAACCTGTAAGCTACCTCACCAACTCGTTCTGTGACTACGTATGGTCCGATGTACCTGGGGCTTAACTTCCCTTTCTTTCCGAACCGCACAACACCTCTCCACGGTGAAAGCTTCAGGAATACCCAATCTCCGACCTCATATGTTCTGTCGGTAGCACGCCGATCCGCTAGACTCTTCTGCCTGTCCTGAGCTCCTTTCAGGTTAGACTTAATCACCTGAACATTCTGAGTAGTCTCCTCAACAATCTCTGGACCTACTAAGACTCTCTCGCCAACCTCTGACCAACACAACGGTGTGCGACAAGCTCTGCCATACAAGGCCTCAAATGGCGCCATGCCAATGCTTGAATGAAAACTGTTGTTGTAAGCAAATTCCATCAAATCTAACCGCTGGTGCCAAGCGTCACCAAACTGCAACACCGAAGCTCGCAGCATATCCTCCAAGGTCTGAATAGTTCTCTCTGACTGCCCGTCGGTCTGTGGATGATATGCCGTACTATAAAGTAATCTCGTGCCCAAAGCTTCCTGGAAAGCTACCCAAAACTTCGATGTAAATCGTGGATCTCGATCCGAAATAATACTCATAGGGACACCGTGGTACTTCACAACCTTCGAGATGAACAACTCCGCTAAACGACTCAAAGAATACTTCTCTCTCACTGGAATAAAATGAGCCGACTTAGTGAGTCGATCAACGATCGCCCAAATGCCGTCAAAGCCATTATGTGTACGCGGAAGCTTGTACACAAAATCCATGGTGATATTTTCCCATTTCCATTTGGGAACGGGAAGCGGCTGCAACAACCCAAACGGCTTCTTCCTCTCTGCTTTAACTTGCTGACAAACAGCACATCTGCTCACATACTCGGCTATCTCCCTCTTCATACCCGGCCAATAATAAAATGGTCGAATGGTATGATACATTTTCGTAGCTTCTGGATGCATGGCATAAGCCGAGATATGTGCTTCATCGAGAATTTCTTTCTTCAACTCCACACTCTTAGGCACGAACATTCTACCTTCTAGCATCAACATGTCATCCGAATCACGAACTCTGAGGTCTCGCCTCTTTCCTTGATCTCGAGCTTGAATAAGTTCTTGAGTCTCCTGATCAGCTACTTGGGCTTCAAGCACCCGATCAACAAGTATCGGCCTAACTTGGAAACTAGCAAGTAATGCCACATCTCGATCTTCGGCTTCTAGCCTTACTCCCGTAGTACGCAAGTCCACCAAAAGAGGAGCACGACTAGCGTACAACTCATTAATACGGCCCTGTGACTTCCTGCTAAGTGCATCAGCCACTACGTTCGTACGACCAGGATGATAATCAATCGTGCAATCATAATCGCTGAGCAACTCCAACCACCTCCGCTGACGAAGATTAAGTTCCTTCTGAGTAAAGAGATACTGGAGACTCTTGTGATCTGTAAAGATCCTGCACTTTTCTCCGTAAAGATAGTGCCTCCACAACTTCAACGCAAAAATGATAGCAGCCAACTCCAAATCATGTGTAGGGTAATTCGACTCATGAGGTTTCAACTGCCGCGAAGCATAAGCAATCACCCTACCATGCTGCATCAATACACATCCCAGACCATTCAAGGAAGCATCGCTATAAACCTCGAAATCACCACTATCGTCTGGGAGTGCCAAAACAGGTGCATGAGTGAGACAATGCTTCAACTGTTGGAAACTCCGCTCACACCTAACATCCCACTCAAATTTGACATCCTTCCTCGTTAACCTCGTCAGTGGTAAGGCAATCACCGAAAAATCCTTAACGAATCTCCGATAATACCCTGCCAATCCAAGGACACTTCTCACCTCGGTGACGGTTCGCGGTTGCTCCCAACTCTCTACTGCTGCAACCTTCTGAGGGTCAACCAAAATACCCTGAGCAGAAATGACGTGCCCCAAGAACGCAACTTGGTCTAACCAGAACTGGCACTTGCTAAACTTAGCATATAGTTGGTGTTCCCTTAACCTCTTCAACACTAAAGTAAGATGTCGAACATGCTCCGCTTTCGACTTAGAATACACCAGAATATCATCAATGAAGACAATGACAAATCTATCCAAGTAAGGCTGGAATACTCGGTTCATCAAATCCATAAAGGCGGCTGGTGCATTCGTCAACCCAAATGGCATAACCAGAAACTCGTAATGACCGTAATGAGTCCTGAACGCCGTCTTAGGGACATCATCCCTACTGATCTTCAGCTGATAGTAACCAGACCTCAAGTCTATCTTAGAGAACACACAAGAACCTCTCAGCTGATCGAACAAATCATCGATACGAGGCAATGGATAACGGTTTTTAATCGTCACCCGATTGAGTTGCCTGTAGTCGATGCACAGCCTCAAAGTTCCATCCTTCTTCCTCACAAACAACACTGGAGCGCCCCAAGGCGAAGTACTAGGCTGGATAAATCCCTTATCCACTAACTCTTGCAGCTGAACTTTCAATTCCCTCAACTCCACGGGAGCCATACGATAAGGAGTTAAAGAAATAGGATTTGTACCTGGAATCAACTCAATGGTGAACTCTACGTCTCGATCTGGGGGTAACCCAGGTAAATCCTCGGGAAATACATCAGGGAAGTGTCTGACCACCCTCACATCCTCAACTCTATTAGAAACAGCTTCATCTAGCACTACGTGAGCCAGATATCCCTGACAACCTTTAGATAACAACTTCTTCGCTCGCAGCGCCGAAATAACGCCATGTCTCACCCCACTCTGCTCGCCCACGAAAGTAACCACAGGTAGTCCAGGTCGGTGAAACGTAACTACTTTCCCGTAACAGTCAATGTTGGCACGATAGAAGTGCAACCAATCCGTGCCCAGAATCACATCAAAGTCCACAATATCTAACGGGATAAGATCAGCTGACAAAGCAACTCCCTCTACGATCACTGGACATCCTGGGTACACACAATCTACGACACAACTCTCTCCTCTAGGCATAACAACCTCTAAATCATACCCTAGAGGTGTGGGGCGAGGTTGCGTCACTTGAGCAAACGTATGGGAAATTACGGAATGTGTAGCTCCACAATCAATTAAGACTCTAGCAAAACAACCAAGAATGTTCAACGTACCCATAATCAAGTCTGGGTTGTTCTGAGCGTCCTGCAGAGAAATATTGTGAAGACGCCCCTGTCCCTGCTGACGCCCGCCGCGGCCTCGGCTCGCCTGAACGCCGCGTCCCTGAGCACCACGCCCCTGACTGGGCTGGCCTGACTGTCTCGAAGACCCTGCACTGCTAGTGGCAATCTCCCCCTGCTGATACTGTCCTCCCTGATACCACTGTGAACCACCCGCTGGAGCTGGAGGATACGGCATATAGCCGCCCGAATACTGGGGATAGCCACCCTGGGAATAGGGATCCTGGGGATACTGATACTGCCCCGGATCATAAGGAACAGCATCACCCTGATAATGGTAAGCACCACCTCGACCCATCTGGCCGTAACTACTAGGACCCTGGATCTGCTGGAGTGGTGCAGGCGGTGGCATAAAGGTCTGTTGTGGTTTCTGCTGCTGCTGACCCTGGGGACAATTCGCCACTCTATGTCCCACCTGTCCACACATGAAGCAACCACTGCTACCACGTCTACATTCGCCGAAATGCCGGTTGTTACACCTGCGGCAAATAGGGGCTCTACCTCGACCACCATCGCCCTGCCTCTGGCCTCTAGCGCCACTAGAAAATCTACCTCCACGACCCTGTCCAGTGGCACTGAAGCCACCACTCGAAGAACTAGAACTAGCTCCACCTCTCTTGAAGTTCTGAGTCTGACGGGGCCCGAGCGATGCCTGACCTTTGCCTTTGTCATCTTTCTTCTGGTTGCCGTCCTTCTCTTCATCAGTATCGCTCGACATATTCTCGGAGTCATCGATCCTCAACAGTATCTCATAGAAGTCCCGGTAAGTCTCGCTGTGGACTGTAGACGCCATAGAACGCCACTTCTTCTTGGTGCCCAGACGGAAAAGACGAAGCATCTCCGCCGGATTACCAGCGACATCAGGATGGTAACGAGACAAGTCCGTAAACTTACGGTAGTACTCATTCGCTGACATCTTCCGCTGTTTCAGTTCGGAAAACTCCTGTTTCTTACCGTCAATGTACTCAGGGGGAACATACCTTCTCCTAAACAACTCCGTAAAAACATTCCAATCAGTCCTCTGATCCGGAGTCAACCTACGAAGCTCCTGCTCCCACCAAGCTGCCGACTCCGTATCCAGAAACCATGCGGTCGTCTCGACCCACCTCTCCATAGGCAAGTTCCCCTGATTATGCAGCACCCGGAAAGTCTTCTCTATGTGTTCTAGCCAGCGCTCTGCCCTTATCCAGCTTCAAATTGTACATAGTCTCCAGAGGAGTCCTCTGGGGAGGGCGCATCACTGCCTGAAGGGCTGTAGCAAAAGCTTCCCCCAACTGAGTAATATCGGGGAAACTAGGCTCAGAAGGGCGACGGGGTTCCCGACGAGGCGGCATAGTTCTGACAGAAGACACCAAAATCATTAGAATACTCACAAGGACACAGGACTGCCAAACCTAGGCTCTGATACCAAACTGACACACCCCGACCGGGATCGGAGCGTGCTGGCCGTCACACAAAGGTGACGTAGCCATGTGCACGTGCGGAAGCTAATAAAGTAGTAATATAAAAGTACGAATAATTCAAAACTAGCATACAAGGTACTAAGAAGTGCTAGTAAGTGATATACAAAATCAGAGCAGGTCTAAAGCAGTCCAAACAAAAACGACAACAGTAGTACGCCCGAAGGCGGCCCTACAATAGGGAGTGTCTGTCAGAACGCCGAAGAGCCCTCAAAGGAAACCACCGCAACGGCTAAGCAACTAGAACCTGGAGGGGCGCAAAACAAAAACGTGAGTGGGCAAAAACAAAGTTCTTTGAAAACCATTTAGCAAAATACAATCTAACCCCTCACCGTAAAACCTGTATACTTCCCAGAAAATAAACATATGTACGTATGTATAAACATGCACAACATGCTCAAGGGTATGCCAATCATGCTCAAGATATGCCATGCCAAAGCCTCAATATGAATGTAAGTGCCCAGGTATAAATCATATCAACATCATAACATCTGGCAGCCGGAGTCACCTAATGTGACCTGTACGGCTGCATCTAGAGCTCAAATCTCAACTCTAAAACTGAACCTGCCCACGAGTCGGAACCACCTAAAGTGGTCTGTACGACAGGCCTGGGTGTAATACATATATATACGCTCTAGTGCTACGATCACGTGAAGGCTGTGCGAATAATCGCGAGTCACCTACGAGTCGGAACCACCTAATGTGGTCTGTACGACAGGCCTATGCACCTAACTTGGATCCAAGCTGAGCGTGTGGTGCGGGGGGTGAACATCACGTGAAGGACTGTGCCCTACTCTGGGCGGAAGCACTATCACTGGGGGTGCAGGTTATGAGCTCTCTAGGCATCTCAACCACTACTGAAACATAAACGTGAATATCACTTACCTGGCACTTACCTTTGCGTCCACAGCACCCAATATGCATATGTATATGTATGCCACTAATAATGCATGCAATGATGCGTAAACGATAATAATAAGGTGCATGGCATAAAGTAAATAACCCTTTTTAATCAATTTCTGGGAATATAAATGTATATAGGTATATACGGAAAACAAAAGCCCACTCACTGGTATGTAGAAGGGTCGTAGCCCCCCTGTCTCGCGTGTGCACGCTCGTCCTCTGGGTACGTGTCACCTAAATGCGAAACACCTATAAAAACGTTAACTTTAAAGCACATAACCCGTTTCTCGTAATAACTTCTCATACGTTGCTCAAAATGGACAAATGAATATACCCACGTGCTCTACACAACCTCAGGATCACAACCATTTTTTTAAAATAATTTTTGGACCCCACACGCGCCCCCACGCGCCAACACAGGCACGGACCTACGCGCCCCCCACGCGCGGCCACGTGCCAGGCACACTGACGGTGTCAACAGACGCCGTCAGGAATATTCGGTTAAACTGACGGAATATTCCGTTAAAACTAACCGGATCCGTTAACGGCGTTAGGAATATTCCGTCAGAATTGACGGAATATTCCATCGCCTTTTTCATTCGATCGCCGGCGACGTCGCCGGCGCCGGAAACTGGGAAAACCTGCAACTTGGGTTTTCTCGCTCATTTTTCATCCGTTTTTCGTGATTCTTGGACCAAATGAAAGCCCTAGACTAGTAGAACATGTCCCAACAAGTTTTAAGGGCTAAAACTAAGAGATTATACCTGTCCAAAAACTCCAAGTTCGGCCAACTTCGAACCAGACCTTCCCGACGTCCAAATTCGTCCAACGAGCTACTCCGACGCTCCTGGGAACCTCACTAACACATCTACAAGCTTCAAAAGTCCAAAAACTCAATGTATAAATTTTGCATGAACAGTACTCAATTCGGCCATTGTTGAATCGACGTGAAAACGAAGTATTCCTCACCTGAAAATGGTATGGTTGTGCTCGCCTCGACCTCACGAGTTGAATGGTGTCTTTGGTTTCCACGATCTACTAAGATTTGGGTGCTTTTGTGTGTTGTCCGTACGTTACAGAGAGAAGAGGAAGGAATGGAGCTCGGGGAACCCACAGAGAGAGAGAGAGAGAGAGAGAGAGAGAGAGAGAGAGAGACAGTGTGTGTGTGTGGCTCTAAGCTTGCCAACACCACACAAAGTAACCAAAAACAATAATACGAAAACCAACTAGGGGTAAAAGGGTCATTTCCTAAGCACGTTTCCGATATTTTCGGGACGGGATGTCACACGTGATGTATGTACTATTCCGTGTACCAGTCAATTATAATTTATACGTACAAAATAAATAGATTTAAATCTACTTAATAAATATATATATATATACACACACACACACACACGGAACTTGATTGATGGCATACGAATTCTCCAAAACTAATTTCAACGATCCCAACCGTCAAACTTGTTTGTATATGCTTTGAGATCATATCAACAAAAAATCATAAAAAATAAACATTCAGAGATCAAGTAACGGGACAAAGCTTTTCAACGGTTATAAACGAAAAATCACGATTTAACGGTTATTTTAACTCTGATTTTGATGATTTTTTATAACTACACTCCTTGACCCTATATGAATACAATGAATGAATTCGATCTTCAATTTAAAATATTTACACAAGTGGATACCACAAAATCTTTTGTTATACTTAATGAAAGTATAAATAAACTCTAAGTGTTAGTCAATCTATCGTTTTACGAATTCTCCAGAACTAATTTCAATGATCCAAACCGTCAAAATTGTTTGTATATGCTTGGAGATCACATCAGCAAAAAATCACAAAAAAAAAAACATTCAGAGATCAAGTAACGGGACAAAGCTTTTCAACGATTATAAACAAAAAATCACGATTTAACGGTTATTTAACTCCGATTTTGATGATTTTTTATAACTACACTCCTTGACCCTATATGAATATAATGAATGAATTCGATCTTCAATTTAAAATATTTACACAAGTGGATACCACAAAATCTTATGTTATACTTAATAAAAGTATAAATAAACTCTAAGTGTTAGTCAATCTATTGTTTTACGAATTCTCCAAAACTAATTTCAACGATCCAAACCGTCAAAATTGTTTGTATATGCTTGGAGATCACATCAGCAAAAAATCACAAAAAAAAACATTCAGAGATCAAGTAACGGGACAAAGCTTTTCAACGGTTATAAACGAAAAATCACGATTTAACGGTTATTTTAACTCCGATTTTGATGATTTTTTATAACTACACTCCTTGACCCTATATGAATACAATGAATGAATTCGATCTTCAATTTAAAATATTTACACAAGTGGATACCACAAAATCTTATGTTATAGTTAATGAAAGTATAAATAAACTCTAAGTGTTAGTCAATCTATCGTTTTACAAATTCTCCTAAACTAATTTCAATGATCCAAACCGTCAAAATTGTTTGTATATGCTTGGAGATCACATCAGCAAAAAATCACAAAAAAAAAACATTCAGAGATCAAGTAACGGGACAAAGCTTTTCAACGGTTATAAACGAAAAATCATGATTTAACGGTTATTTTAACTCCGATTTTGATGATTTTTTATAACTACACTCCTTGACCCTATATGAATACAATGAATGCATTCGATCTTCAATTTAAAATATTTACACAAGTGGATACCGCAAAATCTTTTGTTATACTTAATGAAAGTATAAATAAACTCTAAGTGTTAGTCAATCTATCGTTTTACGAATTCTCCAAAACTAATTTCAACGATCCAAACCGTCAAAATTGTTTGTATATGCTTGGAGATCACATCAGCAAAAAATCACAAAAAAAAAACATTCAGAGATCAAGTAACGGGACAAAGCTTGTCAACGGTTATAAACGAAAAATCACGATTTAACGGTTATTTTAACTCCGATTTTGATGATTTTTTATAACTACACTCCTTGACCCTATATGAATACAATGAATGAATTCGATCTTCAATTTAAAATATTTACACAAGTGGATACCACAAAATCTTTTGTTATACTTAATGAAAGTATAAATAAACTCTAAGTGTTAGTCAATCTATCGTTTTACGAATTCTCCAAAACTAATTTCAACGATCCAAACCGTCAAAATTGTTTGTATATGCTTGGAGATCACATCAGCAAAAAATCACAAAAAAAAAAAACATTCAGAGATCAAGTAACGGGACAAAGCTTTTCAACGGTTATAAACGAAAAATCACGATTTAACGGTTATTTTAACTCCGATTTTGATGATTTTTTATAACTACACTCCTTGACCCTATATGAATACAATGAATGAATTCGATCTTCAATTTAAAATATTTACACAAGTGGATACCACAAAATCTTATGTTATACTTAATGAAAGTATAAATAAACTCTAAGTGTTAGTCAATCTATCGTTTTACGAATTCTCCAAAACTAATTTCAATGATCCAAACCGTCAAAATTGTTTGTATATGCTTGGAGATCACATCAGCAAAAAATCACAAAAAAAAAAACATTCAGAGATCAAGTAACGGGACAAAGCTTTTCGACGGTTATAAACGAAAAATCAAGATTTAACGGTTATTTTAACTCTGATTTTGATGAATTTTAACAGCTACACTCCTTGACCCTATATGAATACAAAGAATGAATTTGATCTTCAATTTAAAATATTTACACTAGTGGAATTTATATACTTAATAAAAGTATGAATCAACTATAATATTAATAATTATATACATTTAATATTTGTAATAGATTAGTAGTGTATGTATTATTTTTTTTATTAGGCTTTTATTTTCGAGTGTAGATATAGTACTTGAACGAGAAATGTTTTAATGTTTTCAAGTAATATGTATGTCGCAATGTGTGGTATGTGCAAATTGTAAAAAAATATTTTTTTTTCTTAACGGGTCATAACGGGTCGGGTCACTTTACCCGTTGGGTAAAGTGACACGACCTGTTAAGGACCTGTTAAGATAACGGGTGTGACACGACACGACCCGTTAAGATAACAGGTGTTACACGAAAACGACACGAACACGACATACACAACCCGTTTGCCAGGCCTAGAATCGGTGGACGCGTCGCCTTGGCTTTTTATAGAGCTATCGATCACCGCCAACATACACACTCTGAAGATTTCCCATTCTTGAACATCGTCTCCGGCCCTTTGAAATTTTAACTCCATCCACCCCTTCTCTTTG
Organism: Pyrus communis; assembly: GCF_963583255.1. Taxonomy (NCBI): domain Eukaryota; kingdom Viridiplantae; phylum Streptophyta; class Magnoliopsida; order Rosales; family Rosaceae; genus Pyrus; species Pyrus communis. The sequence continues at coordinate 25,134,752 of NC_084804.1, forward strand.
AACACTTTCGAAAATGGCAAACTCATCGAACCTTAGCTTAGATTTGAGTCTCAGCAGCGATCCGGTTGCGCCCCGTCAAGGTAATGTATGGCGCCCTTCTTTTTTATCTTCTAACGGTCTTCTTACAGGTGAAGACTCCGTGATGCAGTACGCCACAACAGCTACAATAGTAGCTAGGAACCTCCTCACTCCAAAAGATAGTAGGCTGCTGTCAGGACGGTTCGATGAGTTGGCCGTTCAAGAGTCCCTCGCACTTAGTGTTCAGTGTGCGAGCTCTATGTCCAACATGGGCCAACGCCTGCTTGCTCGGTCCCGTCATGTGGAATCATTGATGGCAGAGGTGGAAAGTCTTAAGCAAGAGATCCAGCAGCTTAAGTACGAGAATAGAATTTTGCATGTGCTTGCAAATAACTATTCATCGGGCATGAAGAGGAAGCTTGATGAGCTGCAAGAATCTGAGGGTCGAATTCACAGTGACCGTCAAAGGCTTGCGTCTTATCTCCAGAGGCACCTTTTTCCTGGGTCATCCAGCGTTTGGCCAAGTATTGAGGCCTGGAATGCTCTAGCTCTGATGCCTCCCGCTCCGATGCCTTCCGCTTCTATGCCTCCCGCTCCGATGCCTTCCGCTTCTATGCCTCCCACTCCGATGCCTTCCGCTTCTATGCCTTCCGCTTCTATGCCTTCTGCTTCGACGCCTCGTAGTGGGGCTTCACGTAAACATCCTCTGTGAAGGCTCCATCTTTCTCCATGTTTAGTATCTTTTTATTTTTTTTATTTTTTTTTAACATAAATAAAATCAAACGGCATGGAATTGGTCCTTGAATGGAAGGTGATACTTGAAGTGAACCGGCATTGGTTTGAATTCTAGTGTAGGTGCCTGATTCATAATAAACAGCAAGTTAGTATAAAATGTAATGGAATTTGGAAAAAAAAACTTACTTGTTTTGTCCGATAAGAACTCAATGACAAACACCACTCCTTTGAAAGTTTCAGGGATATTGGACTTGGCCAGATTGCAAGTGATGGTTATGACTTGTCCAATGTCATCAAATTTAACTTCTTTGGATTTTGTGGTTTCAAGAACGTCCTCTTTGATGAATTCATGACATTCCCTACTTGTCACCTTTGGAAGGGCTTCCAAGATGTCTTTTTCACCTTCTTCTTCCTTGGAAGTCATGAATCTGCAAGGAATAGGGATACTTGTTGGAACGGGGTTAAAAATAATGAAATTTGGAACAACCATACCTGTATTAGATGGCATAGGAGCAATAGGTGCCTCCGGTAAAGGTGTTTCCACCCTTGCCGTGGGTTGGGTGTATTCCTCTTCCTTGTGATTTGATTTTGATGGTTGAGGGTCCGTTCCAACCTCCTTGTCACTTCTCAACATGATTTCCTTGGCAGTTTCAAATTCTCCCTTCGAATTTGCAATGGTTGAACTAGGGAGTTCGCTTTGGTCTCGAAACTGTCCTACGAACTCCGCGATCTGCCCAATTTGCATTTCCAAGTGGTCCAACCTTTTGTCTTCTTGTTGAGCCTCATTGTCTTGATTTTGTGAGCCCTGCACCAAACAAATTAATTCATTAAGCTTTTGATTATAATCTATTGACGAACTTGAGTTTGGTTGGGCATATTGAATATGAGGTGGCTGCCAATATCCTTCTTGTTGAACATTTTGAGGTTCCCACCACATAGAAGTTGAATGATCACTCCAATCCGAATTGTAAGAATTGGAAAACATATTATTCCTTGATTGAAGATCAAATATATCAACGCTTTGCATTTGGGACCGTTCCATGAGCTGTGACAAAAGAGAAGCATTATCAAGTGCCATGTTGTTCTTCTCTAGTACTTGAATTCAACAAACAAAACACAAATAAAAAATTAAAACTAAAATACATAACAGAAACGAACAATCCAAGAGATTAGCAAAGTTGCTAATCCCCGGCAACGGCGCCAAAATTTGATGCGAGATTTATACGCACACAAATTAAACCCTCTTTTTGACAATTGTAGTATAAGTATAAGTAGGGATCATTCTGGACCGGGGATTAGGAGGGATTGTTAATCACTTGGATTTGACTCAAAAACGTAAGAACACAATATAAAACACTATACTAGACTCAAAGAATGCAAAACTAAACTTTAAAACACTAAAACAAACCAAAAGACTCAAACATCACCCAAAACACTCAAAACTGCCTTAAAAACACTTTCTGGGCAGTTTTGAGCACTCTGGTGAATTTGGACGAATTTGTGTAATAAATTGAATGAAAACACTTAGAAACATAAACTAAGACACTTTCTAACTAAATTGGACAATAAAGTAAAGGGGGATTGAGTTTTGGACGAATTTAAACTAAATGCACAGATTCTAATTAAAACAGATTGTAAATATGAAATTGATGAAATGGAATGAATGGATGATAGAATAGCTAAGGGGTTCATCTCCATACATGTTACACTTGCATAATAAAATGATTTCCAATTGCATTTCAATAAACCATGACTTCTCAACGCTCCAAGTTAATTAGGTCCGCTTAAATTAACTTTCAGATTTCCCTAGATTCATTGGATTGAATGGAATACGCATTACAACCAAATTATTCCTAATCAAAGTCCCTAACTATGGAATACGCATGATAGAGACATTCAACAAAGATCATTAAGTTCAACGGAAATCATAAACATCGACGAGGCATTCGTTACTATGGAATACGCATGAAACTTATGCCAAGAATTCATTTAACGCGATTGTTTATAAGCAACCTCCACTACTTGTGAATATAAGTTCGTAACTATTAGGTGAAACTCACTTATATTCTAGCGTCATATTCATGCATGAAAATTAAGCGCGCATTCTCAATAAACATACATAAATAAGTTATCAATCAAACGGTTAAACAAATTGAATCCACAACTTATGAAACGCAATTAGAAGTAATCAAATCAAAATGCAAGCATAAACATATATTTCGAATCCCCCCCTAGCCAAGGGGGGGTTTAGTTCCTCATAACTTTGAAATCAAAGAAACACCTAAACATTCCAACAACTCAAACTTGAATTGTATGAACGTTTAGGCACTCTTCTCTTCCATTCCTCATACGTACAAAACAAAGATAATTGAATTTAAACATTGAGATCAAAGAAACACCTAAACATTCCAACAACTCAAACTTGAATTGTATGAATGTTTAGGCACTCTTCTCTTCCTCGTTGTTGTATCACAAGGTCTAAGGTGTGTTTTGGAGGGATGGGGAGTGGTTGGAGTGGTGTTTGGATTAGTAGGGATACTCACGGCACAAGGGTATGATTTCTGGTGGTGTTTTGGATGATTTTCTGAATATGGACGAATTGAATGAATGTTGTGTGAAGTGTGTATGGTTTTTATAGGGAGATGGATGGATGGGAGAGGGAACATGACAACTAGGTTGCATGTGCAAATGCTGGAATTCTGAAATGGTGATGGGAGATGCATGTGGCTGATTTATGCATGTGATTAAAGGGTGGGAGTGCATGTGCAATGAGTGGTGTTGTTGGTGTGTGAAAGTGGCTGAATTGGTGGTGCATGTGATTAAAGAGTGAATGCATGTGTTGAATGATTTATTGGTGAGGGAATGCATGTGCAAATGCATGTGGAATGTGGCTGCAATGAAATAGAAAGCTGAAAATGGGAAGGAATGTGCACGGCAATAATGGGAAGGAATGTGTTGGTGGATGATTAAAAGTGCATGTGGGTGAATGATTAAAGGGTGTGGAAGATGGCTGAAATGATGAAAGAATAAAGGGTGCATGTGGGTTAATTAATGAAGGAAATGCATGTGCAATGACAATGTGTTAGAATGGATGTGTGTTATGCATGTTAAGTGATAAGTGATAAGTGATGATGATAAGTGATAAGTGATTATGATAAGTGATATGATAAGTGATGATGATAAGTGATAAGTGATAAGTGATGAGTGATATGATATGTGGTTATGATATGATAAGTGGTGATGATAAGTAATGATATGTGGGAGTGTGGCTGAAATGAAGGAGTGGAATGTTGGAATGTTATGCACGGCTAAGGAAATTGGAAAGGTTTAAATGTCCTAAAACTAAAGGGAACAAGGTTCCAACACTTTGGTCTTCAATTAGGTCTTCAATTTCGTCCAACACTTTGGCGCCAAGCATAAGCTATCCATCCTTAGCCCAAAAGTGCTCCAAAAGTCTCCAAAATGCATCTTTTTGCTCCTTTAGCCCTTTGGACCTACAAACACACGAAAATAACTTAAAGTACTAAAATAACTAAAGAAACATAACGTAAATGCACGAGAACAAGCCATTTAAGTCGCATGAATATGCTCCTATCATAGATTATGTATCCAAATGGGTTGAAGCCATTGCTACAATAACTAATGATCATAAGGTTGTTTTGAATTTTCTTAAAGATGTGATTTTTTGTAGGTTTGGAACCCCAAGAGCTATTATTAGTGATGGTGGCAGCCATTTCTGCAACAAACCCTTTGAATCCTTGATGAAGAAGTACAACATCAACCACAAAGTGGCGACCCCGTACCATCCTCAAACCTCAGGACAAGTGGAGATTAGCAATAGGGAGATCAAGAACATTTTGATGAAGACCGTAAGCCCTACAAGGAAGGATTGGTCACTGAGTGTTGAATTAGTTCCTTCCTAATGCTAGAATATGTTTAGTATAATGGCACAAGTAAGGGTGTCGAATCCACAGGGACTAATTGATCCTATATAATCACTTGTTTTGCAAGAACTATATGAAATGAATAAAACTAATCAAATTAGGCAGATTTGTTATTGTAACTTGAAAACACTAGAAAATGAAGTAAACACAATTAAATGAATCAACAACTAATAAAATGGGATAGCACCAATGGAGATGAAGCTAGGGATTCGGTTTCACCATTGCTTAAACCAAGTCCATGTTTGTTAAGTTAGTTTATACTCAGCTATCTACCTATTTCTTGAGTTTGTTTCACTTAGATATGATCAACCATATGATGTGTGGATTTGATCACATGTCCTTAATCATGAGCCTAGTTGTGATGTGCAACTTTGGTTCCTAATCAAGAAGGTGTTACGAACAAGAAACTTTCATAAAACCAAAGGTAACACTTGGCAGGTTGTTTGCAAAGTATTCCCTTCATCCATTCACATATCTCCCAAGAATATGCATGATGTGTGCTTTAATCTTGGCTAAACAACCTGTGGTTAATTCAAATGGTGATCAAACATTAAAATCAACCCACAAAGTCACAATTAAATCAGAGAATGAAACAAGAAATAGATGGACAAACTGAGCATTCTAACTTAATTACATGGCAAACTTTGCAAGGCTACATCGAATCCCTAGAGGGAGATTAATTACACTTCATGTTTACAAAAGGTTTGACATAAAAAATATAAAACATGAGTGAACATAGAATTAATAAGAAGAAACCCTTGAAGCAAAACTGATGTCGAAATCCCTTAAGAGTGCCTTCGGTGGTGGTTCTCCAAGTGTGATGAAAATGAAGGTAGATTGGCTATGGTTGAATGGTTTCTGCACTTGGGAGAACAAATGGTCAGAGATGGAGTGAAATGGAGTGGTTATGCGTGTGAATCATGGAAATGATGGAAGAAGCCTTGTTGTGTGAAATGTGCATGGTTTTATAGAAGGGAAATGTCACTGCCATCATTAAGAATTGAGCTGGAATTGCACATGTGAGATGGGAGTGCATAAATGAGCTGGAATGAATGGGTTTCTGAGGTGGTGGACGCACGGCATGGGCAATGTCCAAGCATGTGGCTATTTTAATTGAATCATGCATGTGTATTGGCTGCAAAGATGAATTGGACAACCTGGAATTGGTTGTACAAATCTGGAAAGGGGAAGAAATCACACGGCATGGACAAAAGGGGCGCTGGAATGGCATGGAATGATGGGATGAGTGGTTTTCTGGAATAATGGGTGCATGGCAAAAGGGAAATGTGCAAGCATGAGGTTTATTTAATTGAGATGCATGTGGATTTCTGCAAAGATGAAGTGGAGAAAGGTAATGGAATGCACGGTCAGATTGTGAATCATGCATGTGAATGCATGTTTTGGTATTAGAAGTGCATAATCTGACTTGGAATCACTTGGGAGTGCACGGCCAGGTTGTGATCATGCATGTGACTGCATGTTTTGGTGTTGGAACCACATAATCTGACTTCAATGTTTTTGCCTTTGTTTAGAATCACCCAATATGGCCGAATTGCACCACTTAACACTTCCACATCATTTCCTGAAATTCCAGCAGTCAAAAGTTTCCTAGGTTCTTCATTTGGACTTCAATTTAACTCCCTAGAATCCTCTCCACGTTTGGAATAATGCTCAGCTACCAAAAGGAATGGTTTTTACTTCATTTGCCTTCCCTTTGATCCAAATACACACTTGACTGCACACTAACACCAAATAATGTAAAATGCAACTAGTTCAATCCAAAAACATCACAAAGACGCCAAATAAGGAATATATAAATGCATGCAAAATGAGACTTATCACTGAGGTTGAATGATGCACTATGGGCATATAGAACAGCATATAAGACCCCCATTGGCATGAGTCTTTATCGCCTTGTGTTTGGGAAAGCTTGTCATATGCCAATGGAGCTTGAACACCGTGCATATTGGGCCATCAAGAAGTTCAACTTTGATTACAAGGATGCTGGAATAGCAAGGAAGCTCCAACTTAATGAGTTGGAAGAACTCAGAAATGAAGCATATGAGAATGCCAAAATCTACAAGGAACGGACTAAGCTCTATCATGACAAGGCCATCCTACGGAAGGAGTTTCACCAAGGTATGAAAGTACTGTTGTATGACTCACGTTTGAGACTTTTTCCAGGTAAATTGAAGTCTAGGTGGGTGGGACCATTTAAGGTGCTGCAAACATTTCCCCACGGAGCTGTGGAGATAGAGAACATGAAGAATGGCACCTCTTTTAAAGTCAATGGGCAGCGATTGAAACCATATTTGGAGAAAGTGGAGGAAGAGCAAGTTTATCAAGTTGTAGATTTTCTTGAGTTTACAACACCGTGAACAAGCTACCATGTCTTGCCTAGACATTAAATAAAGCGCTTACTAGGAGGCAACCTAGTGTGGTTTGTGTTCTTTCCTCATTTTGTGTTTATGTTGTCACCATTCCATATTCTTTGCCTACTTGCATTACATACAATTTTAAGCATCGAGGACAATGCTTTGGTTAGGTTTGGGTGTGGGATGGAAGGTTTGTTTTTTTTTTGTGTTAGTTGTGTTAGTTTTGGTTAAGTGTGTTTTTGCTTACTAATACGAATGTATATGAGGGCTATGTTTGTAGACAAACTATTGGGTTGCTATGAAAAAGGGTTTTATGACACGGGACATGTCATAACTTTCGAAGGGGTGTTTATTTTTAAGTTCATGTCGGAGCACAAAGGTAAGCCGCCTCCCCGAATTTCAATTTTCTTTTATACTAATATGTTGTTAATGATTCAGGCATCCACTCTAGAATTTAAACCATTACCGGATCATTTCAAGTATCACCCTCCATTCAAAGATCAATTCCATGCCGTTTGATTTGATTAAAAAAAAAAAAAAAAAAAAAAAAAAAAAACATGGCAGAAAGATGGAGCCTTCACAAAGGATGTTTACGTGAAGCCCCACTACGAGGCGTCGGAGCAGAAGGCGTCGGAGCATAAGGCGTCGGAGCGGAAGGCATCGAAGCGGGAGGCATCGAAGCAGGAGGCGTCGGAGCGGAAGGCATCGAAGCGGGAGGCATCGAAGCAGGAGGCATCGAAGCAGGAGGCATCGGAGCTAGAGCATTCCAGGCCTCAATACTTGGCCAAACGCTGGATGACCCAGGAAAAAGGTGCCTCTGGAGATAAGCCGCAAGCCTTTGACGGTCACTGTGAATTCGACCCTCAGATTCTTGCAGCTCATCAAGCTTCCTCTTCATGCCCGACGAATAGTTATTTGCAAGCACATGCAAACTTCTATTCTCGTACTTAAGCTGTTTGATCTCCTGCTTAAGACTTTCCACCTCTGCCATCAACGATTCCACTTGGCGGGACCGAGCAAGCAGGCGTTGGCCCATGTTGGACACAGAGCTCGCACACTGAACACTAAGTGCGAGGGACTCTTGAACGGCCAACTCATCGGACCGTCCTGACAGCAGCCTACTATCTTTTGGAGTGAGGAGGTTCCTAGCTACTATTGTAGCTGTTGTGGCGTCCTGCATCACGGAGTCTTCACCTGTAAGAAGACCGTTAGAAGATAAAAAAGAAGGGCGCCATACATTACCTTGACGGGGCGCAACCGGATCGCTGCTGAGACTCAAATCTAAGCTAAGGTTCGATGAGTTTGCCATTTTTTCAAAAGTGTTCAAAGAGAAGGGGTGGATGGAGTAAATTTTCAAAGGGCCGGAGACGATTTTCAAGAATGGGACATCTTCAGAGTGTGTATGTTGGCGGTGATTGATAGCTCTATAAAAAGCCAAGGCGACGCGTCCACCGATTCAAAGAGCCGGATTTTCCGGCGTAAGTTAGGCGACGCTCCCTCTGCTTTTCAGAAAACGCGTTCAACTTTGTCAAAAGATTTCTGACAAAGCTGAAAACATGTGGAGGCCATCATCGCAACTACACATCTTTAGCCGACAAGCGCAAAGTTCGGCGACGCTTTCTCTACTTTTCAGAAGACGCGTGCAGCTTTGTCAAAAGGAGCCGCATCCGCACTACTCCGTGTCGTTCAGAAAGCGAAGGGGCGCCTGCTCAAAAATCGAAGAGGCGTCTTCAAAGATCGAAGAGGCGCCACTATTTCAAAAAGCCGGATTTGCGGGATCAAAACGTTTGTCGACAAGGGTAAAAGAACAGTACCACCACTTGCTATTATCTCTATATATGTCGACCTTCATCTTTTATGGCAAGACAGACCTGAAGAAAATGCCCTGCTCTTCCTCACCTCTGAGGCCGCAAAGCCTTTCGAAATACTCATTTTTTTCTTCTTTCCCAAAAAAAATGATACCAGATGCCTGGAGTACAGATGACCCAGGAGGAAACAGCACAACAAATACATGTGCTGATTCATTCACCGCTTCTTCAAAAGCAAAGGTATCTCATATCATCAAGGTCAAAAGCAAAAGTATCTCATATCATGCTCTTTCCCTGTCTTTTTCTTTGTCCTTGTTCTTACTCGCATGGCAAAGTGAAAGAAGCAATCAGCCGGCACTTGGAGTCAGTCTTTCGATCTGGAGCCAACTGCCTGGAATCTATTCCTGGTTGCTTACCTAGTGTTGCTCTCGAGTAGTCATCTTCAACGGAGCAAGTAAGGCAAGTGAAAATGATACATTGAAGCATGTGGTGACAAGGAACAACTGCATATGCTGAGCTATCCTCTAACCCTCTTCAATACGAATTGGAAAGATTGAACAAAGAAACAGATAAAAGGAGGAAGCTCAGACCTTCGGGGACGACCAAAAGAATCCTGCTGCCCAGTTCAAGAAGTAGCACAAAGGAAAATCAACGATGGGCAGAAACCAGTTCAAGAGAAAGCCTGTGGAATCACCAAGATCAATGCCTCAATGCAATCACCAAGGAGAAGAGGGAATTTACACTCCATAACCAGATTTGCGTCCCTAAACTCTTCTCTTTGTTAATTACATTTTGCCATGTTTAGTATGTTTAAGTGCTTTTTGTGTGTTTACTTATGTTTTGTGTGAATCTATGCTTAAAACATTGAGGACAATGTTTGATTTAAGTGTGGGGGGGGGGGGGGGGGGTAACTAATGTTGTTAATGCAAATTCGTGGGATTTTATCACCCATAACTTCAAATGTTGTTCCTTGCTGTTTTAAGGTGTTTTTAAATTGTTTTAGAGTGTTTTAGTGTGTTTTGTTTTATAACTCCGAAAATCACATAAAAATTTGAAAAAAATGTTTTGAAAAGCCTAAAAAGAGTGTTTTGAGTCGTTTTTGTGTGTTTGTGTCTTAGGGTACCTTCCAACACAATGATAAGGATTTGGTTTGTAATTGCATGACGGTTAAAAAGAGTTATAAACATGGATGAAAGTTTGATTTACTCTTGGTATATGCTTGGTTATGGTTATAATGTATGACTTCACATGCAATCATAAAAGAAAAATTCGTTTTTGTAACATGCTTGAAGGAAGGAACTCAAACAAACGCTACAACCTTGTGAGAACTTGAGCCTAAACATTCTTTGGAGAGTTATTTTCTGTGATTCTTTGTTTTCTAAAGTTGTTGCATGATCTCATTATTCCTTGCTTGGTTGCTACTTAGAATGCAATTGTATCATGCTAGAACTAAATGCTAGAACTTATATCCGTTTCATTCAAAGCATGACATTGAATTGCATAACATATATCAAGATAAAGTTGTGTAGTTGCCACCATAGCCAAATAGCCTTACTTCCCATATTTCGTATTTGTTGTAAGTTTTAACCCTTTTGAGCCTTGTTTAGCCTATGTTCTTTGTTAACCCATGTTATCCATACCTAGCCTAGAATAGGACCATCCATACCTTTGTTCTTAAAGCATAGTAAGCATGACGGAAAATGAATTCCTTTTGATTAATATGTTGCAGAAAATAAGTGTGGGGGAAGGATTATTGATGAGAGTTGTTGTGCCATAGGCACGGCTAAAAAAAAAAAAAAAAAAAAATTGAAAAAAATGAAAAAGAAAAGAAAAATAAGAGTTGTTTGAATCTCCCCTATTAGTCTAAAAGTTGTTTTCCGCGCTCTAAAGGGAATTCTAAGTGCCTAATTCAATTCTTTGCTCACTATTGCTTTAAGAATGTTTGTTTATCCTTCACCTTTCATTGTTAGCCAATACCCTAGCCCCGTTACACCCCTTTGACTTCTATCTTGATCGTTATGTGTTCAATAATGTGGAGTTTGGATTTGATATGAGCTTATGGAATCACTGGTTCTCATTCTAAGTAGTAGCATTCCATTCATGAGATCATATTCATGTCATTATCGTAAATCCAGAAAATGCTTTCTTTGTTATAACATATGTGAGATACTAGTCTTTCATGTTTACATCAATCTCTCACATATAACTAGTGTAGGGTGTGTAGTCAGAAAATCTGTGTGAAAATAGAGTGCATTCTAGTAAGGAATTGAGTAAATTCTCTAAAGCATGTTACTACATTTGAAATGTGTTTTAATTGCTTAATTGTGAACTAGTATGTGGTGACTATGATTAAGAATGTACTTAAGTATAAAGATGGCTAAAATCTGTGAGAATAATGATTTTTAACTTGTCATGTGCATTGGAAATCCCTAAGACTGTTGTTGGAAGGTTTAGGTTGTGTTTTACTTGTTTAGTGTCGTTTTGTTTATTTGTTATTATTTTGTTTTGCTCGAGGACTAGCAAAAGCTAATTATGGGGGAATTTGATAGGAGCATATTTAGGCGACTTACTTAGCTTGTTTTCGTGCATCTATGTTGTTAATTCATAGTTGTTTTAGTAGTTTAAGCCATTTTCGTGTGTTTTTAGGTTCATATGGCTAAGGAAGCAAAAAGATGCATTTTGGAGCATTTTGGAGCAAAATTGGGCTTGGAATGGATAGCATATGCTTGGAGCCAAAGTGTTGGACGAATTTGAAAGCCTTGTATGCACTTTGGACATAAAACAAAGGGCCTAGCCCAATCAAACAATCCTTTGAGCCATGCAAAACCTCTAGCCCAATCAACAACCCTTAGCCACATGCATTCACATGCATCACAACCCCAAAACCATCAAGAAACACCCATTGCCGTGCCTTGCACTCCCCCTTGCATTTTCAGCCATCCCACTTCATCATTACACGACCTTCTCCATCTTTATTCCACATGCATTCATCATAATTCACCCTAGCTACCACCATTCACACACACATGCACTTACTCTTTCATCATTGCACCACCAATTCAACACATGCATTCACACACCAACAACAACTCAATGCCGTGCATTCCCAATCCCTTTCCAGCATTCCACATGCATTTCCACCTTCCTACTTCATCATTGCAGCCACATATTCATTCACTTAATCATTAAGCCACACATTCACACACATGCACTCCCATTTCTCTTCCCATTCACCCTTTGCCGTGCATAACCTTGACATTTCTAACCTAATCCACAACTTTTCCTAGCTGTTTGCATGTGCATTCCCCATTCAAACTTCCAGCCTTCCCACTACAGTATTGCAGCTGCATCCTCTCACCCATTAATCATTAAGCACATGCAAAACTTCATCATTCATCACACATCCCTTGGCATGCAAAACAACACAAAGACCCATCCTGAAAATCCTTGCCGTGCACTTCACATTGAAATTCCAGCATCTTCACATGTCTTTCTAGCTTTCCCTTTCATTTCCAGCTCTCATTCTTTATCATTGCAGCCACCTACATGCATTATTTATTAACTCTTCATCATGCAGCCAGAAAATCAGCAAGAAAGCTTCCCAAACCCGTGTATACACACACCATTCCAGCACATACACACTTTGCCACATGCAATTCCAGCTTTCACATGCTTTCTTAGCTGTTTTTCCATCATTAACCAGCCACAAACACCTTAAACAAACAGCCATATACAGCTCCACTCCTCCTATAAATACCCTTGCATTCCCATTACCAAAACACATCTCATTTTCATACACAAGATACCACAAACACATCCAATCTTCCCTCATTGCCGTGAGCTCCCATTCCCTTATATTTCCATTTCTACACAATCTCTTCTCGGCTTCATTCCATTTCATACACTCTCCCATTCGCAGAAACTGTCCATACACTCTTCCATTCGCAGAAACCATTCAACCTTAGCCGCTTCACCTTCATTTACAACACACTTGGAGCACCAACACCGAAGGCAACTCTTAAGGGATTTCGACATCAGTTTTGCTTCAAGGGTTCTTTCTTCTTAATCCTATGTTCACTCATGTTATATATTTTTATGTCAAACCTTTTGTAAACATGAAGTGTAACTAATCTCTTTCTAGGGATTCGATGTAGCCTTGCAAGATTGCCATGTAGTTAATTCAGAATTCTCATTTAATCTATCTATTTCTTGTTTCATTCTCCGATTTAATTGTGACTTAGTGTGTTGATTTTAATGCCTGATCATCATTTGAATTAACCACAGGTTGTTTAGCCAAGATTAAAGCACACATCATGCATAATCTTGGTGGATATGTGAATGAATGAAGGGAATGTTTTGCAAACATCCTGCCGAGTGTTCCCTTTGGTTTTGTGAAAGTTTCTTGTGCACTACATATTCTTGATTAGGAACCAAAGTTGCACATCACAATTAGGCTCATGATTAGAGACATTTGATCAAATCCACATATCATATGGTTGATCATATCTAAGTGAAACAAACTCAAGAAATAGATAGATGGATGAGTATAATCTGATTCAACAAGCATGGCCTTGGGTTAGCAATGGTAAAATCGAATCCCTAGCTTCATCTCCATTGGTACTATCTCATTTTATTAGCTGTTGATTCATTCATTTTGTGTTTACTTCATTTCCTTATGCTTTCAAGTTACAACAACAAATCTGCCTACATTGATTAGTTTTATTTCTCTAGTAAAGAGTTCTTGCAAAACAAGTGATTATATAGGTCCAATTAGTCCCTGTGGATTCGACACCCTTACTTGTGCCATTATACTAAACATATTCTAGCACGAAGAAGGAATACATCAATCATTAACCCTAGGTTTCCCGTTTTGGTAACCTTTCCTAATCTTAAACGTCCGTATTTTCTAGCCACTTTGAAGGCGTTGTAGGCACTTTAGCACACAAAACGAAGGCCCTAGGCTTCTTAAACACCCTTGCCGTGCCCTTTTCTCTTCTCCCCTTCCCTTGCCATGCAAGGGGGGGTATTTAGGTCCATTGTCATTCACTTAAACCCTATTTCCCTCTCCTAACCTAACCCTAGCCGCACCTTGCAGCCATCCCTTTTAATTTCTGATTTTATTTCCTAATTTTAAAAGCCTTTGATTTAATTTTAATAAGCTAGGGTTTATTTTCTGAAACCCTACACATTTTTACAACCTAGCCGCACCCTATTCTACTCATTGACAATTTTCATTCAGCCACTAATTCCATCTCAACCGCAAGTCCCCAATCATTCACCCTAAGAACCCAAAAATCCGTATCAGCCGCACCCTTTTATTCACCCTAGCTCTCTCTTCTCTCATTCACTTATCATTCATATCATTCAGCCACCAAAACCTAATTCTCCCACCTAAGCCGCAGCCACCCTTTCATCTTCTCCATATTGCCGCAACCTTCCCCCTTCAATCCGCAGCCACCATACCAAAAACCTTCTCTGCCGTGCCTTCCCTCTCCATTCCAGCCACTCCCCACCATTGCCGCAGCACTACCAACCCTTCCAGCCACCTTCCATACCTCCATACACCTTCCTACCACTTTGCCGCACCACCACACCCCCCTAAATCCATCCCCAACCCAAAATAACATCCAAATCATCCATACAACCTCTCTGCCGCAGCAAGGAGAAGAAGAAAGAGGACTTAGACGCGCAGAAATTCAAGTGGATTCGTTGGGCGTTCTAGGTGTAATCAATCTTTTAATCTTTATGTTTAAATTCAATTTTATTTCTCTTTCTGTAAACATGAGAGGCTAAATCCCTAGTTAGCTAGGGGGTGATTCGAAACCATGTTTATGCTTGCAATATGAATTGATTACCTTTGGTTGGAATTTCATGAATTCTGGATTCAATTTGTTTAACTGCTTGATTGATAACTTATTTGTGTATGTTTATTGAGAGTGCATGCTTAATTTTCATGCATGAAAATGACGCTAGAATATAAGTGAATTTCACCTAATAGTTATGAACTTATATTCACAAGTAGTGGAGGTTGCTTATAAACAATCGCGTTAAATGAATTCTTGATAGGAGCATATTTATGCTACTTAGTTGTGTTGTTTCCTTACACTTAGTGAGTTAATTACTATGTATTTCAGTCTTTTAAAGTATTTTCGTGTGTTTTTAGGTCCTAATGGCAAAAAGAGCAAGAAAGTGCATTTTGAGGCTATTTGGAGCATTTTTGGGCACGGATTGGATAGCTTAATCATGTAGCAATGAGGATGGACGAAATTGAAGACTAGAAGAGCTAGGAAAGGCTACAAATCTGGTGGAAGAAGTTCTACTCCAATGAAGATAAGGAAGAAGCAAGAAACAAGGAACCTTATCCAACCTTATCCAACCTTATCTTATCCTATCCTAGAAACCCTATCCTATCCTATCTCTAACATTATCCTATTCTATCCTATCCAAATCAGATTGGGACCTAAACCTAGCTACTTAGGGAGAATCAATTACACATTTAAACACCTATTTCAGTTTCTAGAAGACTCATCCATACCATTGCCGCAAATCACCATTCCTTGTAGGTTTAGGAATCACAATCCTTTTCCTACTCCTATATCACATGTCCTAGGCCCTTTAGGATTAGGAAATCTGCCTTAAACACAGTTTCTAGAACACCTAATCCTATCCCTACATGTGTGCCGCACCTAGCCTTCTAGAACTCCCTAATTCCTAGCCGAAATTCCTATTCCCATTCCCATTTAATTTCTGCCTTGAGTTAACCTTTTTACAATGGGATTAGGCAATCCTTTTCCTTCACTAAGTGTGCCAAAATAGCCTATATAAACAGCCTTGCCGTGCCATTTAATCACCACCATCCCTTCACACAACATTCATACATCCCTTCAGAAATCAACCTTTGCCGTGACCTTGCAACCACCCATCCATCATTCCCCTACTTCCATACATCCATCCCAACCTCCATACACCACCATAACCCCTTGCCGCACCTCCATATATACCTAAAACCATCCAAAATCCAGAAAATCGTCCACAAACTCACCATAGACCTTTGTGCCGTGACCTAGCAAGGAGAAGGAGAAGGAAGACCAAGCCTTGGGCGTTTGTACATTCAAGTTGGAGTGTTGGACGTGTCTAGGTGTAATCTATCTTTTATTTTCAATGTTTAAATCTATATTGCTTTGTTTTGTCATGAACATGAGAGGCTAAACTCGTTTTAGCCTAGGGATGCTTTGAAACCATGATTACAATTATAATATGATTTGATTAATTCCAGTTGTGATTTCATAAATTGCGAATGCAATTTACTTAACCGTTTGATGGATAACTTATTCTTGTATGTTTATTAGGGAGGCCTACTTAATGTGCATGCTTGAATTTGGGGCTAGAATATAAGGGTGCTTCACATAATCATCACAAACTTATATTCACAAGTAGTTAAGGTTGTTTTCACAATCATGTTAAGTAAATTCCTAGCATGCGTATCATGATGTCATAGTTACAAGTGCTTTGTCAATACTTATGGTTTCCATTGAACGTAATGATCTTTAACCGTATCTCTATTATGATGTCATGTAGGGGACTTTTTGAAGAATGCTTTGGGTTGTCGTATGATGTCATCCAATCCACTAACTTAAGGGAAATCTGAGGGTTAATTAGTGATGTCACAGTTAATCTGGGGTGTTGAGGTTCATGGTTTATCGGAAAAGCAACTGGAAATCAATTTATGTTAGAAAGTATCATGTGTGGAGAAGTATCCCTTGGCTATCCCATCATCCATTAGTTTTTCTTATTTTCGTCCAAAATCTGTTTTAAAGTTTTAAGTCACTTGTTTTCTTTTAAATTCGTCCAAAATCAAAACCCCCTTTCTTATTTGTTCCAAATCTGTCCAAAAGAGTCTTTTTGAGTCTTTAGAGTCAAAACCAAGTGTATTTTCGTCCAAATTAAGTCATAGAGTCTAAATTGAGTCTTTTTGGTTGTTTTTGGTTGTTTTGAGTCTTTAAAGTTTGTTTTGAGTCATATAAGTTAGTAAGAGTCTTGTGAGTCTATTTAAAGTGTTTTAAAACATATTTTCACATCTTTGAGTCAATTTTCATTAGATTAGCAATCCCTCCTAATCCCCGGCCTAGAACGATCCCTACTTATATCTATACTACAATTGTCGAAAAGAGGGTTTAATTTGTGTGCTTATATATTTCGCACCAAATTTTTGGCGCCGTTGCCGGGGATTAGCAACTTTGCTAATCCCTTGGTTCTTTTCTTTTTGGTTTAGTTGTTTCCGTTTTAGTTTCTAACTTAGTGTTGTTTTCTTTGTTTGTTGTTACTTTTGATATTTGATTTAGTTCTCTTTCTTTGATTTTAGGTACTAGAGAAGTAAGATATGGATTTTGCTAGCATTCAAGCTCAATTGGCAAATCTTACTTCTCAATTGTCGCCGTATGCCGAACGGACCACAATGCAGAGTGTCCCTACATTTGGTGCTTCATATAGGCAAGGATTTCAAGCCAATCAATGTCCACAAAGAGATTGGAAGGATCATTCAAACTCTATGTGGTGGGAAGCACAACAAGTTCAACGTGAAGCATATTGGCAGCCATATGAGGAGTTCTATTCAAGACCTATGCAGCCACCTCAACTTCATATGCAATATGCTCAATCAAATTCAAGTTCGTCAATAGATTATAATCAAATTCTTAATGAATTAAATTCTTTGGTGCAGGGGTCACAAAATCAAGCCAAGGAGGCTCAACAAGAAGCATATTGGCAACCATATGAGGAGTTCTATACAACACCTATGCAGCAACCACAACCTCCCCCAAAACAATTCCAATCAAGTTCAAGTATGTCCATGGATAATGATAAAAATTTTCAATTACTAACCTCTTTGACGCAGGACGAACAAAATCAAGACAAGAAGTTGGGTAAATTGGAGGAGCAAATTGGGCAGATTATGGAGTTCATGAAACAAATTCAAGAGCAAAATGAACTCTCCAACTCAACTATTGAAAACTCGAAGGAAGATTTTGAAATCCATAATGCTATCACTTTGGGAAGTGCTATGGAGGTTGGAGCTGACCTAAAAATGCCCAAACATAGCCTAGAAGTGGATGAGGAGCTGCTAATTGAGGAGGAGGAAGAAGACATGCACACGGCAAGGGTAGAACAACCCTTGCCGCAGCCCCCTAAAACCTCTAAACCACCCACCACAAGTAAGGACGTCCCAATTCCATGTTATTCTGATGTTATTCCACCCAATGTCCCTTTTCCTAGCAGGTTTTTGATTCCCAACCAAGAAGAGAGTAAAAAGGACATCGTGGAAGCCTTCCCAAAGGTGCAAAATGTTATTCCAATTCTTGGTGCAACACAACAAGTTTTAGATGGTGTTGAATTCTTCAAAGGACTTTGTACACCAAGAAGAATGATTCAAGAGAAGGTAGTGGCTGGAGAAGATGTAGAAGGCATCAAAGAGGACATATTTGAAACCACAAAACCCAAAGAAGTTGAATTTGATGACATTGGACAAGTCATAACCATCACATGCAATCTGGCCAAGTCCAATATCCCTGAAACTTTCAAAGGAGCACCTACACTAGAATTCAAACCAATGTCGGTTCACTTCAAGTATCACCTTCCATTCAAGGATCAATTCCATGCCGTGGGACCTAGGGAAGTTTGAATGGAAGCATCGTCCGGCTGCAAGACGTTAAAGAAAGCGCTACTTGGGAGGCAACCCATGCCATTCAACAAAGGAAGACCTAGAAAGCACTCCAATTCCAGATTTGCGTTCCTAAACCCTTCTCTTTGTTGATTCTTTCTAATCTGCCTATTTAGTTGTTTTACTTGCTGTTTGTGTGTTTCTTTGTGTGATTCTATGCTTAAAACATTGAGGACAATGTTTGATTTAAGTGTGGGGGGGTAAACAAAGTGCTTTTCATGCAAATTCGTGGGATTTTATCACCCATCATTTCTAATGTTGTTTCACACTGTTTTTAAGTGTTTTTAGAGTGTTTTGAAGTGTTTTTATGTCTTTTGGTCAGAAAATCCGAAAATTTACAAAACAATTACAAAATAGTTTTGAAAAACCCAAAAAGAGTTGTTTTTAAGTTGTTTTTGTGTGTTTGTTTGTGTCTTAGGTCACCTTCCAACACAATGATGAGGATTTGGTTTTTAATTGCATGACTATTAAAGAATGTTGTAAACATGGCTGGAAGTTGATTTATGCTTTGGTTTATGCTTGGTTATGGTTATAATTTATGAATTCACATGTAATTACAAAGATAAAATCAGTTTTTGTAACATGCTTGAAGGAAGAAACTCAAACTAACGCTACATCCTTGAGAGACTTGAGCCTATAACGTTCTTTGGAGAGTATAATCTATGATTTCTTGTTTTCTAAAGTCGTTGCATGATCTCATCATTCTTTGCTTGGTTGCTATTTAGAATGCATTTCATTATAGTTCCAAATACTAGAACTCATGCCCATTTCATTCAAAGCATGGTATTGATTGCATAACATACAATAAGATGAAGTTGTTAGTCAAGCCAGAGCCAAAAAGCCTATCCCTTTTCATATGTATTGTAGGATTAACCCTCTTGAGCCTTTTCAAAGCCTATTTTCGTTGTTAGCCACATTATCCTCACCTAGCCTAGAATAGAACTTTCCATACCTTGGTTCTTAAAGGATAGTGAAGCACGACTTAGAGTGAACTCCTTTGGTCAATATATGGCGGAAAACGAGTGTGGGGGAAGATGATAGGGCACGGAAAAAAAAAAAAAAAAAAAAAAAAAGAAGAAAAAGAAAGAGAAACAAAAAAAGAGAAAAAGAGAAGGAAAGAAGAGAAATTCGTAGAAAAATCAAAAGAAAATAGAAAAGTGTTCAAAAGAAAGAAAAAGAGTTGAAAAATAAGTGAGAATGAACTCACAAGTGTTGGTTGTTGAAGGAAGGGTCCAAAAGAGTGAATTTGACCCTAAATGTTGCATAAATCTTCCCTTGTGTTTAAAAGTTAGTTTTTTTGCCATTAGAAGTGAGTTTAAGTGTCAATTTCATTACTTTGCTTACTATTGCTTTAAGAACGTTTGTTTATCCTTACCTTTCTTTGTTAGCCAATACCTTAGCCTCGTTACAACCCTCAACTTCTATCTTGATGTTATGTGTTCAATATGTGGAGTTTGAATTTGGTATGAGCATATGGAATCACTGGTTCTCGTTCTAAGTAGTAGCATTCCATTCATGAGATCATATTCATGTCATTGTCGTAAATCCAGAAAATGCTTTCTTTGATATAACATATGTGAGTATTAGTCTTCATATTTACATCAATCTTCTCACATATAACTAGTGTAGGGTGTGAAGTTAGAAAATCTGTGTGAAAATAGAGTGCATTCTAGTGAGGAATTGAGGGAATTCTCTAAGGCATGTTACTACATTCGAAACATTGTTTTAATTGATTATATGTGAACTAATAGGTAGTAACTATGATTAAGTGTTTGTTGAAGTATAAAGAAAGCTAAAAACCGTGGGGATGATGTTCTCTAATGTGTCATGTTCGTTGGGAATCCCTGAGATACATGTTGGAAGGTTTAGAATGTGTTTTGTTTTGTTTTTGATTTATTTCGTTTTGCTTGAGGACTAGCAAAAGCTAAGTGTGGGGGAATTTGATAGGAGCATATTTATGCTACTTAGTTGTGTTGTTTCCTTACACTTAGTGAGTTAATTACTATGTATTTCATTCTTTTAAAGTATTTTCGTGTGTTTTTAGGTCCTAATGGCAAAAGGAGCAAGAAAGTGCATTTTGAGGCTATTTGGAGCATTTTTGGGCATGGATTGGATAGCTTAATCATGTAGCAATGAGGATGGACGAAATTGAAGACTAGAAGAGCTAGGAAAGGCTACAAATCTGGTGGAAGAAGTTCTACTCCAATGAAGATAAGGAAGAAGCAAGAAACAAGGAACCTTATCCAACCTTATCCAACCTTATCTTATCCTATCCTAGAAACCCTATCCTATCCTATCTCTAACATTATCCTATTCTATCCTATCCAAATCAGATTGGGACCTAAACCTAGCTACTTAGGGAGAATCAATTACACATTTAAACACCTATTTCAGTTTCTAGAAGACTCATCCATACCATTGCCGCAAATCACCATTCCTTGTAGGTTTAGGAATCACAATCCTTTTCCTACTCCTATATCACATGTCCTAGGCCCTTTAGGATTAGGAAATCTGCCTTAAACACAGTTTCTAGAACACCTAATCCTATCCCTACATGTGTGCCGCACCTAGCCTTCTAGAACTCCCTAATTCCTAGCCGAAATTCCTATTCCCATTCCCATTTAATTTCTGCCTTGAGTTAACCTTTTTACAATGGGATTAGGCAATCCTTTTCCTTCACTAAGTGTGCCAAAATAGCCTATATAAACAGCCTTGCCGTGCCATTTAATCACCACCATCCCTTCACACAACATTCATACATCCCTTCAGAAATCAACCTTTGCCGTGACCTTGCAACCACCCATCCATCATTCCCCTACTTCCATACATCCATCCCAACCTCCATACACCACCATAACCCCTTGCCGCACCTCTATATATACCTAAAACCATCCAAAATCCAGAAAATCGTCCACAAACTCACCATAGACCTTTGTGCCGTGACCTAGCAAGGAGAAGGAGAAGGAAGACCAAGCCTTGGGCGTTTGTACATTCAAGTTGGAGTGTTGGACGTGTCTAGGTGTAATCTATCTTTTATTTTCAATGTTTAAATCTATATTGCTTTGTTTTGTCATGAACATGAGAGGCTAAACTCGTTTTAGCCTAGGGATGCTTTGAAACCATGATTACAATTATAATATGATTTGATTAATTCCAGTTGTGATTTCATAAATTGCGAATGCAATTTACTTAACCGTTTGATGGATAACTTATTCTTGTATGTTTATTAGGGAGGCCTACTTAATGTGCATGCTTGAATTTGGGGCTAGAATATAAGGGTGTTTCACATAATCGTCACAAACTTATATTCACAAGTAGTTAAGGTTGTTTTCACAATCATGTTAAGTAAATTCCTAGCATGCGTATCATGATGTCATAGTTACAAGTGCTTTGTCAATACTTATGGTTTCCATTGAACGTAATGATCTTTAACCGTATCTCTATTATGATGTCATGTAGGGGACTTTTTGAAGAATGCTTTGGGTTGTCGTATGATGTCATCCAATCCACTAACTTAAGGGAAATCTGAGGGTTAATTAGTGATGTCACGGTTAATCTGGGGTGTTGAGGTTCATGGTTTATCGGAAAAGCAACTGGAAATCAATTTATGTTAGAAAGTATCATGTGTGGAGAAGTATCCCTTGGCTATCCCATCATCCATTAGTTTTTCTTATTTTCGTCCAAAATCTGTTTTAAAGTTTTAAGTCACTTGTTTTCTTTTAAATTCGTCCAAAATCAAAACCCCCTTTCTTATTTGTTCCAAATCTGTCCAAAAGAGTCTTTTTGAGTCTTTAGAGTCAAAACCAAGTGTATTTTCGTCCAAATTAAGTCATAGAGTCTAAATTGAGTCTTTTTGGTTGTTTTTGGTTGTTTTGAGTCTTTAAAGTTTGTTTTGAGTCATATAAGTTAGTAAGAGTCTTGTGAGTCTATTTAAAGTGTTTTAAAACATATTTTCACATCTTTGAGTCAATTTTCATTAGATTAGCAATCCCTCCTAATCCCCGGCCTAGAACGATCCCTACTTATATCTATACTACAATTGTCGAAAAGAGGGTTTAATTTGTGTGCTTATATATTTCGCACCAATTCTTGGCACTAGTTTCATGCTCATCATAGTAACGAATGCCTCGTCAACACTTATGATTTGCAAAGAACGTAATGATTCTAACTTCTATCTTTATCATGCTGTTCATATAGAGAACTTGTTAGGAATAATTTGTTTACGATGCATATTCATCCTGTCACATCCCAACCCGCAGTTCCAACTATATTGTCCGCTTTGGCATTCCCTGCCCGAAGACAGAGCTACCGCACGGTTTTGTTTCTGTGGACCGGTACTCAGCCGTAGCCAGCGCCTGCCCTCCCCTCAGGGAGTCCACAAAAGGCCTAGTTGAAACTTAAGGTTGGCAATGGATATATAAGGCCCAAAGACCACGCCCTCACGGGCGATGTGGGATACTACAATCCACCCCCCTTAGGGAGCCCGACGTCCTCGTCGGCACACCACGACCGTGAGTCTGGCTCTGATACCAAATTGTCACATCCCAACCCGCAGTTCCAACTATATTGTCCGCTTTGGCATTCCCTGCCCGAAGACAGAGCTACCGCACGGTTTTGTTTCTGTGGACCGGTACTCAGCCGTAGCCAGCGCCTGCCCTCCCCTCAGGGAGTCCACAAAAGGCCTAGTTGAAACTTAAGGTTGGCAATGGATATATAAGGCCCAAAGACCACGCCCTCACGGGCGATGTGGGATACTACAATATCCCAACCCTCAGCTCCAACTATATTGTCCGCTTTGGCATTCCCTGCCCGAAGACAATATAGTTGGAGCTGAGGGTTGGGATGTGACACATCCAATTCAATGATTCTAGGGAAATCTGAAGGTTAGTTTAAGCAGACCTAATTAACCCGGGGTGTTGAGTTTCATGATTCATCGAAAGATCAACTGAAAATCATCTTGTATGCAAGTGTGACATGTGTGGAGAATAACCTTCTAGCTTGCATTCCATCCATATTTTCATCAAATTCATCTTTACAATCTGTGCATTTTATTTAATTTCGTCAAAAACTAAATCCCCCTTTACTTTAGTGTCCAATTTAGTTAGGAAGTGTCTTAGTTTGTGTTTCTAAGTGTTTTGATTCAAGTTATTAACCAAATTCGTCCAAATTAGTGAAAGTACTCAAAACTGCCCAGAAAGTGTTTTTAAGGCAGTTTTGAGTGTTTTGGGGCTGTTTTGAGTCTTTTGGTTTGTTTTAGTGTTTTATTGTTTAGTTTTGCATTCTTTGAGTCTAGTTTAGTGTTTTAACCTTTGTTTTAAGTTTTTGAGTCAGTTTCCAAGTGATTTAGCAATCCCTCCTAATCCCCGGTTTAGAACGATCCCTACTTATTCATATACTACAATTGTCAAAAGAGGGTTTTAATTTGTGTGCTTATTTAGTTCGCATCAGAGCATATTTATGCTACTTAGTTACGTTGTTTCCTTGCATTTAGTTACTTAATTACTATTTATTTCAGTCTTTTAAGTTATTTTCGTATGTTTTTAGGTCCTAATGGCAAAAGGAGCAAGAAAGGGCATTTTGGAGCTAAATGGAGCATTTTTGGGCATGGATTGGATAGCTTAACCATGGAGTAAAGAGGATGGACGAAATTGAAGTCAAGAAGCGCTAGGAAAGGCTACAAATCTGGTGGATGAAGTCCTAATACAATGAAGATAAGGAAGAAGCAAGAAACAAGGAACCTTATCCAACCTTATCTTATCCTATCCTGACCAACCTTATCCTTTCCTAACTCTAACATTATCCTATCCTATCCTATCCAAATCAGGATAGGACTTAAACCTAGCTAATTAGAGGGGATTAATGACATATTTAAACACCTATTTCAGTTTCTAGAAGCCTTATCCATTTAAATGCTGCATGAACACCATTCCTGGTAGGTTTAGGAATTGCAATCCTCCTTCTACACAAATATAATGTGTCCTTGTCCCTTTAGGTTTAGGAATCTGCCCTAAACCATCCCTTCTATGCACATGTATGACAAAACAAGAATGACTATCATTAGGATTCTTAATAGAGTCATAAACATTGAATTTAATTGTATCACCACCAAACTCCATTGTTAGTGCTCCTTTAGCCACATCAATCTTTGTTTGGGCTGTTTTCATGAACGGTCTTCCAAGTAGGAGTGGCAAGGGTGGAGAATGAACCGAATCGTCCATTTCAAGCACATAAAAATCCGCCGGGAATATCAAGTTATTCACCTGCACTAAAACATCTTCCAAAACTCCCTTTGGATAGGCATTAGATCTATCGGCCAATTGAATAATCACACCATCATTTTTCAATTCACCAAGGTTCATTGAAGCATAAATAGAGTAGGGCATGACGTTAATTGAAGCCCCTAAGTCTAACATAGCATTTTCAAACTTAGTTTGACCAATAATACAAGGAATTGTAAAGCTACCTGGATCCTTGCATTTTGGTGGTAACTTCCTTTGTAAAACAGCGGAAACGTTTTCACTTACCCGTACTACCTCTTTATGTGACGCCCTCTTCCTCGTAGTGCACAATTCCTTCAAGAACTTAGCGTATTTGGGCACTTGCTTTATTGCATCCAAAAGGGGGATATTGACTTGAACTTTCCGAAACGTCTCCAAAATGTCCTTTTCCGCTTCTTCTTTCTTTGTTTGCTTAAACCTACTGGGAAAAGGAACATTCGCAGGAAAATCATTAGTAGGAACCGAACTTGACACGTTTTTACCTTTATTGGATGAATTGGGCGACTTGGGATCACTTGGAACTTGCGGCACATTTGGTTCCTCCTTGGCCGTGAGTGGCCTTTGCTCCTCCTCTTCAATTCTCAACTCGTCCTCCTCGTTGGAACGTGATTTGGATGGTTTGAGGTCAGATCCGACTTGCTTTCCACTTCGCAAATGTATAGCTTTTGCAGATTCGAATCCACCTCTCGGATTGATCACCGTTGAGCTAGGCAACCTTCCTTGCTCACGAAATTGCCCCATGAATTCGGCAATTTGTCCCACTTGCTTCTCCAAGTTGTCCACCCTCTTGTCTTGGATTTGCCTCTCTTTGTTTTGCGTTTGGACTTCCTGCGTCAAAGTAGTAAGTAATTGAAAAATCTTATCATTATCACTTGAATTACCTACATTGCTTTGGGCAGGTTGTGCTTGGGCTTGTGGTGGTGCCAACGGTTTTTGATAGAAACCCGGGGGTTGTTGCCTAAATCCGCTTTGTTGTTGACCTTGTTGGGGGTCTCGCCATTTGAAATTCGGATGATCACGCCAACCGGGATTGTAAGTATTAGAAAACGGATCACCACGTGTTTGGTATTGGTTGCCATATCCCACGGCATTGAGTGTCTCCCACCCTCCATTCTCGATCAATTGTGGGCACTTGTCCGTAGGGTGTCCTTGCATGGAGCATACACCACAAGAAGCTACGGTTTTGACTTTTGGACCTTCCACCACCTGAGAAAGCAACGTAGTAAGGTTAGCCATTTGATTTTGAAGTTCGGTTATGGTACTTACCTCATTGACTTGGTGTTGCCGTGGGGTACTCCTCTGTCCAACGCCTTCGTATTGTTGAGCATTCAATGCTCGATTAGCAATCAAGGTCTTTGCAGCCGTGGGGGTCTTGTCCACCAAGGCTCCTCCCGCTGAGGCATCTAGCATTTGACGTTCAATAGGTAGAAGTCCCTCGTAAAAGTATTGTAGAAGTAGTTCCTCCTTCATTTGATGCTGTGGACATGAAGCAACAAGCGATTTAAAACGTTCATAATAAGTAGGAAAGGATTCACCTTCATCTTGTTGAATTCCACTTATCCTTTTTCGTAGGAGGATGACTCGAGAAGTTGGGAAAAACTTCTCCAAGTAAGCTCGTTTCATGCTCTCCCATGATGTGACAGTTCCGGGAGCCAATTCGTACAACCAGTCTTTCGCTTTCTCTTGGAGAGAAAAGGGAAAGGCCTTCATCTTCAAGATGCTCTCATCCACGTTCACCGGAGTCATGCTTGAGCAAACGACTTCAAACTCCTTCAAATGCTTGTTCGGATCTTCCATGGATAGCCCATGGTACTTCGGAATGTGATGTAACATGTTTGACTTCAATTCGAACTCGGCAGTCTTGTCTTGAGCCGCCCTTGGGTATTGGATGCACAAGGGTGCGGCATTGGCCAATCCCGAAGCGGAAAGCTCCTTGATTGTTCGGTTGTCCGCTGCCATGTCTTCCACTTCTTCTTCAAATTCAGAAACGGACTCGGAACTTGCACTTGATTCACTAGGTTCCGGGTTCTTCCTCTTACGTCTCAACTCACGCTCAAAATCGTCGTCAAAGTCTAAAATATGTTCGTGAACCGGATTAGAACTCCGAGTCATAAACAAGTACCTAAAACAAGAAACAAAATAACATAAGAATCTGATTTAATAAGAAAAACTAAAATAACAATCCAAGGGATTAGCAAAGTTGCTAATCCCCGGCAACGGCGCCAAAATTTGATGCGAAAATTATACGCACACAAATTAAACCCTCTTTTTTATCAATTGTAGTGAAGAATGTAAGTAGGGATCGTTCTGGACCGGGGATTAGGAGGGATTGTTAATCACTTGGAAACTGACTCAAATACGTAAAAAGAAGTTTAAAACACTATACTAGACTCAAAGAATGCAAAACTAAACTTTAAAACACCAAAACAAACCAAAAGACTCAAAACAGCACCAAAACACTCAAAACTGCCTTAAAAACACAATCTGGGCAGTTTTGAACACTAGACACAACTTTGGACGAAAATTGGTTTTACTTTGACCTAAGACACTTAAAAACACAAACTAAAGTGATTTCTAACTACTATGACTCAACAAAGTAAAGGGGGATTGGTTTTGGACGAAATTAAAAACAAAACAAACTTTTTAAATTAGAACAGATTGTAAAACGAATTTGATGGAATTGAATGGATGGGAAGCTAGCTAAGGGGTTCATCTCCACACATGTTATACTTGCATATAAAACGATTTCCAATTGCTTTTCAATAACTCATGAATTCTCAACGCCCCAAGTTAATTAGGTTCGCTTAAATTAACCTTCAGATTTTCCTAACGTTATTGAATTGGATGATTGCATACGACAACCCAAAACATTCCCCACAAGTCCCCTACATGATTGCATAATAGAGATACAAGCAAGAATCATTAAGTTCTATGAAAACCATAAGCATTGACGAAGCACTTGTTACTATGATTGCATGAAACTTATGCCAAGAATTTACTTAACGCGATTGAGATCATCAACCTTTACTACTTGTGAATATAATTCCATAACGATTAGGTGAAATTTCCTTATATCCTAGCATCCAATTTATGCATGATAATTAAGCGTGCACTCTCAACCAACACACACAAATCAATGTAATTCACATAGATAAGTAAATTGAATTCACAACTTATGAAACGCAATTAGAAGTAATCAAATCATATTGCAAGCATAAACATGTATTTCGAATCCCCCCCTAGCCAAGGGGGGGGTTTAGTTCCTCAAACGCACAAAACAAAGAGAATTGAAATTAAACATTGAAATCAAAGGAAAAGAAACACCTAGAAATTCCAGCGACGCGAACTCGAATTGCATGAACTCCCGAGCTTCTTTCTCCTCCTCCTTGGTGCGGCAAGGGTCTAGGGACAGGTTTAGGGCCTTAGGTGTATGGATGCATGGTTATGGAGGGATGTAGTAGTGTTTAGGGGAAGGGGATGGTGCGGCAAAGCTTAAAACTAAGGAGAAAGGTGTTTGGTGGCTGCGGCAAGGGTGTGGAGAGGGTTGGACGAATTTCTGGAATTAATGAATGTGTATGAGAGGTGGTCATCTGATCTAGGGGTTAATATGAGTATATATAGGCACTTAAAACCCTAGGGTAATCAGATATGGACTTGAATAACCCAAATCCACAAGGAAATAGGCTTAGAAATCAGAAATAGAAAGGGATAATGCTTCCTAGGTGCAGCAGGTAAGGAGATAAGGCTTCTAGAATGCCTTGCAAGGCAAGGGAAATCAACTTTCTAGAAGGATTTGGGGCGCCACTTTTGTAGGAGATAAGATAAGGTTCTTAGAATCATGTTTTAAGGGCCAAATTTGTAGGGAAAAAGAGATAAGGGTGCGGCACCTTTGTAGGGATAATGTTAGGGCTTCTAGAAAGCCTAAAAACTAAGGGGATTTGGATAAAACCCACGGCAAAGATAGGATAGGGCATCTAAGGCTTCTAGAAACCCTCCAAGATAAGGTAAAGTGCATGGCATCCCTATAGGATTAGGATAAGGTGTCCTAAAGTGTTTAGGACTCCTCTTTGTGGCTGAAAACCTTGTGCATTAGGATTAGGAAAGCTAATCCTTCTTCATCTTGGAATTCTTCTCCTTCTTGGACTTGGAAAGCTTCTTTGTTGCTTCACTTGAGACCATATGGATTTTGACTTTCCTTCATCAAGTAGGAAACCTTATTTGAGTAGGAATCTTCATTCTTCTAGGAATCCTAATTCAACTAGGAAACCCATCTTAACTAGGAATCCTAATTCAACTAGGAAACCCATCTTCCATTTAGGGACTTTCCTACTTCAACTAGGAAACCTTGCTCAAGTAGGAATCATCATCTTCAAGTCTTCAATTTCGTCCATCCTCTTGGCTCCAAGCATATGATGTCCATTCCAAGCTCTAATTTGCTCCAAAACGCTCCAAAATGCATCCTTTTGCATACTTTGCCCTTAAAACCTGAAAACACATAGAACTAGCTTAAAAGACTACTTTACTAAGGAAAAACACTATAAATGCACAAAAACAAGCTAAACTAAGGTGCGTAAATATGCTCCTATCAATGACCCAGGAAAAAGGTGCCTCTGGAGACAAGCCGCAAGCCTTTGACGGTCACTTTGAATTCGACCCTCAGATTCTTGCAGCTCATCAAGCTTCCTCTTCATGCCCGACGAATAGTTATTTGCAAGCACATGCAAACTTCTATTCTCGTACTTAAGCTGCTGGATCTCTTGCTTAAGACTTTCCACCTCTGCCATCAATGATTCCACCTGACGGGAGCGGGCAAGCAGGCGTTGGCCCATGTTGGACACAGAGCTCGCACACTGAACACTAAGAGCGAGGGATTCTTGAACGGCCAACTCATCGGACCGTCCTGACAGCAGCCTACTATCTTTTGGAGTGAGGAGGTTCCTAGCTACTATTGTAGCTGTTGTGGCGTCCTGCATCACGGAGTCTTCACCTGTAAGAGGACCGTTAGAAGATAAGAAAGAAGGGCGCCATACGTTACCTTGACGCGGCGCGCCCGTATCACTGCTGAGACTCAATTCTAAGCTAAGGTTCGATGGGTTTGCCATTTTTCAAAAGTGTTCAAAGAGAAGGGGTGGATGGAGTTAAAATTTCAAAGGGCCGGAGACGATGTTCAAAAATCTGAAATCTTGAGAGTGTGTATGTTGGCGATGATCGATACCTCTATAAGAAGCCAAGGCGACGCGTCCACCGATTCAAAAAGCCGGAATTTCCAGCGTAATTTAGGCGACGCTTTCTCGGCTTTTCAGAGGATGTGTTCAACTTTGTCAAAAGATTTCTTCTTTTCAGAAAACACGTGGAGGCCATCATCGCAACTACACATCTTTAGCTGACAAGCGCAAAGTTCGGCGACGCTTTCTCTGCTTTTCAGAAAACGCGTGCAGCTTTGTCAAAAGGAGCCGCATCCGCACTACTACGTGTCGTTCAGAAAGCGAAGGGGCGTCGTTCAGAAATCGAAGAGGCGCCACTATTTCAAAAAGCCGGATTTGCGGGATCAAAACGTTTGTCGACAAGGATAAAAGAACAGTACCACCACTTGATATTATCTCTATATATGTCAACCTTTGTCTTTTATGGCAAGGCAGACCTGAAGAAAATGCCCATCTCTTCCTCACCTCTGAGGCCGCAAAGCCTTTCGAAATACTCATTTTTTTCTTCTTCCCCAAAGATGATACCAGATGCCTGGAGTACAGATGACCCAGGAGGAAACAGCACAACAAATACATGTGCTAATTCATTCACCGCTTCTTCAAAAGAAAAGGTATCTCATATCATCAAGGTCAAAAGCAAAAGTATCTCATATCATGCTCTTTCCCTGTTTTTTTCTTTGTCCTTGTTCTTACTCGCATGGCAAAGTGAAAGAAGCAATCAGCCGGCACTTGGAGTCAGTCTTTCGATCTGGAGCCAACTGCTTGGAATCTATTCCTGGTTGCTTACCTAGCGTTGCTCTCGAGTAGTCATCTTCAACGGAGCAAGTAAGGCAAGTGAAAATGATACATTGAAGCATGTGGAGACAAGCAACAACTGCATATGCTGAGCTATCCTATAACCCTCTTCAATACGAATTGGAAAGATTGAACAAAGAAACAGATAAAAGGAGGAAGCTCAGACCTTCGGGGAAGACCAAAAGAATCCTGCTGCCCAGTTCAAGAGTAGCACAAAGGAAAATCAACGATGGGCGGAAACCAGTTCAAGAGAAAGCCTGTGGAATCACCAAGATCAATGCCTCAATGCAATTACCAAGGAGAAGATGGAATTTAGACTCCATAACCAGATTTCCGTCCCTAAACTCTTCTCTTTGTTAAGTTACATTCTGCCATGTTTAGTATGTTTAGTTGCTTTTCGTGTGTTTACTTATGTTTTGTGTGAATCTATGCTTAAAACATTGAGGACAATGTTTGATTTAAGTGTGTGTGTGGGGGGGGGGGGGGTAACTAAGTATATTTAATGCAAATTCGTGGGATTTTATCACCCATTACTTCAAATGTTGTTCCTTGCTGTTTTAAGGTGTTTTTAAGTTGTTTTAGAGTGTTTTTAGTATGTTTTGTTTTATAACTTCGAAAATCACATAAAAATTTGAAAAACATGTTTTGAAAAGCCTAAAAAGAGTGTTTTGAGTCGTTTTTGTGTGTTTGTGTCTTAGGGTACCTTCCAACACAATGACAAAATTTGATGCGAGATTTATACTCACACAAATTAAACCCTCTTTTCGTCAAATTGTAGTATATGTATAAGTAGGGATCGTTCTAGACCGGGGATTAGGAGGGATTGTTAACCACTTGGATTTGACTCAAAAACGTAAAATAACAATATGAAACACTATACTAGACTCAAAGAATGCAAAACTAAACTTTAAAACACTAAGACAAACCAAAAGACTCAAAACAACAAAAACACACTCAAATCTGCCTAAAAACCACTTTCTGGGCAGATTTGAGCACAAACACAAATTTGGACGAAATTAAGTAATAACTTGACTCAAGAACGTAAAAACACAATATAAAACACTAAACTAACTCAAAGAATGTAAAACTAAACACTTAAAACATTAAAACAAACCAAAAGACTCAAACATCACCCAAAACACTCAAAACTGCCTTAAAATCACTTTTCTGGGCAGTTTTGAGCACTTTGGTGAATTTGGACGAAATTGGGAAATAAAATTGAATCAAAACACTTTAAAACATAAACTAAACAAATTCTAAACAATAAAGAACAAGAAAGTAAAGGGGGGTTTTAATTTGACGAAAATTGAAATAACGAAACAAGTTAATAAACTAAACAGATTGTAAAACGAATTTGATGGAATGGAATGAATGGATGATAGAATGGCTAAGGGGTTCATCTCCATACATGTTATACTTGCATAATAAAATGATTTCCAATTGCATTTCAATAAACCATGAAACTCAACACCCCGGGTTAACAGTGATGCACTAATTAACCTTCAAATCTTCCTAACGTTATTGAATTGGATGGGTTAGCGCATACAACAATTCAAAACATTCCCCACAAGTCCTCAACATGAATGCATAGAAGAGATACAAGCAAGAATCATTACGCTCTATGAAAATTATAAGTGTTGACGAGGCATTCGTTACTATGGATTGCATGAAACTTATGCCAAGAATTTGTTTAACGCGATTGTTTATAAGCAACCTCCACTACTTGTGAATATAAGTTCATAACGATTAGGTGAAACTTACTTATATTCTAGCGTCATATTCATGCATGAAAATTAAGCGCGCATTCTCAATAAACATACATAAATAAGTTATCAATCAAACGGTTAAACAAATTCAATCCACAACTTATGAAACGCAATTAGAAGTATTCAAATCAAAATGCAAGCATAAACATATATTCGAATCACCCCCTAACCAAAGGGGGTTTAGTTCCTCATGGTACAAAACAAAGAGAATCAAAGAAACACCTAAACATTCCAACAACTGAAACTTGAATTGTATGAACGTTTAGGCCCTCTTATCTTCCATTCCTCATTCGTACAAAACAAAGAGCATTGAAATTAAACATTGAAATCAAAGAAACACCTAAACATTCCAACAACTCAAACTTGAATTGTATGAACGTTTAGGCACTCTTCTCTTCCTCTTCGTTGTAGCACAAGGTCTAGGGATAGTTTGATGGTGTGAATGGTTTGGGGAGTGGTGGAGGAATGGAATAGGAGTGGTGGAATATGGAAGGATGGTGTTTGGATTAATAGGGAAACTCACGGCACAAAAGGGGGAAGTGTTTGTGGTATGTACAATGGATGAATTTCTGAAATGGAAGTGTGAATGAATGAGTATTTATAGGTGAAATGGGGGGAACATGATAGCTAGGTTGCATGTGCACATGTTGGTTGAATGATTATGAGTGCATGTGGCTGAAATAGCATGTGGAATGGCTGGAAATGCAAGGAGAAGGCATGTGCACGGTTTTGGGAGAGAATGGGAGTGCAAGTGGCTGAAATGTTAGAGGAACAAGTGCATGTGGCTGCATTGTGGTGCAATGATGGAGGAACAATCTGAAAATGCAAGGTATGGCTGGAATGATTGTGTTTGTTTGAATGTGCATGTGATTAAATTAAAGGATGCAAAGTAAATAAATAATGAATGCATGTGTTGAATTATGAAGATGCATGTGCAATGAAGTGGAATGACAATCTGAAATGGGATAGGTACCCACGGCAATGATGATTTCTGGTGGTGTTTTGGGTGCATGTGGAATGAATGATTTCTTGGTGAGTGGATGCATGTGTTGATTAAAGGGGGAATGCAAAGGAAAAGCTAGAAATGCATGTGGAGTGGCTGCAAGGTGAATGAATAATGAAATGGGAAAGCATGTGCAAGGTTTTGGTGTGAATGATTGAATGTGCATGTGGCTGCAATGGAGGAGGAATCCTTCAATTTCGTCCATCCTCTTGGCTCCAAGCATATGATATCCATTCCAATCTCTAATTTGCTCCAAAAGGCTCCAAAAGGCATCCTTTTGCATACTTTGCCCTTAGAACCTGAAAACACACAAAAGAAGCATAAAGGACTAAAATAACTAAAGAAACATAACGTAAATGCACGAGAACAAGCCATTTAAGTCGCATGAATATGCTCCTATCAAATACCCCCACACTTATCTTTTGCTAGTCCTCGAGCAAAACAAAACAACAAAAGAACACGAAACTAGACAAAACGAACAAAACACAACCTACACCTTCCAACAATCGTCTCACGGATTTCCAATGCACATGACAAGTTAAAAATCATTAGTCCCATAGATTTTAGCCATCTTTACACTTAAGTACATTCTTACTCATAGTCACCACATACTAGTTCACAATTAAGCATTTAAAACCATGATTTGAATGTAGTACCATGCCTTAGAGAATTTGCTCAAGTCCTTACAAGATATGCACTTAATTTTCACACAGATTTTCTGACTACACACCCTACACTAGGTATATGTGAGAAGATTGATGTAAACATGTAGACGAACACTTACATATGTTATAACAAGGAAAGCATTTTCTGGATTTACGATAATGACATGAATATGATCTCATGAATGGAATGCTACTACTTAGAATGAGAACCAGTGATTCCATAAGCTCATATCAATTCCAAACTCCACATTATTGAACACATAACGATGAAGATAGAAGCATAAGGGTTGAAACGGGGCTAAAGGTGTTTGGCTAACAAAGAAGGGATATGGAAAACAAAGGTTCTTAAAGAAATAGCGAGCAAAGCATTTGAATTAACTTAGAATTCACTTTTGAATGAAAACTCAACTTTTGAACAACAAGGGGGAACAAGCTCTTTTTTCTTTCTTTCTTTCTTTTCTTTTCTGTTTGTTTTTTTTTTTTTTTTTTTTTTTTCATATGTTTTTCAGAATTTTTTCTTTTCTTTTGACTCTCAAAACATACATAAACGCTTAAGAACAAAACATTCTCTCCCCCATACTCATTTTCTTTCATAATGTACTCAAAAGGAATTCATTTAAGTCATGCTCACTATCTTTTAAGAACAAGGGTGTGGACTGTCCTAAACTAGGCTAGGTTAGGATAATGTGGTTTAACAATGAATAAAAGCTAAACAAAGCTCAACGGGGTTAAAACTTACAACAAATACGAAAAATGGGAAGTAAGGCTATTTGGCTATGGTGGCAACTACACAACTTCATCTTGACATATGTTATGCAATTCAATGTCATGCTTTGAATGAAACGGATATAAGTTCTAGCATTTAGTTCTATCATGATACAATTGCATTCTAAGTAGCAACCAAGCAAGGAATAATGAGATCATGCAACAACTTTAGAAAACAAAGAATCACAGAAAATAACTCTCCAAAGAAGGTAATGGCTTGAGTCTCACAGGGTTGTAGCGTTTGTTTGAGTTCCTTCCTTCAAGCATGTTACAAAAACGAATTTTTCTTTTATGATTGCATGTGAAGTCATACATTATAACCATATCCAAGCATATACCAAGAGTAAATCAAACTTTTATCCATGTTTATAACTCTTTTTAACAGTCATGCAATTACAAACCAAATCCTTATCATTGTGTTGGAAGGTACCCTAAGACACAAACACACAAAAACGACTCAAAACACTCTTTTTAGGCTTTTTAAAACAAGTTTTTCAAATTTTTATGTGATTTTCGGAGTTATAAAAACAAAACATACTAAAACACTCTAAAACAACTTAAAAACACCTTAAAACAGCAAGGAACAACATTTGAAGTAATGGGTGATAAAATCCAACGAATTTGCATTAAATATACTTAGTTACCCCCCCCACACTTAAATCAAACATTGTCCTCAATGTTTTAAGCATAGATTCACACAAAACATAAGTAAACACACAAAAAGCACTTAAACATACTAAACATGGCAGAATGTAATTAACAAAGAGAAGAGTTTAGGGACGCAAATCTGGTTATGGAGTGTAAATTCCCTCTTCTCCTTGGTGATTGCATTGAGGCATTGATCTTGGTGATTCCACAGGCATACTCTTGAACTGGGCTGCATGATTCTTTTAGTCTCCGCCACTTGTTGATTTTCCTTTGTGCTACTGGGCTGGAGGATTCTTTTGGTCTTCCCCGAAGGTCTGAGCATACCCTTTTGGTCTGTTTCTTTGTTCAATCTTTCCAATTCGTATTGAAAAGGGTTGGAGGATAACTCAGCCTATGTTTGTCTCCACATGCTTCAATGTATCATTTTCACTTGCCTTACTCGCTCCCCTTTGCAGAAGTGGTCCCTTCTCCGGAAGTGTATCAACCGTTAAAGATGACTACTCGAGAGCAACGCTAGGTAAGCAATCAGGAATAGATTCCAGGCAGTTGGCTCCAGATCGGAAGACTGACTCCAAGTGCCGGCTGATTGCTTCTTTTACTTTGCCATGCGAGTAAGAACAAGGACAAAGAAAAAGACAGGGAAAGAGCATGATATGAGATACTTTTGCTTTAGACCTTGATGATATGAGATACCTTTGCTTTTGAAGAAACGGCGAATGAAGCAGCACATGTATTTGTTGTGGTTGTCTCCACATGCTTCGATCGACCGTTTCCTTCTGCCTCATTTGTACTCCAGGTTTCTGGTATCTTCTTTGGGGGAGAAAAAATTGAGTATTTCAAGAGGCTTTGCTGGGAGTGCGCCCTCAGAGGTGAGGGAGAGTTGGGCATTTTTCTTCAGGTTTGCCTTGCCATATAAGACGAAGGTCGACATATATAGAGATAATATCAAGTGATGGTATTGTTCTTTTACCCTTGTCGACAAATGTCTCTTCGATATCTGAACGACGCCTCTTCGATTTCTGAGCAGGCGCCCCTTCGATTTCTGAACGACGCCCCTTTGCTTTCTGAACGACACGTAGTAGTGCGGATGCGGCTCCTTTTGACAAAGCTGCACGCGTTTTCTGAAAAGCAGAGAAAGCATCGCCGAACTTTGCGCTTGTCGGCTAAAGATGTGTAGTTGCGGTGATGGCCTCCACGTGTTGTCTGAAAAGAAGAAATCTTTGACAAAGTTGAACGCGTCTTCTGAAAAGCCGAGAACGCGTTGCCTAAATTACACCGGAAATTCCGGCTTTTTGAATTGGTGGACGCGTCGCCTTGGCTTTTTTATTGAGCTATCGATCACCACAACAAACACACTCTGAAGATTTCCCATTATTGAAAATTGACTCCGGGCCTTTGAAATTTAACTCCATCCACCCTTATCTTTGAACACCTTTGAAAAACGGCAAAATCATCGAACCTTAGCTTGGAATTGAGCCTTAGCAGTGATACGGGCGCGCCGCGTCAAGGTAACGTATGGCGCCCTTCTTTCTTATCTTCTAACGGTCTTCTTACAGGTGAAGACTCCGTGATGCAGGACGCCACAACAGCTACAATAGTAGCTAGGAACCTCCTCACTCCAAAAGATAGTAGGCTGCTGTCAGGACGGTCCGATGAGTTGGCCGTTCAAGAGTCCCTCGCACTTAGTGTTCAGTGTGCGAGCTCTGTGTCCAACATGGGCCAACGCCTGCTTGCCCGCTCCCGTCAAGTG
Source organism: Pyrus communis (assembly GCF_963583255.1). Classification (NCBI taxonomy): domain Eukaryota; kingdom Viridiplantae; phylum Streptophyta; class Magnoliopsida; order Rosales; family Rosaceae; genus Pyrus; species Pyrus communis. The sequence goes on from NC_084804.1 coordinate 25,172,221, forward strand.
GAATCATTAATGGCAGAGGTGGAAAGTCTTAAGCAAGAGATCCAGCAGCTTAAGTACGAGAATAGAAGTTTGCACGTGCTTGCCAAAAACTATTCGACGGGCATGAAGATGAAGCTTGATGAGCTGCAAGAGTCTGAAGGTCGGATTCACAGTGACCGTCAAAGGTTTTCGTCTTTCCTCCAGAGGCACCTTTTTCCTGGCTCATCGAGCGCTTGGCCAAGTATTGAGGCCTGGAATGCTCTAGCTCCGATGCCTCCCGCTCCGATGCCTTCCGCTCCGATGCCTTCCGCTTCGATGCCTTCCGCTTCGATGCCTTCCGCTCCGATGCCTTCTGCTTCAAAGCCTTCCGCTTCGATGCCTTCCGCTTCGATGCCTTCCGCTACTATGCCTTCCGCTCCGACGCCTCGTAGTGGAGCTTCACGTAAACAACCTTTGTGAAGCTCCATCTTTCTCCATGTTTAGTATCTTTTTTTTTTTTTTTTTTTTTTTTTTTTTTTGAACATGCTTTGTTTTATTCAGTGCATTGGGTTGCCTCCCAAGTAGCGCTTTCTTTTACGTCTTGCAGCCGGACGAAGAACCCAATCACTCCAGGATATGTTCACGAATCGGATGAGAACTCCGAGTCATGAACTAGTACCTAAAACAAGAAACAAAACAAGATTAAGAATCTGGAATAAAAACAAACAAAAATAAAACAATCCAAGGGATTAGCAAATTTTCTAATCCCCGGCAACAGCGCCAAAATTTGATGCGAAAATAATTAAGCACACAAATTAAACCCTCTTTTCGTCAAATTGTAGTATATGTATAAGTAGGGATCGTTCTAGACCGGGGATTAGGAGGGATTGTTAACCACTTGGATTTGACTCAAAAACGTAAAATAACAATATGAAACACTATACTAGACTCAAAGAATGCAAAACTAAACTTTAAAACACTAAGACAAACCAAAAGACTCAAAACAACAAAAACACACTCAAATCTGCCTAAAAACCACTTTCTGGGCAGATTTGAGCACAAACACAAATTTGGACGAAATTAAGTAATAACTTGACTCAAGAACGTAAAAACACAATATAAAACACTAAACTAACTCAAAGAATGTAAAACTAAACACTTAAAACATTAAAACAAACCAAAAGACTCAAACATCACCCAAAACACTCAAAACTGCCTTAAAATCACTTTTCTGGGCAGTTTTGAGCACTTTGGTGAATTTGGACGAAATTGGGAAATAAAATTGAATCAAAACACTTTAAAACATAAACTAAACAAATTCTAAACAATAAAGAACAAGAAAGTAAAGGGGGGTTTTAATTTGACGAAAATTGAAATAACGAAACAAGTTAATAAACTAAACAGATTGTAAAACGAATTTGATGGAATGGAATGAATGGATGATAGAATGGCTAAGGGGTTCATCTCCATACATGTTATACTTGCATAATAAAATGATTTCCAATTGCATTTCAATAAACCATGAAACTCAACACCCCGGGTTAACAGTGATGCACTAATTAACCTTCAAATCTTCCTAACGTTATTGAATTGGATGGGTTAGCGCATACAACAATTCAAAACATTCCCCACAAGTCCTCAACATGAATGCATAGAAGAGATACAAGCAAGAATCATTACGCTCTATGAAAATTATAAGTGTTGACGAGGCATTCGTTACTATGGATTGCATGAAACTTATGCCAAGAATTTGTTTAACGCGATTGTTTATAAGCAACCTCCACTACTTGTGAATATAAGTTCATAACGATTAGGTGAAACTTACTTATATTCTAGCGTCATATTCATGCATGAAAATTAAGCGCGCATTCTCAATAAACATACATAAATAAGTTATCAATCAAACGGTTAAACAAATTCAATCCACAACTTATGAAACGCAATTAGAAGTATTCAAATCAAAATGCAAGCATAAACATATATTCGAATCACCCCCTAACCAAAGGGGGTTTAGTTCCTCATGGTACAAAACAAAGAGAATCAAAGAAACACCTAAACATTCCAACAACTGAAACTTGAATTGTATGAACGTTTAGGCCCTCTTATCTTCCATTCCTCATTCGTACAAAACAAAGAGCATTGAAATTAAACATTGAAATCAAAGAAACACCTAAACATTCCAACAACTCAAACTTGAATTGTATGAACGTTTAGGCACTCTTCTCTTCCTCTTCGTTGTAGCACAAGGTCTAGGGATAGTTTGATGGTGTGAATGGTTTGGGGAGTGGTGGAGGAATGGAATAGGAGTGGTGGAATATGGAAGGATGGTGTTTGGATTAATAGGGAAACTCACGGCACAAAAGGGGGAAGTGTTTGTGGTATGTACAATGGATGAATTTCTGAAATGGAAGTGTGAATGAATGAGTATTTATAGGTGAAATGGGGGGAACATGATAGCTAGGTTGCATGTGCACATGTTGGTTGAATGATTATGAGTGCATGTGGCTGAAATAGCATGTGGAATGGCTGGAAATGCAAGGAGAAGGCATGTGCACGGTTTTGGGAGAGAATGGGAGTGCAAGTGGCTGAAATGTTAGAGGAACAAGTGCATGTGGCTGCATTGTGGTGCAATGATGGAGGAACAATCTGAAAATGCAAGGTATGGCTGGAATGATTGTGTTTGTTTGAATGTGCATGTGATTAAATTAAAGGATGCAAAGTAAATAAATAATGAATGCATGTGTTGAATTATGAAGATGCATGTGCAATGAAGTGGAATGACAATCTGAAATGGGATAGGTACCCACGGCAATGATGATTTCTGGTGGTGTTTTGGGTGCATGTGGAATGAATGATTTCTTGGTGAGTGGATGCATGTGTTGATTAAAGGGGGAATGCAAAGGAAAAGCTAGAAATGCATGTGGAGTGGCTGCAAGGTGAATGAATAATGAAATGGGAAAGCATGTGCAAGGTTTTGGTGTGAATGATTGAATGTGCATGTGGCTGCAATGGAGGAGGAATCCTTCAATTTCGTCCATCCTCTTGGCTCCAAGCATATGATATCCATTCCAATCTCTAATTTGCTCCAAAAGGCTCCAAAAGGCATCCTTTTGCATACTTTGCCCTTAGAACCTGAAAACACACAAAAGAAGCATAAAGGACTAAAATAACTAAAGAAACATAACGTAAATGCACGAGAACAAGCCATTTAAGTCGCATGAATATGCTCCTATCAGGGGGGGGGGGGGGTAACTAAGTATATTTAATGCAAATTCGTGGGATTTTATCACCCATTACTTCAAATGTTGTTCCTTGCTGTTTTAAGGTGTTTTTAAGTTGTTTTAGAGTGTTTTTAGTATGTTTTGTTTTATAACTTCGAAAATCACATAAAAATTTGAAAAACATGTTTTGAAAAGCCTAAAAAGAGTGTTTTGAGTCGTTTTTGTGTGTTTGTGTCTTAGGGTACCTTCCAACACAATGACATGGATTTGGTTTGTAATTGCATGACTGTTAAAGAGAGTTATAAACATGGATGAAAGTTTGATTTACTCTTGGTATATGCTTGGTTATGGTTATAATGTATGACTTCACATACAATCATAAAAGAAAAATTCGTTTTTGTAACATGCTTGAAGGAAGAAACTCATAATAACGCTACATCCCTGTGAGACTCGAGCCATTACTTTCTTTGGAGAGTTATTTTCTGTGATTCTTTGTTTTCTAAAGTTGTTGCATGATCTCATTATTCCTTGCTTGGTTGCTACTTAGAATGCAATTGTATCATGATAGAACTAAATGCTAGAACTTATATCCATTTCATTCAAAGCATGACATTGAATTGCATAACATATATCAAGATGAAGTTGTGTAGTTGCCACCATAGCCAAATAGCCTTACTTCCCATATTTCGTATTTGTTGTAAGTTTTAACCCCGTTGAGCCTCGTTTAGCCTATTTTCTTTGCTAACCACATCACCCCTTACCTAGCCTAGAGTAGGAATGAACTCACGAGCGTTGATGGTTGAAGAAAGGGTCCAAAAAGTTGAATATGGCCCTAAGTTTTGTGTGACTTTCCCTTGGGTGTTCAAAATTGACTTCTGCGTTCTTAAGGGAATTCTAAGTGCCTAATTCAATACTTTGCTCACTATTGCTTTAAGAATGTTTGTTTATCCTTCACCTTTCATTGTTAGCCAATACCCTAGCCCCGTTACAACCCTTTGACTTCTATCTTGAGTGTTATGTGTTGCAAAATGTGGAGTTTGGAATTGATATGAGCTTATGGTATCCCTGGTTCTCGCATCTAAGTAGTGGCATTCCATTCATGAGATCATATATATACATGTTAATAATTCCAGAAAATGCTTTCCTTGTTATAACATATGTGAGTGTTCGTCTACATGTTTACATCAATCTTCTCACATATACCTAGTGTAGGGAGTGTAGTCAGAAAATCTGTGTGAAAAACGAGTGCATATCTTGTAAGGATTTGAGCAAATTCTCTAAGGCATGTTACTACATTCAAAACATGGTTTTAAATGCTTAATTGTGAAATAGTATGTGGTGACTATGATTAAGAATGTACTTAAGTGTGAAGATGACTAAAATCTATGGGACTAATGATTTTTAACTTGTCATGTGCATTGGAAATCCGTGAGACGATTGTTGGAAGGTGTAGGTGGTGTTTTGTTCGTTTTGTCTAGTTTCGTGTTCTTTTGTTGTTTTGTTTTGCTCGAGGACTAGCAAAAGATAAGTGTGGGGGTATTTGATAGGAGCATATTCATGCAACTTAAATGGCTTGTTCTCGTGCATTTACGTTATGTTTCTTTAGTTATTTTAGTACTTTAAGCTATTTTCGTGTGTTTGTTGGTCCAAAGGGCTAAAGGAGCAAAAAGATGCATTTTGGAGACTTTTGGAGCACTTTTGGGCTAAGGATGGATAGCTTATGCTTGGAGCCAAAGTGTTGGACGAAATTGAAGACCTAATTGAAGACCAAAGTGTTGGAACCTTGTTCCCTTTAGTTTTAGGACATTTAAACCTTTCCTATATCCTTAGCCGTGCATAACATTCCAACATTCCACTCCTTCATTTCAGCCACACTCCCACATATCATTACTTATCATCACCACTTATCACTTATCATAATCACATATCATACACTTATCATCACCACTTATCACTTATCATAATCACATATCATTACTTATCATCACCACTTATCACCTAACACAAAACCTTGCAGCCACATCCATTCCACTTCATTGCACATGCATCTTCATCCACCGCACATTCCAGCCCATTCCTACACATGTGTCGTGCATCTCCATAATCTCATTCATCAACACATGCATTCACATGCTTTCACAACCTAATTCACATGCACATTCATCCACCTTTCTCCCTAAAACCGTGCACATGCAAACACATTCATAGTCAGAAAATCACTCATTGCCGTGCACATTCACTCACCACAAACATTCCACATGCATTCATCAACATATCTAGTTGTCACTCACATGCATTTCCTTCATCATTTCCAACCCACATGTCCCTTTAATCATTCAAACATACACCCATTCACCACCAGAAATCATCCTTGCCGTGAGTTCCCATCAGATTTCCATCATATTCACATGCATTCCATCCTTTAAAACATTGCACATGCATCCATAATCATTCATACCTATCAGCCACATGCATTCAATCATTCCCAAACAAAGCCAATGCCGTGCACAACCCTTACAATTCCCCTAATCATTCACATGCATCCACTTCATCATATCAACACATTTCAGCCATTCCACATGCATTTCAACTCACATGCACTCATCATCATAACCTAGCTGTCATTCCACTTCATTGCACATGCATCTTCAATTAAATCAGCCACATGCATCATTTCACAACCTAATTCACATGCAAACACAATCTGCCATCATTCACACAAAACACCATCATTGTCGTGCACATTCACCTTCATTTCCAGATTGTCCCCTTGCATATGCAGCCACATATTCATTGCACATGCATTTCCAACCCACATGCATCCTTTAATCATTCAAACATGCAGCCACATTCCCTCCTAGCTGTCATGTTCCCCCCATTTCACCTATAAATAAGCATCCATTGCATTCAACCTCAATTCATCCCACACTTCCATTTCAGAAATTCATCCATTGTACATACCACAAACACTTCCCCCTTTGTGCCGTGAGTCTCCCTTACAATCCAAACACCATCCTTCCATTTCCACCACTCCTCTTCCATTCCTCCACCACTCCCCAAACCATTCACACCATCAAACTATCCTTAGACCTTGTGCTACAACGAAGAGAAAGATAAGAGGGCCTAAACGTTCATACAATTCAAGTTTGAGTTGTTGGAATGTTTAGGTGTTTCTTTGATTTCAATGTTTAATTTCAATACTCTTTGTTTTGTACGAATGAGGAAGGGAAGAGAAGAGGGCCTAAACGTTCATACAATTCAAGTTTGAGTTGTTGGAATGTTTAGGTGTTTCTTTGATTTCAATGTTTAATTTCAATACTCTTTGTTTTGTACGAATGAGGAAGGGAAGAGAAGAGGGCCTAAACGTTCATACAATTCAAGTTTGAGTTGTTGGAATGTTCAGGTGTTTCTTTGATTCTCTTTGTTTTGTTTCATAAGTTGTGGATTCAATTCGTTTAACCGTTTGATTGATAACTTATTTATGTATGTTTATTGAGAGTGCACACTTAATTTTCATGCATGAATATGACGCTAGAATATAAGTGAGTTTCACCTAATAGTTACGAACTTATATTCACAAGTAGTGGAGGTTGCTTATAAACAATCGCGTTAAACGAATTCTTGGCATAAGTTTCATGTGTATTCCATAGTAACGAATGCCTCGTCAACATTTATAATTTTCATATAGCGTAATGATTCTTGCTTGTATCTCTATTATGCAATCATGTAGGGGACTTGTGGGGAATGTTTTGGGTTGTCGTATGCAATCATCCAATTCAATAACGTTAGGAAGATTTGAAGGTTAATTTAAGCGGATCTAATTAACTTGGAGTGTTGAGAATTAATGGTTTATTGAAACACAATTGGAAGTCTTTTTATTATGCAAGTATAACATATGTGGAGATGAACCCCGTAGCTAACTTTCCATCAATTTGTTCTTTCTTTTCTTGTTTCTGTTTTCATGTTTAATTTAACTTGTTGTTCAATTATGTTAAACATGTGGAACTAATTTCTTTTTAGTTAGAGGTGAATTTGAAGCCATGGACATATGTTGGTTATGATTTGATTTACTCCAGTTATGAATTCATGAACTTTAGATGTGGTTTACTTTTCTGTTTTGATTAAGAACTTGTTTATGTATGTGGGTTGAGGGTCGACACTTAATTTGCATGCCTAAACTTGATGCTAGGATATAAGGGAATTTCACCTAATCGTTATGAACTTATATTCATGAGTAGTAAAGATCGCTAGTCACGATTGTGTTTAGTAAACCCTAGGCTGGATTAACATGCGTATTCCATAGTTATGAATGCCTAGTCGATGTTTATGATTTCCGTTGAACTTAATGATCTTTGTTGAATGTCTCTATCATGCGTATTCCATGGTTAGGGACTTTGATTAGGAATAATTTGGTTGTAATGCGTATCTCATTCAATCCAATGAATCTAGGGAAATCTGAAAGTTAGTTTAAGCGAACCTAATTAACTTGGAGCATTGTCATTCATCGTTTGTTGAAGTCATAACTGGGAGTCAAATTATATGCTTATGTTCATGTGTGGATAAGGAACCCTCTAACTAGTTTTTCATCAATTTCGTTTTTTTAGAATCTGTTTTAATTCCAAGTTTCTGTTTTAATTTTAAATTCGTCAAAACCAATTCCCCATTTCTTTTAAAGTGTTAGATTAGTTAGAAATACATTTAGTTTGTGTTTATAAGTGTTTTGATTCATTTTGTTTCCCAAATTCGTCCAAAGTACTCAAGGTGCTCAAAACTGCCCAGAAAGTGTTTTTAAGGCAGTTTCGAGTGCTTTGGGTACTGTTTGAGTCTTTTGGTTTGTTTTAGTGTTTTAAAGTTTAGTTTTACATTCTTTGAGTCTAGTTTAGTGTTTTATATTACGTTTTTACGTTTTTGAGTCAAATCCAAGTGATTAACAATCCCTCCTAATCCCCGGTCCAGAACGATCCCTACTTATACATATACTACAATTTGACGAAAAGAGGGTTTAATTTGTGTGCGTATAAATCTCGCATCACACAACCTCATATTCAATATGCCCAACCAAATTTAAGTTCGTCAATAGATTATAATCAAAAGCTTAATGAATTAATTTGTTTGGTGCATGGCTCACAAAATCAAGACAATGAGGCTCAACAAGAAGGATATTGGCAGCCACCATATGAGGAGTTCTATTCAACGCCTATGCAGCCACCACAACCTGCCTAAAGCAATGAAATCCAACCTCAAAACAAAGAGAGGCAAAATCAAGACAAAAGGTTGGACCATTTGGAAAAGCAAATTGGGCAGATCGCGGAGTTCGTAGGACAATTTTGCGACCAAGGCAAACTCCCTAGTTCAACCATTGTAAATCAGAAGGGAGAATTTGAAACCACCAATGCTATCATGTTGAGAAGTGACAAGGAGGTTGGAACGGACCCTCAACCATCAAAATCAAATCACAAGGAAGAGGAATACACCCAACCCACGGCAAGGGTGGAAACACCTTTGCCGGAGGCACCTATTGCTCCTACGCCATCTAATTCAAGTAAGGTTGTTCCAAATTTAATTAGTTCTAACCCCATTCCACCTAATATCCCTATTCCTTGCAGGTTCATGAATTCCAAGGAAGAAGAAAGTGAAAAAGACATCTTGGAAGCCCTTCCAAAGGTGCAAAGTAGGGAATTTCATGAATTCATCAAAGAGGACGTTCTTGAGATAAACAACCCCAAAGAAGTTGAATTTTATGACACAAGACAAGGACCAATCCTCACATCAAATCTGACCAAGTGCAAAGTCCCTGAAACGTTCAAAGAAGGGGTGTTTATTCTTGAGTTCTTATTGGATCACATAAGTAAGCCACCTCCTCCAATTTCAATTTTCTTTTATACTAACATGTTTTTAATGATTCAGGCATCCAATCTTGAATTTAAACCATTACCGGATCATTTCAAGTATCACCTTCCATTCAAAGATCAATTCCATGCCGTTTGATTTAAAAAAAAATAAAAAAATAAAAAATAAAAAATAAAAAAAAGAAAAGAAAAATAAAAGAATGTCACTTTCACAAAGGTTGTTTGCTTGAGGCCCCACTACTTGGCAAAACTCTCAGAGCGGGAGGCATCGGAGCGGGAGGCATCAAAGAAGAGGCCACAATACTTGGTGGAACGCTGGATGACCCAGGAAAAAGGTGCCTCTGAAGATAAGCAGCAAACCTTTGACGGTCACTTTGAATCCGACCTTCAGATTCTTGCAGCTCATCAAGCTTCCTCTTCATGCCCGTCGAATAATTGTTGGCAAGCACGTGCAAACTTCTATTCTCGTGCTTAAGCTGTTTGATCTCTTGCTTGAGACTTTCCACCTCTGCCATCAACGATTCAACCTGACGGGAGTGAGCAAGTAGGCGTTGGCCCATGTTGGACACAGAGCCTGCACAGTGAACACTAAGAGCGAGGGACTCTTGAACGGCCAACTCATTGGACCGTCCTGAAAGCAGCCTACTATCCTTAGGAGTGAGGAGGTTCCTAGCTACTATCGTAGCTGTTGTTGCATCCGTCATCATGGAGTCTTCACCTGTAAGAGGACCGTTAGAAGATAAGAAAGAAGGACGCCATACATTACCTTGAATTAGGCACTTAGAATTCCCTTTTGAATGAAAACTCAACTTTTGAACAAAAATGGAGAACAAGCTCTTTTTTCTTTCTTTCTTTCTTTTCTTTTCTGTTTTTCTTTTTTCATATGTTTTTCATAATTTTTTCTTTTCTTTTGACTCTCAAAACATACATAAACACTTAAGAACAAAACATTCTCTCCCCCACACTCATTTTCTTTCATAATGTACCCAAAAGGAATTCATTTAAGTCATGCTCACTATCTTTTAAGAACAAGGGTGTGGACAGTCCTAAACTAGGCTAGGTGAGGATAATGTGGGTAAACAAAGAATAAAGGCTAAACAAGGCTCAACGGGGTTAAAACTTACAACAAATACGAAATATGGGAAGTAAGGCTATTTGGCTATGGTGGCAACTACACAACTTCATCTTGATATATGTTATGCAATTCAATGTCATGCTTTGAATGAAACGGATATAAGTTCTAGCATTTAGTTCTATCATGATACAATTGCATTCTAAGTAGCAACCAAGCAAGGAATAATGAGATCATGCAACAACTTTAGAAAACAAAGAATCACAGATTATAACTCTCCAAAGAAGGTAATGGCTCGAGTCTCACAGGGTTGTAGCGTTTGTTTAAGTTCCTTCCTTCAAGCATGTTACAAAAACGAATATTCTTTTATGATTGCATGTGAAGTCATACATTATAACCATAACCAAGCATATACCTAGAGTAAATCAAACTTTTCTCTATGTTTATAACTCTTTTTAACAGTCATGCAATTACAAACCAAATCCTTATCATTGTGTTGGAAGGTACCCTAAGACACAAACACACAAAAACGACTCAAAACACTCTTTTTAGGCTTTTCAAAACATGTTTTTCAAATTTTTATGTGATTTTCGAAGTTATAAAACAAAACATACTAAAAACACTCTAAAACAACTTAAAAACACCTTAAAACAGCAAGGAACAACATTTGAAGTTATGGGTGATAAAATCCCACGAATTTGCATCAAATATACTTAGTTACCCCCCCACACTTAAATCAAACATTGTCCTCAATGTTTTAAGCATAGATTCACACAAAGCATAAGTAAATACACAAAAAACACTTAAACATACTAAACATGGCAGAATGTAACTAACAAAGAGAAGAGTTTAGAAACGCAAATCTGGAATTGGAGTGCTTTCTCAGTCTTCCTTTGTTGAATGCATCGGTTGATCTTGGTGATTCCACAGGCTTAATCTTGAACTGGTTTTCTCCCATCGTTGATTTTCCACAGGCTGCTCTTGAACTGGGCTGGAGGATTCTTTTGGTCACTTGCCTTACTTGCTCCGTTGAAGATGACTACTTGAGAGCAACGGTAGGTAAGCAACCAGGAATAGATTCCAGGCAGTTGGCTCCAGATCGAAAGACTGACTCCAAGTGCCGGCTGATTGCTTCTTTTACTTTGCCATTCGAGTAAGAACAAGGACAAAGAAAAAGACAGGGAAAGAGCATGATATGAGATACTTTTGCTTTTGACCTTGATGATATGAAATACCTTTGCTTTTGAAGAAGCGGTGAATGAATCAGCACATGCTTCAATCTGCCGTTTCTTCCTGGGTCATCTGTACTCCAGGCATCTGGTATCATCTTTGGGGAAGAAGAAAAAAATATGAGTAATTCGAAAGGCTTTGCTGGGAGTGCGCCCTCAGAGGTGAGGAAAAGTTGGGCAATTTCTTCAGGTCTGCCTTGCGATAAAAGATGAAGGTCGACATATATAGAGATAATAGCAAGTGGTGGTACTATTCTTTTACCCTTGTCGACAAACGTTGCAAATCCGGCTTTTTGAAATAGTGGCGCCTCTTCGATTTCTGAACGACGCCCCTTCGATTTCTGAACGACGCCCCTTCGCTTTCTGAACGACACGTAGTAGTGCGGATGCGGCTCCTTTTGACAAAGCTGCACGCGTTTTCTGAAAAGCAGAGAAAGCGTCGCCGAACTTTGCGCTTGTCGGCTAAAGATGTGTAGTTGCGATGATGGCCACCACGTGTTTTCGACTTTGTCAGATATCTTTTGATAAAGTTGAACGCGTTTTCTGAAAAGCCAAGGGAGCGTCGCCGTAATTTACGCAGGAAATTCCGTCTTTTTGAATCGGTGGTCGCGACGCCTTGGCTTTTTATAGAGGTATCGATCACCCCAACATACACACTCTGAAGATTGCCCATTCTTGAAAATCGACTCTGGCCTTTTGAGAATTAACTCCATCCACCCCTTCTCTTTGAACACCTTTGAAAAAATGACTAACTCATCGAACCTTTGCTTAGATTTGAGTCTCAGCAGCGATCCGGTTGCGCCCCGTCAAGGTTATGTATGGCGCCCTTCTTTTTTATCTTCTAATGGTCCTCTTTCAGGTGAAGACTCCATGATGACGGATGCAACAACAACTACGATAGTAGCTAGGAACCTCCTCACTCCTAAGGATAGTAGGCTGCTTTCAGGACGGTCCGATGAGTTGGCCGTTCAAGAGTCCCTCGCTCTCAGTGTTCAGTGTGCAGGCTCTGTGTCCAACATGGGCCAACGCCTACTTGCTCGCTCCTGTCAGGTTGAATCGTTGATGGCAGAGGTGGAAAGTCTCAAGCAAGAGATCAAACAGCTTAAGCACGAGAATAGAAGTTTGCACGTGCTTGCCAACAATTATTCGACGGGCATGAAGAGGAAGCTTGATGAGCTGCAAGAATCTGAAGGTCTGATTCAAAGTGACCGTCAAAGGTTTGCTGCTTATCTTCAGAGGCACCTTTTTCCTGGGTCATCCAGTGTTCCACCAAGTATTGTGGCTTCAAATGATCTAGCTCCGATGCCTCCCGCTTCGATGCCTCCCGCTCCGAGAGTTTTGCCAAGTAGTGGGGCTTCAAGCAAACAACCTTTGTGAAAGTTACATTCTTTTATTTTTCTTTTTTTCTTTTTTTTCTTTCTAGAGTGGATGCCTGAATCATTAACGACATATTAGTATAAAAGAAAATTGAAATTCGGGAAGGCGTCTTACCTTTGTGTTCCGATAAGAACTTAAGAATAAACACCCCTTCGAAAGTTATGACTTGTCCCGTGTCATAAAATCCAACTTCCTTGGGAATTGTGGTTGCAAATATGTCCTCTTTGATGCCTTCATGAAATTCCCTATTTTGCACCTTCGGAAGGGGTTCCAAGATGTCTTTTTCACCTTCTTCTTCCTTGGAAGTCATGAATTTGCAAGGAATAGGGCTATTTGTTGGAACGGGGTTAAAAATAATGAAATTTGGAACAACCATACCTGAATTAGATGGCATAGGAGCAATAGGTGCCTCCGGTAAAGGTGTTTCCACCCTTTCCTTGGGTTGGGTGTATTCCTCTTCCTTGTGATTTGATTTTGATGGTTGAGGGTCCGTTCCAACCTCTTTGTCACTTCTCAACATGATTTCCTTGGCAGTTTCAAATTCTCCCTTCGGATTTGCAATGGTTGAACTAGGGAGTTCGCCTTGGTCTCGAAACTGTCCTACGAACTCCGCGATCTGCCCAATTTGCATTTCCAAGTGATCCAACCTTTTGTCTTGATTTTGGCCTTCCTTGACTTGATTTTGTGAGCCCTGCACCAAACAAATTAATTCATTAAGCTTTTGATTATAATCTATTGACGAACTTGAGTTTGGTTGGGCATATTGAATATGAGGTGGTTGCCAATATCCTTCTTGTTGAACATTTTGAGGTTCCCACCACATAGAAGTTGAATGATCACTCCAATCCGAATTGTAAGTATTGGAAAACACGTTATTCCTTGATTGAAGATCAAATATATCAATGCTTTGCATTTGGGACCTTTCCATGAGCTGTGACAAAAGAGAAGCATTATCAAGTGCCATGTTATGCTTCTCTAGTACTTGAATTCAATAAACAAAACACAAATCACAAACTAAAACTAAAATATATAACAGAAACGAAAACTAAAACTAATAAGAAAACGAAAATAACAATCCAAAGGATTAGCAAAGTTGCTAATCCCCGACAACGGCGCCAAAAATTTGATGCGAGATTTATACGCACACAAATTAAACCCTCTTTTTTGACAATTGTAGTATAAGTATAAGTAGGGATCGTTCTGGACCGGGGATTAGGAGGGATTGTTAATCACTTGGATTTGACTCAAAAACGTAAAAACACAATATAAAACACTATACTAGACTCACAGAATGCAAAACTAAACTTTAAAACACTAAAACAAATCAAAAGACTCAAACATCACCCAAAACACTCAAAACTGCCTTAAAATCACTTTCTGGGCAGTTTTGAGCACTTTGGTGAATTTGGACGAATTTGTGTAATAAATTGAATAAAAACACTTAGAAACATAAACTAAGACACTTTCTAACTAAATTGGACAATAAAGTAAAGGGGGATTGAGTTTTGGACGAAATTAAAACTAATGCACAGATTCTAATTAAAACAGAATGTAAATATGAAAATGATAAAAGTATGGATGAATGCTAGCTAAGGGGTTCATCTCCACACATGTTACACTTGCATAATAAAATGATTTCCAAATGCATTTCAATAAACCATGAATTCTCAATGCTCCAAGTTAATTAGATCCGCTTAAATTAACTTTCAAATCTTCCTAACGTTATTGAATTGGATGATTGCATACGACAACCCAAAACATTCCCCACAAGTCCCCTACATGATTGCATAATAGAGATACATGCAAGAATCATTACGCTCTATGAAAATTATAAGTGTTGACGAGGCATTCGTTACTATGGAATACGCATGAAACTTATGCCAAGAATTCGTTTAACGCGATTGTTTATAAGCAACCTCCACTACTTGTGAATATAAGTTCGTAACTATTAGGTGAAACTTACTTATATTCTAGCGTCGTATTCATGCATGAAAATTAAGCGTGCACTCTCAATAAACATACATAAATAAGTTATCAATCAAACGGTTAAACAAATTGAATCCACAACTTATGAAACGCAATTAGAAGTAATCAAATCAAAATGCAAGCATAAACATATATTTCGAATCCCCCCCTAGCCAAGGGGGGTTTAGTTGAATTTAAACATTGGAATCAAAGAAACACCTAAACATTCCAACAACTCAAACTTGAATTGTATGAACGTTTAGGCCCTCTTCTCTTCCATTCCTCATTCGTACAAAACAAAGAGTATTGAAATTAAACATTGAAATCAAAGAAACACCTAAACATTCCAACAACTCAAACTTGAATTGTATGAACGTTTAGGCCCTCTTATCTTCCTCTTCGTTGTAGCACAAGGTCTAAGGATAGTTTGATGGTGTGAATGGTTTGGGGAGTGGTTGGAGTGGCTGCAATGGAGGAGAAAAGTGTTTTGGTGGCTGCTGCAAGGGTGTGGAGAGGTTTTGACGAATTTCTGGAATATGGAAGAGTGAATGAGAATTTCTGAATATGGGAATGAGTTTTGTGGCTGCAATGGATGCTTATTTATAGGTGGAAAAGAGGTGAAGGTGCATGTGGCTGATTTGTGATGCAATGATGAAAGGCAAAATGCATGTGGCTGATTTGTGGTGAGTGGGAATGCAATCTGAAATGGGAGAGCATGTGGATTAAAGGGGGAATGCATGTGGCTGCAATGGATGTTTATTTATAGGTGAAAAAGAGGGAATATGACAGCTAGGAGGTTGGTGGAAAGCTGGAAATGCATGTGGAGTGGCTGCAAGGTGTGAATGATTATGAATGCATGTGCAATGTTTTGGGAGAAAATGGGAGTGCATGTCAATGATGGTGTTTGGTGCTGAAAATGAATGTGTTTGGAAGTGAATTAAAGCTAGGGTGAATGATGATGAATGCATGTGGATTAAAGAGTGAATGGTGGCTGCAAAGTGAATGAATAATGAAATGGGAAAGCATGTGCAAGTTTTGGTGTGAATGATTGAATGTGCATGTGGCTGCAATGGATTAGGAATCCTTCAATTTCGTCCATCCTCTTGGCTCCAAGCATATGATATCCATTCCAATCTCTAATTTGCTCCAAAAGGCTCCAAAAGGCATCCTTTTGCATACTTTGCCCTTAGAACCTGAAAACACACAAAAGATGCATAAAGGACTAAAATAACTAAAGAAACATAACGTAAATGTACGAGAACAAGCCATTTAAGTCGCATGAATATGCTCCTATCAGGATTCCCTACGTCAAAGTAGTAAGTAATTGAAAAATCTTATCATTATCACTTGAATTACCTACATTGCTTTGGGCAGGTTGTAGTGGCTGCATAGGCGTTGAATACAATTCCTCATATGGCGGCCAATATCCTTCTTCTTGAACATGTTGAGGTTCCCACCACATAGAGTTTGAATGATCACTCCAATCCGAATTGTAAGTATTGGAAAACACGTCGTTCCTTGATTGAAGATCAAATGTACCAACGCTTTGCATTTGGGACCTTTCCATGAGCCGTGACAAAAGAGAAGCATTATCAAGTGCCATGTTGTGCTTCTCTAATACCTAAAATCAACAAACAAAACACAAATAAAAAAACTAATACTAAAATACATAACAGAAACGAACAATCCAAGAGATTAGCAAATTTGCTAATCCCCGGCAACGGCGCCAAAATTTGATGCGTGATTTATACGCACACAAATTAAACCCTCTTTTTGACAACTGTAGTAATGATGTAAGTAGGGATCGTTCTGGACCGGGGATTAGGAGGGATTGTTAATCACTTGGATTTGACTCAAAAACGTAAAAACACAATATAAAACACTACACTAGACTCAAAGAATGCAAAACTAAACTTTAAAACACTCAAACAAACTAAAAGACTCAAAACAGCACAAATACACTCAAATCTGCCTAAAAACCACTTTCTGGGCAGTTTTGAGTATAAACACAAATTTGGACGAAATTAAGTTGTAACTTGACTCAAGACTCTTAAAAACACAAACTAAATTGATTTCTAACTAATTTGACATTAAAGTAAAGGGGGATTTAGGTTTATACGAAATTAAATTAAATGAACAAATTGCAATGAAAACAGAATGTAAATATGAAATTGATGAAATGGAATGAATGGATGATAGAATAGCTAAGGGGTTCATCTCCACACATGTTACACTTGCATAATAAAACGATTTCCAATTGCATTTCAATAAACCATGAATTCTCAATGCTCCAAGTTAATTAGGTCCGCTTAAATTAACTTTCAGATTTCCCTAGATTCATTGGATTGAATGGAATACGCATTACAACCAAATTATTCCTAATCAAAGTCCCTAACTATGGAATACGCATGATAGAGACATTCAACAAAGATCATTAAGTTCAACGGAAATCATAAACATCGACGAGGCATTCGTTACTATGGAATACGCATGAAACTTATGCCAAGAATTCGTTTAACGCAATTGTTTATAAGCAACCTCCACTACTTGTGAATATAAGTTTGTAACGATTAGGTGAAACTCACTTATATTCTAGCGTCATTGATGCGAGATTTATACGCACACAAATTAAACCCTCTTTTTGTCAATTGTAGTATAAGTATAAGTAGGGATCGTTCTTAACCGGGGATTAGGAGGGATTGCAAATCACTTGGAAACTGACTCAAAAACGTAAAATAAAGTTAAAAACGTTCACAAAGACTCAAAACAACACAAACACACTCAAATCTGCCTAAAAACCACTTTCTGGGCAGATTTGAGCACAAACACAAATTTGGACGAAATTAAGTAATAACTTGACTCAAGAACGTAAAAACACAATATAAAACACTAAACTAACTCAAAGAATGTAAAACTAAACACTTAAAACATTAAAACAAACCAAAAGACTCAAACATCACCCAAAACACTCAAAACTGCCTTAAAATCACTTTCTGGGCAGTTTTGAGCACTTTGGTGAATCTGGACGAAATTGGGAAATAAAATGAATCAAAACACTTAAAAGCACAAACTAAATTGATTTCTAACTAAATTGGACATTAAAGTAAAGGGGGATTAAGGTTTTGACGAAATTAAATTAAATAAAACAAGTTAATAAACTAGGCAGATTGTATAAACGGATTTGAGAAACAAGATGATGGATGGATTAGTTAGAGGTCCATTCTCCACACATGACACATTTATATATGAATCGATTCTCCAATTGTTTTTCATTAACTATGATGCTCAACACCCCAAGTTAACCGTGATGCACTAATTAACTCTCAAATTTTCCTTAAGTTATTGAATTGGATGATGCATGCGACAATTCAAATCATTCTCCAATGGTTCTCAACATGAATGCATAGAAGAGATACAATGAGAGATCATTATGCTCTATGAAAATTATAAGTGTTGACGAGGCAATTGTAACTATGAATGCATGATACTTTTGCCAAGAATTCAATTAACGCGGTTGTGACTAGCAACCTTCACTACTCATGTTTATAAACTTGTGACGATTAGGTGAAACTCGTTTATAAACTAGCATCGAGTTTATGCATGAAGACTAAGTATGCATCCCTAATCAACATACAAAAACAAGTCTTTAATAAACATGATAATTGAATTGCAATCACAAATTAACAAAATCACAATTGGAAGAAATCAATTCATATTTCAAACATGTTCATGGCTTCAAACTTTCCCCTAACTAATTAGGGGTTTAGCCACTCATGATTACAACAAACTTAGAGAGTAATAACAAAGTAAACATTAAAAACAAGAATCGAAGTACACCTAAAAATTCCAACAACTCAATCTTGAATTGTATGAACGTTTAGGCCTCTTCTCCTCTAGTTGCTGCGGCACAAGGGGTTTTGGTGAGTTTTGGGGGTTATGGATGATGTAGAAGGATGTGTTTAGGGTAGGGATGGATGTAGGGGAAGGTAAGGAGTGTTTTTGGGCAGAAAATATGAAGAATGGTGAAGTATGGTAGTGCTAGGGAGAGGGGAGGAATTTCTGGCGTGAATGAATGTGTATGAGAGATGGTTTTCTGAAATGGAAGAGTGTGTGTTTTGTGGCTGCAATGCATGCTTATTTATAGGTGAAATGGGGGGAACATGATGACTAGGAATTAGGTGGAAAGCTGAAATGGTGATGGGAGATGCATGTGGCAGAAATGCATGTGATTAAAGGGTGGGAATGCATGTGTTTTGACAGAAAATAAAAGGGAATGCTGGAAATCTGGAATGGGAACCCACGGCATGGTTGTTTTCTGGTGGTGAATGGGTTTATGTTTGAATGGTGCATGTGGGTTGATTATTTAAAGGGAGTGCATGTGGAATAAAGGTTGGAATGAACATGAAATGCACGGTTTTGAGAGATGATTATGGATGCATGTGTTGAATGATTATGGGTGTATGTGGGTGGAAATGCATGTGGGAATGCATGTAAGCCACGGCAAGGAATGCATTTTCTGAATGAATGAAGGCAGGTTATGTGGAAGGGCTTGAACAAAGGTAGAAGCATGGCACAAAGGTGAATGGGTGATGTGTGAATGTGGTTGAATGATTAAAGTGTAAATGATTAATGAATGGTTCTTTGTTGATGGTGGAAATCTGAAATGATGAAGTGGAATGTGCATGTGGCTGCAATGATGGTGTTTTGCACGGCAATGATGGAGAAAGAATGTGTGGATGTATGGTTGTGTTGGTGATGAATGTGAACTCTTTGTTCTTCATTTTCATTCCTTTGGTCTTCAATTTCGTCCATCTACTTGGCTTTAAGCATATGCAATCCATTCCAATCTCTAATTTGCTCCAAAAGGCTCCGAAAGGCATCCTTTTGCATCCTTAGCCATATGAACCTATAAACACACGAAAATGACTTTAAACACTAAATTAAGTAAGAAAACACAACATAAATGCATAAGAACTAGCTAACTAAGGCGCATAAATATGCTTCTATCAGTCATATTTATGTATGAAAGTTAAGCGTGCACTCTCAATAAACATACATAAATAAGTTATCAATCAAACAGTTAAACAAATTGAATCCACAACTTATGAAACGCAATTAGAAGTAATCAACTCAAAATGCAAGCATAAACATATATTTCGAATCCCCCCTTAGCCAAGGGGGTGTTTAGTTCCTCATACGTACAAAACAAAGAGAATCAAAGAAACACCTAAACATTCCAACAACTCGAACTTGAATTGTATGAACGTTTAGGCCCTCTTCTCTTCCATTCCTCATTCGTACAAAACAAAGAGTATTGAAATTAAACATTGAAATCAAAGAAACACCTAAACATTCCAACAACTCAAACTTGAATTGTATGAACGTTTAGGCCCTCTTCTCTTCCTCTTCGTTGTAGCACAAGGTCTAAGGATAGTTTGATGGTGTGAATGGTTTGGGGAGTGGTGGAATGGCTGAATTTCTGGTGGTGTTTGGATTAATAGGGAACTCACGGCCAAAGGGCAGTTTTGATGTGTGAATGGGTGAATTTCTGAAATGGAAGAATGAATATGAGAATTTCTGAATATGGGAATGAGTTTTGTGGCTGCAATGGATGCTTATTTATAGGTGGAGAAAGGGGTGAATGATGCGAAAATTAACTTAACACACAAATTAACCCTCTTTTGACAATTGTAGCATATAAATAAGTA
The DNA here is from genome assembly GCF_963583255.1 of Pyrus communis. NCBI lineage: Eukaryota > Viridiplantae > Streptophyta > Magnoliopsida > Rosales > Rosaceae > Pyrus > Pyrus communis. The sequence continues at coordinate 25,192,600 of NC_084804.1, forward strand.
GGGATCGTTCTAAACCGGGGATTAGGAGGGATTGCTAAACACTCTAAACTGACTCAAATAAATAAAATTGACCTTTAAAACACTTAAACTCACTTAAAAAGACTCAAACACGTTCACAAGACTCAAAATAGGCTAAAAACACTCAAAACTGCCTTAAAAACACAATCTGGGCAGTTTTGAACCTAAACACAAACTTGGACGAAAATTGGTTCTAACTTGACTCAAAAATCTAAAAAACACAATCTAAAACATATTTGGACCAATTAGACACTCTAGAATAAACGGGGATTTGGTTTTGGACGAAAATAAACAAAACAAAACAAATATGTAAACTAGGCAGATTCTGACGAAATTGGTGGAATTAAATGGATGGTGAGATGGCTAGGAGGTTTTTCTCCACACATGGCATATTTGCATACAAAATAATCTCCAGTTGCTTATTCGATGAATTTATGAACCTCAACACCCCAAGTTAATTAGGTACGCTTAAATTAACTCTCAGATTTCCCTTAGGTCATTGAATTGAATGGAATTAGCGCATTGCAATCAAATTATTCCTTAAAAGTTTTCTATATGAAAGCGCATAATAGAAAGACAATCAAAGATCATTAGGTTCTATGGAAATCATAGTGATAGGAGCATATTCATGCGACTTAAATAGCTTGTTCTCGTACATTTACGTTATGTTTCTTTAGTTATTTTAGTACTTTAAGCTATTTTCGTGTGTTTGTAGGTCCAAAGGGCTAAAGGAGCAAAAAGATGCATTTTGGAGACTTTTGGAGCACTTTTGGGCTAAGGACGGATAGCTTATGCTTGAAGCCAAAGTGTTGGACGAAATTGAAGACCTAATTGGAGCCAAAGTGTTGGAACCTTGTTCTCTTTAGTTTTAGGACATTTAAACCTTTCCTAATCCCAATCATGCCATGCATAACACACATCCATTCTAACACATTGTCATTGAACATGCATTTCCTTCATTAGTTAACCCACATGCACTTATCACTTATCATCACCACATATCATATCACTTAATCACTTATCACTTATCATCACCACTTAACCACTTATCATATCATAACCACATATCATATCACTTATCACTTATCACTTATCACTTAACATAACATCCACCCACTTCACCTACAACATCCACCTACTTCACCTACAACATCCACTTCACCTACAACATCCACCTACTTCACCTACAACATCCACCTACTTCACCTACAAATGACATAGCCATATGTTCCCTCCACTACTCCTATAAATACCCTTGCATTCATTCATTCATAAACATCTCATTTTCATACACAACACACCACAAACACTTCCATTCCCTCATTGCCGTGAGTCCCCCTTCCCTTATAATCCAAAAACCATCTTTCCATTTCCATCACTCCTCACTCCATTACACACTTCCAGTCCCCCAAACCAACTATCCTTAGATCTTATGCTACAATAAAGAGGAAGAGAAGAGGGCCTAAACGTTCATACAATTCAAGTTTGAGTTGTTGGAATGTTTAGGTGTTTCTTTGATTTCAATGTTTAATTTTAATTCTCTTTGTTTTGTATGAGGAACTAAACCCCCCCTTAGCTAGAGGGTGATTCGAAATATATGTTTATGCTTGCATTTTGATTTGATTACTTCTAATTGCATTTCATAAGTTGTTGATTCAATTTGTTTAACCGTTTGATTGATAACTTATTTCTGTATGTTTATTAAGAATGCGCGCTTAATTTTCATGCATGAATATGACGCTAGAATATAAGTGATTTTCACCTAATCGTTATGAACTTATATTCACAAGTAGTGGAGGTTGCTTATAAACAATCGCGTTAAATGAATTCTTGGCACGAGTTTCATGCTCATCATAGTAACGAATGCCTCGTCAACACTTATAGTTTTCATAATGCTTAATGATCTTTGATTGTATCTTTATTGTGCTGTTCACGTAAAGGACTTTTGGAGAATGCTATGAATTGCGTTGCGCTAACCCATCCAATTCATTAACTTAAGGAAAACTTGACGGTTAATTTAAGCGGACCTAATTAACCCGGGGTGATGAGTTTCATAATTTATTGAAATGCAATTGGAAATCTTTTTATTATGCAAGTGTAACATATGTGGAGATGACCCCCTTAGCTATTCTATCATCCATTCATTCCATTTCATCAATTTCATATTTACATTCTGTTTTAATTTGTTCATTTAATTTAATTTCGTATAAACTTACATCCCCCTTTACTTTAATGTCAATTTAGTTAGAAATCATTTTAGTTTGTGTTTTTAAAAGCATTTTGAGTATTTGGTTTGTCTTAGTGTTTTAAAGTTTAGTTTTACATTCTTTGAGTCTAGTTTAGTGTTTATTATTACGTTTTTACGTTTTTGAGTCAAATCCAAGTGATTAACAATCCCTCCTAATCCCCGGTCCAGAACGATCCCTACTTATATACTTACTACAATTTGACGATATTTGATAGGAGCATATTCATGCGACTTAAATAGCTTGTTCTCGTACATTTACGTTATGTTTCTTTAGTTATTTTAGTACTTTAAGCTATTTTCGTGTGTTTGTAGGTCCAAAGGGCTAAAGGAGCAAAAAGATGCATTTTGGAGACTTTTGGAGCACTTTTGGGCTAAGGACGGATAGCTTATGCTTGAAGCCAAAGTGTTGGACGAAATTGAAGACCTAATTGGAGCCAAAGTGTTGGAACCTTGTTCTCTTTAGTTTTAGGACATTTAAACCTTTCCTAATCCCAATCATGCCATGCATAACACACATCCATTCTAACACATTGTCATTGAACATGCATTTCCTTCATTAGTTAACCCACATGCACTTATCACTTATCATCACCACATATCATATCACTTAATCACTTATCACTTATCATCACCACTTAACCACTTATCATATCATAACCACATATCATATCACTTATCACTTATCACTTATCACTTAACATAACATCCACCCACTTCACCTACAACATCCACCTACTTCACCTACAACATCCACTTCACCTACAACATCCACCTACTTCACCTACAACATCCACCTACTTCACCTACAAATGACATAGCCATATGTTCCCTCCACTACTCCTATAAATACCCTTGCATTCATTCATTCATAAACATCTCATTTTCATACACAACACACCACAAACACTTCCATTCCCTCATTGCCGTGAGTCCCCCTTCCCTTATAATCCAAAAACCATCTTTCCATTTCCATCACTCCTCACTCCATTACACACTTCCAGTCCCCCAAACCAACTATCCTTAGATCTTATGCTACAATAAAGAGGAAGAGAAGAGGGCCTAAACGTTCATACAATTCAAGTTTGAGTTGTTGGAATGTTTAGGTGTTTCTTTGATTTCAATGTTTAATTTTAATTCTCTTTGTTTTGTATGAGGAACTAAACCCCCCCTTAGCTAGAGGGTGATTCGAAATATATGTTTATGCTTGCATTTTGATTTGATTACTTCTAATTGCATTTCATAAGTTGTTGATTCAATTTGTTTAACCGTTTGATTGATAACTTATTTCTGTATGTTTATTAAGAATGCGCGCTTAATTTTCATGCATGAATATGACGCTAGAATATAAGTGATTTTCACCTAATCGTTATGAACTTATATTCACAAGTAGTGGAGGTTGCTTATAAACAATCGCGTTAAATGAATTCTTGGCACGAGTTTCATGCTCATCATAGTAACGAATGCCTCGTCAACACTTATAGTTTTCATAATGCTTAATGATCTTTGATTGTATCTTTATTGTGTTGTTCACGTAAAGGACTTTTGGAGAATGTTGTGAATTGCGTTGCGCTAACCCATCCAATTCATTAACTTAAGGAAAACTTGACGGTTAATTTAAGCGGACCTAATTAACCCGGGGTGATGAGTTTCATAATTTATTGAAATGCAATTGGAAATCTTTTTATTATGCAAGTGTAACATATGTGGAGATGACCCCCTTAGCTATTCTATCATCCATTCATTCCATTTCATCAATTTCATATTTACATTCTGTCTAGTTTATTTAACTTGTTTCGTTATTTCAATTTTCGTATAAACTTAAATCCCCCTTTACTTTAATGTCAATTTAGTTAGAAATCATTTTAGTTTGTGTTTTTAAAAGCATTTTGAGTCTTTGGTTTGTCTTAGTGTTTTAAAGTTTAGTTTTACATTCTTTGAGTCTAGTTTAGTGTTTTATATTGTGTTTTTACGTTTTTGAGTCAAATCTAAGTGATTAACAATCCCTCCTAATCCCCGGTCTAGAACGATCCCTACTTATACATATACTATAATTTGACGAAAAGAGGGTTTAATTTGTGTGCGTATAAATCTCGCATCAAATTTTGGCGCCGTTGCCGGGGATTAGAAAATTTGCTAATCCCTTGGATTGTTTGTTTCTGTATTGTCTTTTAGATTTAGTTTTTATTTGTGTTTTGTTTGTTAAGAACAACATGGCACTTGATAACGCTTCTCTTTTGTCACAGCTCATGGAAAGGTCCCAAATGCAAAGAGTTGATATATCTAATCTTCAATCAAGGAATAACGTGTTTTCCAATACTTACAATTCGGATTGGAGTGATCATTCAAACTCTATGTGGTGGGAACCTCAAAATGCTCAACAAGGAGGATATTGGCAGCCACCACAACCTCATATTCAATATGCCCAACCAAATTTAAGTTCGTCAATAGATTATAATCAAAAGCTTAACGAATTAATTTGTTTGGTGCAGGGCTCACAAAATCAAGACAATGAGGCTCGACCAGAAGACAAAAGGTTGGATCACTTGGAAAAGCAAATTGGGCAGATAGCGGAGTTCGTAGGACAATTTTGCGACCAAGGCAAACTCCCTAGTTCAACCATTGTAAATCCGAAGGGAGGATTTGAAGCACCTTTGCCGGAAGCACTTATTGCTCCTACGCCATCTAATTCAAGTAAGGTTGTTCCAATTAGTTCTAACCCCATTCCACCTAATATCCCTATTCCTTGCAGGTTCATGAATTCCAAGGAAGAAGAAAGTGAAAAAGACATCTTGGAAGACCTTCCAAAGGTGCAAAGTAGGGAATTTCATGAATTCATCAAAGGGGATATACTTGAGACAACAATGCCCAAAGAAGTTGAATTTGATGACATTGGACAAGTCATAACCATCACATGCAATCTGGCCAAGTCCAATATCCCTGAAACTTTCAAAGGAGTGGTGTTTGTCATTGAGTTCTTGTCAGACAAAACAAGTAAGTCATTTTTTTTCAAATTCCATTACATTTTATACTAACTTGTTGTTTTTTATGAATCAGGCACCTACATTAGAATTCAAACCAATGCCGGTTCACTTCAAGTATCACCTTCCATTCAAGGACCAATTCCATGCCGTTTGATTTTATTTATGTTAAAAAAAAAAAAAAAAAAAAAAAAAAAAAAAAAGAAAGATACTAAACATGGAGAAAGGTGGAGCTTCACAAAGGTTGTTTGCGTGAAGCCCCACTACGAGGCGCAGAAGCGGAAGGCATAGAAACGGGAGGCATAGAAGCGGGAGGCATCGGAGCGGAAGCCATCGGAGCGGGAGGCATCGGAGCTAGAGCATTCCAGGCCTCAATACTTGGCCAAGCGCTGGATGACCCAGGAAAAAGGTGCCTCTGGAGATAAGACGCAAGCCTTTGACGGTCACTGTGAATTCGACCCTCAGATTCTTGCAGCTCATCAAGCTTCCTCTTCATCCCCGACGAATAGTTATTTGCAAGCACATGCAAACTTCTATTCTCGTACTTAAGCTGCTGGATCTCTTGCTTAAGTCTTTCCACCTCTGCCATCAATGATTCCACTTGGCGGGACCGAGCAAGCAGGCGTTGGCCCATGTTGGACACAGAACTCGCACACTGAACACTAAGTGCGAGGGACTCTTGAACGGCCAACTCATCGGACCGTCCTGACAGCAGCCTACTATCTTTTGGAGTGAGGAGGTTTTTAGCTACTATTGTAGCTGTTGTGGAGTTCTGCATCACAGAGTCTTCACCTGAAAGAGGACCGTTAGAAGATAAAAAAGAAGGGCGCCATACATTACCTTGACGGGGCGCAACCGGATCGCTGCTGAGACTCAAATCTAAGCTAAGGTTCGATGAGTTTGCCATTTTTTTTCAAAAGTGTTCAAAGAGAAGGGGTGGATGGAGTTAAAATTTCACAAAGGGCCGGAGTCGAGTTTCAGGAATGGGAAATCTTCAGAGTGTGTGTGTTGGGGTGATTGATAGCTCTATAAAAAGCCAAGACGACGCGTCCACCAATTCGAAAAGCCGGAATTTCCGGCGTAATTTAGGCGACGCGTTCTCTGCTTTTCAGAAGACGCGTTCAACTTTGTCAAAAGATTTCTGACAAAGCTGAAAACACGTGGAGGCCATCATCGCATCTACACATCTTTAGCCGACAAGCGCAAAGTTCGGCGACGCTTTCTCTGCTTTTCAGAAGACGCGTGCAGCTTTGTCAAAAGGAGCCGCATCTGCACTACCACGTGTCGTTCAGAAAGCGAAGGGGCGTCGTTCAGAAATCGAAGGGGCGCCTGCTCAGAAATCGAAGAGGCGTATTCAAAGATCGAAGAGGCGCCACTATTTCAAAGAACCGGATTTGCGGGATCAAAACGTTTGTCGACAAGGGTAAAAAGTACCACCACTTGATATTATCTCTATATATGTCGACCTTCGTCTTTTATGGCAGGGCAAACCTGAAGAAAATGCCCAACTCTCCCTCACCTCTGAGGGCGCACTCCCAGCAAAGCCTTTCAAAATACTCAATTCTTTCTTCTTCCCCAAAGATGATACCAGATGCCTGGAGTACATATGACCCAGGAGGAAACGGCGGATTGAAGCATGTGCTGATTCATTCACCGCTTCTTCAAAGCAAAGGTATCTCATATCATCAAGGTCAAAAGCAAAAGTATCTCATATCATGCTCTTTCCCTGTCTTTTTCTTTGTCCTTGTTCTTACTTGCATGGCAAAGTAAAAGAAGCAATCAGCCGGCACTTGGAGTCAGTCTTCCCATCTGGAGCCAACTGCCTGGAATCTATTCCTGATTGCTTACCTAGCGTTGCTCTCGAGTAGTCATCTTCAACGGTTGATACACTTCCAGAGAAGGGACCACTCCTGCAAAGATTGAACAAAGAAACAGATAACAGGAGGAAGCTCAGACCTTCGGGGGAAACCAAAAGAACCATCCTACTGCCCAGTTCAAGAAGTAGCACAAAGGAAAATCAACGATGGGCAGAAACCAGTTCAAGAGTAAGCCTGTGGAATCACAAAGATCAAAGCCTCAATGCAATCACCAAGGAGAAGAGGGAATTTACACTCCATAACCAGATTTGCGTCCCTAAACTCTTCTTTTTGTTAATTACATTATGCCATGTTTAAAATGTTTAGTTGCTTTTTGTGTGTTTACTTATGTTTTGTGTGAATCTATGCTTAAAACATTGAGGACAATGTTTGATTTAAGTGTGGGGGGGGGGGGTAACTAAAGTGTTTTGATGCAAATTCGTAGGGTTTTATCCACCATAACTTCTAATGTTGTTCCTTGCTATTTTAAGGTGTTTTTAAGTTGTTTTAGAGTGTTTTAGTGTGTTTTGTTTTATAATTCGAAAATCCCATAAAAATTTGAAAAATTGTTTTGAAAAACCCAAAAAGAGTTGTTTTAAAGTTGTTTTTGTGTGTGTGTTTGTGTCTTAGGGTACCTTCCAACACAACGATAAGGATTTGGTTTATAATTGCATGACGGTTAGAAAGAGTTATAAACATAGAGAAAAGTTTGATTTACTCTTGGTATATGCTTGGTTATGGTTATAATGTATGACTTCACATGCAATCATAAAAGAAAAAAAAATTCATTTTTTGTAACATGCTTGAAGGAAGAAACTCAAACAAACGCTACATCCCTGTGAGACTCGAGCCATTACTTTCTTTGGAGAGTTATTTTCTGTGATTCTTTATTTTCTAAAGTTGTTGCATGATCTCATTATTCCTTGCTTGGTTGCTACTTAGAATGCAATTGTATCATGATAGAACTAAATGCTAGAACTCATGCCCATTTCATTCAAAGCATGTTATTGATTTGCATAACACATATTCAAGAAGAAGTTGTGTAGTGACCACCACCATAGCCAAATAGCCTTACTTCCCATACTTCATATATGTTATAAGTTTTAACCCCGTTGAGCCTTGTTTAGCCTTTATTCTTTGTTTACCCACATTTTCCTCACCTAGCCTAGTTTAGGACAATCCCCACCCTTGTTCTTAAAAGATAGTGAGCATGACTTAATTGAATTCCTTTTGAGTTACATTATGAAAGAAAATAAGTGTGGGGGAGAGAATGTTTAAGTGTTGATGTTTTGAGATTCAAAAGAAAAGAAAAAAAAAGAGAAAAGAAAGAAAGAAAGAAAAAAAAAAAGAGCTTGAAAAAAAAAAAAAAAAAAAATGAAAGAATAAGTGATTGAAGAAAGGTTCCAAAACACCAATTCTGGGCGTAAATTGTCTAAATTCTCCCTTTTTGTTCAAAAGTTGAGTTTTCATTCAAAAGTGAATTCTAAGTTGATTAAAATGCTTTGCTCACTATTTCTTTAAAAACCTTTGTTTTCCATATCCCTTCTTTGTTATCCACATACCCCAAGCCCCGTTACAACCCTTGACTTCTATCTTCAGTGTTGTGTATTTCAATTTGTGGAGTTTGAACTTGGTATGAGCATATGCTATCACTGGTTCTCGCGTCTAAGTAGTAGCATTCCATTCATGAGATCATATCTAAACATGCTTATTAACTCCAGAAATTGCTTCCTTTGAAATACATATATGTGAGTGTTCGTTTTTATGATTACATCAATCTTCTCACATATAACTAGTTTAGGGTGTGTAGTCAGAAAATCTGTGTGAAAAACGAGAGCATATCTTGTAAGGAATTGAGCAAATTCTCTAAGGCATGTTACTACATTCAAAATATAGTTTTAAATGCTTAATTGTGAATTAGTATGTGGTGACTATGATTAAGAATGTACTTAAGTGTCAAGATGGCTAAAATCTGTGGGAATAATGATTTTTAACTTGTCTTGTGCATTGGAAATCCGTGAGACGATTGTTGGAAGGTGTAGGTTGTGTTTTGTTCGTTTGTCTAGTTTCGTGTTCTTTTGTTTTGTTTTGCTCGAGGACTAGCAAAAGATAAGTGTGGGGGTATTTGATAGGAGCATATTCATGCGACTTAAATAGCTTGTTCTCGTACATTTACGTTATGTTTCTTTAGTTATTTTAGTACTTTAAGCTATTTTCGTGTGTTTGTAGGTCCAAAGGGCTAAAGGAGCAAAAAGATGCATTTTGGAGACTTTTGGAGCACTTTTGGGCTAAGGACGGATAGCTTATGCTTGAAGCCAAAGTGTTGGACGAAATTGAAGACCTAATTGGAGCCAAAGTGTTGGAACCTTGTTCTCTTTAGTTTTAGGACATTTAAACCTTTCCTAATCCCAATCATGCCATGCATAACACACATCCATTCTAACACATTGTCATTGAACATGCATTTCCTTCATTAGTTAACCCACATGCACTTATCACTTATCATCACCACATATCATATCACTTAATCACTTATCACTTATCATCACCACTTAACCACTTATCATATCATAACCACATATCATATCACTTATCACTTATCACTTATCACTTAACATAACATCCACCCACTTCACCTACAACATCCACCTACTTCACCTACAACATCCACTTCACCTACAACATCCACCTACTTCACCTACAACATCCACCTACTTCACCTACAAATGACATAGCCATATGTTCCCTCCACTACTCCTATAAATACCCTTGCATTCATTCATTCATAAACATCTCATTTTCATACACAACACACCACAAACACTTCCATTCCCTCATTGCCGTGAGTCCCCCTTCCCTTATAATCCAAAAACCATCTTTCCATTTCCATCACTCCTCACTCCATTACACACTTCCAGTCCCCCAAACCAACTATCCTTAGATCTTATGCTACAATAAAGAGGAAGAGAAGAGGGCCTAAACGTTCATACAATTCAAGTTTGAGTTGTTGGAATGTTTAGGTGTTTCTTTGATTTCAATGTTTAATTTTAATTCTCTTTGTTTTGTATGAGGAACTAAACCCCCCCTTAGCTAGAGGGTGATTCGAAATATATGTTTATGCTTGCATTTTGATTTGATTACTTCTAATTGCATTTCATAAGTTGTTGATTCAATTTGTTTAACCGTTTGATTGATAACTTATTTCTGTATGTTTATTAAGAATGCGCGCTTAATTTTCATGCATGAATATGACGCTAGAATATAAGTGATTTTCACCTAATCGTTATGAACTTATATTCACAAGTAGTGGAGGTTGCTTATAAACAATCGCGTTAAATGAATTCTTGGCACGAGTTTCATGCTCATCATAGTAACGAATGCCTCGTCAACACTTATAGTTTTCATAATGCTTAATGATCTTTGATTGTATCTTTATTGTGTTGTTCACGTAAAGGACTTTTGGAGAATGTTGTGAATTGCGTTGCGCTAACCCATCCAATTCATTAACTTAAGGAAAACTTGACGGTTAATTTAAGCGGACCTAATTAACCCGGGGTGATGAGTTTCATAATTTATTGAAATGCAATTGGAAATCTTTTTATTATGCAAGTGTAACATATGTGGAGATGACCCCCTTAGCTATTCTATCATCCATTCATTCCATTTCATCAATTTCATATTTACATTCTGTCTAGTTTATTTAACTTGTTTCGTTATTTCAATTTTCGTATAAACTTAAATCCCCCTTTACTTTAATGTCAATTTAGTTAGAAATCATTTTAGTTTGTGTTTTTAAAAGCATTTTGAGTCTTTGGTTTGTCTTAGTGTTTTAAAGTTTAGTTTTACATTCTTTGAGTCTAGTTTAGTGTTTTATATTGTGTTTTTACGTTTTTGAGTCAAATCTAAGTGATTAACAATCCCTCCTAATCCCCGGTCTAGAACGATCCCTACTTATACATATACTATAATTTGACGAAAAGAGGGTTTAATTTGTGTGCGTATAAATCTCGCATCACATAGGTGTTGACGAGGCATTCGTAACTATGAAAGCGCATGATACTTATACCAAGAATTTACTTAACATAATTGCGACCAACAATCTTAACTACTCATGAATATAAGTTCCCAACGATTAGGTGAAGTTCCCTCATACCCTAGCATCATGTTTATGCATGCAAATTAAGCGTGCACTCTCAATTCATATACATAAGCAAGTTTTAATTAAAATAGATAAGTAAATTGAATTCATCATTCATGAAATCACAACTGAAAGTAATCAAATCATCATGCAAATATAACCATGGTTTCGAAATTCCCCCCTAGCCAAAGGGGGGATTAGTTCCTCATGCTTGCACAACAAAAAGTATTGAATTTAAACATTGAAATCATAAGGAAGAATACACCTAATTGCTCAGCGATCCAAGATGAATTCGATGCACAGATTGGCTCCTCTTCCTCCTCCTTGCTGCGGCACAAAGTTTGGGTGATGGAATTGGTGGTTTTGGGTGGTGTTTTCTTGTTTGGAGGGATGGAGGATGGTTGATTATGGTGGGGAAGGGTGCGGCAGAGGTGTATGGATGTGTAGAATGGAGAATGGAGGTGCGGCACAAGGGTTTCTGAATAGCATAAGGGGGTGGTCCGAATTTGTGGCTGAAAATATGTTTATATAGTCCTAGGGTTTATTAGATTAGGGTTTAATTAGCAGATTTGGTGGATTAGGGCCCTAGAATTCGGCCATGGGTTGTCAAATCCACCTAGGAAGAGGTTTTTGGCTCACATAGTTTTATAAAAGGAATTGTATACCCAAATCCACAAGGATTAGGCCTTGGAAATCAGAATCCCAAAGGGATTGGGCCTAGGGAGGTGCGGCTGACTTAGGGGAGAGGGTTGCTTGGCTTGCAAGGCAAGCCAAAGCCTTCTAGAATGGATTGGGGCGCCACTTTTCTAGGGCTTATAGAAAGAATAGGTTTTGTGGCAGATTTGGGCCTTCTAGAATAGGATGCTTCTAGAAATAGGTTCTAGAATTATCCATTTAGGTCCCCATGTAATTAGGAGTAAGACATGATAAGGTTTGGATAGGATAAGATGAGATAAGGTTTGGATAATGTTTTGGATAATTGGATAATGTTGGATAAGGTTGGATAAGGTTTTGGATAATGTTTCCTCTTTTCTTGCACTTTCCTTATCCACTTTGTCCTTAGCTTAGTTCCTTCCTCTTCTTATCACATTTCCAACTTCTTGAAGTCCAAATTCGTCCATCCATGTTAGCCCACATGCAAGCTCACCACCTAGTGTCCAAAATAGCTCCAAAATGCACCAAAATGCACTTTCTTGATACTTTAACCCATAGGACCTACAAACACACGAAATTGAGTTGTAATACGACATTAACTAAGAAATAATAGCACAAATGCACAAGAATAAGCTAGTTAAGTCGCCTAAATATGCTCTTATCAGTGAACGTGCATGTGGCTGATTTGTGGTGCAATGATGAAAGGAAAAGTGCATGTGGCTGATTTGTGATGCAATGATGAAAGGCAAAATGCATGTGGCTGATTTGTGGTGAGTGGGAATGAAATCTGAAATGGGAGAGCATGTGGATTAAAGGGGGAATGCATGTGGCTGCAATGGATGTTTATTTATAGGTGAAAAAGAGGGAATATGACAGCTAGGAGGTTGGTGGAAAGCTGGAAATGCATGTGTGATAGGAGCATATTTAGGCGACTTACTTAGCTTGTTTTCGTGCATTCATATTGTTAATTCATAGTTGTTTTAGTAGTTTAAGCCATTTTCGTGTGTTTTTAGGTTCATATGGCTAAGGAAGCAAAAAGATGCATTTTGGAGCAAAATTGGACTTGGAATGGATAGCTTATGTTTGGAGCAAAAGGAATGGACGAAATTGAAGGATTCCTAATCCATTGCAGCCACATGCACCCATAATCATTCACACCTTGCAGCCACATGCATTCACTCTTCATAAATCAGCCACATGCACATTCAATCATTCACACCAAAACCTTGCACATGCAATCCCTTTAATTAATTCAACCTAGCTGTCATTGCACATGCATTCACTCTTTAACCCACATGCATTTCCACCCACATGCACTCTCATTCTTTAATCCATTCAGCCACAAGACATTATCATTGCACCACATTCAGCCATTCCATCTCCCATTTCAGATTGCATTCCAATCATTCCAACCAAATCACATGCACTCCCACCCTTTAAATCACATGCATTCCCTTCATAAATCAGCCACATGCACTCATAATCATTCAACCAACCTAGCTGTCATGTTTCCCCTTTCATCATTCCCTCACATTCTTTAATTCAGCCAACACATGCTTACACATGCATTTCCAACCCACATGCATCCTTTAATCATTCAAACATGCAGCCACATTCCCTCCTAGCTGTCATGTTCCCCCCATTTCACCTATAAATAAGCATGCATTACACCTCAATTCATTCAATTCGTCCATATTCAGAAAATCATCCAAAACACCACCAGAAATCATCCCCTTGTGCCGTGAGTATCCCTACTAATCCAAACACCACTCCAACCACTCCCCATCCCTCCAAAACACTTCACACTATCCCAAAACACACCTTAGACCTTGTGATACAACAACGAGGAAGAGAAGAGTGCCTAAACGTTCATACAATTCAAGTTTGAGTTGTTGGAATGTTTAGGTGTTTCTTTGCTCTCAATGTTTAAATTCAATTATCTTTGTTTTGTACGTATGAGGAATGGAAGAGAAGAGTGCCTAAACATTCATACAATTCAAGTTTGAGTTGTTGGAATGTTTAGGTGTTTCTTTGCTCTCAATGTTTAAATTCAATTATCTTTGTTTTGTACGTATGAGGAATGGAAGAGAAGAGTGCCTAAACGTTCATACAATTCAAGTTTGAGGAACTAAACCCCCCCTTGGCTAGGGGGGGATTCAAAATATATGTTTATGCTTGCATTTTGATTTGATTACTTCTAATTGCGTTTCATAAGTTGTGGATTCAATTTGTTTAACCGTTTGATTGATAACTTATTTATGTATGTTTATTGAGAATGCGCGCTTAATTTTCATGCATGAATATGACGCTAGAATATAAGTGAGTTTCACCTAATAGTTACGAACTTATATTCGCAAGTAGTGGAGGTTGCTTATAAACAATCGCGTTAAATGAATTCTTGGCATAAGTTTCATGCGTATTCCATAGTAACGAATGCCTCGTCGATGTTTATGATTTCCGTTGAACTTAATGATCTTTGTTGAATGTCTCTATCATGCGTATTCCATAGTTAGGGAATTTGATTATGAATAATTTGGTTGTAATGCGTATTCCATTCAATCCAATGAATCTAGGGAAATCTGAAAGTTAATTTAAGCGGACCTAATTAACTTGGAGCGTTGAGAATTAATGGTTTATTGAAATGCAATTGGAAATCGTTTTATTATGCAAGTGTAACATGTATGGAGATGAACCCCTTAGCTATTCTATCATCCATTCATTCCATTTCATCAATTTCATATTTACATTCTGTCTAGTTTATTAACTTGTTTCGTTATTTCAATTTTCGTCAAATCCTAAATCCCCCTTTACTTTAATGTCCAATTTAGTTAGAAAGTGTGTTAGTTTGTGTTTATAAGTGTTTTGATTCAATTTGTTTCACAAATTCGTCCAAATTCACCAAAGTGCTCAAAACTGCCCAGAAAGTGTTTTTAAGGCAGTTTTGAGTGTTTTGGGTGATGTTTGAGTCTTTTGGTTTGTTTTAGTGTTTCAAGCATTTAGTTTCGCATTCTTTGAGTCTAGTTTAGTGTTTTAAACTTTATTTTACGTTTTTGAGTCAGTTTCCAAGTGATTTGCAATCCCTCCTAATCCCCGGTTAAGAACGATCCCTACTTATACATATACTACAATTTGACAAAAAGAGGGTTTAATTTGTGTGCGTATAAATCTCGCATCAATGTGGAGTGGCTGCAAGGTGTGAATGATTATGAATGCATGTGCAATGTTTTGGGAGAAAATGGGTCTAATTGCTTTTCAATAAACCATGAATTCTCAACGCCCCAGATTAACCGTGAATTGCACTTATTAATCCTCAGATTTTCCTAACGTTATTGATGCGAAAATTAACTTAACACACAAATTAACCCTCTTTTGACGATTGTAGTATATGTATAAGTAGGGATCGTTCTTACACCGGGGATTAGGAAGGCTTGCTAAACACTCTAAACTGACTCAAATAAATAAACTTAACCTTTCAAACCCTTAAACTCACGTAAAAAGACTCAACTACGTTCACAAGACTCAAAATAGGCTAAAAACACTCAAAACTGCCTTAAAAACACAATCTGGGCAGTTTTGAACCTAAACACAAACTTGGACGAAAATTGGTTCTAACTTGACTCAAAAATCTAAAAAACACAATCTAAAACATATTTGGACCAATTAGACACTCTAGAATAAACGGGGATTTGGTTTTGGACGAAAATAAACAAAACAAAACAAATATGTAAACTAGGCAGATTTTGACGAAATTGGTGGAATTAAATGGATGGTGAGATGGCTAGGAGGCTTTTCTCCACACATGGCATACTTGCATACAAAATAATCTCCAGTTGCTTATTCGATGAATTTATGAACCTCAACACCCCAAGTTAATTAGGTACGCTTAAATTAACTCTCAGATTTCCCTTAGGTCATTGAATTGAATGGAATTAGCGCATTGCAATCAAATTATTCCTTAAAAGTTT
Source organism: Pyrus communis (assembly GCF_963583255.1). NCBI lineage: Eukaryota > Viridiplantae > Streptophyta > Magnoliopsida > Rosales > Rosaceae > Pyrus > Pyrus communis. Next base: position 25,208,457 of record NC_084804.1, read on the forward strand.
TCTATTTGAAAGCGCATGATAGAAAGACAATCAAAGATCATTAGGTTCTATGGAAATCATAGGTGTTGACGAGGCATTCGTAACTATGAAAGCGCATGATACTTATGCCAAGAATTCACTTATCATAATTGTGACCAACAATCTTAACTACTCATGAATATAAGTTCCCAGCGATTAGGTGAAGTTCCCTCATACTTAATCATAGTCACCATTCACTAGCTCGCATTTAATCAATTAAAACAACATTTTGAATGTAGTAACATGCCTTAGAGAATTCCCTCAATTCCTTACTAGGTGTACTCTCAATTTTCACACAGATTTTCTAACTACACTCCCTACACTAGGTATATGTGAGAAGATTGATGTAAACATGTAGACGAACACTCACATATGTTATAACAAGAAAAGCATTTTCTGGAATTATTAATATGTATATATATGATCTCATGAATGGAATGCCACTACTTAGACGCGAGAACCAGGGATACCATATGCTCAAACCCACTTTAAACTCCACATATTGAAACACATAACAATCAAGATAGAAGTCAAAGGGTTGTAACGAGGCTAGGGTATTGGCTAACAACGGAAAGTAAAGGATAAACAAACATTCTTAAAGCAATAGTGAGCAAAGTATTGAATTAGACACTTAGAATTCCCTTTAGAATGCAAAAATCAACTTTGAACACCCACGGGGAAGTCACACAAAACTTAGGGCCATATTCAAACTTTTTGGACCCTTTCTTCAACAATCACACTTGTGAGTTCATTCTCACTTATTTTCACTCCTTTTCTTTCTTTTCTTCTTCTTTTTCACACTTGTTTTTTTTTTTTTTCCTTTTCTCGTGCCTCTTTTAAGACTTTGGCACACACACACTCACAAAATCCCTTCCCCCACACTCGTTTTCTGCACAATTGTCACTCAAAAGGAATTCCTTCTAAGTTATGCTCCACTATACTTTAAGAACAAAGGTATGGAAAGTCCTATTCTAGGCTAGGTAAGGATGATGTGGTTAACAAGAAAATAGGCTATATAAGGCTCAAAGGGGTTTAATCCTACAATACAAATGACAATGGTAGATTCGGCTATTTGGCTATGGTGGTGACTACTACACAACTTCATCTTGTTATTTGTTATGCTAATCAATTTCATGCTTTGAATGAAACGGGTATGAGTTCTAGTATTTGGAACTATAGTGATGAAACGCATTCTAAGTAGCAACCAAGCAAAGAATAATGAGATCATGCAACGACTTTAGAAAACAAGAATGCACAGATTAATAACTCTCCAAATAAACGTTTAGGCTCAAGTCTCTCAGGGATGTAGCGTTTGTTTGAGTTCCTTCCTTCAAGCATGTTACAAAAACTGATTTTATCCTTTGTGATTACATGTGAATTCGTAAACTATAACTACAACCAAGCATAAACCAAGGAGCAAATAAAACTTCCATCATTGTTTGTAACTCTCTTTAACAGTCATGCATTAAAAACCAAATCCTCATCATTGTGTTGGAAGGTACCCTAAGACACAAACAAACACACAAAAACAACTCTTTGGCTTTTTCAAAACACCTTTTTCGATTTTTTTTCAAATTTTCGGATTTTTACTTCAACACACACCAAAACAGCTAAAAACGCACTAAAAACAGTGAGAAACAACATTGGAAGTGATAGGTGATAGAATCCCACGAATTTTGCATACCAACACATGTTTACCCCCCCCCCCCCCCCACACTTAAATCAAACATTGTCCTCAATGTTTCACACAAAGACTCACATAAAAGCAACAAATAATAAACAACTAAGCATGATAAAATAAACAGCAAGGAGAAGGGTTTAGAAACGCAAATCTGGGTTTGGAGTGGAAGTTCCATCTTCTCCTTGTCGAGTGCATGGGTTGCCTCCCACGAAGCGCTTGCTTTAACGTCTTCCAGCCGGACGAATATGCCATGCTAAACTTCACTAGTAGTACCCACGGCATGGAGGGGTACATCATCCACCACATGCTCCTTGAAGTTCTCGTAGTAGGGCTTTAATCGATGGCCATTCACCATGAACTCGTGTCCTGTTTTCAAGCTTTGAACTTGGACTGCACCATAAGGAAAGACATTAGTAATAACAAACGGGCCAACCCACTTAGAACGCAACTTACCAGGAAACAAGCGAAGGCGGGAATTAAAGAGTAGCACTTTTTGCCCAATGGAGAATGATTTGCCTCGAATCATCTTATCATGGAAAGCCTTGGTCTTCTCCTTGTAAATTCGAGCGTTTTCATATGCCTCGTTCCTAATCGCTTCTAATTCATTCAATTGGAGCTTCCTGTGAATTCCCGCGGCATCAATGTCCATGTTGAATGTCTTGATGGCCCAATGCGCCTTGTGCTCCAATTCCACAGGAAGATGGCATGGTTTGCCATAAATGAGCCGAAATGGGGACATGCCCAGGGGGGTCTTATATGCCGTGCGATATGCCCACAACGCATCCTCCAACCGTACACTCCAATCCTTCCTTGTAGGGCCCACGGTTTTCTCTAGAATTTGCTTAATCTCCCTATTTGAAACCTCGGCTTGCCCATTGGTTTGAGGATGATAAGGGGTTGAAACCTTATGCGTGACGTTGTACTTCTTGAGCAAAGCCTCAATGGTTCGATTGCAAAAGTGAGACCCTCCATCGCTTATGATCACTCGTGGCATTCCAAACCTTGCAAATAGGTTAGTTCTAATGAAATCTGCAACCACTCGAGAATCATTAGTTCGGGTGGCTTTTGCTTCCACCCATTTCGACACATAATCCACAGCAAGTAAGATATAAAGGAAACCATGTGAGGAAGGAAAAGGACCCATAAAATCAATGCCCCAAACATCAAAAATTTCAACAGGAAGTATGACATTTTGCGGCATTTGATCCTTTGCACTAATGTTACCCATTCTTTGGCAACGATCACTGATGCGAGATTTATACGCACACAAATTAAACCCTCTTTTTGTCAATTGTAGTAAGTATGTAAGTAGGGATCGTTCTTAACCGGGGATTAGGAGGGATTGCAAATCACTTGGAAACTGACTCAAAAACGTAAAATAAAGTTTAAAACACTAAACTAGACTCAAAGAATGCGAAACTAAATGCTTGAAACACTAAAACAAACCAAAAGACTCAAACATCACCCAAAACACTCAAAACTGCCTTAAAAACACTTTCTGGGCAGTTTTGAGCACTTTGGTGAATTTGGACGAATTTGTGAAACAAATTGAATCAAAACACTTATAAACACAAACTAACACACTTTCTAACTAAATTGGACATTAAAGTAAAGGGGGATTTAGGATTTGACGAAAATTGAAATAACGAAACAAGTTAATAAACTAGACAGAATGTAAATATGAAATTGATGAAATGGAATGAATGGATGATAGAATAGCTAAGGGGTTCATCTCCATACATGTTACACTTGCATAATAAAACGATTTCCAATTAAATTTCAATAAACCATTAATTCTCAACGCTCCAAGTTAATTAGGTCCGCTTAAATTAACTTTCAAATCTTCCTAACGTTATTGAATTGGATGATTGCATACGACAACCCAAAACATTCCCCACAAGTCCCCTACATGATTGCATAATAGAGATACAAGCAGGAATCATTACGCTCTATGAAAATTATAAGTGTTGACGAGGCATTCGTTACTATGGAATACGCATGAAACTTATGCCAAGAATTCGTTTAACGCGATTGTTTATAAGCAACCTCCACTACTTGCGAATATAAGTTCGTAACTATTAGGTGAAACTCACTTATATTCTAGCGTCATATTCATGCATGAAAATTAAGCGCGCATTCTCAATAAACATACATAAATAAGTTATCAATCAAACGGTTATACAAATTGAATCCACAACTTATGAAACGCAATTAGAAGTAATCAAATCAAAATGCAAGCATAAACATATATTTCGAATCTCCCCCTAGCCAAGGGGGGTTTAGTTCCTCATAACTTTGAAATCAAAGAAACACCTAAACATTCCAACAACTCAAACTTGAATTGTATGAACGTTTAGGCACTCTTCTCTTCCATTCCTCATACGTACAAAACAAAGAGAATTGAATTTAAACATTGAAATCAAAGAAACACCTAAACATTCCAACAACTCAAACTTCAATTGTATGAACGTTTAGGCACTCTTCTCTTCCTCGCTGTTGTAGTAAAAGGTCTAAGGTGAGTTTTGGGGATTATGGATGCAATGGATTGATGGCTGAAATATGGAAGGAATGGATGGAATTATGGTGTGATGGGCACGGCCCCAAGGGACCAATTTCTGTGGTGTTTTCGAATATGGAAGAGTGAATGAATTGTGGCTGCAATGGATGCTTATTTATAGGTGAAAAAGAGGGAACATGACAGCTAGGTTATGATGATGAATGCATGTGCAAAGTTGGTTGAATGATTATGAGTGCATGTGGCTGAAATAGCATGTGGAATGGCTGAATGTGGTGCAATGATAATGTCTTGTGGCTGAATGGATTAAAGAATGGGAGTGCATGTGGGTTAAAGAGTGAATGCATGTGCAATGACAGCTAGGTTGAATTAATTAAAGGGATTGCATGTGCAAGGTTTTGGTGTGAATGATTGAATGTGCATGTGGCTGATTTATGAAGAGTGAATGCATGTGGCTGCAAGGTGTGAATGATTATGGGTGCATGTGGCTGCAATAGATTAAGAATCCTTCAATTTCGTCCATTCCTTTTGCTCCAAACATAAGCTATCCATTCCAAGTCCAATTTTGCTCCAAAATGCTCCAAAATGCATCGTTTTACTTCCTTAGCCATATGAACCTAAAACCACACGAAAATGGCTTAAACTACTAAAACAACTATGAATTAACAATATAAATGCACGAAAACAAGCTAAGTAAGTCGCCTAAATATGCTCATATCACCGCTTAAATTAACTTTCAAATCTTCCTAACGTTATTGAATTGGATGATTGCATACTGATAGGAGCATATTTAGGCGACTTACTTAGCTTGTTTTCGTGCATTTATATTGTTAATTCATAGTTGTTTTAGTAGTTTAAGCCATTTTCGTGTGTTTTTAGGTTCATATGGCTAAGGAAGCAAAAAGATGCATTTTGGAGCATTTTGGAGCAAATTAGAGATTGGAATGGATATCATATGCTTGGAGCCAAGAGGATGGACGAAATTGAAGGATTCCTAATCCATTGCAGCCACATGCACATTCAATCATTCACTCCAAAACCTTGCACATGCTTTCCCATTTCATTATTCATTCACTTTGCAGCCACCATTCACTCTTTAATCCACATGCATTCATCATCATTCACCACACCTTGCAGCCACATGCATTCCCCTTTTATATTTCCAACCCACATGCACTTCCCCCTTTAATCATTCAAACATGCACTCCCTTTAATCACATGCATAAATCAGCCACATGCATCTCCCATCACCATATCAGATTTCCATCATATTCACATGCATTCCATCCTTTAAAACATTGCACATGCACTCCCTTTAATTAATTAAGCCACATGCACTCCCATCCATTTCATCATTTCAGCCAACACATGCTTTCACATGCATTTTCAGATTGTCCCCTTGCACATGCAGCCACATATTCATTGCACATGCAATTCCAACCCACATGCATCCTTTAATCATTCAAACATGCAGCCACATTCCCTCCTAGCTGTCATGTTTGATAGGAGCATATTCATGCGACTTAAATGGCTTGTTCTCGTGCATTTACGTTATGTTTCTCTAGTTATTTTAGTCCTTTATGCTTCTTTTGTGTGTTTTCAGGTTCTAAGGGCCTAGGGAGCAAGAAAGTGCATTTTGAGGCCATTTGGAGCATTTTTGGGCATGGATTGGATAGCTTATCCATGGAGCCAAAAGGATGGACGAATTTGAAGGCCTTGTATTCACTTTGGACATAAAACAAAGGGCCTAGCCCATTCTCTCTTATTCTCTCCCTTATAGCCATGCAAAGAACCATCCATTCCATCAAAAACAATCCATCAATTCACATGCAAAACCACCATTAACACACATGCACCCAAACAAAGCCAACCTAGCTAACCCTACATGCATTCTTTATTCACTCTTCATCATTGCATTCATTCTCCAAACACTTTCATTAATTAAAACACATTTGCACATCCATTCATTCTTTCCCCAAAACCGTGCATTCCCAATCCCTTTCCAACATTTCACATGCATTTCCACCTTGGTCATGCTTTCCCATTTCATTAATCATTCACTTTGCATTCATTCAATCAACCCACATGCACTTTAATCATTCAAACATGTAGCCACATAATCATTCACCCTATCCATTCTTTGTCACAAAACAATGTCACATACACTCATCAAAACACAACCTAGCTAACCCTACATGCATTATTTATTAACTCTTCATCATGCATCAACATTTTAAATCATCAAAAATCAACCCATTGCCGTGCATAATTCCTCAACCATTTCAGCCACATTCTTCCACTTTGCCTTTCATCATTGCACCACAAATCAATCAACACATGCATTCCCTTCACATTCACCCACATGTCCATTTAATCATTCAACCACATTCCCATTAACCACAAAACAATCACACAACACACCAACACACATGCATCCTGAAATTCTTTGCCATGCAATCACATGCATTTCCCTTGACATTTTCAGCCATCACACTTCATCATTACACCACCATTCACTCTTTAACCCACACACACTTCACACAAACAACATTCACATGCATTCACATGCATTTCCAACACAAAACACACTCAAAACCGTGGCCACCTTTGCATTTCAGGATTCCCATTTGCATTTTCAGATTTCCAGCTTTCCCTTTTATTTTCCAGCTTTCATTCTTCATCATTGCAGCCATTCCACATGCAATTCTCCATCATTCCTCCACACAAACACCTTAAACAAATAGCCATATACATCTCCACTCCTCCTATAAATACCCTTGCATTCCCATCATTCAAATCATCTCATTCACAACACAACACCCCTCAAACACTTCCATTCTTCTCTTTGCCGTGAGTCCCCTTAGAATCCAAAACCATCTTTCAATTTCCACCCCTTCCCAACCCTCCAAACCACTCCTCTACCATTTCCATAATCCCCCAAACCTCACCTTAGACCTTGTGCTACAACAACGAGGAAGATAAGAGGGCCTAAACGTTCATACAATTCAAGTTTGAGTTGTTGGAATGTTTAGGTGTTTCTTTGATTTCAAAGTTTAAATTCAATTCTCTTTGTTTTGTACGTATGAGGAATGGAAGAGAAGAGTGCCTAAACGTTCATACAATTCAAGTTTGAGTTGTTGGAATGTTTAGGTGTTTCTTTGATTTCAATGTTATGAAGAACTAATCCCCCTTTAGCTAGGGGGTAATTCGAAATAAATGTTTATGCTTGCATTTTGATTTGATTACTTCTAATTGCGTTTCATAAGTTGTGAATTCAATTTGTTTAACTATTTGATTGATAACCTATTTATGTATGTTTATTGAGAGTGCACGCTTAATTTTCATTCATGAATATGACGCTAGAATATAAGTGAGTTTCACCTAATCGTTATGAACTTATATTCACAAGTAGTGGAGGTTGCTTATAAACAATCGCGTTAAACGAATTCTTGGCATAAGTTTCATGCGTATTCCATAGTAACGAATGCCTCGTCAACACTTATAGTTTTCAAAGAACTTAATGATTCTTGCTTGTATCTCTATTATGCAATTCATGTAGGGAACTTGTGGGGAATGCTTTGGGTTGTCGTATGCAATCATCCAATTCATTAACTTAAGGAAAACTTGACGGTTAATTTAAGCGGACCTAATTAACCCGGGGTGATGAGTTTCATAATTTATTGAAATGCAATTGGAAATCTTTTTATTATGCAAGTGTAACATGTGTGGAGAAGAACCCCTTAGCTAGCCATACCATCCATTCATTTCCGTCAATTTCATATTTACAATTTGTTTTCTTTACAATCTATCCATTTTAGTTTAAATTCGTCCAAAATCAATCCCCCCCATATTTCGTTTAAAGTCTTAGTCTTAATCTTTCTTATTTTTAGTTTTGAATTCTTCGAGTTTAGTATAGCATTTTAGTTTGTGTTTTTAAAAGCATTTTGAGTCTTTTGATTTGTTTTAGTGTTTTAAAGTTTAGTTTTACATTCTTTGAGTCTAGTTTAGTGTTTTATATTATGTTTTTACGTTTTTAAGTCAAATTCGTTTTACAATCTGTTTCGTTTATTAACTTGTTTTGTTATTTCAATTTTCGTATAAATCTAAATCCCCCTTTACTTTAATGTCCAATTTAGTTAGAAATCAATTTAGTTTGTGCTTTTAAGTGTTTTGATTCATTTTATTTCCCAATTTCGTCCAAATTCACCAAAGTGCTCAAAACTGCCCAGAAAGTGATTTTAAGGCAGTTTTGAGTGTTTTGGGTGATGTTTGAGTCTTTTGGTTTGTTTTAATGTTCTAAGTGTTTAGTTTTACATTCTTTGAGTTAGTTTAGTGTTTTATATTGTGTTTTTACGTTCTTGAGTCAAGTTATTACTTAATTTCGTCCAAATTTGTGTTTGTGCTCAAATCTGCCCAGAAAGTGGTTTTTAGGCAGATTTGAGTGTGTTTGTGTTGTTTTGAGTCTTTTGGTTTGTCTTAGTGTTTTAAAGTTTAGTTTTGCATTCTTTGAGTCTAGTATAGTGTTTCATATTGTTATTTTACGTTTTTGAGTCAAATCCAAGTGGTTAACAATCCCTCCTAATCCCCGGTCCAGAACGATCCCTACTTATACATATACTACAATTGTCAAAAAGAGGGTTTAATTTGTGTGCATATAAATCTCGCATCAAATTTTGGCGCCGTTGCCGGGGATTAGAAAATTTGCTAATCCCTTGGATTGTTTTATTTTCGTTTGTTTTTATTTTTCCAGATTCTTAATTTTATTTTGTTTCTTGTTTTAGGTACTAGTTCATGACTCGGAGTTCTCATCCGATTCGTGAACATATCCTGGAGTGATTGGGATCTTCGTCCGGCTGCAAGACGTAAAAGAAAGCGCTACTTGGGAGGCAACCCAATGCACTGAATAAAACAAAGCATGTTCAAAAAAAAAAAAAAAAAAAAAAAAAAAAAAAGATACTAAACATGGAGAAAGATGGAGCTTCACAAAGGTTGTTTACGTGAAGCCCCACTAGAAGGCATCGGAGCGGAAGGCATAGTAGCGGAAGGCATCGAAGCGGAAGGCTTTGAAGCAGAAGGCATCGGAGTGGAAGGCATCGAAGCAGAAGGCATCGGAGCGGGAGGCATCGGAGCTAGAGCATTCTAGGCCTCAATACTTGGCCAAGCGCTGGATGAGCCAGGAAAAAGGTGCCTCTGGAGGAAAGACGAAAACCTTTGACGGTCACTGTGACTCCGACCTTCAGACTCTTGCAGCTCATCAAGCTTCCTCTTCATGCCCGTCGAATAGTTGTTGGCAAGCACGTGCAAACTTCTATTCTCGTACTTAAGCTGCTGGATCTCTTGCTTAAGACTTTCCACCTCTGCCATCAATGATTCCACCTGACGGGAGCGGGCAAGCAGGCGTTGGCCCATGTTGGACACAGAACTCGCACACTGAACACTAAGTGCGAGGGACTCTTGAACGGCCAACTCATCGGACTGTCCTGACAGCAGCCTACTATCTTTTGGAGTGAGGAGGTTCCTAGCTACTATTGTAGCTGTTGTGGCGTCCTGCATCACGGAGTCTTCACCTGTGAGAGGACCGTTAGAAGATAAGAAAGAAGGGCGCCATACGTTACCTTGCCGCGGCGCGCCCGTATCACTGCTAAGGCTCAATTCCAAGCTAAGGTTCGATGAGTTTGCCATTTTTCAAAAGTGTTCAAAGAAAAGGGATGGAGTTAAATTTCAAAGGGCCGGAGTCGATTTTCAAGAATGGGAAATCTTCAGAGTGTGTTTGTTGTGGTGATCGATAGCTCTATAAAAGCCAAGGCAACGCGTCCACCGATTCAAGAAGCCGGAATTTCCGGCGTAATTTAGGCGACGCTTTCTCAGCTTTTCAGAAGGCGCGTTCAACTTTGTCAAAAGATTTCTTCTTTTCAGACAACACGTGGAGGCCATCGTCACAACTACACATCTTTAGCCGACAAGCGCAAAGTTCGGCGACGCTTTCTCTGCTTTTCAGAAAACGCGTGCAGCTTTGTCAAAAGGAGCCGCATCCGCACTACTACGTGTCGTTCAGAAAGCAAAGGGGCGTCGTTCAGAAATCGAAGGGGCGCCTTCTATGAAATCGAAGAGGCGTCGTTCTGATATCGAAGAGACATTTGTCGACAAGGGTAAAAGAATAGTACCACCACTTGATATTATCTCTATATATGTCGACCTTCGTCTTTTATGGCAAGGCAAACTTGAAGAAAAATGCCCAACTCTCCCTCACCTCTGAGGGCGCACTCCCAGCAAAGCCTCTTGAAATACTCAATTTTTTCTCCCCCAAAGAAGATACCAGAAACCTGGAGTACAAATGAGGCAGAAGGAAACGGTCGATCAAAGCATGTGGAGACAACCACAACAAATACATGTACTGCTTCATTCGCCGTTTCTTCAAAAGCAAAGGTATCTCATATCATCAAGGTCTAAAGCAAAAGTATCTCATATCATGCTCTTTCCCTGTCTTTTTCTTTGTCCTTGTTCTTACTCGCATGGCAAAGTAAAAGAAGCAATCAGCCGGCAGTTGGAGTCAGTCTTCCGATCTGGAGCCAACTGCCTGGAATCTATTCCTGATTGCTTACCTAGCGTTGCTCTCGAGTAGTCATCTTCAACGGTTGATACACTTCCAGAGAAGGGACCACTTCTGCAAAGGGGAGCGAGTAAGGCAAGTGAAAATGATACATTGAAGCATGTGGAGACAAACATAGGCTGAGTTATCCTCCAACCGTTTTCAATACGAATTGGAAAGATTGAACAAAGAAACAGACCAAAGGGGTATGCTCAGACCTTCGGGGAAGACCAAAAGAATCCTGTTGCCCAGTTCAAGAGTAGCACAAAGGAAAATCAATGATGGGCGGAAACCAGTTCAAGAGTAAGCCTGTGGAGTCACTATGATCAAAGCCTCAATGCAATTACCAAGGAGAAGAGGGAATTTACACTCCATAACCAGATTTGCGTCCCTAAACTCTTCTCTTTGTTAATTACATTCTGCCATGTTTAGTATGTTTAAATTGCTTTTTGTGTGTTTACTTATGTTTTGTGTGAATCTATGCTTAAAACATTGAGGACAATGTTTGATTTAAGTGTGGGGGGTAACTAAGTATATTTGATGCAAATTCGTGGGATTTTATCACCCATAACTTCAAATGTTGTTCCTTGCTGTTTTAAGGTGTTTTTAAGATGTTTTAGAGTGTTTTAGTATGTTTTGTTTTTATAACTCCGAAAAACAAATAAAAATTTGAAAAACATGTTTTGAAAAGCCTAAAAAGAGTGTTTTGAGTCGTTTTTGTGTGTTTGTGTCTTAGGGTACCTTCCAACACAATGATAAGGATTTGGTTTGTAATTGCATGACGGTTAAAAAGAGTTATTAACATAGAGAAAAGTTTGATTTACTCTTGGTATATGCTTGGTTATGGTTATAATGTATGACTTCACATGCAATCATAAAAGAAAAATTCGTTTTTGTAACATGCTTGAAGGAAGGAACTCAAACAAACGCTACATCCCTGTGAGATTCGAGCCATTACTTTCTTTGGAGAGTTATTTTCTGTGATTCTTTGTTTTCTAAAGTTGTTGCATGATCTCATTATTCCTTGCTTGGTTGCTACTTAGAATGCAATTGTATCATGATAGAACTAAATGCTAGAACTTATATCCGTTTCATTCAAAGCATGATATTGATTGCATAACATACAATAAGATGAAGTTGTTAGTCAAGCCAAAGCCAAAAAGCCTATCCCTTTTCACATGTATTGTAGGATTACCCCTTTTGAGCCTTTTCAAGCTTATTTTCTTTGTTAACCCCTTGTTCTTAAAGGATAGTGAAACATGACTTAGAATGAACTCCTTTTGATCAATATACTGCAGAAAATAAGTGTGGGGGAAGATAATAGGGCACGGCCAAAGAATGAAATAAAGACAAAAAAAATTGTTGAAAAGAAAAAAAAAAAAAAAAAAAAAAAAAAGAGTTGAAAAATAAGTGAGAATGATCTCACAAGCATTGGTTATTGAAGGAAGGGTCCAAAAGAGTGAATTTGACCCTAGTTGTTGCATGAATCTTCCCTTGTGTTTAAAAGTTGATTTCTGCCATTAAAAGTGAGTTTAAGTGTCAATTTCATTACTTCGCTTCCTATTACTTTAAGAACCTTTGTTTTACTTTACCTTTCTTTGTTAAACCATTATCCTTAGCCCCGTTACAACCCTCAACTTCTATCTTGATGTTATGTATTCAATATGTGGAGTTTGGAATTGATATGAGCTTATGGAATCACTTGTTCTCATTCTAAGTAGTAGCATTCCATTCAAGAGATCATATTCATGTCATTATCGTAAATCCAGAAAATGCTTTCTTTGTTATAACATATGTGAGATACTAGTCTTTCATGTTTACATCAATCTCTCACATATAACTAGTGTAGGGTGTGTAGTCAGAAAATCTGTGTGAAAATAGAGTGCATTCTAGTAAGGAATTGAGGAAATTCTCTAAGGCATGTTACTACATTCGAAATGTGTTTTAAATGCTTAAATGCGAACTAGTATGTGGTGACTATGAGTAAGAATGTACTTAAGTGTAAAGATGGCTAAAATCTGTGGGAATAATGATTTTTAACATGTCATGTGCATTGGAAATCCCTGAGACGATTGTTGGAAGGTTTAGGTTGTGTTTTACTTGTTTAGTGTCGTTTTGTTTGTTTTGTTTTTTTTGTTTTGCTCGAGGACGAGCAAAAGATAAGTGTGGGGGAATTTGATAGGAGCATATTTAGGCGACTTACTTAGCTTGTTTTCGTGCATTTATATTGTTAATTCATAGTTGTTTTAGTAGTTTAAGCCATTTTCGTGTGTTTTTAGGTTCATATGGCTAAGGAAGCAAAAAGATGCATTTTGGAGCATTTTGGAGCAAATTAGAGATTGGAATGGATATCATATGCTTGGAGCCAAGAGGATGGACGAAATTGAAGGATTCCTAATCCATTGCAGCCACATGCACATTCAATCATTCACTCCAAAACCTTGCACATGCTTTCCCATTTCATTATTCATTCACTTTGCAGCCACCATTCACTCTTTAATCCACATGCATTCATCATCATTCACCACACCTTGCAGCCACATGCATTCCCCTTTTATATTTCCAACCCACATGCACTTCCCCCTTTAATCATTCAAACATGCACTCCCTTTAATCACATGCATAAATCAGCCACATGCATCTCCCATCACCATATCAGATTTCCATCATATTCACATGCATTCCATCCTTTAAAACATTGCACATGCACTCCCTTTAATTAATTAAGCCACATGCACTCCCATCCATTTCATCATTTCAGCCAACCCATGCTTTCACATGCATTTTCAGATTGTCCCCTTGCACATGCAGCCACATATTCATTGCACATGCAATTCCAACCCACATGCATCCTTTAATCATTCAAACATGCAGCCACATTCCCTCCTAGCTGTCATGTTCCCCCCATTTCACCTATAAATAAGCATCCATTGCATTCATTCTCATTCACTCCTCCATTTCAGAAATTCATCCATTGTACATACCATAACACAAACCCTTCCATTTTTCAGAATGTAGACCATCACAAACTGCCCTTGGTGCCGTGGCCTTGAGGCACCACTCCCTTACAATCCAAACACCATCCTTCCATCTTCACCACTCCCCAAACCATTCACACCATCAAACTATCCTTAGACCTTGTGCTACAACGAAGAGGAAGAGAAGAGTGCCTAAACGTTCATACAATTCAAGTTTGAGTTGTTGGAATGTTTAGGTGTTTCTTTGATTTCAATGTTTAATTTCAATACTCTTTGTTTTGTACGAATGAGGAATGGAAGAGAAGAGGACCTAAACGTTCATACAATTCAAGTTTGAGTTGTTGGAATGTTTAGGTGTTTCTTTGATTCTCTTTGTTTTGTACCATGAGGAACTAAACCCCCCTTTGGTTAGGGGGTGATTCGAATATATGTTTATGCTTGCATTTTGATTTGAATACTTCTAATTGCGTTTCATAAGTTGTGGATTCAATTCGTTTAACTGTTTGATTGATAACTTATTTATGTATGTTCATTGAGAGTGCACACTTAATTTTCATGCATGAATATGACGCTAGAATATAAGTGAGTTTCACCTAATCGTTATGAACTTATATTCACAAGTAGTGGAGGTTGCTTATAAACAATCGCGTTAAATGAATTATTGGCATAAGTTTCATGCAATCCATAGTAACGAATGCCTCGTCAACACTTATAATTTTCATAGAGCGTAATGATTCTTGCTTGTATCTCTTCTATGCATTCATGTTGAGGACTTGTGGGGAATGTTTTGAATTGTTGTATGCGCTAACCCATCCAATTCAATAACGTTAGGAAGATTTGAAGGTTAATTAGTGCATCACGGTTAACCCGGGGTGTTGAGTTTCATGGTTTATTGAAATGCAATTGGAAATCATTTTATTATGCAAGTATAACATGTATGGAGATGAACCCCTTAGCCATTCTATCATCCATTCATTCCATTCCATCAAATTCGTTTTACAATCTGTTTCGTTTATTAACTTGTTTTGTTATTTCAATTTTCGTATAAATCTAAATCCCCCTTTACTTTAATGTCCAATTTAGTTAGAAATCAATTTAGTTTGTGCTTTTAAGTGTTTTGATTCATTTTATTTCCCAATTTCGTCCAAATTCACCAAAGTGCTCAAAACTGCCCAGAAAGTGATTTTAAGGCAGTTTTGAGTGTTTTGGGTGATGTTTGAGTCTTTTGGTTTGTTTTAATGTTCTAAGTGTTTAGTTTTACATTCTTTGAGTTAGTTTAGTGTTTTATATTGTGTTTTTACGTTCTTGAGTCAAGTTATTACTTAATTTCGTCCAAATTTGTGTTTGTGCTCAAATCTGCCCAGAAAGTGGTTTTTAGGCAGATTTGAGTGTGTTTGTGTTGTTTTGAGTCTTTTGGTTTGTCTTAGTGTTTTAAAGTTTAGTTTTGCATTCTTTGAGTCTAGTATAGTGTTTCATATTGTTATTTTACGTTTTTGAGTCAAATCCAAGTGGTTAACAATCCCTCCTAATCCCCGGTCCAGAACGATCCCTACTTATACATATACTACAATTGTCAAAAAGAGGGTTTAATTTGTGTGCATATAAATCTCGCATCACATACGACAACCCAAAACATTCCCCACAAGTCCCCTACATGATTGCATAATAGAGATACAAGCAAGAATCATTACGCTCTATGAAAATTATAAGTGTTGACGAGGCATTCGTTACTATGGAATACGCATGAAACTTATGCCAAGAATTCGTTTAACGCGATTGTTTATAAGCAACCTCCACTACTTGCGAATATAAGTTCGTAACTATTAGGTGAAACTCACTTATATTCTAGCGTCGTATTCATGCATGAAAATTAAGCGCGCATTCTCAATAAACATACATAAATAAGTTATCAATCAAACGGTTAAACAAATTGAATCCACAACTTATGAAACGCAATTAGAAGTAATCAAATCAAAATGCAAGCATAAACATATATTTCGAATCCCCCCCTAGCCAAGGGGGGGGTTTAGTTCCTCATAACTTTGAAATCAAAGAAACACCTAAACATTCCAACAACTCAAACTTGAATTGTATGAACGTTTAGGCACTCTTCTCTTCCATTCCTCATACGTACAAAACAAAGAGAATTGAATTTAAACATTGAAATCAAAGAAACACCTAAACATTCCAACAACTCAAACTTGAATTGTATGAACGTTTAGGCACTCTTCTCTTCCTCGTTGTTGTAGTACAAGGTCTAAGGTGAGTTTTGGGGATTATGGATGCAATGGATTGATGGCTGAAATATGGATGGAATGGATGGAATTATGGTGTGATGGGCACGGCCCCAAGGGACCAATTTCTGTGGTGTTTTCGAATATGGAAGAGTAGTTAAAATGAATGCAATGGATGCTTATTTATAGGTGAAATGGGGGAACATGACAGCTAGGAGGGAATGTGGCTGCATGTTTGAATGATTAAAGGATGCATGTGGGTTGGAAATGCATGTGCAATGAATATGTGGCTGCATGTGCTAGGGGATAATCTGAAAATGCATGTGAAAGCATGTGTTGGCTGAATTGGTGGTGCATGTGCTGATTTGTGGTGCATTTGGATGGGAAAGTCACGGCAATGATGGTGTTTTCTGTGAATGATGGCAGATTGTGTTTGCATGTGAATTAGGTTGTGAAATGATGAAGGAAATGCATGTGCAATGAAGTGGATTTTCTGATGGGAACTCACGGCAAGGTTGGAGAATGAATGTGTGATGGTGTGATTGAATGATTAAAGTGCATGTGGGTGGAAATGCATGTGCAATGGCTGATTGTGGTGCAATGATAATGTCTTGTGGCTGAAATGATGAAATGGATGGGAGTGCATGTGGCTTGGGTGCATGTGGAGTGGCTTGTGCATGTGAAGTGATTGCTGAAAATGAATGTGAAATGAAATGATAATGTTTTGCACGGCTAGGTGTTGTGTTTGTTAGAATGTGCATGTGATTAAATTAAAGGATGCAAAGTGAATGAATAATGAATGCATGTGCACGGTTTTTGGGAGAAAGGTGGATGAATGTACATGTGAATTAGGTTGTGAAATCTGATGGAATGATGAAGTGGCTGAAATGATGAAAGACTAGTATGTTTGAATGATGATTTCTGAGGGTATGCACGGCAATGATGATTTCTGGTGGTGAATGGGTGTATGTTTGAATGATTAAAGGGTGTGGAAGATGGCTGGAAAGTGTATGAATGGTGGAGGAAAGGTAGAAGTGCATGTGGAATGTGATGGGAATGCAAGAGGGGGGAGCTGGAAATGCATGTGTGATGCACGGCTTTTGGGCAGATTGTTGGTGAAAATGTGTTGATGGTTTATGGAGATGCATGTGCAATGGATAAAGAAAAGGTTTAAATGTCCTAGAACTAAAGAGAACAAGGTTCCAACACTTTGGTCTTCAATTAGGTCTTCAATTTCGTCCAACACTTTGGCTCCAAGCATAAGCTATCCATCCTTAGCCCAAAAGTGCTCCAAAAGTCTCCAAAATGCATCTTTTTGCTCCTTTAGCCCTTTGGACCTACAAACACACGAAAATAGCTTAAAGTACTAAAATAACTAAAGAAACATAACGTAAATGCACGAGAACAAGCCATTTAAGTCGCATGAATATGCTCCTATCAAATACCCCCACACTTATCTTTTGCTAGTCCTCGAGCAAAACAAAACAACAAAAGAACACGAAACTAGACAAAACGAACAAAACACCACCTACACCTTCCAACAATCGTCTCAGGGATTTCCAATGCACATGACAAGTTAAAAATCACTAGTCCCATAGATTTTAGTCATCTTCACACTTTAGTACATTCTTAATCATAGTCACCACATACTATTTCACAATTAAGCATTTAAAACCATGTTTTGAATGTAGTAACATGCCTTAGAGAATTTGCTCAAATCCTTACAAGAATGCACTCTATTTTCACACAGATTTTCTGACTACACACCCTACACTAGTTATATGTGAGAGATTGATGTAAACATGAAAGACTAGTATCTCACATATGTTATAACAAAGAAAGCATTTTCCGGATTTACGATAATGACATGAATATGATCTCATGAATAGAATGCTCCTACTTAGAATGAGAACCAGTGATTCCATAAGCTCATATCAATTCCAAACTCCACATTATTGAACACATAACGATCAAGATAGAAGTCAAAGGGGTGTAACGGGGCTAAAGGTGTTTGGATAACAAAGAAGGAATATGGAAAACAAAGGTTCTTAAAGCAATAGTGAGCAAATTATTGAATTAGGCACTTAGAATTCCCTTAAGAACGCAGAAGTCAACTTTGAACACCCAAGGGAAAGTCATACAAAACTTAGGGCCATATTCAACTTTTTGGACCCTTTCTTCAACAATCTCACTTGTGAGTCCATTCTCACTTATTTTCACTCTTTTTCTTTCTTTTCTTCTTCTTTTTCTCATATTTTTTTTTCTTTTTCCCGTGCCTCCTTTAAGACTTAGGCACATACATACACACAAAAATCCCTTCCCCCACACTTATTTTCTGCAACATATTAATCAAAAGGAATTCATTACCCGTCATGCTTACTATGCTTCAAGAACAAGGGTACGGATGGTCCTAATCTAGGCTAGGTGAGGATGATATGGGTTAACAAAGAACATGGGCTAAACAAGGCTCAACGGGGTTAAAACTTGCAACATATACGAAATATGGGAAGTAAGGCTATTTGGCTATGGTGGCAACTACACAACTTCATCTTGATATATGTTATGCAATTCAATGTCATGCTTTGAATGAAACGGATATAAGTTCTAGCATTTAGTTCTATCATGATACAATTGCATTCTAAGTAGCAACCAAGCAAGGAATAATGAGATCATGCAACAACTTTAGAAAACAAAGAATCACAGAAAATAACTCTCCAAAGAAGGTAATGGCTCGAGTCTCACAGGGTTGTAGCTTTTGTTTGAGTTCCTTCCTTCAAGCATGTTACAAAAACGAATTTTTCTTTTATGATTGCATGTGAAGTCATACATTATAACCATAACCAAGCATATACCAAGAGTAAATCAAACTTTTCTCTATGTTTATAACTCTTTTTAACCGTCATGTAATTACAAACCAAATCCTTATCATTGTGTTGGAAGGTACCTGATGCGAGATTTATACGCACACAAATTAAACCCTCTTTTCGTCAAATTGTAGTATATGTATAAGTAGGGATCGTTCTGGACCGGGGATTAGGAGGGATTGTTAATCACTTGGATTTGACTCAAAAACGTAAAAACGTAATATAAAACACTAAACTAGACTCAAAGAATGTAAAACTAAACTTTAAAACACTAAAACAAACCAAAAGACTCAAAACAACACAAACACACTCAAATCTGCCTAAAAACCACTTTCTGGGCAGATTTGAGTACAAACACAAATTTGGACGAAATTGGGAAATAAATTTAATCAAAACTCTTAAAAACACAAACTAAGATACTTTCTAACTAATTTGACATTAAAGTAAAGGGGGATTGAGTTTTATACGAAATTAAACTAAAATGTACAGATTGTAAATTAAAGCAAAATGTAAATGTGAATGTGATAGAATGAATGGAAAGTTAGCTACGGGGTTCATCTCCGCATATGTTATACTTGCATAATAAAATGAATTCCAATTACGTTTCAATAAATCATTAATTCTCAACACCCCAAGTTAACCGTGATGCACTAATTAACCTTCAAATCTTCCTAACGTTATTGAATTGGATGGGTTAGCGCATACAACAATTCAAAACATTCCCCACAAGTCCCCTACATGATTGCATAATAGAGATACAAGCAAGAATCATTACGCTCTATGAAAATTATAAGTATTGACGAGGCAATTGTAACTATGAATGCATGATACTCTTGCCAAGAATTCATTTAACGCGATTGTTTATAAGCAACCTCCACTACTTGTGAATATAAGTTCGTAACTATTAGGTGAAACTCACTTATATTCTAGCGTCATATTCATGCATGAAAATTAAGCACGCATTCTTAATAAACATTCATAAATAAGTTATCAATCAAACGGTTAAACAAATTGAATCCACAACTTATGAAACGCAATTAGAAGTAATCAAATCAAAATGCAAGCATAAACATATATTCAAATCACCCCCTAGCTAAAGGGGATTTAGTTCCTCATGGTACAAAACAAAGAGAATCAAAGAAACACCTAAACATTCCAACAACTCAAACTTGAATTGTATGAACGTTTAGGCCCTCTTCTCTTCCATTCCTCATTCGTACAAAACAAAGAGAATTGAAATTAAACATTGAAATCAAAGAAACACCTAAACATTCCAACAACTCAAACTTGAATTGTATGAACGTTTAGGCACTCTTCTCTTCCTCTTCGTTCTAGCACAAGGTCTAAGGATAGTTTGATGGTGTGAATGGTTTGGGGAGTGGTGGAAATGGAAGGCTGTGATAGGAGCATATTCATGCGACTTAAATGGCTTGTTCTCGTGCATTTACGTTATGTTTCTCTAGTTATTTTAGTCCTTTATGCTTCTTTTGTGTGTTTTCAGGTTCTAAGGGCCTAGGGAGCAAGAAAGTGCATTTTGAGGCCATTTGGAGCATTTTTGGGCATGGATTGGATAGCTTATCCATGGAGCCAAAAGGATGGACGAATTTGAAGGCCTTGTATTCACTTTGGACATAAAACAAAGGGCCTAGCCCATTCTCTCTTATTCTCTCCCTTATAGCCATGCAAAGAACCATCCATTCCATAAAAAACAATCCATCAATTCACATGCAAAACCACCATTAACACACATGCACCCAAACAAAGCCAACCTAGCTAACCCTACATGCATTCTTTATTCACTCTTCATCATTGCATTCATTCTCCAAACACTTTCATTAATTAAAACACATTTGCACATCCATTCATTCTTTCCCCAAAGCCGTGCATTCCCAATCCCTTTCCAACATTTCACATGCATTTCCACCTTGGTCATGCTTTCCCATTTCATTAATCATTCACTTTGCATTCATTCAATCAACCCACATGCACTTTAATCATTCAAACATGTAGCCACATAATCATTTACCCTATCCATTCTTTGTCACAAAACAATGTCACATACACTCATCATCACACAACCTAGCTAACCCTACATGCATTATTTATTAACTCTTCATCATGCATCAACATTTTAAATCATCAAAAATCAACCCATTGCCGTGCATAATTCCTCAACCATTTCAGCCACATTCTTCCACTTTGCCTTTCATCATTGCACCACAAATCAATCAACACATGCATTCCCTTCACATTCACCCACATGTCCATTTAATCATTCAACCACATTCCCATTAACCACAAAACAAATCACACAACACACCAACACACATGCACCCTGAAATTCTTTGCCGTGCAATCACATGCATTTCCCTTGACATTTTCAGCCATCACACTTCATCATTACACCACCATTCACTCTTTAACCCACACACACTTCACACAAACAACATTCACATGCATTCACTCATAATCATTCACCAAACTTGCAGCCACATTTCCACCCACCTCCTAGCTGTCATGTTCCCTCCATTACTCCTATAAATAGCCTTGCATTCATTCATTCAAAGATCATCTCATTCCATTGTAGATACCACAACACAAACACTCCATTCCTTCTCTAGCCGTGAGTTTCTCTCCATTTTCTGCACCATTTTCTCCACCACTCCTCACCTATTTCCATAATTCCCCACTCCATTCCACACTTCCATCCCCCCCAAACCAACTATCTTTAGACCTTGTGCTACAACGAAGAGGAAGAGAAGAGGGCCTAAACGTTCATACAATTCAAGTTTGAGTTGTTGGAATGTTTAGGTGTTTCTTTGATTTCAATGTTTAATTTTAATTCTCTTTGTTTTGTATGAGGAACTAAACCCCCCCCTAGCTAGGGGGGTAATTCGAAATAAATGTTTATGCTTGCATTATGATTTGATTACTTTTAATTACGTTTCATAAGTTGTGAATTCAATTTGTTTAACTATTTGATTGATATCCTATTTATGTATGTTTATTGAGAATGAACGCTTAATTTTCATGCATGAATTTGACGCTAGAATATAAGTGAGTTTCACGTAATAGTTATGAACTTATATTCACAAGTAGTGGAGGTTGCTTATAAACAATCGCGTTAAACAAATTCTTGGCATAAGTTTCATGCAATCATAGTAACGAATGCCTTGTCAACACTTATAGTTTTCATGTTGCTTAATGATTCTTGCTTGTATCTCTATTATGCAATTCATGTAGGGAACTTGTGAGGAATGCTTTGGATTGTCGTATGCAATCATCCAATTCATTAACTTAAGGAAAACTTGACGGTTAATTTAAGCGGACCTAATTAACCCGGGGCGTTGAGAATTCATGGTTTATTGAAATGCAATTGGAAATCATTTTATTATGCAAGTGTAACATGTATGGAGATGAACCCCTTAGCTAGCCATACTATCCATTCATTTCCGTCAATTTCATATTTACAATTTGTTTTCTTTACAATCTATCCATTTTAGTTTAAATTCGTCCAAAATCAATCCCCCCATATTTCGTTTAAGTCTTAGTCTTAATCTTTCTTATTTTTAGTTTCGCATTTCTTGAGTCTAGTTTAGTGTTTTATATTGTTTTTACGTTTTTAAGTCAGTTTCCAAGAGATTAACAATCCCTCCTAATCCCCGGTCCAGAACGATCCCTACTTATACATATACTACAATTGACAAAAAGAGGGTTTAATTTGTGTGCGTATAATTCTCGCATCAAATTTTGGCGCCGTTGCCGGGGATTAGCAAATTTGCTAATCTCTTGGATTGTTCGTTTCTGTTATGTATTTTAGTTTTTGAATTGTGTTTTGTTTGTTGAATTCAAGTACTAGAGAAGAACAACATGGCACTTGATAACGCTTCTCTTTTGTCACAGCTCATGGAAAGGTCCCAAATGCAAAGAGTTGATATATTTGATCTTCAATCAAGGAATAACGTGTTTTCCAATACTTACAGTTCAGATTGGAGTGATCATTCAAACTCTACGTGGTGGGAACCTCAACATGTTCAACAAGAAGGATATTGGCAGCCATACGAGGAGTTCTATTCAAGACCTATGCACCCACCACAAACTCATATTCAATATGCCCAACCAAATTTAAGTTCGTCAATAGATTATAATCAAAAGATTGATGAATTAATTTGTTTGGTGCAGGGCTTACAAAATCAAGACAATGAGGCTCAACAAGAAGGATATTGGCAGCCGTATGAGGAGTTCTATTCAACGCCTATGCAACCTCCACAACCTGCCCAAAGTAATGTAGGTAATTCAAATGATAATGATACGATTTTTCAATTACTTACTACTCTGGAAAAGCAAATTGGGCAGATAGCGGAGTTCGAAGGACAATTTTGCGACCAAGGCGAACTCCCTAGCTCAACCATTGCAAATCAGAAGGGAGAATTTGAAACTGCCAAGGATATCATGTTGAGAAGTGACAAGGAGGTTGGAACGGACTCTCAACCATTAAAATCAAATCACAAGGAGGAGGAATACACCCAACCCACGGAAAGGGTGGAAACACCTTTACCGGAGGCACCTATTGCTCCTATGCCATCTAATACAGGTATGGTTGTTCCAAATTTCATTAATTTTAACCCCGTTCCAACAAGTATCCCTATTCCTTGTAGATTCATGACTTCCAAGGAAGAAGAAGGTGAAAAAGACATCTTGGAAGCCCTTCCAAAGGTGACAAGTAGGGAATGTCATGAATTCATCAAAGAGGATATACTTGAGACAACAATGCCCAAAGAAGTTGAATTTGATGACATTGGACAAGTCATAACCATCACATGCAATCTGGCCAAGTCCAATATCCCTGAAACTTTCAAAGGAGTGGTGTTTGTCATTGAGTTCTTGTCGGACAAAACAAGTAAGTATTTTTTTCCAAATTCCATTAGATTTTATACTAACTTGCTAATTTTTTTGAATCAGGCACCTACATTAGAATTCAAACCAATGCCGGTTCACTTCAAGTATCACCTTCCATTCAAGGACCAAATCCATGCCGTTTGATTTTATTTATGTTAATAAAAAAAAAAAAAAAAAAAAAAAAAAAAAAAAAGATACTAAACATGGAGAAAGGTGGAGCTTCACAAAGGTTGTTTGCGTGAAGCCCCACTACGAGGCGCAGAAGCGGAAGGCGCAGAAGCGGGAGGCATAGAAGCGGGAGGCATCGGAGCGGAAGCCATCGGAGCGGGAGGCATCGGAGCTAGAGCATTCCAGGCCTCAATACTTGGCCAAGCGCTGGATGACCCAGGAAAAAGGTGCCTCTGGAGATAAGACGCAAGCCTTTGGCGGTCATTGTGAATTCGACCCTCAGATTCTTGCAGCTCATCAAGCTTCCTCTTCATGCCCGCCGAATAGTTATTTGCAAGCACATGCAAACTTCTATTCTCGTACTTAAGCTGTTTGATTTCCTGCTTAAGACTTTCCACCTCTGCCATCAACGATTCCACTTGGCGGGACCGAGCAAGCAGGCGTAGGCCCATGTTGGACACAGAGCTCGCACACTGAACACTAAGTGCGAGGGACTCTTGAACGGCCAACTCATCGGACCGTCCTGACAGCAGCCTACTATCTTTTGGAGTTAGGAGGTTCCTAGCTACTATTGTAGCTGTTGTGGCGTCCTGCATCACAGAGTCTTCACCTGAAAGAGGACCGTTAGAAGATAAAAAAGAAGGGCGCCATACATTACCTTGACGGGGCGCAACCGGATCGCTGCTGAGACTCAAATCTAAGCTAAGGTTCGATGAGTTTGCCATTTTCTTTCAAAAGTGTTCAAAGAGAAGGGGTGGATGGAGTTAAATTTCGAAGGGCCGGAGACGATTATCAAGAATGGGAGATCTTCAGAGTGTGGTTGTGGCGGTGATCGATACCTCAATAAGAAGCCAAGGCGACGCGTCCACCGATTCAAAAAGCCGGAATTTCCGGCGTAATTTAGGCGACGTTTTCTCGGCTTTTCAGAAGACGCACGTGGAGGCCATCATCGCAACTACACCTCTTTAGCCGACAAGCGCAAAGTTCGGCGACGCTTTCTCTGCTTTTCGGAAGACGCGTGCAGCTTTGTCAAAAGGAGCCGCATCTGCACTACCACGTGTCGTTCAGAAAGTGAAGGGGCGTCGTTCAGAAATCGAAGGGGCGCCTGCTCAGAAATCGAAGAGGCGTATTCAAAGATCGAAGAGGCGCCACTATTTCAAAAAGCCGGAATTGCGGGATCAAAACGTTTGTCGACAAGGGTAAAAAGTACCACCACTTGATATTATCTCTATATATGTCGACCTTCGTCTTTTATGGCAGGGCAAACCTGAAGAAAATGCCCAACTCTCTCTCACCTCTGAGGGCGCACTCCCAGCAAAGCCTTTCGAAATACTCAATTCTTTCTTCTTCCCCAATGATGATACCAGATGCCTGGAGTACAGATGACCCAGGAGGAAACAGCACAACAAATACATGTGCTGATTCATTCACCGCTTCTTCAAAAGCAAAGGTATCTCATATCATCAAGGTCAAAAGCAAAAGTATCTCATATCATGCTCTTTCCCTGTCTTTTTCTTTGTCCTTGTTCTTACTCGCATGGCAAAGTAAAAGAAGCAATCAGCCGGCACTTGGAGTCAGTCTTCCGATCTGGAGCCAACTGCCTGGAATCTATTCCTGATTGCTTACCTAGCGTTGCTCTCGAGTAGTCATCTTCAACGGTTGATACACTTCCAGAGAAGGGACCACTTATGCAAAGGGGAGCGAGTAAGGCAAGTGAAAATGATACATTGAAGCATGTGGAGACAAACTTAGGCTGAGTTATCCTCCAACCCTTTTCAATACGAATTGGAAAGATTGAACAAAGAAACAGACCAAAGGAGTAAGCTCAGACCTTCGGGGGAGACCAAAAGAACCATCATGCTGCCCAGTTCAAGAAGTAGCACAAAGGAAAATCAACGATGGGCAGAAACCAGTTCAAGAGTAAGCCTGTGGAATCACAAAGATCAAAAGCCTCAATGCAATTACCAAGGAGAAGATGGAATTTACACTCTATAACCAGATTTGCGTCTCTAAACTCTTCTCTTTGTTAATTACATTCTGCCATGTTTAGTATGTTTAAGTGCTTTTTGTGTATTTACTTATGCTTTGTGTGAATCTATGGTTAAAACATTGAGGACAATGTTTGATTTAAGTGTGGGGGGGGGTAACTAAGTATGTTGATGCAAATTCGTTGAATTTTATCACCCATAACTTCAAGTGTTGTTCCTTGCTGTTTTAAATTGTTTTTAAGTTGTTTTAGAGTGTTTTAGTATGTTTTGTTTTTATAACTCCGAAAATCACATAAAAATTTGAAAAACATGTTTTAAAAAAAGCCTAAAAAGAGTGTTTTGAGTCGTTTTTGTGTGTTTGTGTCTTAGGGTACCTTCCAACACAATGATAAGGATTTGGTTTGTAATTGCATGACGGTTAAAAAGAGTTATAAACATGGATGAAAGTTTGATTTACTCTTGGTATATGTTTAGTTATGGCTATAATGTATGACTTCACATGCAATCATAAAAGAAAAATTCGTTTTTGTAACATGCTTGAAGGAAGGAACTCATAATAACGCTACACCCCTGTGAGACTCGAGCCATTACCTTCTTTGGAGAGTTATATTCTGTGATTCTTTGTTTTCTAAAGTTGTTGCATGATCTCATTATTCCTTGCTTGGTTGCTACTTAGAATGCAATTGTATCATGATAGAACTAAATGCTAGAACTTATATCCGTTTCATTCAAAGCATGACATTGAATTGCATAACATATATCAAGATGAAGTTGTGTAGTTGCCACCATAGCCAAATAGCCTTACTTCCCATATTTCGTATATGTTGTAAGTTTTAACCCCGTTGAGCCTTGTTTAGCCTTTATTCTTTGTTTACCCACATTTTCCTCACCTAGCCTAGTTTAGGACAATCCCCACCCTTGTTCTTAAAAGATAGTGAGCATGACTTAATTGAATTCCTTTTGAGTTACATTATGAAAGAAAATAAGTGTGGGGGAGAGAATGTTTTGTTCTTAAGTGTTTATGTATGTTTTGAGAAGTCAGGAGAAAAAAAAAAAAAAAAAAAAAAAAAAAAAAAAAAAAAATTGTGAAAAACATATGAAAAAGAAAAACAGAAAAGAAAAGAAAGAAAGGAAAAAGAGCTTTTTCCCCCTTGTTCAAAAGTTGAGTTTTCATTCAAAAGTGAATTCTACGTTAATTCAAATGCTTTGCTCGCTATTTCTTTAAGAACCTTTGTTTTCCATATCCCTTCTTTGTTAGCCAAACACCTTTAGCTCCGTTTCAACCCTTATGCTTCTATCTTGAGTGTTATGTGTTTCAATTTGTGGAGTTTGGAATTGATATGAGCTTATGGAATCACTGGTTCTCATTCTAAGTAGTAGCATTCCATTCATGAGATCATATTCATGTCATTATCGTAAATCCAGAAAATGCTTTCCTTGTTATAACTTATGTGAGTGTTCGTCTACATGTTTACATCAATCTTCTCACATATGACTAGATTAGGGTGTGTAGTTAGAAAATCTGAGTGAAAATCGAGTGCATATCTTGTAAGGAATTGAGCAAATTCTCTAAGGCATGTTACTACATTCAAAACATGGTTTTAAATGCTTAATTGTGAACTAGTATATGGTGACTATGATTAAGAATGTACTTAAGTGTGAAGATGACTAAAATCTGTGGGAATGATGATTTTTAACGTGTCATGTGCATTGGAAATCCCTAAGACAGTTGTTGGAAGGTTTAGGTTGTGTTTTACTTGTTTTGTTTCGTTTGGTTTTGTTTTGTTTTTCTTTCTGTTTTGCTCGAGGACTAGCAAAAGATAAGTGTGGGGGTATTTGATAGGAGCATATTCATGCGACTTAAATGGCTTGTTCTCATGCATTTACGTTATGTTTCTCTAGTTATTTTAGTCCTTTATGCTTCTTTTGTGTGTTTTCAGGTTCTAAGGGCCTAGGGAGCAAGAAAGTGCATTTTGAGGCCATTTGGAGCATTTTTGGGCATGGATTGGATAGCTTATCCATGGAGCCAAAAGGATGGACGAATTTGAAGGCCTTGTATTCACTTTGGACATAAAACAAAGGGCCTAGCCCATTCTCTCTTATTCTCTCCCTTATAGCCATGCAAAGAACCATCCATTCCATCAAAAACAATCCATCAATTCACATGCAAAACCACCATTAACACACATGCACCCAAACAAAGCCAACCTAGCTAACCCTACATGCATTCTTTATTCACTCTTCATCATTGCATTCATTCTCCAAACACTTTCATTAATTAAAACACATTTGCACATCCATTCATTCTTTCCCCAAAGCCGTGCATTCCCAATCCCTTTCCAACATTTCACATGCATTTCCACCTTGGTCATGCTTTCCCATTTCATTAATCATTCACTTTGCATTCATTCAATCAACCCACATGCACTTTAATCATTCAAACATGTAGCCACATAATCATTTACCCTATCCATTCTTTGTCACAAAACAATGTCACATACACTCATCATCACACAACCTAGCTAACCCTACATGCATTATTTATTAACTCTTCATCATGCATCAACATTTTAAATCATCAAAAATCAACCCATTGCCGTGCATAATTCCTCAACCATTTCAGCCACATTCTTCCACTTTGCCTTTCATCATTGCACCACAAATCAATCAACACATGCATTCCCTTCACATTCACCCACATGTCCATTTAATCATTCAACCACATTCCCATTAACCACAAAACAAATCACACAACACACCAACACACATGCACCCTGAAATTCTTTGCCGTGCAATCACATGCATTTCCCTTGACATTTTCAGCCATCACACTTCATCATTACACCACCATTCACTCTTTAACCCACACACACTTCTGATAGGAGCATATTCATGCGACTTAAATAGCTTGTTCTCGTACATTTACGTTATGTTTCTTTAGTTATTTTAGTACTTTAAGCTATTTTCGTGTGTTTGTAGGTCCAAAGGGCTAAAGGAGCAAAAAGATGCATTTTGGAGACTTTTGGAGCACTTTTGGGCTAAGGACGGATAGCTTATGCTTGAAGCCAAAGTGTTGGACGAAATTGAAGACCTAATTGGAGCCAAAGTGTTGGAACCTTGTTCTCTTTAGTTTTAGGACATTTAAACCTTTCCTAATCCCAATCATGCCATGCATAACACACATCCATTCTAACACATTGTCATTGAACATGCATTTCCTTCATTAGTTAACCCACATGCACTTATCACTTATCATCACCACATATCATATCACTTAATCACTTATCACTTATCATCACCACTTAACCACTTATCATATCATAACCACATATCATATCACTTATCACTTATCACTTAACATAACATCCACCTACTTCACCTACAACATCCACTTCACCTACAACATCCACCCACTTCACCTACAACATCCACCTACTTCACCTACAACATCCACCCACTTCACCTACAACATCCACCTACTTCACCTACAACATCCACTTCACCTACAACATCCACCTACTTCACCTACAACATCCACCTACTTCACCTACAAATGACATAGCCATATGTTCCCTCCACTACTCCTATAAATACCCTTGCATTCATTCATTCATGAACATCTCATTTCATACACAACACACCACAAACACATCCCTTTCTTCCCTAGCCGTGAGCTTCCCATCTCTCCCCTTATAATCCAAACACCATTTTTCCATTCCCCTTCCACTTCTCCACCACTCCTCTTCCATTCCACACTTCCATCCCCCAAACCAATTATCCCTAGACCTTATGCTACAATAAAGAGGAAGAGAAGAGAGCCTAAACGTTCATACAATTCAAGTTTGAGTTGTTGGAATGTTTAGGCGTTTCTTTGATTTCAATGTTTAATTTCAATTCTCTTTGTTTTGTATGAGGAACTAAACCCCCCCCTTTAGCTAGGGGGTGATTCGAAATATATGTTTATGCTTGCATTTTGATTTGGTTACTTCTAATTACGTTTCATAAGTTGTGAATTCAATTTGTTTAACTGTTTTATTGATAACCTATTTATGTATGTTTATTGAGAGTGCACACTTAATTTTCATGCATGAATTTGACGCTAGAATATAAGTGAATTTCACCTAATCGTTATGAACTTATATTCACAAGTAGTGGAGGTTGCTTATAAACAATCGCGTTAAATGAATTCTTGGCATAAGTTTCATGCAATCATAGTAACGAATGCCTCGTCAACACTTATAGTTTTCAAAGAACTTAATGATTCTTGCTTGTATCTCTATTATGCAATTCATGTAGGGAACTTGTGAGGAATGCTTTGGGTTGTCGTATGCAATCATCCAATTCATTAACTTAAGGAAAACTTGACGGTTAATTTAAGCGGACCTAATTAACTTGGAGTGTTGAGAATTAATGATTTATTGAAATGCAATTGGAAATCGTTTTATTATGCAAGTATAACATGTATGGAGATGAACCCCTTAGCTAGCATTCATCCATTCAATTCCATCACATTCATATTTACATTCTGTCTAGTTTATTAACTTGTTTCGTTATTTCAATTTTCGTAAAACCTAAACCCCCCTTTACTTTCTTGTTCTTTAATGCTTAGAATCTGGTTAGTTTATGTTTTAAAGTATTTTTGAATTCTTTGAGTCTAGTTTAGTGTTTTATATTGTGTTTTTATGTTTTTGAGTCAAATCCAAGTGATTAACAATCCCTCCTAATCCCCGGTCCAGAACGATCCCTACTTGCACATATACTACAATTTGACGAAAAGAGGGTTTAATTTGTGTGCATATAAATCTCGCATCAAATTTTGGCGCCGTTGCCGGGGATTAGAAAATTTGCTAATCCCTTGGATTGTTTGTTTCTGTATTGTCTTTTAGATTTAGTTTTTATTTGTGTTTTGTTTGTTAAGAACAACATGGCACTTGATAACGCTTCTCTTTTGTCACAGCTCATGGAAAGGTCCCAAATGCAAAGAGTTGATATATCTAATCTTCAATCAAGGAATAACGTGTTTTCCAATACTTACAATTCGGATTGGAGTGATTATTCAAACTCTATGTGGTGGGAACCTCAAAATGCTCAACAAGGAGGATATTGGCAGCCACCACAACCTCATATTCTTTATGCCCAACCAAATTTAAGTTCGTCAATAGATTATAATCAAAAGCTTAACGAATTAATTTGTTTGGTGCAGGGCTCACAAAATCAAGACAATGAGGCTCGACAAGAAGACAAAAGGTTGGATCACTTGGAAAAGCAAATTGGGCAGATAGCGGAGTTCGTAGGACAATTTTGCGACCAAGGCAAACTCCCTAGTTCAACCATTGTAAATCCGAAGGGAGGATTTGAAGCACCTTTGCCGGAAGCACTTATTGCTCCTACGCCATCTAATTCAAGTAAGGTTGTTCCAATTAGTTCTAACCCCATTCCACCTAATATCCCTATTCCTTGCAGGTTCATGAATTCCAAGGAAGAAGAAAGTGAAAAAGACATCTTGGAAGACCTTCCAAAGGTGCAAAGTAGGGAATTTCATGAATTCATCAAAGGGGATATACTTGAGACAACAATGCCCAAAGAAGTTGAATTTGATGACATTGGACAAGTCATAACCATCACATGCAATCTGGCCAAGTCCAATATCCCTGAAACTTTCAAAGGAGTGGTGTTTGTCATTGAGTTCTTGTCAGACAAAACAAGTAAGTCATTTTTTTCAAATTCCATTACATTTTATACTAACTTGTTGTTTTTTATGAATCAGGCACCTACATTAGAATTCAAACCAATGCCGGTTCACTTCAAGTATCACCTTCCATTCAAGGACCAATTCCATGCCGTTTGATTTTATTTATGTTAAAAAAAAAAAAAAAAAAAATAATAATAATAATAAAAGTGGCGAGGCTTCACAAAGGTTGTTTACTTAAAGACCCACTACGTGGCAAAACTCTTGAAGCGGAAGGCATCGAGACGGAAGGCATCGGGGCAGAAGACATAGGAGCGGAAGGCATCGGAGATAGAGGCATCGAAGATAGAGCATTCGAGGCCTCAATACTTGGCCAAACGCTGGATGATCCAGGAAAAAGGTGCCTCTGGAGGAAAGACGAAAACCTTTGACGGTCACTTTGAATCCGACCTTCAGACTCTTGCAGTTCATCAAGCTTCCTCTTCATGCCCGTCGAATAGTTGTTGGCAAGCACGTGCAAACTTCTATTCTCATGCTTAAGCAGTTTGATCTCTTGTTTAAGACTTTCCACCTCTACCATCAATGATTCCACCTGACGGGAGCGGGCAAGCAGGCGTTGGCCCATGTTGGACACAGAACTCGCACACTGAACACTAAGTGCGAGGGACTCTTGAACGGCCAACTCATCGGACCGTCCTGACAGCAGCCTACTATCTTTTGGAGTGAGGAGGTTCCTAGCTACTATTGTAGCTGTTGTGGCGTTCTGCATCACGGAGTCTTCACCTGTGAGAGGACCGTTAGAAGATAAGAAAGAAGGGCGCCATACGTTACCTTGACGCGGCGCGGCCGTATCACTGCTGAGACTCAATTCTAAGCTAAGGTTCGATGGGTTTGCCATTTTTCAAAAGTGTTCAAAGAGATGGGGTGGATGGAGTTAATTCTCAAAGGGCCGGAGTCGATTTTCAAGAATGGGAATTCTTCAGAGTGTGTTTGTTGTGGTGATCGATAGCTCTATAAGAAGCCAAGGCGACGCGTCCACCAATTCGAAAAGCCGGAATTTCCGGCGTAATTTAGGCGACGCGTTCTCTGCTTTTCAGAAGACGCGTTCAACTTTGTCAAAAGATTTCTGACAAAGCTGAAAACACGTGGAGGCCATCATCGCAACTACACATCTTTAGCCGACAAAGCGCAAAGTTCGGCGACGCTTTCTCTGCTTTTCAGAAGACGTGTGCAGCTTTGTCAAAATGAGCCGCATCTGCACTACCACGTGTCGTTCAGAAAGCGAAGGGGCGTCGTTCAGAAATCGAAGGGGCGCCTGCTCAGAAATCGAAGAGGCGTATTCAAAGATCGAAGAGGCGCCACTATTTCAAAAAGCCGGATTTGCGGGATCAAAACGTTTGTCGACAAGGGTAAAAGGTACCACCACTTGATATTATCTCTATATATGTCGACCTTCATCTTTTATGGCAGGGCAAACCTGAAGAAAATGCCCAACTCTCTCTCACCTCTGAGGGCGCACTCCCAGCAAAGCCTTTCGAAATACTCAATTCTTTCTTCTTCCCCAAAGATGATACCAGATGCCTGGAGTACATATGACCCAGGAGGAAACGGCGGATTGAAGCATGTGCTGATTCATTCACCGCTTCTTCAAAGCAAAGGTATCTCATATCATCAAGGTCAAAAGCAAAAATATCTCATATCATGCTCTTTCCCTGTCTTTTTCTTTGTCCTTGTTCTTACTTGCATGGCAAAGTAAAAGAAGCAATCACCCGGCACTTGGAGTCAGTCTACCGATCTGGAGCCAACTGCCTGGAATCTATTCCTGATTGCTTACCTAGCGTTGCTCTCGAGTAGTCATCTTCAACGGTTGTTACACTTCCAGAGAAGGGACCACTCCTGCAAAGATTGAACAAAGAAACAGATAACAGGAGGAAGCTCAGACCTTCGGGGGAAACCAAAAGAACCATCCTGCTGCCCAGTTCAAGAAGTAGCACAAAGGAAAATCAACGATGGGCAGAAACCAGTTCAAGAGTAAGCCTGTGGAATCACAAAGATCAAAGCCTCAATGCAATCACCAAGGAGAAGAGGGAATTTACACTCCATAACCAGATTTGCGTCCCTAAACTCTTCTCTTTGTTAATTACATTATGCCATGTTTAATATGTTTAGTTGCTTTTTGTGTGTTTACTTATGTTTTGTGTGAATCTATGCTTAAAACATTGAGGACAATGTTTGATTTAAGTGTGGGGGGGTAACTAAAGTGTTTTGATGCAAATTCGTAGGGTTTTATCCACCATAACTTCTAATGTTGTTCCTTGCTATTTTAAGGTGTTTTTAAGTTGTTTTAGAGTGTTTTAGTGTGTTTTGTTTTATAATTCGAAAATCCCATAAAAATTTGAAAAATTGTTTTGAAAAACCCAAAAAGAGTTGTTTTAAAGTTGTTTTTGTGTGTGTGTTTGTGTCTTAGGGTACCTTCCAACACAACGATAAGGATTTGGTTTATAATTGCATGACGGTTAGAAAGAGTTATAAACATAGAGAAAAGTTTGATTTACTCTTGGTATATGCTTGGTTATGGTTATAATGTATGACTTCACATGCAATCATAAAAGAAAAAAAAATTCGTTTTTGTAACATGCTTGAAGGAAGAAACTCAAACAAACGCTACATCCCTGTGAGACTCGAGCCATTACTTTCTTTGGAGAGTTATTTTCTGTGATTCTTTATTTTCTAAAGTTGTTGCATGATCTCATTATTCCTTGCTTGGTTGCTACTTAGAATGCAATTGTATCATGATAGAACTAAATGCTAGAACTCATGCCCATTTCATTCAAAGCATGTTATTGATTTGCATAACACATATTCAAGAAGAAGTTGTGTAGTGACCACCACCATAGCCAAATAGCCTTACTTCCCATACTTCATATATGTTGTAAGTTTTAACCCCGTTGAGCCTTGTTTAGCCTTTATTCTTTGTTTACCCACATTTTCCTCACCTAGCCTAGTTTAGGACAATCCCCACCCTTGTTCTTAAAAGATAGTGAGCATGACTTAATTGAATTCCTTTTGAGTTACATTATGAAAGAAAATAAGTGTGGGGGAGAGAATGTTTAAGTGTTGATGTTTTGAGATTCAAAAGAAAAGAAAAAAAAAAGAGAAAAGAAAGAAAGAAAGAAAAAAAGAAAAAAATGAAAGAATAAGTGATTGAAGAAAGGTTCCAAAACACCAATTCTGGGCGTAAATTGTCTAAATTCTCCCTTTTTGTTCAAAAGTTGAGTTTTCATTCAAAAGTGAATTCTAAGTTGATTCAAATGCTTTGCTCACTATTTCTTTAAAAACCTTTGTTTTCCATATCCCTTCTTTGTTATCCACATACCCCAAGCCCCGTTACAACCCTTGACTTCTATCTTGAGTGTTGTGTATTTCAATTTGTGGAGTTTGAACTTGGTATGAGCATATGGTATCACTGGTTCTCGCGTCTAAGTAGTAGCATTCCATTCATGAGATCATATCTAAACATGCTTATTAACTCCAGAAATTGCTTCCTTTGAAATACATATATGTGAGTGTTCGTTTTTATGATTACATCAATCTTCTCACATATAACTAGTTTAGGGTGTGTAGTCAGAAAATCTGTGTGAAAAACGAGAGCATATCTTGTAAGGAATTGAGCAAATTCTCTAAGGCATGTTACTACATTCAAAATATAGTTTTAAATGCTTAATTGTGAATTAGTATGTGGTGACTATGATTAAGAATGTACTTAAGTGTCAAGATGGCTAAAATCTGTGGGAATAATGATTTTTAACTTGTCTTGTGCATTGGAAATCCGTGAGACGATTGTTGGAAGGTGTAGGTTGTGTTTTGTTCGTTTTGTCTAGTTTCGTGTTCTTTTGTTTTGTTTCGCTCGAGGACTAGCAAAAGATAAGTGTGGGGGTATTTGATAGGAGCATATTCATGCGACTTAAATAGCTTGTTCTCGTACATTTACGTTATGTTTCTTTAGTTATTTTAGTACTTTAAGCTATTTTCGTGTGTTTGTAGGTCCAAAGGGCTAAAGGAGCAAAAAGATGCATTTTGGAGACTTTTGGAGCACTTTTGGGCTAAGGACGGATAGCTTATGCTTGAAGCCAAAGTGTTGGACGAAATTGAAGACCTAATTGGAGCCAAAGTGTTGGAACCTTGTTCTCTTTAGTTTTAGGACATTTAAACCTTTCCTAATCCCAATCATGCCATGCATAACACACATCCATTCTAACACATTGTCATTGAACATGCATTTCCTTCATTAGTTAACCCACATGCACTTATCACTTATCATCACCACATATCATATCACTTAATCACTTATCACTTATCATCACCACTTAACCACTTATCATATCATAACCACATATCATATCACTTATCACTTATCACTTAACATAACATCCACCTACTTCACCTACAACATCCACTTCACCTACAACATCCACCCACTTCACCTACAACATCCACCTACTTCACCTACAACATCCACCCACTTCACCTACAACATCCACCTACTTCACCTACAACATCCACTTCACCTACAACATCCACCTACTTCACCTACAACATCCACCTACTTCACCTACAAATGACATAGCCATATGTTCCCTCCACTACTCCTATAAATACCCTTGCATTCATTCATTCATGAACATCTCATTTCATACACAACACACCACAAACACATCCCTTTCTTCCCTAGCCGTGAGCTTCCCATCTCTCCCCTTATAATCCAAACACCATTTTTCCATTCCCCTTCCACTTCTCCACCACTCCTCTTCCATTCCACACTTCCATCCCCCAAACCAATTATCCCTAGACCTTATGCTACAATAAAGAGGAAGAGAAGAGAGCCTAAACGTTCATACAATTCAAGTTTGAGTTGTTGGAATGTTTAGGCGTTTCTTTGATTTCAATGTTTAATTTCAATTCTCTTTGTTTTGTATGAGGAACTAAACCCCCCCCTTTAGCTAGGGGGTGATTCGAAATATATGTTTATGCTTGCATTTTGATTTGGTTACTTCTAATTACGTTTCATAAGTTGTGAATTCAATTTGTTTAACTGTTTTATTGATAACCTATTTATGTATGTTTATTGAGAGTGCACACTTAATTTTCATGCATGAATTTGACGCTAGAATATAAGTGAATTTCACCTAATCGTTATGAACTTATATTCACAAGTAGTGGAGGTTGCTTATAAACAATCGCGTTAAATGAATTCTTGGCATAAGTTTCATGCAATCATAGTAACGAATGCCTCGTCAACACTTATAGTTTTCAAAGAACTTAATGATTCTTGCTTGTATCTCTATTATGCAATTCATGTAGGGAACTTGTGAGGAATGCTTTGGGTTGTCGTATGCAATCATCCAATTCATTAACTTAAGGAAAACTTGACGGTTAATTTAAGCGGACCTAATTAACTTGGAGTGTTGAGAATTAATGATTTATTGAAATGCAATTGGAAATCGTTTTATTATGCAAGTATAACATGTATGGAGATGAACCCCTTAGCTAGCATTCATCCATTCAATTCCATCACATTCATATTTACATTCTGTCTAGTTTATTAACTTGTTTCGTTATTTCAATTTTCGTAAAACCTAAACCCCCCTTTACTTTCTTGTTCTTTAATGCTTAGAATCTGGTTAGTTTATGTTTTAAAGTATTTTTGAATTCTTTGAGTCTAGTTTAGTGTTTTATATTGTGTTTTTATGTTTTTGAGTCAAATCCAAGTGATTAACAATCCCTCCTAATCCCCGGTCCAGAACGATCCCTACTTGCACATATACTACAATTTGACGAAAAGAGGGTTTAATTTGTGTGCATATAAATCTCGCATCAACTTCACACAAACAACATTCACATGCATTCACTCATAATCATTCACCAAACTTGCAGCCACATTTCCACCCACCTCCTAGCTGTCATGTTCCCTCCATTACTCCTATAAATAGCCTTGCATTCATTCATTCAAAGATCATCTCATTCCATTGTAGATACCACAACACAAACACTCCATTCCTTCTCTAGCCGTGAGTTTCTCTCCATTTTCTGCACCATTTTCTCCACCACTCCTCACCTATTTCCATAATTCCCCACTCCATTCCACACTTCCATCCCCCCCAAACCAACTATCTTTAGACCTTGTGCTACAACGAAGAGGAAGAGAAGAGGGCCTAAACGTTCATACAATTCAAGTTTGAGTTGTTGGAATGTTTAGGTGTTTCTTTGATTTCAATGTTTAATTTTAATTCTCTTTGTTTTGTATGAGGAACTAAACCCCCCCCTAGCTAGGGGGGTAATTCGAAATAAATGTTTATGCTTGCATTATGATTTGATTACTTTTAATTACGTTTCATAAGTTGTGAATTCAATTTGTTTAACTATTTGATTGATATCCTATTTATGTATGTTTATTGAGAATGAACGCTTAATTTTCATGCATGAATTTGACGCTAGAATATAAGTGAGTTTCACGTAATAGTTATGAACTTATATTCACAAGTAGTGGAGGTTGCTTATAAACAATCGCGTTAAACAAATTCTTGGCATAAGTTTCATGCAATCATAGTAACGAATGCCTTGTCAACACTTATAGTTTTCATGTTGCTTAATGATTCTTGCTTGTATCTCTATTATGCAATTCATGTAGGGAACTTGTGAGGAATGCTTTGGATTGTCGTATGCAATCATCCAATTCATTAACTTAAGGAAAACTTGACGGTTAATTTAAGCGGACCTAATTAACCCGGGGCGTTGAGAATTCATGGTTTATTGAAATGCAATTGGAAATCATTTTATTATGCAAGTGTAACATGTATGGAGATGAACCCCTTAGCTAGCCATACTATCCATTCATTTCCGTCAATTTCATATTTACAATTTGTTTTCTTTACAATCTATCCATTTTAGTTTAAATTCGTCCAAAATCAATCCCCCCATATTTCGTTTAAGTCTTAGTCTTAATCTTTCTTATTTTTAGTTTCGCATTTCTTGAGTCTAGTTTAGTGTTTTATATTGTTTTTACGTTTTTAAGTCAGTTTCCAAGAGATTAACAATCCCTCCTAATCCCCGGTCCAGAACGATCCCTACTTATACATATACTACAATTGACAAAAAGAGGGTTTAATTTGTGTGCGTATAATTCTCGCATCAGGCTGGTGTTTGGATTATAAGGGAGAGTCACGGCAAGGGTGATTATTGGTCTACATTTCTGCAATGGATGAGTGTTTGAATGGAATGGATGGACTTTGTGAAGGGCACGGCCCCAAGGGACCAATTTCTGTTGTGAAATGAATTGTGAATGAATGAGAATGAATGAATGAGTATTTATAGGTGAAATGGGGGGGGGACATGACAGCTAGGTTGCATGTGCTAATGCTGGAATGGTATGGTGAGTGAATGTGCACGGCAATGAGTGTTGTTGGTGCTGAAAATGCATGTGTGTGCATGTGAAATCTGCCAAGATGCATGTGAAAGTGTATGAATGTGCACGGCATGGGATGTTTGTGGAGTGGATTGTGCATGTGGGTTGCTGGAACAAAGATGGAATGCATGTGATTGATAGGAGCATTTTTATGCGACTTAATTGGCTTGTTCTCATGCATTTATGTTGTTTTTCCTTAGTTAGTTTAAGTGTTTAAAGTCATTTTCGTGCAATTTCAGGTTTTAGTGTCAAAGTATGCAAAAAGAAGCAATTTGGAGCATTCTAGAGCATTTTTGGGCCAAGATTGGATAGTGCAAGCATGGAGGCATGAGGATGGACGAATTTGAAGGCTTGAATTCAGTTAGGGAGCTGCAAGGGGGCCTAAAAAAAAACCTTATTTCTAGAAGGCTTTATCTATTCACACATGGTGCCTAATTTCAAGCTTGTCACTAGCCGTCCTAGCCGTCCTAGCTTGTCTCCTAGCCATCCTAGCTTGTCACTAGCCGTCCTACCTTGTCTCCTAGCTGTCCTACCTTGTCTCCTAGCCGTCCTATCTTGTCTCCTACCTTGTCCAAGCTACACACATATATCCTTTAAGTGTTTCATGTATAGAAGTTCTGGTACAAAAAAACCTTTTGGTTTCAACTAAGTTCAAAACCTTTCCTAGCCCTATAAATAAGGCTTTGCAGCAAGGCACTTGGGGGATCACTCATTCACCCAATTTTCGTCCATTCATCTAGCCACACCACTCTACACATCCTAAAATCCTAGAAACACAATTCCAGCCAAACACTACACCTTGCCGTGCCTATCCTCCATCCAATTCCATAATCCCTGATCCTAAAACACATCCCAACCATCCCATCCACCTTTGTGCCGTAGCAAGGAGAAAGAAGGAAAGACTCTTGGATGCTCAGGCTTCGTCGTTGGTGCATTCTAGGTGTAATTCGTTTTATGATTTCAATGTTTAATTTATTTTCCTTTCATTTTGCTATGAACATGAGTGGCTAAACCCCTATTGGTTAGGGGTGATTTCAAAAGCCATAACTATGTGTGCAAGTTGATTTGATAAATTCCAGTTATGAGTTCTTGAATCGTGAATGCAATTGGCTTAACTGTGCGAGTAATAACGTATTTGTGTTTGTTAATTAGGGGTCGACACTTAATTGGCTTGCATGAATATGATGCTAGAATATAAGTTTGTTTCACATAATTGTCACACACTTATATTCACAAGTAGTAAAGGTTGCTAGTCACAATCGCGTTAAGTTCAATTCCTAGAATAAGTGTCATGATGTCATAGTCACAAGTGCTTTGTCAATGCTTATAGTTTTCATTGAACGTAATGATCTTTGATTGTATCTTTATTATGATGTCATGTAAGGAACTTTTGAAGAATACTTTGGGTTGTCGTATGATGTCATCCAATTCAATAACACAAGGAGAACTTGAGAATTAACTAGTGATGTCACGGTTAATTTGGGGCATTGTCATTCATAATTCTATGAAGGAATAACTGGAAATCGAGTCATTTGCATACTTGTCATGTGTGGAGAAAGAACCCCTAACTAGTCCATCATCCATTAAAAACCCCAAAAACGTTTCAAAATCAGTTTTACTTTGCAATCTGTTTTCTCAACTTTAATTTCGTCCAAATCAAATCCCCCTTTACTTTGAAGTCTCAATTTAGTTAGAAATTGTTTTGGTTCATGTTTTTAAGTGTTTTGAGTCAAGTTTTCAACCAATTTCGTCCAAATTAGTGTAGGTGCTCAAAACTGCCCAGAAAGTGGTTTTTAGGCAGTATTGAGTCTTCTAGTTGCTGTTTTGAGTTTTTGTTTTGTTTTAGTGTTTTAACTTTGGTTTTTCATTCTTTGAGTCCAAATTAGTGTTTTTAACTTTGTTTTGGAGTTCTTAGGTCAGTTTTCAAGAGTTTAGCAATCCCTCTTAATCCCCGGTTTTGAACGATCCCTATTTACATACTTTGCTACAATTGTCAGAAGAGGGTTTAATTTGTGTGCTTAATATATTTCGCATCAAATTTTTGGCGCCGTTGCCGGGGATTAGCAACTTTGCTAATCCCTTGGATTGCTTTTGTTTCATTTATTTCACTTTGTTTCTGATTTTGTTTTAGTTTCTGACCTATTTTTGTTTCTTGTTTTTAAGGTACTAGTGCATGACGCGGAGTTCTCAAACTGTGCATGCACATATCTTAGACTTTAACGACGATTTTGAACGTGATTTGAGAAGAAAGAGGAGGCATCCCGAACGTAGTGAACCTAGTTCAAGTTCAGAGGCCGAATCTGAGTTTGAAGAAGTGGAAGAAGAAGTTATGGCAGCGGACAATCGGACCATTAAAGAGCTTTCGGCCTCAGGGTTGGCCAATGCCGCACCATTATGCATTCAATACCCCGCGGCTGCCCAAGGCAAGACCGATGAATTCGAGTTGAAGTCAAGCTTGTTGCACCACATTCCTAAATACCATGGGCTTTCCATGGAAGATCCAAACAAGCATCTTAAAGAGTTTGAAGTAGTTTGTTCAAGCATGACTCCCGTCAATGTTGACGGAAGTATTTTGAAGATGAAAGCTTTTCCGTTCTCTTTAATGGATAAAGCTAAGGATTGGTTATACGAGTTGGCTCCTGGCACTGTCACTTCATGGGAGAGTATGAAAAGAGCGTTTTTGGAGAAGTTTTTCCCAACTTCTCGCATCATTCTTCTTCGTAAAAAAATAAGTGGAATTCAACAAGATGAAGGTGAGTCTTTTCCTGCATACTATGAACGTTTTAAATCACTTGTTGCTTCTTGTCCACAGCATCAGATGAAGGAGGAGCTACTTTTGCAATACTTCTACGAGGGCCTCCTACCATTAGAACGTCAAATGCTCGATGCCTCGGCAGGTGGAGCATTAGTGGACAAAACACCTATGGCTGCCAAGACCTTGATTTCTAATCGAGCGTTGAACGATCAACAATACGAAGGAGTAGGCCAAATAGGACCCCCACGGCAACATGTTCATGAGGTAAGTTCTACTTCCGACATTAATTCACACTTGGCTAATCTTACTTCTATTGTGTCTCAGTTGGCCGAGGGCATGAAGATGCAAGGACCAATAGTATGTGGCGTATGTTCTATGCATGGACATGCCTCTGAAAAATGTCCACAGTTGATTGAAAATGGTGGATGGGAAAGCGCCAATGCAATTGGGTTTCAAGGCCAAAACCAACCAAGGAACGATCCTTATTCCAACACATATAATCCCGGTTGGAGAGACCACCCAAATTTCAAATGGAGGGAGCCCCAACAATCTCAAAACCAAGGAGGCTTTAGGCAACAACCCCCTGGGTTCTTTCCCAAAACCTACGCCCCACCCCAAAATCAAGCCCAATCCGGCCCAAGTGCCTCAGGTACGTCTCTTAACAATGATGCACTTCTTAAGATACTAACTAAGTTGTCTAATGGGCAGGACGATCAAGCTAAGGCTATGCAAAACCAAGACAAAAGGGTGGATCAATTGGAGAAACAAATGGGGCAAATTGCCGAGTTTATGGGGCAGTTTCGTGAACAAGGAAAGCTCCCTAGTTCCACCGTTCCAAATCCAAAAGGAAGCTTCGAAAGTGCAAAGGCCATAACCTTGAGAAGTGGAAAAGAGAATGGGGCAGATCCTACACCATCACAATCAGGTCCCAAAGGTGATGAAAACTTGCAAATTGAAGAGGAAGAATCAAGCAAACCCACGACAAAGGTGGGAGAGTCTTTGCCGAAAGTTCCTAGTGCCCCAAAACTGTCTAATTCGGCCAAAAAGGGTAAGAATGTGTCAAATTCGGTTTCTACTAATGCTTTTCCTTCGAATGCTCCTTTTCCTAGTAGGTTTATGCAAACAAGGAAGGAAGAAGCTGAAAAAGACATCCTTGAGACATTTAGGAAAGTTCAAGTAAACATACCCTTGTTGGATGCAATCAAGCAAGTCCCTAGATACGCCAAGTTTTTGAAGGAGTTGTGCACCACTAGGAAGAGGATGTCGACCAAGGAAGTGGTAAAAGTAGGTGAGAATGTGTCCACCATCTTGCAACGCAAACTACCTCCCAAATGCAAAGATCTGGGTAGTTTCACCATTCCTTGTGTCATAGGTAACACTAGATTTGAATCTGCCATGCTTGACTTAGGTGCCTCTATAAATGTTTTGCCATATTCCATATATGCATCTATGAACCTAGGAGCATTGAAAAAGGATGGCGTTATCATACAATTGGCCGATAGATCTAATGCCTATCCAAAGGGAGTTTTGGAAGATGTTTTGGTGCAGGTTAATCATTTGATCTTTCCGGCGGATTTCTATGTCCTTGAGATGGATGAATCGGATCATGCACCCTCGCTGCCCATTCTACTTGGAAGGCCATTCATGAAAACGGCCCGGACTAAGATTGATGTGTTTAATGGAACTTTGTCCATGGAATTTGATGGGGAAGT
Organism: Pyrus communis; assembly: GCF_963583255.1. Classification (NCBI taxonomy): domain Eukaryota; kingdom Viridiplantae; phylum Streptophyta; class Magnoliopsida; order Rosales; family Rosaceae; genus Pyrus; species Pyrus communis. The sequence continues at coordinate 25,252,009 of NC_084804.1, forward strand.
TGTTAATTTCAATCTTTCCGATTCTATTAAGTATCCTAGTGAAGATCATTCATGTTTCTCTATTGATACTGTTGACTCTTTGGCGCAGGGATACCTTGAAGATTTGAATGATGATATGCTTGAAAAAGTCATTACAAGTGGTGTAGAAGTCAAAACCAAGGGAGCAACATCCATGCAACCCCACGACACAAATACATTATCCTATGTCGTGCCTCTTAGTGAGGATTTTCTTGAAGTAGTTGCTGCCCTTGAGTCATCACCAATACATGATGGTAAGTTTCCTAACAAAGAGTCCATTCCCATTTCGACTAACAAGTTGCTTCCATCCATAATTCAGGCACTTATCCTTGAACTCAAACCTTTGCCAAGTGATGCGAAAATAGTTAAACACACAAATTAACCCTATGGATGACAATTGTAGTAAATGAGCAAATAGGGATCGTTCTAGACCGGGGATTAACTAGGGATGCTAATCAATGTGAAATTGACTCAAAAGACTCAAAACAACACAAACACACTCAAATCTGCCTAAAAACCACTTTCTGGGCAGATTTGAGCACAAACACAAATTTGGACGAAATTAAGTAATAACTTGACTCAAGAACGTAAAAACACAATATAAAACACTAAACTAACTCAAAGAATGTAAAACTAAACACTTAAAACATTAAAACAAACCAAAAGACTCAAACATCACCCAAAACACTCAAAACTGCCTTAAAATCACTTTCTGGGCAGTTTTGAGCACTTTGGTGAATCTGGACGAAATTGGGAAATAAAATGAATCAAAACACTTAAAAGCACAAACTAAGTTGATTTCTAACTAAATTGGACATTAAAGTAAAGGGGGATTAAGGTTTTGACGAAATTAAATTAAATAAAACAAGTTAATAAACTAGGCAGATTGTATAAACGGATTTGAGAAACAAGATGATGGATGGATTAGTTAGAGGTCCATTCTCCACACATGACACATTTATATATGAATCGATTCTCTAATTGCTTTTCATTATCTATGATGCTCAACACCCCAAGTTAACCGTGATGCACTAATTAACTCTCAAATTTTCCTTATGTTATTGAATTGGATGATGCATGCGACAATTCAAATCATTCTCCAATGGTTCTCAACATGAATGCATAGAAGAGATACAATGAGAGATCATTATGCTCTATGAGAATTATAAGTGTTGACGAGGCAATTGTAACTATGAATGCATGATACTTTTGCCAAGAATTCAATTAACGCGGTTGTGACTAGCAACCTTCACTACTCATGTTTATAAACTTGTGACGATTAGGTGAAACTCGTTTATAAACTAGCATCGAGTTTATGCATGAAGACTAAGTATGCATCCCTAATCAACATACAAAAACAAGTTTTTAATAAACATGATAATTGAATTACAATCACAACTTAACAAATCACAATTGGAAGAAATCAATTCATATTTCAAACATGTTCATGGCTTCAAACTTTCCCCTAACTAATTAGGGGTTTAGCCACTCATGATTACAACAAACTTAGAGAGTAATAACAAAGTAAACATTGAAAACAAGAATCGAAGTACACCTAAAAATTCCAACAACTCAATCTTGAATTGTATGAACGTTTAGGCCTCTTCTCCTCTAGTTGCTGCGGCACAAGGGGTTTTGGTGAGTTTTGGGGGTTATGGATGATGTAGAATGATGTGTTTAGGGTAGGGATGGATGTAGGGGAAGGCAAGGAGTGTTTTTGGGCAGAAAATATGAAGAATGGTGAAGTATGGTAGTGCTAGAGAGAGAGGAGGAATTTCTGGCGTGAATGAATGTGTATGAGAGATGGTTTTCTGAAATGGAAGAGTGTGTGTTTTGTGGCTGCAATGCATGCTTATTTATAGGTGAAATGGGGGGAACATGATGACTAGGAATTAGGTGGAAAGCTGAAATGGTGATGGGAGATGCATGTGGCTGAAATGCATGTGATTAAAGGGTGGGAATGCATGTGTTTTGACAGAAAATAAAAGGGAATGCTGGAAATCTGGAATGGGAACCCACGGCATGGTTGTTTTCTGGTGGTGAATGGGTTTATGTTTGATTGGTGCATGTGGGTTGATTATTTAAAGTGTAAATGATTAATGAATGGTTCTTTGTTGATGGTGGAAATCTGAAATGATGAAGTGGAATGTGCATGTGGCTGCAATGGTAAAGGATGGGAGTGCATGTGCTTTGACAGCTAGGTTGCATGTGGAATGTGACTGTAATTGATGGAGAAAGGCCACGGCAAAAGGGGATTGTGGTGCAATGATGGTGTTTTGCACGGCAATGATGGGGAAAGAATGTGTGGATGCATGGTTGTGTTGGTGATGAATGTGAACTCTTTGTTCTTCATTTTCATTCCTTTGGTCTTCAATTTCGTCCATCTACTTGGCTTTAAGCATATGCAATCCATTCCAATCTCTAATTTGCTCCAAAAGGCTCCGAAAGGCATCCTTTTGCATCCTTAGCCATATGAACCTATAAACACACGAAAATGACTTTAAACACTAAATTAAGTAAGAAAACACAACATAAATGCATAAGAACTAGCTAACTAAGGCGCATAAATATGCTCCTATCACCAAGCCATTTGAAGTACATTTTCTTGGGAAAAAATGAGACACTGCCTGCCATCATATCATCATCCCTCACGGCACAAGAGGAGGAAAAACTCATGCATGTGTTGAAGGAGTACAAATCTGCCCTAGGATGGACATTGGCCGATATCAAAGGTATAAGCCCCACAACTTGTATGCATCACATATTTCTTGAGGAGGGGACCAAACCAACTAGAGAGGCTCAACGCCGTCTTAACCCTCCAATGATGGAAGTTGTGAAAAAGGAGATAATCAAACTTCTTGATTGTGGAGTCATTTATCCTATCTTCGATAGTCGTTGGGTTTCACCTATCCAATGTGTGCCGAAGAAATCCGGAGTGACGGTTGTGGAGAATGCCGAGAATGAGCTTGTACCCATGAGAATCCAAACCGGTTGGCGTGTATGCATCGATTATAGGAAGATAAATGCCACCACAAGGAAGGACCACTTCCCATTGCCGTCCGCCCATCGTTGATTTTCCTTTGTGCTACTCTTGAACTGGGCAGCAGGATTCTTTTGGTCTTCCCCCGAAGGTCTGAGCTTCCTCCTTTTATCTGTTTCATTGTTCAATCTTTCCAATTCGTATTGAAGAGGGTTAGATGATAGCTCAGCATATGCAGTTGTTCCTTGTCTCCACATGCTTCAATGTATCATTTTCACTTGCCTTACTTGCTCCGTTGAAGATGACTACTCGAGAGCAACGCTAGGTAAGCAATCAGGAATAGATTCCAGGCAGTTGGCTCCAGATCGAAAGACTGACTCCAAGTGCCGGCTGATTGCTTCTTTCACTTTGCCATGCGAGTAAGAACAAGGACAAAGAAAAAGACAGGGAAAGAGCATGATATGAGATACTTTTGCTTTTGACCTTGATGATATGAGATACCTTTGCTTTTGAAGAAGCGGTGAATGAATCAGCACACTTCAATCCGCCGTTTCCTCCTGGGTCATCTGTACTCCAGGCATCTGGTATCATCTTTGGGGAAGAAGAAAGAATTGAGTATTTCGAAAGGCTTTGCTGGGAGTGCGCCCTCAGAGGTGAGGGAGAGTTGGGCATTTTCTTCAGGTTTGCCTTGCCATAAAAGACGAAGGTCGACATATATAGAGATAATATCAAGTGGTGGTACTGTTCTTTTACCCTTGTCGACAAATGTCTCTTCGATATCAGAATGACGCCTCTTCGATTTCTGAGCAGGCGCCCCTTCGATTTCTGAACGACGCCCCTTTGCTTTCTGAACAACACGTAGTAGTGCGGATGCGGCTCCTTTTGACAAAGCTGCACGCGTTTTCTGAAAAGCAGAGAAAGCGTCGCCGAACTTTGCGCTTGTCAGCTAAAGATGTGTAGTTGCGATGATGGCCTCCACGTGTTGTCTGAAAAGAAGAAATCTTTTGACAAAGTTGAACGCGTCTTCTGAAAAGCCGAGAAAGCGTCGCCTAACTTACGCCGGAAATTCCGGCTTTTTGAATCGGTGGACGCGCCTTGGCTTTTTTATAGAGCTATCGATCACCACAACAAACACACTCTGAAGATTTCCCATTCTTGAAAATCGACTCCGGCCCTTTGAGAATTAACTCTATCCGCCCCTTCTCTTTGAACACTTTTGAAAAATGGCAAACCCATCGAACCTTAGCTTAGAATTGAGTCTCAGTAGTGATACGGGCGCGCCACGTCAAGGTAACGTATGGCACCCTTCTTTCTTATCTTCTAACGGTCTTCTTACAGGTGAAGACTCCGTGATGCAGGACGCCACAACAGCTACAATAGTAGCTAGGAACCTCCTCACTCCAAAAGATAGTAGGCTGCTGTCAGGACGGTCCGATGAGTTGGCCGTTCAAGAGTCCCTCGCTCTTAGTGTTCAGTGTGCGAGCTCTGTGTCCAACATGGGCCAACGCCTGCTTGCCCGCTCCTGTCAGGTGGAATCATTGATGGCAGAGGTGGAAAGTCTTAAGCAAGAGATCCAGCAGCTTAAGTACGAGAATAGAAGTTTGCATGTGCTTGCAAATAACTATTCGTCGGGCATGAAGAGGAAGCTTGATGAGCTGCAAGAATCTGAGGGTCGAATTCAAAGTGACCGTCAAAGGTTTGCGGCTTATCTCCAGAGGAACCTTTTTCCTGGGTCATCTAGCGTTTGGCCAAGTATTGAGGCCTGGAATGCTCTAGCTCCGATGCCTTCCGCTCCGACGCCTTCCGCTCCTATGCCTCCCGCTCCTATGCCTTCCGCTTCGACAATGCACCGGCCACTTTCCAACGATGCATGGTAAGTATATTCTCCGATTATGTTGAAAAGATAATTGAAGTATTTATGGACGATTTTAGTGTTTTTGGGGACTCATTTGATGATTGCTTGCATAATCTTACTTTAATCTTGAAAAGATGCATGGAAACTAACCTTGTTTTGAATTGGGAAAAATGTCATTTTATGGTTAAACAAGGCATAGTTTTAGGTCATATAGTCTCTGAAAACGGTATTGAGGTTGATAAGTCGAAAATAGATCTTGTACGTCACTTACCCTCTCCAACTTCGGTTAGAGAGGTTCGTTCTTTTCTTGGCCATGCAGGATTCTATCGTAGGTTTATCAAGGATTTCTCGAAGGTTGCAGAACCTCTTTGCCGTCTCCTACAAAAAGACGTGACGTTTGAATTCACCAAGGAGTGCACGGCATCATTCAACCTACTTAAGGAGTTGTTGACCACGGCACCCATCATTGTTCCACCGGATTGGAGCCTACATTTCGAGCTTATGTGCGATGCTTCCGATTATGCATTAGGAGCTGTTTTGGGGCAAAGGAAGGAAAAGAGGCCGCATGTTATCTATTATGCCTCTCGGACTTTAAATGATGCACAATTGAATTATTCTACCACTGAAAAAGAACTTCCTGCTGTTGTGTTTGCTTTAGATAAATTTCGTTCTTATTTGCTTGGTACTAAAGTTATCATTTATACTGACCATGCAGCATTGAAGTATTTGTTCACCAAGAAGGAGGCCAAACCACGACTCATTCGTTGGATGCTTCTTCTCCAAGAGTTCGATATCGAAATCCGGGACAAGAAGGGAAGTGAAAACGTGGTGGCTGACCACTTGAGCCGTATGGTGCATGAGGAGGATGCCGTGCCTATCATAGAGACATTCCCAGATGAGCAATTGATGTCCATCAAGGTAAGTGAACCGTGGTATGCTGATTTGGTGAATTATTTGGTGTCTAAACATGTTCCTAGTGAATTACTTAAACACCAATGTGATAAATTGAAGAAAGAGGCACGGTTTTATGTGTGGGATGACCCGTATTTATGGAAATATTGCCCTGACCAAGTTATACGTAGGTGTGTGCACGATTCTGAGTTTAATGCTATTCTAACCTTTTGTCACACTTATGCTTGTGGGGGACACTTTGGCACTCAAAGAACAGCACTTAAGGTGTTAGAATGTGGTTTCTATTGGCCTACCATCTTTAGGGATGCTAGAACATTTTGCATGTCTTGTGATAGATGCCAAAGAACGGGCAATATTGGTCCTAAACAACAAATGCCGCAAACCCCCATTTTTAGTGTTGAAATCTTTGATGTTTGGGGTATTGATTTTATGGGTCCCTTTCCTTCGTCACATGGGTTTCTTTATATATTGCTTGCTGTGGACTATGTGTCGAAATGGGTGGAAGCAAAAGCCACCCGAACTAATGATTCTCGAGTGGTTGCAGATTTTGTGAAAACTAACATTTTTGCAAGGTTTGGAATGCCACGAGTGCTAATCAGTGATGGAGGTTCCCATTTTTGTAATCGAACCATCGAGGCGTTGCTCAAGAAATACAATGTCACGCATAAGGTGGCCACACCTTATCATCCTCAAACGAGCGGGCAAGCCGAGGTTTCGAATAGGGAAATCAAGCAGATTCTTGAGAAGAACGTGGGGCCTACAAGGAAGGATTGGAGTTTGCGCTTAAACGATGCATTGTGGGCGTATCGCACTGCCTACAAAACCCCCATTGGGATGTCACCTTTTCGGCTCATCTATGGGAAGCCATGCCATCTTCCCGTCGAACTAGAGCATCGTGCACATTGGGCCGTCAAAACGTTCAATATGGACCTTGATGCCGCAGGTTTACATAGGAAGCTTCAATTGTGTGAGCTTGATGAAATCCGAAATGAAGCATATGAGAATGCCCGGATTTACAAGGAGAAAACGAAGGCATTCCATGACAAGATGATTCGTGCCAAGACGTTCTCTATTGGGCAGAAAGTGTTGTTGTTCAATTCTCGCCTTCGGTTGTTTCCGGGTAAGTTGCGTTCCAAATGGGTTGGTCCTTTTATTGTCACTAATGTTTTCCCTCATGGTGCAGTGCAAATCAAAAGTTCAAGGACGCAGCAAGAATTCAAAGTGAATGGGCATCGATTGAAGCCCTATTACGAGACGTTTGAGGAGCATGTCGTGGAGGAGGTACCCCTCCATACCGTGGAACCTAGTCAAGCTTAAACGGAGGTACCGTCCGGCTGGAAGACGTTAAAGCAAGCGCTTCTTGGGAGGCAACCCATGTGTTGAAACATGAGAAGAAGGAACTTTCACTCCAAACCCAGATTTGCGTCCATAACCTATCTCTTTATTGCTATTACTTTGCCATTTGTGTTATGTTTGCTAGTTGTGTTAGTTGATTGTTTTTGTGTTAATCTAAGTTTGAAACATTTAGGACAATGTTTGGTTTAAGTGTGGGGGGGTAAACAAGCTGTTTTTGCATGAAATTCGTGGGATTTTATCACCTATCACTTCACATGTTGTTTCTCACCGTTTTAAAGTGTTTTTAGTGTGTTTTGATGTGTTTTAGTGTCATATAACAGAAAACCTTAGAAAAATTCGAAAAAGTTTGAAAAATACCAAAAAAGAGTCGTTTTTGAGTCATTTTTGTGTTTTAGGGTACCTTCCAACACAATGATGAGGATTTGGTTTTAAATTACATGACTATTATAGAATGTTGTAAACATGGCTGGAAGTTGATTTATGCTTTGGTTTATGCTTGGTTATGGTTATAGCTTATGAATTCACATGTAATTACAAAGAGAAAATCTGTTTTTGTAACATGCTTGAACGAAGGAACTTAAACTAAAGCTACATCCTTGTGAGACTTGAGCCTATAACGTTCTTTGGAGAGTATAAATCTGTGATTTCTTGTTTTCTAAAGTCGTTGCATGATCTCATCATTCTTTGCTTGGTTGCTACTTGGAATGCATTTCATTATAGTTCCAAATACTAGAACTCATGCCCAATTCATTCAAAGCATGATATTGATTGCATAACATACAATAAGATGAAGTTGTTAGTCAAGCCAAAGCCAAAAAGCCTATCCCTTTTCACATGTATTGTAAGATTACCCCTTTTGAGCCTTTTCAAGCTGATTTTCTTTGTTAACCACATTATCCTCACCTAGCTTAGATTAGGACTTTCCATACCCTTGTTCTTAAAGGATAGTGAAGCATGACTTAGAATGAACTCCTTTTGATCAATATATTGCAGAAAATAAGTGTGGGGGAAGATAATAGGGCACGGCCAAAGAATGAAATAAAGAAAAAAAGAAAAAAATTCGTGGAAAAATAAAAAGAAATTAGAAAAGTGTTGAGAAGAAAGAAAAAGAGTTGAAAAATATGTGAGAATGATCTCACAAGTATTGGTTATTGAAGGAAGGGTCCAAAAGAGTGAATTTGACCCTAATTGTGCATGAATCTTCCCTTGTGTTTAAAAGTTGAGTTCTGCCATTAAAAGTGAGTTCAGGTGTCAATTTCGTTACTTTGCTTCCTATTGCTTTAAGAACCTTTGTTTGTCCTTTGCTTTTCCTTGTTAGCCATTACCCTTAGCCCCGTTACAACCCTCAACTTCTATCTTGATGTTATGTATTCAATATGTGGAGTTTGAATTTGGTATGAGCATATGGAATCACTGGTTCTCATTCTAAGTAGTAGCATTCCATTCATGAGGTCATATTCATGTCATTGTCGTAAATCCAGAAAATGCTTTCTTTGATATAACATATGTGAGTGTTAGAATTCATATTTACATCAATCTTCTCACATATACCTAGTGTAGGGTGTGAAGTTAGAAAATCTGTGAGAAAATAGAGTGCATTCTAGTGAGGAATTGAGGAAATTCTCTAAGGCATGTTACTACATTCCAAATGTGTTTTAATTGATTAAATGCGAACTAGTGAACGGTAACTATGATTAAGTGTTTGTTGAAGTATAAAGAAAGCTAAATGTTGTGGGAATGATGTTCTATATTGTTTCATGTTCGTTTGAAATCCCTGAGATACATGTTGGAAGGTTTAGATTGTGTTTTGTTTTGTTTTTAGTTTCTTTCGTTTTGTTTTGCTCGAGGACTAGCAAAAGCTAAGTGTGGGGGAATTTGATAGGAGCATATTTATGCGACTTAATTGGCTTGTTCTCGTGCATTTACGTTGTGTTTCTTTAGTTATTTTAGTCCTTTATGCCATTTTCGTGTGTTTCTAGGTTCATATGGCTAAGGAAGCAAAAAGGTGCATTTTGGAGCATTTTGGAGCAAAATTGGGCTTGGAATGGATAGCTTATGTTTGGAGCCAAGGTGTTGGACGAAATTGAGGCACTTTAGGACACAAAACAATGACCGTAGCCCAATTATATAACCTTGCCATGGCTTATCCCTTCTCCCCTTCCCTTGCCATGCAAACCACCCTATTTTAGGCCCATTCTAGGTACTTAAACCTTAGCCCTTTAACCTTGCAGCCATATCCCCTCTTTTATCCACATGCATTCATAATCATTCATAATCATTCACCACCAATTCAGCCACATGCACTTGTTCTTTCATCATTGCACCACAATCCTTTACCATTGCAGCCACAAGCACTTCCCCCTTTCTTTAATCCATTGCAGCCACATGCACTTCCCCCTTTACCGTTGCAGCCACATGCACTTCCCCCTTCATCATTTCAGCCACCAAACACCCACATGCACTCCCATTCCAGATTTTCAGCCATCCCAATTCATCATTGCACATCTGATGCGAAAATAGTTAAGCACACAAATTAAACCCTCTTTTCGTCAAATTGTAGTATATGTATAAGTAGGGATCGTTCTAGACCGGGGATTAGGAGGGATTGTTAACCACTTGGATTTGACTCAAAAACGTAAAATAACAATATGAAACACTATACTAGACTCAAAGAATGCAAAACTAAACTTTAAAACACTAAGACAAACCAAAAGACTCAAAACAACACAAACACACTCAAATCTGCCTAAAAACCACTTTCTGGGCAGATTTGAGCACAAACACAAATTTGGACGAAATTAAGTAATAACTTGACTCAAGAACGTAAAAACACAATATAAAACACTAAACTAACTCAAAGAATGTAAAACTAAACACTTAAAACATTAAAACAAACCAAAAGACTCAAACATCACCCAAAACACTCAAAACTGCCTTAAAATCACTTTCTGGGCAGTTTTGAGCACTTTGGTGAATTTGGACGAAATTGGGAAATAAAATTGAATCAAAACACTTTAAAACATAAACTAAACAAATTCTAAACACTAAAGAAAAAGAAAGTAAAGGGGGGTTTTAAATTGACGAGAATTGAAATAACAAAACAAGTTAATAAACTAAACAGATTGTAAAACGAATTTGATGGAATGGAATGAATGGATGATAGAATGGCTAAGGGGTTCATCTCCATACATGTTATACTTGCATAATAAAATGATTTCCAATTGCATTTCAATAAACCATGAAACTCAACACCCCGGGTTAACCGTGATGCACTAATTAACCTTCAAATCTTCCTAACGTTATTGAATTGGATGGGTTAGCGCATACAACAATTCAAAACATTCCCCACAAGTCCTCAACATGAATGCATAGAAGAGAAACAAGCAAGAATCATTACGCTCTATGAAAATTATAAGTGTTGACGAGGCATTCGTTACTATGGATTGCATGAAACTTATGCCAAGAATTTGTTTAACGCGATTGTTGATAGGAGCATATTTACGCACCTTAGTTTAGCTTGTTTTTGTGCATTTATAGTGTTTTTCCTTAGTAAAGTAGTCTTTTAAGCTAGTTCTATGTGTTTTCAGGTTTTAAGGGCAAAGTATGCAAAAGGATGCATTTTGGAGCCTTTTGGAGCAAATTAGAGCTTGGAATGGACATCATATGCTTGGAGCCAAGAGGATGGACGAAATTGAAGACTTGAAGATGATGATTCCTACTTGAGCAAGGGTTCCTAGTTGAAGTAGGAAAGTCCCTAATGGAAGATGGTTTCCTAGTTGAATTAGGATTCCTAGTTAAAATGGGGTTCCTAGTTGAATTAGGATTCCTAGAAGAACAAAGTTGCCTACTCAAACAAGGTTTCCTACTTGAAGTAGGAAAGGCAAAGTCCAAATGGTCTCAAGTGAAGCAACAAAGAAGTTTTCCAAGTCCAAGAAGGAAAAGGAGTCCAAGATGAAGAAGGAATGATGAAGACAAGGTTTCCTAATCCTAATAGGCAAAGTTTCCATGTGCAATGAGGAGTCCTTATCCATTTAGGGCACCTTATCCTTGTTCTAGAAACCTTATCCTTGTTCTAGAACCCTTATCCATCCTTACCATGAGTTTTCCTTGCATTGGAGGGTTTCTAGAAGCCCTAAATCTGCCCTATCCTTTAAGTGCCGCACCTATCCCTTCTAGAAGGCTGATTTCCCTTGCCTTGCAAGGCATTCTAGAAGCCTTATCACCTTATCTCCTTACCTGCCGCACCTAGGAAGCATTATCCCTTTCTATTTCTGATTTCTAAGCCTACTTCCTTGAGGATTTGGGTTATTCAAGTCCATATCTGATTACCCTAGGGTTTTAAGTGCCTATATATACTCATATTAACCCCTAGATCAGATCACCACCTCTCATACACATTCATTAATTCCAGAAATTCGTCCAACCCTCTCCACACCCTTGCCGCAGCCACCAAACAACTTTCTCCTTAGTTTTAAGCCTTGCCGCACCATCCCCTTCCCCTAACACTACTACATCCCTCCATGACCATGCATCCATGCACCTAAGGCCCTAAACCTGTCCCTAGACCCTTGCCGCACCAAGGAGGAGGAGAAGGAAGCTCGGAAGTTCATGCAATTCAAGTTCGCGTCGCTGGAATTTCTAGGTGTTTCTTTTCCTTTGATTTCAATGTTTAAATTTAATTCTCTTTGTCTTGTGCGTATGAGGAACTAAACCCCCCCTTGGCTAGGGGGGGATTCGAAACCATGAACATACTTGCTATATGATTTGATTACTTCTAATTGCGTTTCATAAGTTGTGAATTCAATTTACTTATCTATGTGAATTACATTGATTTGTGTGTGTTGGTTGAGAGTGCACGCTTAATTATCATGCATAAATTGGATGCTAGGATATAAGGAAATTTCACCTAATCGTTATGGAATTATATTCCCAAGTAGTAAAGGTTGATGATCTCAATCGCGTTAAGTAAATTCTTGGCATAAGTTTCATGCAATCATAGTAACAAGTGCTTCGTCAATGCTTATGGTTTTCATAGAACTTAATGATTCTTGCTTGTATCTCTATTATGCAATCATGTAGGGGACTTGTGGGGAATGTTTTGGGTTGTCGTATGCAATCATCCAATTCAATAACGTTAGGAAAATCTGAAGGTTAATTTAAGCGAACCTAATTAACTTGGGGCGTTGAGAATTCATGGGTTATTGAAAAGCAATTGGAAATCGTTTTATATGCAAGTATAACATGTGTGGAGATGAACCCCCTAGCTAGCTTCCCATCCATTCAATTCCATCAAATTCGTTTTACAATCTGTTCTAATTTAAAAAGTTTGTTTTGTTTTTAAATTCGTCCAAAACCAATCCCCCTTTACTTTGTTGAGTCATATTAGTTAGAAATCACTTTAGTTTGTGTTTTTAAGTGTCTTAGGTCAAAGTAAAACCAATTTTCGTCCAAAGTTGTGTCTAGTGTTCAAAACTGCCCAGATTGTGTTTTTAAGGCAGTTTTGGGTGTTTTGGTGCTGTTTTGAGTCTTTTGGTTTGTTTTGGTGTTTTAAAGTTTAGTTTTGCATTCTTTGAGTCTAGTATAGTGTTTTAAACTTGTTTTTACGTATTTGAGTCAGTTTCCAAGTGATTAACAATCCCTCCTAATCCCCGGTCCAGAACGATCCCTACTTACATTCTTCACTACAATTGATAAAAAGAGGGTTTAATTTGTGTGCGTATAATTCTCGCATCAAATTTTGGCGCCGTTGCCGGGGATTAGCAACTTTGCTAATCCCTTGGATTGTTATTTTCGTTTCTCTTATTAGATCAGATTCTTATGTTATTTTGTTTCTTGTTTTAGGTACTTGTTTATGACTCGGAGTTCTAATCCGGTTCACGAACATATTTTAGACTTTGACGACGATTTTGAGCGTGAGTTGAGACGTAAGAGGAAGAACCCGGAACCTAGTGAATCAAGTGCAAGTTCCGAGTCCGTTTCTGAATTTGAAGAAGAAGTGGAAGACATGGCAGCGGACAACCGAACAATCAAGGAGCTTTCCGCTTTGGGATTGGCCAATGCCGCACCCTTGTGCATCCAATACCCAAGGGCGGCTCAAGACAAGACTGCCGAGTTCGAATTGAAGTCAAGCCTGTTACATCACATTCCAAAGTACCATGGGCTATCCATGGAAGATCCGAACAAGCACTTGAAGGAGTTTGAAGTCGTTTGCTCAAGCATGACTCCGGTGAACGTGGATGAGAGCATCTTGAAGATGAAGGCCTTTCCCTTTTCTCTCCAAGAGAAAGCGAAAGATTGGTTGTACGAATTGGCTCCCGGAACTGTCACATCATGGGAGAGCATGAAACGGGCTTTCTTGGAGAAGTTTTTCCCAACTTCTCGAGTCATCCTCCTACGAAAAAGGATAAGTGGAATTCAACAAGATGAAGGTGAATCCTTTCCTACTTATTATGAACGTTTTAAATCTCTTGTTGCTTCATGTCCACAGCATCAAATGAAGGAGGAACTACTTCTACAATACTTTTACGAGGGACTTCTACCTATTGAACGTCAAATGCTAGATGCCTCAGCGGGTGGAGCCTTGGTGGACAAGACCCCCACGGCTGCAAAGACCTTGATTGCTAATCGAGCATTGAATGCTCAACAATACGAAGGCGTTGGACAGAGGAGTACCCCACGGCAACACCAAGTCAATGAGGTAAGTACCATAACCGAACTTCAAAATCAAATGGCTAACCTTACTACGTTGCTTTCTCAGGTGGTGGAAGGTCCAAAAGTCAAAACCGTAGCTTCTTGTGGCGTATGCTCCATGCAAGGACACCCTACGGACAAATGCCCACAATTGATCGAGAATGGAGGGTGGGAGACACTCAATGCCGTGGGATATGGCAACCAATACCAAACACGTGGTGATCCGTTTTCTAATACTTACAATCCCGGTTGGCGTGATCATCCGAATTTCAAATGGCGAGACCCCCAACAAGGTCAACAACAAAGCGGATTTAGGCAACAACCCCCGGGTTTTTATCAAAAGCCGTTGGCACCACCACAAGCCCAAGCACAACCTGCCCAAAGCAATGTAGGTAATTCAAGTGATAATGATAAGATTTTTCAATTACTCACTACTTTGACGCAGGAAGTCCAAACTCAAAACAAAGAGAGACAAATCCAAGACAAGAGGGTGGACAACTTGGAGAAGCAAGTGGGACAGATTGCCGAGTTCATGGGGCAATTTCGTGAGCAAGGAAGGTTGCCTAGCTCAACGGTGGTCAATCCGAAAGGTGGATTCGAATCTGCAAAAGCTATGCATTTGCGAAGTGGAAAGCAAGTCGGATCTGACCTCAACCCATCCAAATCACGTTCCAACGAGGAGGACGAGTTGAGAATTGAAGAGGAGGAGCAAAGGCCACTCACGGCCAAGGTGGAACCAAATGTGCCGCAAGTTCCAAGTGATCCCAAGTCGTCCAATTCATCCAATAAAGGTAAGAACGTGTCAAGTTCGGTTCCTACTAATGATTTTCCTGCGAATGTTCCTTTTCCTAGTAGGTTTAAGCAAACAAAGAAAGAAGAAGCGGAAAAGGACATTTTGGAGACGTTTCGGAAAGTTCAAGTTAATATCCCCCTTTTGGATGCAATCAAGCAAGTCCCGAGGTACGCCAAGTTCTTGAAGGAACTTTGCACCAATAGGAGGAGGATTTCGACCAAGGAGGTGGTCAAAGTAAGTGAAAACGTCTCAGCCATCTTACAACGCAAGCTGCCCCCAAAATGCAAAGATCCGGGTAGTTTTACAATTCCGTGTGTTATTGGTAATTCTAGGTTTGAATCTGCCATGTTAGACTTAGGTGCATCTATAAATGTCATGCCATATTCAATTTATGCATCTATGAACCTAGGAGCGTTAAAAAACGATGGTGTGATCATACAATTAGCCGATAGATCTAATGCCTATCCAAATGGAGTTTTGGAAGATGTGTTAGTGCAGGTTAATCATTTGATCTTCCCGGCGGACTTCTACGTACTTGAGATGGATGAATCGGACCATGCCCCTTCATTGCCCATCCTCCTCGGAAGGCCATTCATGAAAACTGCTCGTACGAAGATTGACGTATATAATGGCACTTTGACCATGGAATTTGATGGGGAAGTTATTAATTTCAATCTTTCTGATTCTATGAAGTACCCTAGTGAGAATCATTCGTGTTTTGCTATTGATATAATTAACTCTTTGGCGCAGGACTATTTAGACAATTTGAAGGATGATGCACTTGAATTGGTCATTGCACAAGGAAGGAACATGCAAAACATGGAAACAACCACCAAGGAACCCCACGGCATGCATAAGGAATCCTTGGCCGTGCCCCCTAATGAGGATATTATTGAGATGGTGGCTGCCCTTGAGTCATTGCCATTACAATCGGGTAAGTATTCGGACCCTATTTTAAGTTCAGTTTCGGCTAATAAAATGCTTCCCTCAGTTGTGCAGCCACCTACACTTGAACTTAAGCCGTTGCCTAGTCATTTGAAGTACGTTTTCTTGGGCGAGGATGACACGTTACCCGTCATTATTTCATCCTCACTCACGGCACAAGAAGAGAGCAAATTGGTACGAGTGCTTAAGGAGTACAAAACAGCAATTGGATGGACCTTGGCCGACATCAAGGGAATTAGCCCTACTACATGCATGCATCGCATAGTTCTAGAGGAGGGGTCTAAAACATCCAGAGAGGCTCAACGCCGTCTCAACCCTCCGATGATGGAAGTTGTGAAGAAGGAGGTAATCAAGCTTTTGGATTGTGGAGTAATCTATCCAATCTCGGATAGTAAGTGGGTCTCACCCGTGCAATGTGTTCCGAAGAAATCTGGAGTGACTGTGGTTGCAAATGCCGAGAATGAACTTGTTCCTCAACGCATTCAAACCGGTTGGAGGGTGTGCATCGATTATAGGAAGCTAAACGCCGCAACAAGGAAGGATCACTTCCCACTGCCGTTCATCCACCAAATGCTTGAGAGGTTAGCCGGTTATGCTTTCTATTGTTTTCTTGATGGTTATTCTGGTTATAATCAAATTGTCATAACACCCGAAGATCAAGAAAAAACCACTTTTACATGCCCCTACGGTACTTTTGCATATCGTCGCATGCCTTTTGGTTTATGTAATGCACCTGCTACATTTCAACGATGCATGATGAGCATATTTTCTGATTATGTCGAGAAAATCATTGAAGTATTTATGGATGATTTTAGCGTGTTTGGTGATTCTTTTGATGGTTGCTTGCATAATCTTAGTTTAATCTTAAAACGTTGCATTGAAACTAACCTTGTTCTTAATTGGGAGAAATGCCATTTCATGGTTAAACAAGGCATAGTTTTAGGTCATATAGTCTCTGAAAACGGTATTGAGGTTGATAAGTCGAAAATAGATCTTGTACGTCACTTACCCTCTCCAACTTCGGTTAGAGAGGTTCGTTCTTTTCTTGGCCATGCAGGATTTTATCGTAGGTTTATCAAGGATTTCTCGAAGGTTGCACAACCTCTTTGCCGTCTCCTACAAAAAGACGTGACGTTTGAATTCACCAAGGAGTGCACGGCATCATTCAACCAACTTAAGGAGTTGTTGACCACGGCACCCATCATTGTTCCACCGGATTGGAGTCTACCTTTCGAGCTCATGTGTGATGCGTCCGACTATGCTTTAGGAGCAGTTTTAGGACAAAGAAAGGACAAAAGGCCGCATGTCATCTACTACGCCTCACGGACGTTGAACGATGCCCAGTTGAACTACTCCACTACGGAAAAAGAACTTCTTGCCGTTGTCTTTGCTTTAGATAAATTTCGATCATATCTAATTGGTACTAAAGTAATTGTTTTCACTGATCATGCAGCTCTAAAGTACTTGCTCACCAAAAAGGAGGCCAAGCCCCGGCTAATTCGATGGATGTTGTTACTTCAAGAGTTCGACATAGAGATTCGGGACAAGAAGGGAAGTGAAAACGTGGTGGCTGACCACCTAAGCCGAATGGTGCACAATGAAGAGGCCCTACCCATTGCCGAGACATTCCCCGATGAACAATTGCTGTCCATTAAGGTTAGTGCACCTTGGTATGCCGATATTGTTAATTTTTTGGTGTCAAAACGTATTCCAAGTGAGTTCACTAGGCACCAACGTGATAAACTTAGGCATGATGCACGATTTTATGTGTGGGATGATCCGTACTTATGGAAATTTTGCCCCGATCAGATTATACGTCGTTGTGTGCATGATTCTGAATGTCATTCAATTTTGAGTTTTTGTCATACATATGCATGTGGAGGGCACTTTGGCACACAACGCACGGCCCTCAAAGTGTTACAATGTGGATTTTATTGGCCTAGTATTTTTAAGGATGCTAGAACGTTTTGCTTAACATGTGATAAATGCCAAAGAATGGGTGGTATTAGTGCAAGGGACCAAATGCCGCAGGTTTCTATCCTAAATGTTGAAATTTTTGATGTTTGGGGTATTGATTTTATGGGTCCCTTCCCTTCATCGTATGGTTTCATGTATATTTTGCTTGCGGTTGATTATGTGTCAAAATGGGTGGAAGCCAAGGCCACCCGGACTAATGATTCTAAAGTGGTTGCAGATTTTATTAGAACTAACATTTTTGCAAGGTTTGGAATGCCACGAGTGATCATTAGTGATGGAGGGTCGCACTTTTGCAATCGGACCATTGAAGCGTTATTGAGGAAATACCATGTCACCCATAAGGTTTCTACACCTTACCATCCTCAAACGAATGGCCAAGTCGAGGTTTCCAACCGAGAGATCAAGCAAATACTTGAGAAGACTGTTGGGCCAACAAGGAAGGATTGGAGCTTACGGTTAGATGATGCACTTTGGGCGTATCGTACGGCGTACAAAACCCCCATTGGGATGTCCCCTTTTAGACTTGTCTATGGCAAGGCGTGCCATCTTCCCGTGGAGTTGGAGCATAAAGCTCTTTGGGCTGTCAAGAAGTTCAACATGCACTTAGATGAAGCGGGAAGTCTTAGGAAATTCCAATTGAATGAGCTTGATGAAATACGGCACGAGGCGTACGATAATGCAAGCATTTACAAGCAAAAGACCAAAGCTTTCCATGACAACATGATCCGTGGGAAATCATTCTCAATTGGGCAGAAAGTGCTATTGTTCAATTCCCGTTTACGTTTGTTTCCCGGTAAGTTACGTTCTAAGTGGATTGGACCATTTGTTATTACTAATGTTTTTGTTCATGGTGCAGTCCAAATCCAAAGCTTGAAAACGGGACAAGAATTCAAGGTGAACGGGCATCGTTTGAAGCCCTATTATGACACCTTTGTGGAGCATGCCGTGGATGACATACCCTTGGAAGCCGTGGGCCTTAGTAAGGAGTGAATGAGGTCTTCGTCCGGCTGTACGACGTTAAAGCAAGCGCTACTTGGGAGGCAACCCATGCATTCAACAAGGGAAGACCGAGAAAGCACTCCAATTCCAGATTTGCGTTCCTAAACTCTTCTCTTTGTTGTTGATTTTGTTTCTGCCATGTTAGGTTGTTAGATGTTGTTTTGTTTGTTTGTTTGTTATTTGTGTGAGTCTATGCTTGAAACATTGAGGACAATGTTTGATTTAAGTGTGGGGGGGTAACCAAAGTGTTTTGATGCAAATTCGTAGGGTTTTATCACCCATAATTTCAAATGTTGTTTCTTGCTGTTTTTAGGTGTTTTTAGGCTGTTTTGGTGTGTTTTAGTATTTGTTGTTCTAAAAATCCGAAAATCCCAGAAAAAATTGAAAAAAATTGTTTTGAAAACCCAAAAAGAGTTGTTTTTAAGTTGTTTTTGTGTGTTTGTTTGTGTCTTAGAGTACCTTCCAACACAATGATGAGGATTCGGTTTGTAATTGCATGACTGTTAAAGAGAATGATTAACATGGATGAAAGTTTGATTTACTCTTTGTTATGCTTGGTTGTGGTTATAACTTATGACTTCACATGTAATCAAAAAGAAAAAAAAAAAAAAAAAAAAAAAATTAGTTTTTGTAACATGCTTGAAGGAAGGAACTCAAACAAATGCTACAACCTTGTGAGACTTGAGCCTAAACGTTTATTTGGAGAGTTAAAATCTGTGCGTTCTTGTTTTCTAAAGTCGTTGCATGATCTCATTATTCTTTGCTTGGTTGCTACTTAGAAGGCGTTTCATTATTTAGTTCCAAATACTAGAACTCATGCCAATTTCATTCAAAACATGTTATTGAATTACATAACACATATTCAAGATGAAGTTAGTAGTGACCACCATAGCCAAATTGCCATATTTCCCTATTTCATTTGTTTGTAGGATTTAACCCCGTTGAGCCTTGTGTAGCCTACTGTGACATCCCACATCGCCCAGGGGAGTGATCCTTAAATGTATATTCCCATCCCTACCTAGCACGAGGCCTTTTGGGAGCTCACTGGCTTCGGGTTCCATGGGAACTCCGAAGTTAAGCGAGTAGCGCACGAGAGCACTCCCAGGATGGGTGACCCATCGGGAAGTTCTCGTGTGAGTTCCCAGAAACAAAACCGTGAGGGCGTGGTCGGGGCCCAAAGTGGACAATATCGTGCTACGGTGGTGGAGCGGGCCCGGGAAGCGATCCGCCCCGGGCCGGGATGTGACAAATTTGGTATCAGAGCCTAACCCTGGTCGTGGTGTGCCGACGAGGACGTCGGGCCCCTAAGGGGGGTGGATTGTGACATCCCACATCGCCCAGGGGAGTGATCCTTAAATGTATATTCCCATCCCTACCTAGCACGAGGCCTTTTGGGAGCTCACTGGCTTCGGGTTCCATGGGAACTCCGAAGTTAAACGAGTAGCGCACGAGAGCACTCCCAGGATGGGTGACCCATCGGGAAGTTCTCGTGTGAGTTCCCAGAAACAAAACCGTGAGGGCGTGGTCGGGGCCCAAAGCGGACAATATCGTGCTACGGTGGTGGAGCGGGCCCGGGAAGCGATCCGCCCCGGGCCGGGATGTGACACCTACTTTCTTTGTTAACCCACAATTATCCTCACCTAGCCTAGAGTAGGACCACCCATACCTTTGTTCTTGAAGCATAGTAAAAGCATAACTCAAAGATGAATTCCTTTTGATCATTGCATTGTAGAAAACAAGTGTGGGGGAAGGATTCTTGATATATGGGTGTGCCAAAGTCTTGAATGAGGCACGGCAAGGAAAAGAAAAAAGAAAAGAAAAAAAAAAAAATTCGTGGAAAATAAAAAGAAAAAAAAAGAAAAAGTTGTGAAAAGTATGAAAAGGTGTTGAAAGAGCATAAAATGAGCTCTAAGTTGTTGGTTATTGAAGAAAGGGTCCAAAACGTTGCATTTGACCCTAAGTATGCACGTGTATTCCCCTTTACATTTAAAGTTATTTTCTGCACTCTAAAGTGAATTCTAAGTATCAAGTTCATTGCTTTGCTTACTATTGTTTAAAGAACGTTTGTTTTATCCTTTACCTTTCTTTGTTAGCCAATACCCCTAGCCCCGTTACAACCCTTGACTTTAATCTTGAGTGTTATGTGTTTCAATTTGTGGAGTCTAAAATTGGTATGAGAATATGGTGTCACTGGTTCTCGCATCTAAGTAGTAGCATTCCATTCATGAGATCATATTGCTAAACATGTTATTAACTCCGAAAAGTGTTTCTTTGTCATAAATATATGTGAGCATTCGTTTTCATATTTACATCTATCTTCTCACATATAAATAGTATAGGGTGTGTAGTTAGAAAATCTGTGTGAAAATTGAGTGCATATCTAGTAAGGAATTGAGGAAATTCTCTAAGGCATGTTACTACATTTAAAATCATGTTTTAATTGGTTATTTGTGAACTAATGAGTAGTGACCATGATTAAGTACATGCTTAAGCGTAAAGATGGCTAAAATCTGTGGGAATGATGATTTTTAACATGTCATGTGCATTGGAAATCCCTGAGGCGATTGTTGGAAGGTGTAGGTTGTGTTTTACTCGTTTTACTTCGTTTATTTACTTTGTTTCATTTTGTTTTGCTCGAGGACTAGCAAAAGCTAAGTGTGGGGGAATTTGATAGGAGCATATTTACGCACCTTAGTTTAGCTTGTTTTTGTGCATTTATAGTGTTTTTCCTTAGTAAAGTAGTCTTTTAAGCTAGTTCTATGTGTTTTCAGGTTTTAAGGGCAAAGTATGCAAAAGGATGCATTTTGGAGCCTTTTGGAGCAAATTAGAGCTTGGAATGGACATCATATGCTTGGAGCCAAGAGGATGGACGAAATTGAAGACTTGAAGATGATGATTCCTACTTGAGCAAGGGTTCCTAGTTGAAGTAGGAAAGTCCCTAATGGAAGATGGTTTCCTAGTTGAATTAGGATTCCTAGTTAAAATGGGGTTCCTAGTTGAATTAGGATTCCTAGAAGAACAAAGTTGCCTACTCAAACAAGGTTTCCTACTTGAAGTAGGAAAGGCAAAGTCCAAATGGTCTCAAGTGAAGCAACAAAGAAGTTTTCCAAGTCCAAGAAGGAAAAGGAGTCCAAGATGAAGAAGGAATGATGAAGACAAGGTTTCCTAATCCTAATAGGCAAAGTTTCCATGTGCAATGAGGAGTCCTTATCCATTTAGGGCACCTTATCCTTGTTCTAGAAACCTATCCTTGTTCTAGAACCCTTATCCATCCTTACCATGAGTTTTCCTTGCATTGGAGGGTTTCTAGAAGCCCTAAATCTGCCCTATCCTTTAAGTGCCGCACCTATCCCTTCTAGAAGGCTGATTTCCCTTGCCTTGCAAGGCATTCTAGAAGCCTTATCACCTTATCTCCTTACCTGCCGCACCTAGGAAGCATTATCCCTTTCTATTTCTGATTTCTAAGCCTATTTCCTTGTGGATTTGGGTTATTCAAGTCCATATCTGATTACCCTAGGGTTTTAAGTGCCTATATATACTCATATTAACCCCTAGATCAGATCACCACCTCTCATACACATTCATTAATTCCAGAAATTCGTCCAACCCTCTCCACACCCTTGCCGCAGCCACCAAACAACTTTCTCCTTAGTTTTAAGCCTTGCCGCACCATCCCCTTCCCCTAACACTACTACATCCCTCCATGACCATGCATCCATGCACCTAAGGCCCTAAACCTGTCCCTAGACCCTTGCCGCACCAAGGAGGAGGAGAAGGAAGCTCGGAAGTTCATGCAATTCAAGTTCGCGTCGCTGGAATTTCTAGGTGTTTCTTTTCCTTTGATTTCAATGTTTAAATTTAATTCTCTTTGTCTTGTGCGTATGAGGAACTAAACCCCCCCTTGGCTAGGGGGGGATTCGAAACCATGAACATACTTGCTATATGATTTGATTACTTCTAATTGCGTTTCATAAGTTGTGAATTCAATTTACTTATCTATGTGAATTACATTGATTTGTGTGTGTTGGTTGAGAGTGCACGCTTAATTATCATGCATAAATTGGATGCTAGGATATAAGGAAATTTCACCTAATCGTTATGGAATTATATTCCCAAGTAGTAAAGGTTGATGATCTCAATCGCGTTAAGTAAATTCTTGGCATAAGTTTCATGCAATCATAGTAACAAGTGCTTCGTCAATGCTTATGGTTTTCATAGAACTTAATGATTCTTGCTTGTATCTCTATTATGCAATCATGTAGGGGACTTGTGGGGAATGTTTTGGGTTGTCGTATGCAATCATCCAATTCAATAACGTTAGGAAAATCTGAAGGTTAATTTAAGCGAACCTAATTAACTTGGGGCGTTGAGAATTCATGGGTTATTGAAAAGCAATTGGAAATCGTTTTATATGCAAGTATAACATGTGTGGAGATGAACCCCCTAGCTAGCTTCCCATCCATTCAATTCCATCAAATTCGTTTTACAATCTGTTCTAATTTAAAAAGTTTGTTTTGTTTTTAAATTCGTCCAAAACCAATCCCCCTTTACTTTGTTGAGTCATATTAGTTAGAAATCACTTTAGTTTGTGTTTTTAAGTGTCTTAGGTCAAAGTAAAACCAATTTTCGTCCAAAGTTGTGTCTAGTGTTCAAAACTGCCCAGATTGTGTTTTTAAGGCAGTTTTGGGTGTTTTGGTGCTGTTTTGAGTCTTTTGGTTTGTTTTGGTGTTTTAAAGTTTAGTTTTGCATTCTTTGAGTCTAGTATAGTGTTTTAAACTTGTTTTTACGTATTTGAGTCAGTTTCCAAGTGATTAACAATCCCTCCTAATCCCCGGTCCAGAACGATCCCTACTTACATTCTTCACTACAATTGATAAAAAGAGGGTTTAATTTGTGTGCGTATAATTCTCGCATCAATTGTTTATAAGCAACCTCCACTACTTGTGAATATAAGTTCATAACGATTAGGTGAAACTTACTTATATTCTAGCGTCATATTCATGCATGAAAATTAAGCGCGCATTCTCAATAAACATACATAAATAAGTTATCAATCAAACGGTTAAACAAATTGAATCCACAACTTATGAAACGCAATTAGAAGTATTCAAATCAAAATGCAAGCATAAACATATATTCGAATCACCCCCTAACCAAGGGGGGTTTAGTTCCTCATGGTACAAAACAAAGAGAATCAAAGAAACACCTAAACATTCCAACAACTCAAACTTGAATTGTATGAACGTTTAGGCCCTCTTATCTTCCATTCCTCATTCGTACAAAACAAAGAGCATTGAAATTAAACATTGAAATCAAAGAAACACCTAAACATTCCAACAACTCAAACTTGAATTGTATGAACGTTTAGGCACTCTTCTCTTCCTCTTCGTTGTAGCACAAGGTCTAGGGATAGTTTGATGGTGTGAATGGTTTGGGGAGTGGTGGAGGAATGGAAGAGGAGTGGTGGAATATGGAAGGATGGTGTTTGGATTGTAAGGGAGAGCACGGCACAAGGGAGTTTTATGGTCTACATTTCTGCAATGGATGAGTGTTTATGAATGGAATGGATGGACCTGTGAAGGGCACGGCCCCAAGGGACCAATTTCTGTTGTGAAATGAATTGTGTATGAATGAGTGTGAATGAATGAGTATTTATAGGTGAAATGGGGGGAACATGACAGCTAGGTTGCATGTGCACATGTTGGTTGAATGATTATGAGTGCATGTGGCTGAAATAGCATGTGGAATGGCTGGAAATGCAAGGAGAAGGCATGTGCACGGTTTTGGGAGAGAATGGGAGTGCAAGTGGCTGAAATGTTAGAGGAACAAGTGCATGTGGCTGCATTGTGGTGCAATGATGGAGGAACAATCTGAAAATGCAAGGTATGGCTGGAATGATTGTGTTTGTTTGAATGTGCATGTGATTAAATTAAAGGATGCAAAGTAAATAAATAATGAATGCATGTGTTGAATTATGAAGATGCATGTGCAATGAAGTGGAATGACAATCTGAAATGGGATAGGTACCCACGGCAATGATGATTTCTGGTGGTGTTTTGGGTGCATGTGGAATGAATGATTTCTTGGTGAGTGGATGCATGTGTTGATTAAAGGGGGAATGCAAAGGAAAAGCTAGAAATGCATGTGGAGTGGCTGCAAGGTGAATGAATAATGAAATGGGAAAGCATGTGCAAGGTTTTGGTGTGAATGATTGAATGTGCATGTGGCTGCAATGGAGGAGGAATCCTTCAATTTCGTCCATCCTCTTGGCTCCAAGCATATGATATCCATTCCAATCTCTAATTTGCTCCAAAAGGCTCCAAAAGGCATCCTTTTGCATACTTTGCCCTTAGAACCTGAAAACACACAAAAGAAGCATAAAGGACTAAAATAACTAAAGAAACATAACGTAAATGCACGAGAACAAGCCATTTAAGTCGCATGAATATGCTCCTATCAAATACCCCCACACTTATCTTTTGCTAGTCCTCGAGCAAAACAAAACAACAAAAGAACACGAAACTAGACAAAACGAACAAAACACAACCTACACCTTCCAACAATCGTCTCACGGATTTCCAATGCACATGACAGGTTAAAAATCATTAGTCCCATAGATTTTTGTCATCTTCACACTTAAGTACATTCTTACTCATAGTCACCACATATTATTTCACAATTAAGCATTTAAAACTATGTTTTGAATGTAGTAACATGCCTTAGAGAATTTGCTCAAATCCTTACAAGATATGCACTCGTTTTTCACACAGATTTTCTGACTACACACCCTACACTAGGTATATGTGAGAAGATTGATGTAAACATGTAGACGAACACTCACATATGTTATAACAAGGAAAGCATTTTCTGGAATTATTAACATGTATATATATGATCTCATGAATGGAATGCTACTACTTAGAACGAGAACCAGTGATTCCATAAGCTCATATCAATTCCAAACTCCACATTATTGAACACATAACAATCAAGATAGAAGCATAAGGGTTGAAACGGGGCTAAAGGTGTTTGGCTAACAAAGAAAGGATAGGGAAAACAAATGTTCTTTAAGCAATAGTGAGCAAAGTATTGAATTAGGCACTTAGAATTCCCTTTAGAACGCAGAAGTCAACTTTGAACACCCAAGGGGAAGTCACACAAAACTTAGGGCCATATTCAAACTTTTTGGGCCCTTTCTTCAACAATCACACTTGTGAGTCCATTCTCACTTATTTTCACTCTTTTTCTTTCTTTTCTTCTTCTTTTTCTCACATTTTTTTTTTCTTTTTCCCGTGCCTCCTTTAAGACTTAGGCACATACATACACACAAAAATCCCTTCCCCCACACTTATTTTCTGCAACATATTAATCAAAAGGAATTCATTTAAGTCATGCTCACTATACTTCAAGAACAAGGGTATAGGAAAGTCCTACTCTAGGCTAGGTAAGGGGTGATGTGGTTTGCAAAGAAAATAGGCTAAACGAGGCTCAACGAGGTTAAAACTAATATATACGAAATATGGGAAGTAAGGCTATTTGGCTATGGTGGCAACTACACAACTTCATCTTGATATATGTTATGCAACTCAATGTCATGCTTTGAATGAAACGGATATAAGTTCTAGCATTTAGTTCTATCATGATACAATTGCATTCTAAGTAGCAACCAAGCAAGAAATAATGAGATCATGCAACAACTTTAGAAAACAAAGAATCACAGAAAATAACTCTCCAAAGAAAGTAATGGCTCGAGTCTCACAGGGATGTAGCCTTTGTTTGAGTTCCTTCCTTCAAGCATGTTACAAAAACGAATTTTTCTTTTATGATTGCATGTGAAGTCATACATTATAACCATATCCAAGCATATACCAAGAGTAAATCAAACTTTTCTCTATGTTTATAACTCTTTTTAACCGTCATGCAATTACAAACCAAATCCTTATCATTGTGTTGGAAGGTACCCTAAGATACAAACACACAAAAATGACTCAAAACACTCTTTTCAGGCTTTTTAAAACATGTTTTTCAAATTTTTATGTGATTTTCGGAGTTATAAAACAAAACACTCTAAAACAACTTAAAAACACCTTAAAACAGCAAGGAACAACATTTGAAGTAATGGGTGATAAAATCCCACGAATTTGCATTAAATATACTTAGTTACCCCCCCACACTTAAATCAAACATTGTCCTCAATGTTTTAAGCATAGATTCACACAAAACATAAGTAAACACACAAAAAAAAACAATTTAAACATACTAAACATGGCAGAATGTAATTAACAAAGAGAAGAGTTTAGGGACGCAAATCTAGTTATGGAGTGTAAATTCCCTCTTCTCCTTGGTAATTTCATTGAGGCTTTGATCATAGTGACTCCACAGGCATACTCTTGAACTGGGCTGCATGATTCTTTTGGTCTCCTCCACTTGTTGATTTTCCTTTGTGCTACTGGGCTGGAGGATTCTTTAGGTCTGAGCTTACCCCTTTGGTCTGTTTCTTTGTTCAATCTTTCCAATTCGTATTGAAAAGGGTTGGAGGATAACTCAGCCTATGTTTGTCTCCACATGCTTCAATGTATCATTTTCACTTGCCTTACTCGCTCCCCTTTGCAGAAGTGGTCCCTTCTCCGGAAGTGTATCAACCGTTAAAGATGACTACTCGAGAGCAACGCTAGGTAAGCAACCAGGAATAGATTACAGGCAGTTGGCTCCAGATCGAAAGACTGACTCCAAGTGCCGGCTGGTTGCTTCTTTCACTTTGCCATGCGAGTAAGAACAAGGACAAAGAAAAAGACAGGGAAAGAGCATGATATGAGATACTTTTGCTTTTGACCTTGATGATATGAGATACCTTTGCTTTTGAAGAAGCGGTGAATGAATCAGCACACTTCAATCCGCCATTTCCTCCTGGGTCATCTGTACTCCAGGCATCTGGTATCATCTTTGGGGAAGAAGAAAGAATTGAGTATTTCGAAAGGCTTTGCTGGGAGTGCGCCCTCAGAGGTGAGGGAGAGTTGGGCATTTTCTTCAGGTTTGCCTTGCCATAAAAGACGAAGGTCGACATATATAGAGATAATATCAAGTGGTGGTACTGTTCTTTTACCCTTGTCGACAAATGTCTCTTCGATATCAGAACGACGCCTCTTCGATTTCTGAGCAGGCGCCCCTTTGATTTCTGAACGACGCCCCTTCTCTTTCTGAACGACACGTGGTAGTGCAGATGCGGCTCCTTTTGACAAAGCTCCACGCGTTTTCTGAAAAGCAGAGAAAGCATCGCCGAACTTTGCGCTTGTCGGCTAAAGACGTGTAGTTGCGATGATGGCCTCCACGTGTTTTCAGCTTTGTCAGAAATCTTTTGACAAAGTTGAACGCGTTTTCTGAAAAGCCGAGAACGCGTCGCCTAAATTACGCCGGAAATTCCGGTTTTTTTGAATTGGTGGACGCGTCGCCTTGGCTTCTTATAGAGCTATCGATCACCACAACAAACACACTCTGAAGAATTCCCATTCTTGAAAATCGACTCCGACCCTTTGAAAATTTACTCCATCAACCCTTATCTTTGAACACCTTTGAAAAATGGCAAACTCATCGAACCTTAGCTTGGAATTGAGCCTTAGCAGTGATACGGGCGTGCCGCGTCAAGGTAACATATGGCGCCCTTCTTTCTTATCTTCTAACGGTCTTCTTACAGGTGAAGACTCCGTGATGCAGGACGCCACAACAGCTACAATAGTAGCTAGGAACCTCCTCACTCCAAAAGATAGTAGGCTGCTGTCAGGATGGTCCGATGAGTTGGCCGTTCAAGAGTCCCTCGCACTTAGTGTTCAGTGTGCGAGTTCTGTGTCCAACATGGGCCAACGCCTGCTTGCCCGCTCCCGTCAGGTGGAATCATTGATGGCAGAGGTGGAAAGTCTTAAGCAAGAGATCCAGCAGCTTAAGTACGAGAATAGAAGTTTGCACGTGCTTGCCAACAACTATTCGACGGGCATGAAGAGGAAGCTTGATGAGCTGCAAGAGTCTGAAGGTCGGATTCACAGTGACCGTCAAAGGTTTTCGTCTTTCCTCCAGAGGCACCTTTTTCCTGGCTCATCCAGTGCTTGGCCAAGTATTGAGGCATCGGAGCGGGAGGCATCGGAGCTAGAGCATTCCAGGCCTCAATACTTGGCCAAGCGCTGGATGACCCAGGAAAAAGGTGCCTCTGGAGATAAGACGCAAGCCTTTGACGGTCACTGTGAATTCGACCCTCAGATTCTTGCAGCTCATCAAGCTTCCTCTTCATGCCCGCCGAATAGTTATTTGCAAGCACATGCAAACTTCTATTCTCGTACTTAAGCTGTTTGATTTCCTGCTTAAGACTTTCCACCTCTGCCATCAACGATTCCACTTGGCGGGACCGAGCAAGCAGGCGTAGGCCCATGTTGGACACAGAGCTCGCACACTGAACACTAAGTGCGAGGGACTCTTGAACGGCCAACTCATCGGACCGTCCTGACAGCAGCCTACTATCTTTTGGAGTGAGGAGGTTTTTAGCTACTATTGTAGCTGTTGTGGCGTCCTGCATCACAGAGTCTTCACCTGAAAGAGGACCGTTAGAAGATAAAAAAGAAGGGCGCCATACATTACCTTGACGGGGCGCAACCGGATCGCTGCTGAGACTAAAATCTAAGCTAAGGTTCGATGAGTTTGCCATTTTTTTCAAAAGTGTTCAAAGAGAAGGGGTGGATGGAGTTAAAAATTTCACAAAGGGCCGGAGTCGAGTTTCAGGAATGGGAAATCTTCAGAGTGTGTATGTTGGCGGTGATCGATAGCTCTATAAAATGCCAAGGCGACGCGTCCACCGATTCAAAGAGCCGAATTTTTCGGCGTAAGTTAGGCGACGCTCCCTCGGCTTTTCAGAAAACGCGTTCAACTTTGTCAAAAGATTTCTGACAAAGCTGAAAACACGTGGAGGCCATCATCGCAACTACACGTCTTTAGCCGACAAGCGCAAAGTTCGGCGACGCTTTCTCTGCTTTTCAGAAAACGCGTGCAGCTTTGTCAAAAGGAGCCGCATCTGCACTACCACGTGTCGTTCAGAAAGAGAAGGGGCGTCGTTCAGAAATCGAAGGGGCGCCTGCTCAGAAATCGAAGAGGCGTATTCAAAGATCGAAGAGGCGCCACTATTTCAAAAAGCCGGAATTGCGGGATCAAAACGTTTGTCGACAAGGGTAAAAAGTACCACCACTTGATATTATCTCTATATATGTCGACCTTCGTCTTTTATGGCAGGGCAAACCTGAAGAAAATGCCCAACTCTCCCTCACCTCTGAGGGCGCACTCCCAGCAAAGCCTTTCAAAATACTCAATTCTTTCTTCTTCCCCAAAGATGATACCAGATGCCTGGAGTACATATGACCCAGGAGGAAACGGCGGATTGAAGCATGTGCTGATTCATTCACCGCTTCTTCAAAGCAAAGGTATCTCATATCATCAAGGTCAAAAGCAAAAGTATCTCATATCATGCTCTTTCCCTGTCTTTTTCTTTGTCCTTGTTCTTACTCGCATGGCAAAGTAAAAGAAGCAATCAGCCGGCACTTGGAGTCAATCTTCCGATCTGGAGCCAACTGCCTGGAATCTATTCCTGATTGCTTACCTAGCGTTGCTCTCGAGTAGTCATCTTCAACGGTTGATACACTTCCGGAGAAGGGACCACTTCTGCAAAGGAGAGCGAGTAAGGCAAGTGAAAATGATACATTGAAGCATGTGGAGACAAACATAGGCTGAGTTATCCTCCAACCCTTTTCAATACGAATTGGAAAGATTGAACAAAGAAACAGACCAAAAGGGTATGCTCAGACCTTCGGGGGAGACCAAAAGAACCATCCTGCTGCCCAGTTCAAGAAGTAGCACAAAGGAAAATCAATGATGGGCGGAAACCAGTTCGAGAGTAAGCCTGTGGAATCATCAAGATCAAGCCTCAATGCAATCAACAAAGAGAAGAGGGAATTTACACTCCATAACCAGATTTGCGTCCCTAAACTCTTCTCTTTGTTAATTACATTCTGCCATGTTTAGTATGTTTAGTTGTTGTTTGTGTGTTTACTTATGTTTTGTGTGAATCTATGCTTAAAACATTGAGGACAATGTTTGATTTAAGTGTGGGGGGGTAACTAATGTTGTTAATGCAAATTCGTGGGATTTTATCACCCATAACTTCAAATGTTGTTCCTTGCTGTTTTAAGGTGTTTTTAAGTTGTTTTAGAGTGTTTTAGTATGTTTTGTTTTTATAACTCCGAAAAGCACATAAAAATTTGAAAAATTGTTTTGAAAAGCCTAAAAAGAGTGTTTTGAGTCGTTTTTGTGAGTTTGTGTCTTAGGGTACCTTCCAACACAATGATAAGGATTTGGTTTGTAATTGCATGACTGTTAAAAAGAGTTATAAACATAGAGAAAAGTTTGATTTACTCTTGGTTTATGCTTAGTTATGGTTATAATGTATGACTTCACATGCAATCATAAAAGAAAAATTCGTTTTTGTAACATGCTTGAAGGAAGGAACTCAAACAAACGCTACAACCCTGTGAGACTTGAGCCATTACCTTCTTTGGAGAGTTATTTTCTGTGATTCTTTGTTTTCTAAAGTTGTTGAATGATCTCATTATTCCTTGCTTGGTTGCTACTTAGAATGCAATTGTATCATGATAGAACTAAATGCTAGAACTTATATCCGTTTCATTCAAAGCATGATATTGAGTTGCATAACATATATCAAGATGAAGTTGTGTAGTTGCCACCATAGCCAAATAGCCTTACTTCCCATATTTCGTATATATTGTAAGTCTTAACACCGTTGAGCCTCGTTTAACCTATTTTCTTTGCTAACCATATCACCCCTTACCTAGCCTAGATTAGGACCATCCGTACCCTTGTTCTTAAAAGATAGTGAGCATGACTTAAATGAATTCCTTTTGAGTACATTTTGCAAGAAAATGAGTGTGGGGGAGTAAAAGTTTGTTCTTAAGTTTGTATGTTTTGAGAGTCAAAAGAAAAGAAAAAAAAAAAAAATTGTGAAAAACATATGAAAAAGAAAAACAGAAAAGAAGAGAAAAGAAAGAAAGAAAAAAAAAAAAAAAAGAGCTTGTTCCCCCTTGTTGTTCAAAAGTTGAGTTTTCATTCAAAAGTGAATTCTACGTTAATTCAAATGCTTTGCTCGCTATTTCTTTAAGAACCTTTGTTTTCCATATACCTTCTTTGTTAGCCAAATACCTTTAGCCCCGTTACACCCCTTTGACTTCTATCTTGATCGTTATGTGTTCAATAATGTGGAGTTTGAAATTGATATGAGCTTATGGAATCACTAGTTCTCATTCTAAGTAGTAGCATTCCATTCATGAGATCATATTCATGTCATTATCGTAAATCCAGAAAATGCTTTCCTTGTTATAACATATGTGAGTGTTCGTCTACATGTTTACATCAATCTTCTCACATATAACTAGTGTAGGGTGTGTAGTCAGAAAATCTGTGTGAAAAACGAGTGCATATCTTGTAAGGATTTGAGCAATTTCTCTAAGGCATGTTACTACATTCGAAATGTGTTTTAAATGCTTAATTGTGAACTAGTATGTGGTGACTATGATTAAGAATGTACTTAAGTGTAATGATGGCAAAAATCTGTGGGAATGATGATTTTTAACTTGTCATGTGCTTTGGAAATCCCTAAGACGGTTGTTGGAAGGTTTAGGTTGTGTTTTACTTGTTTTGTTTCGTTTGGTTTTGTTTTGTTTTTCTTTCTGTTTTGCTCGAGGACTAGCAAAAGATAAGTGTGGGGGTATTTGATAGGAGCATATTCATGCGACTTAAATGGCTTGTTCTCGTGCATTTACGTTATGTTTCTTTAGTTATTTTAGTACTTTAAGCTATTTTCGTGTGTTTGTAGGTCCAAAGGGCTAAAGGAGCAAAAAGATGCATTTTGGAGACTTTTGGAGCACTTTTGGGCTAAGGACGGATAGCTTATGCTTGAAGCCAAAGTGTTGGACGAAATTGAAGACCTAATTGGAGCCAAAGTGTTGGAACCTTGTTCTCTTTAGTTTTAGGACATTTAAACCTTTCCTAATCCCAATCATGCCATGCATAACACACATCCATTCTAACACATTGTCATTGCACATGCATTTCCTTCATTAGTTAACCCACATGCACTTATCACTTATCATCACCACATATCATATCACTTAATCACTTATCACTTATCATCACCACTTAACCACTTATCATATCATAACCACATATCATATCACTTATCACTTATCACTTAACATATCATCCACCTACTTCACCTACAACATCCACCTACTTCACCTACAACATCCACTTCACCTACAACATCCACCTACTTCACCTACAACATCCACCTACTTCACCTACAACATCCACTTCACCTACAACATCCACCTACTTCACCTACAACATCCACTTCACCTACAACATCCACCTACTTCACCTACAACATCCACCTACTTCACCTACAAATGACATAGCCATATGTTCCCTCCACTACTCCTATAAATACCCTTGCATTCATTCATTCAAGGACATCTCATTTCATACACAACACATTACAAACACATTCTCCCTTCCCTAGCCGTGAGCTTCCCATCCATTCCCTTATAATCCAAACACCACTCCTCATCCATTTCCATAATCCCCCAAACCTCACCTTAGACCTTGTGCTACAACAACGAGGAAGATAAGAGGGCCTAAACGTTCATACAATTCAAGTGTGAGTTGTTGGAATGTTTAGGTGTTTCTTTGATTTCAAAGTTTAAATTTAATTCTCTTTGTTTTGTACGTATGAGGAATGGAAGAGAAGAGTGCCTAAACGTTCATACAATTCAAGTTTGAGTTGTTGGAATGTTTAGGTGTTTCTTTGATTTCAAAGTTATGAGGAACTAAACCCCCTTTAGCTAGGGGGTGATTCAAAATACATGTTTATGCTTGCATTATGAATTGATTACTTTTGGTTGGAATTTAATAAGTTGTGGATTCAATTTGTTTAACCGTTTGATTCATAACTTATTTATGAATGTTTATTAAGCATGCGCGCTTAATTTTCATGCATGAATATGACGCTAGAATATAAGTGAATTTCACCTAATCGTTATGAACTTATATTCACAAGTAGTGGAGGTTGCTTATAAACAATCACGTTAAATGAATTCTTGGCATAAGTTTCATGCGTATTCCATAGTAACGAATGCCTCGTCAACACTTATAGTTTTCATAATGCTTAATGATCTTTGATTGTATCTTTATTGTGCTTTTCACGTAAAGGACTTTTGGAGAATGTGGTGAATTGCGTTGCGCTAACCCATCCAATTCATTAACTTAAGGAAAACTTGACGGTTAATTTAAGCGGACCTAATTAACCCGGGGCGTTGAGTTTCATAATTTATCGAAAGACCAACTGAGAATCAATTTTGTATGCAAGTGTAACATGTGTGGAGAAGAACCCCTTGGCTATTCCATCATCCATATTTTTATCACATTCATCTTTACTATCTGTTTTAAATTATAATCTGTCCGTTTAATTTCATATCGTCCAAACACAATTCCCCCCTCTATTTTGTTAAGTCTTAATCATTTGATTTGTCTTATTTTATGTTTTTAAGTATTTGGAGTCTTTTGAACTTGTTTTGAGTCTTTTAGTTTGTCTTAGTGTTTTAAAAGTTAGTTTTAAAGCCATTCTGAGTCATAGTAGTCTTGTTAAGAGTATTTTAATTTAGTTTTTATGTTTTTAAGTCAATTTAGAAGGTTTTAGCAAGCCCTCCTAATCCCCGGTCTAGAACGATCCCTCACTTATCCATTCTACTACAATTGTCAAACGAGGGTTTAATTTGAGTGTCAAGTAAAATCTCGCATCAAATTTTGGCGCCGTTGCCGGGGATTAAGAAATTTGCTAATCCCTTGGATTGTTTGTTTCTGTATTGTCTTTTAGATTTAGTTTTTTTTATTTGTGTTTTGTTTGTTAAGAACAAGATGGCACTTGATAATGCTTCTCTTTTGTCACAACTCATGGAAAGGTCCCAAATGCAAAGAGTTGATATATTTAATCTTCAATCAAGGAATAACGTGTTTTCCAATACTTACAATTCGGATTGGAGTGATCATTCAAACTCTATGTGGTGGGAACCTCAAAATGCTCAACAAGGAGGATATTGGCAGCCACCACAACCTCATATTCAATATGCCCAACCAAATTTATGTTCGTCAATAAATTATAATCAAAAGCTTGATGAATTAATTTGTTTGGTGCAGGGCTTACAAAATCAAGACAATGAGGCTCAACAAGAAGGATATTGGCAGCCGTATGAGGAGCTCTATTCAACGCCTATGCAGCCACCACAACCTGCCCAAAGTAATGTAGGTAATTCAAATGATAATGATACGATTTTTCAAATACTTACTACTCTGGAAAAGCAAATTGGGCAGATAGCGGAGTTCGAAGGACAATTTTGCGACCAAGGCGAACTCCCTAGTTCAACCATTGCAAATCAGAAGGGAGAATTTGAAACTGCCAAGGAAATCATGTTGAGCAGTGACAAGGAGGTTGGAACGGACCCTCAACCATCAAAATCAAATCACAAGGAAGAGGAATACACCCAACCCACGGAAAGGGTGGAAACACCTTTACCGGAGGCTCCTATTGCTCCTATGCCATCTAATACAGGTATGGTTGTTCCAAATTTCATTATTTTTAACCCTATTCCTTGCAGATTCATGACTTCCAAGGAAGAAGAAGGTGAAAAAGACATCTTGGAAGCCCTTCCAAAGGTGACAAGTAGGGAATGTCATGAATCCATCAAAGAGGACGTTCTTGAAACCACAAAATCCAAAAAAGTTAAATTTGATGACATTGGACAAGTAATAACCATCACTTGCAATCTGGCCAAGTCCAATATCCCTGAAACTTTCAAAGGAGTGGTATTTGTCATTGAGTTCTTGTCAGACAAAACAAGTAAGTATTTTTTTCCAAATTCCATTAGATTTTATACTAACTTGCTATTTTTTTTGAATCAGGCACCTACACTAGAATTCAAACCAATGCCGGTTCACTTCAAGTATCACCTTCCATTCAAGGACCAATTCCATGCCGTTTGATTTTATTTATGTTAATAAAAAAATAAAAATAAAAAAAAAAAAACAAAAAAAAAGAGAAAAAGAAAAAAAGAAAGATACTAAACATGGAGAAAGGTGGAGCTTCACAAAGGTTGTTTGCGTGAAGTCCCACTACGAGGCGCAGAAGCGGAAGGCGCAGAAGCGGGAGGCATAGAAGCGGGAGGCATCGAAGCGGAAGGCATCGGAGCGGGAGGCATAGGAGCTAGAGCATTCCAGGCCTCAATACTTGGCCAAGCGCTGGATGACCCAGGAAAAAGGTGCCTCTGGAGATAAGACGCAAGCCTTTGACGGTCACTGTGAATTCGACCCTCAGATTCTTGCAGCTCATCAAGCTTCCTCTTCATGCCCGCCGAATAGTTATTTGCAAGCACATGCAAACTTCTATTCTCGTACTTAAGCTGTTTGATTTCCTGCTTAAGACTTTCCACCTCTGCCATCAACGATTCCACTTGGCGGGACCGAGCAAGCAGGCGTAGGCCCATGTTGGACACAGAGCTCGCACACTGAACACTAAGTGCGAGGGACTCTTGAACGGCCAACTCATCGGACCGTCCTGACAGCAGCCTACTATCTTTTGGAGTGAGGAGGTTTTTAGCTACTATTGTAGCTGTTGTGGCGTCCTGCATCACAGAGTCTTCACCTGAAAGAGGACCGTTAGAAGATAAAAAAGAAGGGCGCCATACATTACCTTGACGGGGCGCAACCGGATCGCTGCTGAGACTCAAATCTAAGCTAAGGTTCGATGAGTTTGCCATTTTTTTCAAAAGTGTTCAAAGAGAAGGGGTGGATGGAGTTAAAAATTTCACAAAGGGCCGGAGTCGAGTTTCAGGAATGGGAAATCTTCAGAGTGTGTATGTTGGCGGTGATCGATAGCTCTATAAAATGCCAAGGCGACGCGTCCACCGATTCAAAGAGCCGGATTTTTCGGCGTAAGTTAGGCGACGCTCCCTCGGCTTTTCAGAAAACGCGTTCAACTTTGTCAAAAGATTTCTGACAAAGCTGAAAACACGTGGAGGCCATCATCGCAACTACACATCTTTAGCCGACAAGCGCAAAGTTCGGCGACGCTTTCTCTACTTTTCAGAAAACGCGTGCAGCTTTGTCAAAAGGAGCCGCATCTGCACTACCACGTGTCGTTCAGAAAGAGAAGGGGCGTCGTTCAGAAATCGAAGGGGCGCCTGCTCAGAAATCGAAGAGGCGTATTCAAAGATCGAAGAGGCGCCACTATTTCAAAAAGCCGGAATTGCGGGATCAAAACGTTTGTCGACAAGGGTAAAAAGTACCACCACTTGATATTATCTCTATATATGTCGACCTTCGTCTTTTATGGCAGGGCAAACCTGAAGAAAATGCCCAACTCTCCCTCACCTCTGAGGGCGCACTCCCAGCAAAGCCTTTCAAAATACTCAATTCTTTCTTCTTCCCCAAAGATGATACCAGATGCCTGGAGTACATATGACCCAGGAGGAAACGGCGGATTGAAGCATGTGCTGATTCATTCACCGCTTCTTCAAAGCAAAGGTATCTCATATCATCAAGGTCAAAAGCAAAAGTATCTCATATCATGCTCTTTCCCTGTCTTTTTCTTTGTCCTTGTTCTTACTCGCATGGCAAAGTAAAAGAAGCAATCAGCCGGCACTTGGAGTCAATCTTCCGATCTGGAGCCAACTGCCTGGAATCTATTCCTGATTGCTTACCTAGCGTTGCTCTCGAGTAGTCATCTTCAACGGTTGATACACTTCCGGAGAAGGGACCACTTCTGCAAAGGAGAGCGAGTAAGGCAAGTGAAAATGATACATTGAAGCATGTGGAGACAAACATAGGCTGAGTTATCCTCCAACCCTTTTCAATACGAATTGGAAAGATTGAACAAAGAAACAGACCAAAAGGGTATGCTCAGACCTTCGGGGGAGACCAAAAGAACCATCCTGCTGCCCAGTTCAAGAAGTAGCACAAAGGAAAATCAATGATGGGCGGAAACCAGTTCGAGAGTAAGCCTGTGGAATCATCAAGATCAAGCCTCAATGCAATCAACAAAGAGAAGAGGGAATTTACACTCCATAACCAGATTTGCGTCCCTAAACTCTTCTCTTTGTTAATTACATTCTGCCATGTTTAGTATGTTTAGTTGTTGTTTGTGTGTTTACTTATGTTTTGTGTGAATCTATGCTTAAAACATTGAGGACAATGTTTGATTTAAGTGTGGGGGGGTAACTAATGTTGTTAATGCAAATTCGTGGGATTTTATCACCCATAACTTCAAATGTTGTTCCTTGCTGTTTTAAGGTGTTTTTAAGTTGTTTTAGAGTGTTTTAGTATGTTTTGTTTTTATAACTCCGAAAAGCACATAAAAATTTGAAAAATTGTTTTGAAAAGCCTAAAAAGAGTGTTTTGAGTCGTTTTTGTGAGTTTGTGTCTTAGGGTACCTTCCAACACAATGATAAGGATTTGGTTTGTAATTGCATGACTGTTAAAAAGAGTTATAAACATAGAGAAAAGTTTGATTTACTCTTGGTTTATGCTTAGTTATGGTTATAATGTATGACTTCACATGCAATCATAAAAGAAAAATTCGTTTTTGTAACATGCTTGAAGGAAGGAACTCAAACAAACGCTACAACCCTGTGAGACTTGAGCCATTACCTTCTTTGGAGAGTTATTTTCTGTGATTCTTTGTTTTCTAAAGTTGTTGAATGATCTCATTATTCCTTGCTTGGTTGCTACTTAGAATGCAATTGTATCATGATAGAACTAAATGCTAGAACTTATATCCGTTTCATTCAAAGCATGATATTGAGTTGCATAACATATATCAAGATGAAGTTGTGTAGTTGCCACCATAGCCAAATAGCCTTACTTCCCATATTTCGTATATATTGTAAGTCTTAACACCGTTGAGCCTCGTTTAACCTATTTTCTTTGCTAACCATATCACCCCTTACCTAGCCTAGATTAGGACCATCCGTACCCTTGTTCTTAAAAGATAGTGAGCATGACTTAAATGAATTCCTTTTGAGTACATTTTGCAAGAAAATGAGTGTGGGGGAGTAAAAGTTTGTTCTTAAGTTTGTATGTTTTGAGAGTCAAAAGAAAAGAAAAAAAAAAAAAAATTGTGAAAAACATATGAAAAAGAAAAACAGAAAAGAAGAGAAAAGAAAGAAAGAAAAAAAAAAAAAAAAAAGAGCTTGTTCCCCCTTGTTGTTCAAAAGTTGAGTTTTCATTCAAAAGTGAATTCTACGTTAATTCAAATGCTTTGCTCGCTATTTCTTTAAGAACCTTTGTTTTCCATATACCTTCTTTGTTAGCCAAATACCTTTAGCCCCGTTACACCCCTTTGACTTCTATCTTGATCGTTATGTGTTCAATAATGTGGAGTTTGAAATTGATATGAGCTTATGGAATCACTGGTTCTCATTCTAAGTAGTAGCATTCCATTCATGAGATCATATTCATGTCATTATCGTAAATCCAGAAAATGCTTTCCTTGTTATAACATATGTGAGTGTTCGTCTACATGTTTACATCAATCTTCTCACATATAACTAGTGTAGGGTGTGTAGTCAGAAAATCTGTGTGAAAAACGAGTGCACATCTTGTAAGGATTTGAGCAATTTCTCTAAGGCATGTTACTACATTCGAAATGTGTTTTAAATGCTTAATTGTGAACTAGTATGTGGTGACTATGATTAAGAATGTACTTAAGTGTAATGATGGCAAAAATCTGTGGGAATGATGATTTTTAACTTGTCATGTGCTTTGGAAATCCCTAAGACGATTGTTGGAAGGTTTAGGTTGTGTTTTACTTGTTTTGTTTCGTTTGGTTTTGTTTTGTTTTTCTTTCTGTTTTGCTCGAGGACTAGCAAAAGATAAGTGTGGGGGTATTTGATAGGAGCATATTCATGCGACTTAAATGGCTTGTTCTCGTGCATTTACGTTATGTTTCTTTAGTTATTTTAGTACTTTAAGCTATTTTCGTGTGTTTGTAGGTCCAAAGGGCTAAAGGAGCAAAAAGATGCATTTTGGAGACTTTTGGAGCACTTTTGGGCTAAGGACGGATAGCTTATGCTTGAAGCCAAAGTGTTGGACGAAATTGAAGACCTAATTGGAGCCAAAGTGTTGGAACCTTGTTCTCTTTAGTTTTAGGACATTTAAACCTTTCCTAATCCCAATCATGCCATGCATAACACACATCCATTCTAACACATTGTCATTGCACATGCATTTCCTTCATTAGTTAACCCACATGCACTTATCACTTATCATCACCACATATCATATCACTTAATCACTTATCACTTATCATCACCACTTAACCACTTATCATATCATAACCACATATCATATCACTTATCACTTATCACTTAACATATCATCCACCTACTTCACCTACAACATCCACCTACTTCACCTACAACATCCACTTCACCTACAACATCCACCTACTTCACCTACAACATCCACCTACTTCACCTACAACATCCACTTCACCTACAACATCCACCTACTTCACCTACAACATCCACTTCACCTACAACATCCACCTACTTCACCTACAACATCCACCTACTTCACCTACAAATGACATAGCCATATGTTCCCTCCACTACTCCTATAAATACCCTTGCATTCATTCATTCAAGGACATCTCATTTCATACACAACACATTACAAACACATTCTCCCTTCCCTAGCCGTGAGCTTCCCATCCATTCCCTTATAATCCAAACACCACTCCTCATCCATTTCCATAATCCCCCAAACCTCACCTTAGACCTTGTGCTACAACAACGAGGAAGATAAGAGGGCCTAAACGTTCATACAATTCAAGTGTGAGTTGTTGGAATGTTTAGGTGTTTCTTTGATTTCAAAGTTTAAATTTAATTCTCTTTGTTTTGTACGTATGAGGAATGGAAGAGAAGAGTGCCTAAACGTTCATACAATTCAAGTTTGAGTTGTTGGAATGTTTAGGTGTTTCTTTGATTTCAAAGTTATGAGGAACTAAACCCCCTTTAGCTAGGGGGTGATTCAAAATACATGTTTATGCTTGCATTATGAATTGATTACTTTTGGTTGGAATTTAATAAGTTGTGGATTCAATTTGTTTAACCGTTTGATTCATAACTTATTTATGAATGTTTATTAAGCATGCGCGCTTAATTTTCATGCATGAATATGACGCTAGAATATAAGTGAATTTCACCTAATCGTTATGAACTTATATTCACAAGTAGTGGAGGTTGCTTATAAACAATCACGTTAAATGAATTCTTGGCATAAGTTTCATGCGTATTCCATAGTAACGAATGCCTCGTCAACACTTATAGTTTTCATAATGCTTAATGATCTTTGATTGTATCTTTATTGTGCTTTTCACGTAAAGGACTTTTGGAGAATGTGGTGAATTGCGTTGCGCTAACCCATCCAATTCATTAACTTAAGGAAAACTTGACGGTTAATTTAAGCGGACCTAATTAACCCGGGGCGTTGAGTTTCATAATTTATCGAAAGACCAACTGAGAATCAATTTTGTATGCAAGTGTAACATGTGTGGAGAAGAACCCCTTGGCTATTCCATCATCCATATTTTTATCACATTCATCTTTACTATCTGTTTTAAATTATAATCTGTCCGTTTAATTTCATATCGTCCAAACACAATTCCCCCCTCTATTTTGTTAAGTCTTAATCATTTGATTTGTCTTATTTTATGTTTTTAAGTATTTGGAGTCTTTTGAACTTGTTTTGAGTCTTTTAGTTTGTCTTAGTGTTTTAAAAGTTAGTTTTAAAGCCATTCTGAGTCATAGTAGTCTTGTTAAGAGTATTTTAATTTAGTTTTTATGTTTTTAAGTCAATTTAGAAGGTTTTAGCAAGCCCTCCTAATCCCCGGTCTAGAACGATCCCTCACTTATCCATTCTACTACAATTGTCAAACGAGGGTTTAATTTGAGTGTCAAGTAAAATCTCGCATCAATATGGAAGGATGGTGTTTGGATTGTAAGGGAGAGCACGGCACAAGGGAGTTTTATGGTCTACATTTCTGCAATGGATGAGTGTTTATGAATGGAATGGATGGACTTGTGAAGGGCACGGCCCCAAGGGACCAATTTCTGTTGTGAAATGAATTGTGTATGAATGAGTGTGAATGAATGAGTATTTATAGGTGAAATGGGGGGAACATGACAGCTAGGTTGCATGTGCACATGTTGGTTGAATGATTATGAGTGCATGTGGCTGAAATAGCATGTGGAATGGCTGGAAATGCAAGGAGAAGGCATGTGCACGGTTTTGGGAGAGAATGGGAGTGCAAGTGGCTGAAATGTTAGAGGAACAAGTGCATGTGGCTGCATTGTGGTGCAATGATGGAGGAACAATCTGAAAATGCAAGGTATGGCTGGAATGATTGTGTTTGTTTGAATGTGCATGTGATTAAATTAAAGGATGCAAAGTAAATAAATAATGAATGCATGTGTTGAATTATGAAGATGCATGTGCAATGAAGTGGAATGACAATCTGAAATGGGATAGGTACCCACGGCAATGATGATTTCTGGTGGTGTTTTGGGTGCATGTGGAATGAATGATTTCTTGGTGAGTGGATGCATGTGTTGATTAAAGGGGGAATGCAAAGGAAAAGCTAGAAATGCATGTGGAGTGGCTGCAAGGTGAATGAATAATGAAATGGGAAAGCATGTGCAAGGTTTTGGTGTGAATGATTGAATGTGCATGTGGCTGCAATGGAGGAGGAATCCTTCAATTTCGTCCATCCTCTTGGCTCCAAGCATATGATATCCATTCCAATCTCTAATTTGCTCCAAAAGGCTCCAAAAGGCATCCTTTTGCATACTTTGCCCTTAGAACCTGAAAACACACAAAAGAAGCATAAAGGACTAAAATAACTAAAGAAACATAACGTAAATGCACGAGAACAAGCCATTTAAGTCGCATGAATATGCTCCTATCAACATCAACACATTCTATCATTTCCACATGCATTTCCAGCTTTCCACCAAGTTCCTAGCTGTCATGTTCCCTCTTTTTCACCTATAAATAAGCATCCATTGCAGCCACAAATCACACACTCTTCCATATTCAGAAAATCATCTCTCATACACATTCATTCACGCCAGAAATTCATTCCCTCTCTCTAACACTGCCATACTTCACCATTCTTCATATTTTCTGCCCAAAAACACTCCTTGCCTTCCCCTACATCCATCCCTACCCTAAACACATCATTCTACATCATCCATAACCCCCAAAACTCACCAAAACCCCTTGTGCTGCAGCAACTAGAGGAGAAGAGGCCTAAATGTTCATACAATTCAAGATTGAGTTGTTGGGATTTTTAGGTGTTCTTCGTTCTTGTTTTCAATGTTTACTTTGTTATGACTCTCTAAGTTTGTTGTAATCATGAGTGGCTAAACCCCTAATTAGTTAGGGGAAAGTTTGAAACCATGGACATATGTTGGTTATAATTTGATTTACTCCAGTTATGAATTCATGAACTTTAGATGTGGTTTACTTTTCGGTTTTGATTAAGAACTTGTTTATTTATGTGGGTTGAGGGTCGACACTTAATTTGCATGCCTAAACTTGATGCTAGGATATAAGGGAATTTCACCTAATCGTTATGAACTTATATTCATGAGTAGTAAAAATCGCTAGTCACGATTGTGTTTAGTAAACCCTAGGCTGGATTAACATGCGTATTCCATAGTTATGAATGCCTAGTCGATGTTTATGATTTCCGTTGAATTTAATGATCTTTGTTGAATGTCTCTATCATGCGTATTCCATGGTTAGGGACGTTGATTAGGAATAATTTGGTTGTAATGCGTATTCCATTCAATCCAATGAATCTAGGGAAATCTGAAAGTTAATTTAAGCGGACCTAATTAACTTGGTGCCTTGTCATTCATCGTTTGTTGAAGTCATAACTGGGAATCAAATTATATGCATATGTTCATGTGTGGATAAGAAACCCTCTAACTAGTTTCTCATCATTCTATTTCATCAATTTTGTTTTTACAATCTGTTTTAATTAGAATCTGTGCATTTAGTTTAATTTCGTCCAAAACTCAATTCCCCTTTACTTTATTGTCCAATTTAGTTAGAAAGTGTCTTAGTTTATGTTTCTAAGTGTTTTGATTCAATTTATTACACAAATTCGTCCAAATTCACCAAAGTGCTCAAAACTGCCCAGAAAGTGTTTTTAAGGCAGTTTTGAGTGTTTTGGGTGATGTTTGAGTCTTTTGGTTTGTTTTAGTGTTTTAAGCGTTTAGTTTCGCATTCTTTGAGTCTAGCTTAGTGTTTTAAACTTTATTTTACGTTTTTGAGTCAATTTCACATTGATTAGCATCCCTAGTTAATCCCTGGTCTAGAACGATCCCTATTTGCTCATATACTACAATTGTTATCCATAGGGTTTAATTTGTGTGTCAAGTTAATTTTCACATCAAATTTTGGCGCCGTTGCCGGGGATTAGCAAAATTGCTAATCCCTTGTGTTTTTGCCGTATGTTTTTAGTGTAATTTACCTAGTTTTCTTATTTTGTTTTGTTTTCTTGGTTTAGGTACTAGTGCATGACGCGGAGTTCTCAAACTGTGCATGCACATATCTTGGACTTTAACGACGATTTTGAACGTGATTTGAGAAGAAAGAGGAGGCATCCCGAACCTAGTGAACCTAGTGAACCTAGTTCAAGTTCAGAGGCCGAATCTGAGTTTGAAAGTGTGGAAGAAGAAGTTATGGCAGCGGACAATCGGACCATTAAAGAGCTTTCGGCCTCGGGGTTGGCCAATGCCGCACCATTATGCATTCAATACCCCGCGGCTGTCCAAGGCAAGACCGATGAATTCGAGTTGAAGTCAAGCTTGTTGCACCACATTCCGAAATACCATGGGCTTTCCATGGAAGATCCAAACAAGCATTTGAAGGAGTTTGAAGTTGTATGCTCAAGCATGACACCCATTAACGTTGATGGGAATATTATGAAGATGAAACCTTTTCCATTCTCTCTTGTGGAAAAGGCTAAGGATTGGCTTTATGAATTGGCACCCGGGACCGTTACTTCTTGGGAGAGCATGAAGAGAGCATTCTTGGAGAAGTTCTTCCCTACTTCAAGAGTCATTCTCTTGAGGAAGAAAATTAGCGGAATCCAACAAAGTCAAGGAGAATCTTTTCCGGCATACTACGAGCGTTTTAAAGCCCTTGTTGCATCATGTCCTCAACATCAAATGAAGGAGGAGCTTCTCCTTCAATATTTCTATGAGGGCCT
This sequence comes from Pyrus communis, assembly GCF_963583255.1. Classification (NCBI taxonomy): domain Eukaryota; kingdom Viridiplantae; phylum Streptophyta; class Magnoliopsida; order Rosales; family Rosaceae; genus Pyrus; species Pyrus communis. The sequence continues at coordinate 25,296,968 of NC_084804.1, forward strand.
TCTTCCCATTGAAAGGCAAATGCTCGATGCTTCGGCGGGAGGTGCATTGGTGGACAAAATTCCTATGGCAGCCAAGACCCTAATTGCAAACCGTGCTCTAAATGCACAACAATATGAAGGACTTGGGCAAAGGGACCCCCCACGGCAACACTTGAATGAGGTAAGTTCTCAATCCAATATACAATCTCAGTTAGCTAATCTTACTTCTATTATGTCTCAGATGGCCGAAGGAATGAAGATACAAGGACCGATTGTATGTGGTGTATGTTCTATCCAAGGACACCCTGATTGATGTTTTCCTTCTTCATGCTAGAATATGTTTAGTATAATGGCACAAGTAAGGGTGTCAAATCCACAGGGACTAATTGGACCTATATAATCACTTGTTTTGCAAGAACTCTTTACTAGAGAAATAAAACTAATCAATGTAGGCAGATTTGTTGTTGTACATTGAAAGCATAAAGAAATGAAGTAAACACAAAATGAATGAATCAACAGCTAATAAAATGAGATAGTACAAATGGAGATGAAGCTAGGGATTCGATTTTACCATTGCTAACCCAAGGCCATGCTTGTTGAATCAGATTATATTCATCCATCTACCTATTTCTTGAGTTTGTTTCACTTAGATATGATCAACCATATGATGTGTGGATTTGATCAAATGTCTCTAATCATGAGCCTAATTGTGATGTGCAACTTTGGTTCCTAATCAAGAATATGTAGTGCACAAGAAACTTTCACAAAACCAAAGGGAACACTCGGCAGGATGTTTGCAAAACATTCCCTTCATTCATTCACATATCCACCAAGATTATGCATGATGTGTGCTTTAATCTTGGCTAAACAACCTGTGGTTAATTCAAATGATGATCAAGCATTAAAATCAACACACTAAGTCACAATTAAATCGGAGAATGAAACAAGAAATAGATAGATTAAATGAGAATTCTGAATTAACTACATGGCAATCTTGCAAGGCTACATCGAATCCCTAGAGAGAGATTAGTTACACTTCATGTTTACAAAAGGTTTGACATAAAAATATATAACATGAGTGAACATAGGATTAAGAAGAAAGAACCCTTGAAGCAAAACTGATGTCGAAATCCCTTAAGAGTTGCCTTCGGTGTTGGTGCTCCAAGTGTGTTGTAAATGAAGGTGGAGCGGCTAAGGTTGAATGGTTTCTGCGAATGGGAGAGTGTATGGAATGGAATGAAGCCGAGAAGAGATTGTGTAGAAATGGAAGGGGATTTGCGGCAAAAGGGAAAGATTGGATGTGTTTGTGGTGTCTTGTGTATGAAAATGAGATGTGTTTTTTGTGTATGAATGCATGGGTTTTTATAGGGGGAATGGGAGAATAAGTGGGTGATTGTTTAAGAGTGAATGTGGTTGTTATGATTGAGAGTGCATGTGGATGAAATAATGATGGAAAAAGAGCTAGGTTGTTGGTGTGTGAATGCATGTGTTGAATGATTAGAGTGCATGTGGGTGAATATGTGGTTGAAATGATGAAGTAGGAAGGTGGAAATGCATGTGTTGAATTGGTGGTGCAATGATGAAAGAGTAAGTGCATGTGTGTGTGAATGGTGGTGCAATGATGAAAGAGTAAGTGCATGTGTGTGTGAATGCATGTGGCTAAGGGTTGTTGATTGGGCTAGAGGTTTTGCATGGCTCAAAGGATTGTTTGATTGGGCTAGGCCCTTTGTTTTATGTCCAAAGTGCATACAAGGCTTTCAAATTCGTCCAACACTTTGGCTCCAAGCATATGCTATCCATTCCAAGCCCAATTTTGCTCCAAAATGCTCCAAAATGCATCTTTTTGCTTCCTTAGCCATATGAACCTAAAAACACACGAAAATGGCTTAAACTACTAAAACAACTATGAATTAACAACATAGATGCACGAAAACAAGCTATGTAAGTCGCCTAAATATGCTCCTATCAAATTCCCCCACACTTAGCTTTTGCTAGTCCTCGAGCAAAACAAAATAATAACAAATAAACAAAACGACACTAAACAAGTAAAACACAACCTAAACCTTCCAACAACCGTCTTAGGGATTTCCAATGCACATGACAAGTTAAAAATCATTATTCTCATAGATTTTAGCCATCTTTACACTTAAGTACATTCTTAATCATAGTCACCACATACTAGTTCACAATTAAGCAATTAAAACACATTTCAAATGTAGTAACATGCTTTAGAGAATTTACTCAATTCCTTACTAGAATGCACTCTATTTTCACACAGATTTTCTGACTACACACCCTACACTAGTTATATGTGAGAGATTGATGTAAACATGAAAGACTAGTATCTCACATATGTTATAACAAAGAAAGCATTTTCTGGATTTACGATAATGACATGAATATGATCTCATGAATGGAATGCTACTACTTAGAATGAGAACCAGTGATTCCATAAGCTCATATCAAATCCAAACTCCACATTATTGAACACATAACGATCAAGATAGAAGTCAAAGGGGTGTAACGGGGCTAGGGTATTGGTTAACAATGAAAGGTGAAGGATAAACAAACATTCTTAAAGCAATAGTGAGCAAAGTATTGAATTAGGCACTTAGAATTCCCTTTAGAGCGTGGAAAACAACTTTTAGACTAATAGGGGAAATTCAAACAACTCTTATTTTTCTTTTCTTTTTCATTTTTTTTTTTTCAAATTTTTTTTCTTCTTTTTTTTTTTTTTTTTTTTTTTTTTTTTTTTTTTTTAGCCGTGCCTATGGCACAACAACTCTCATCAATAATCCTTCCCCCACACTTATTTTCTGCAACATATTAATCAAAAAGGAATTCATTTTCCGTCATGCTTACTATGCTTTAAGAACAAAGGCATGGATGGTCCTATTCTAGGCTAGGTAAGGATAACATGGGTTAACAAAGAACATAGGCTAAACAAGGCTCAAAAGGGGTTAAAACTTACAACAAATACGAAATATGGGAAGTAAGGCTATTTGGCTATGGTGGCAACTACACAACTTTATCTTGATATATGTTATGCAATTCAATGTCATGCTTTGAATGAAATGGATATAAGTTCTAGCATTTAGTTCTATCATGATACAATTGCATTCTAAGTAGCAACCAAGCAAGGAATAATGAGATCATGCAACAACTTTAGAAAACAAAGAATCATAGAAAATAACTCTCCAAAGAAGGTAATGGCTCGAGTCTCACAGGGTTGTAGCGTTTGTTTGAGTTCCTTCCTTCAAGCATGTTACAAAAACGAATTTTTCTTTTATGATTGCATGTGAAGTCATACATTATAACCATAACCAAGCATATACCAAGAGTAAATCAAACTTTCATCCATGTTTATAACTCTTTTTAACCGCCATGCAATTACAAACCAAATCCTTATCATTGTGTTGGAAGGTACCCTAAGACACAAACACACAAAAAGCACTTAAAACACTCTTTTTAGGCTTTTCAAAACATTTTTTTCAAATTTTTATGTGATTTTCGGAGTTATAAAACAAAACACACTAAAACACTCTAAAACAATTTAAAAACACCTTAAAACAGCAAGGAACAACATTTGAAGTTATGGGTGATAAAATCCCACGAATTTGCATTAACAACATTAGTTACCCCCCCACACTTAAATCAAACATTGTCCTCAATGTTTTAAGCATAGATTCACACAAAACATAAGTAAACACACAAAAAGCACTTAAACATACTAAACATGGCAAAATGTAATTAACAAAGAGAAGAGTTTAGGGACGCAAATCTGGTTATGGAGTGTAAATTCCCTCTTCTCCTTGGTGATTGCATTGAGGCTTTTATCTTTGTGATTCCACAGGCTTACTCTTGAACTGGTTTCCGCCCATCGTTGATTTTCCTTTGTGCTACATAATCTTGAACTGGGTAGCAGGATTCTTTTGGTCTTCCCCGAAGGTCTGAGCTTGCCCTTTTTATCTGTTTCTTTGTTCAATCTTTGCAGGAGTGGTCCCTTCTCTGGAAGTGTATCAACCGTTGAAGATGACTACTCGAGAGCAATGCTAGGTAAGCAATCAGGAATAGATTCCAGGCAGTTGGCTCCAGAACAGAAGACTGACTCCAAGTGCTGGCTGATTGCTTCTTTCACTTTGCCATGCGAGTAAGAACAAGGACAAAGAAAAAGACAGGGAAAGAGCATGATATGAGATACTTTTGCTTTTGACCTTGATGATATGAGATACCTTTGCTTTTGAAGAAGGGGTGAATGAATCAGCACACTTCAATCCGTCGTTTCCTCCTGGGTCATCTGTACTCCAGGCATCTGGTATCATCTTTGGGGAAGAAGAAAGAATTGAGTATTTCGAAAGGCTTTGCTGGGAGTGCGCCCTCAGAGGTGAGGGAGAGTTGGGCATTTTCTTCAGGTTTTCCTTGCCATAAAAGATGAAGGTCGACATATATAGAGATAATAACAAGTGGTGGTACCATTCTTTTACCCTTGTCGACAGACGTTTTGATCCCGCAAATCCGGCTTTTTGAAATATTGGCGCCTCTTCGATCTTTGAAGACGCCTCTTCGATTTCTGAGCAGGCGCCCCTTCGAATTCTGAACGACGCCCCTTCGCTTTCTGAATGACACGTGGTAGTGCAGATGCGGCTCCTTTTGACAAAGCTGCACGCGTCTTCTGAAAAGCAGAGAAAGCGTCGCCGAACTTTGCGCTTGTCGGCTAAAGATGTGTAGTTGCGATGATGGCCTCCACGTGTTTTCAACTTTGTCAGAAATCTTTTGACAAAGTTGAACGCGTTTTCTGAAAAGCTGAGGGAGCGTCGCCTAACTTACGCCGAAAAATCCAGCTCTTTGAATCGGTGGACGCGTCGCTTTGGCTTTTTATAGAGCTATCGATCACTGCCAACATTCACACTCTGAAGATTTCCCATTTTTGAAAATCGTCTCCGGCCCTTCGAAATTTAACTCCATCCACCCCTTCTCATTGAACACTTTTGAAAAATGACTAACTCATCGAACCTTAGCTTAGATTTGAGTCTCAGCAGCGATCCGTGATAGGAGCATATTCATGCGACTTAAATGGCTTGTTCTCGTGCATTTACGTTATGTTTCTTTAGTTATTTTAGTCCTTTATGATTCTTTTGTGTGTTTTCAGGTTCTAAGGGCAAAGTATGCAAAAGGATGCCTTTTGGAGCCTTTTGGAGCAAATTAGAGATTGGAATGGATATCATATGCTTGGAGCCAAGAGGATGGACGAAATTGAAGGATTCCTCCTCCATTGCAGCCACATGCACATTCAATCATTCACACCAAAACCTTGCACATGCTTTCCCATTTCATTATTCATTCACCTTGCAGCCACTCCACATGCATTTCTAGCTTTTCCTTTGCATTCCCCCTTTAATCAACACATGCTTCCACTCACCAAGAAATCATTCATTCCACATGCACCCAAAACACCACCAGAAATCATCATTGCCGTGGGTACCTATCCCATTTCAGATTGTCATTCCACTTCATTACACATGCATCTTCATAATTCAACACATGCATTCATTATTTATTTACTTTGCATCCTTTAATTTAATCACATGCACATTCAAACAAACACAATCATTCCAGCCATACCTTGCATTTTCAGATTGTTCCTCCATCATTGCACCACAATGCAGCCACATGCACTTGTTCCTCTAACATTTCAGCCACTTGCACTCCCATTCTCTCCCAAAACCGTGCACATGCCTTCTCCTTGCATTTCCAGCCATTCCACATGCTATTTCAGCCACATGCACTCATAATCATTCAACCAACATGTGCACATGCAACCTAGCTGTCATGTTCCCCCCCATTTCACCTATAAATACTCATTCATACACAATTCATTTCACAACAGAAATTGGTCCCTTGGGGCCGTGCCCTTCACAAGTCCATCCATTCCATTCATAAACACTCATCCATTGCAGAAATGTAGACCATAAAACTCCCTTGTGCCGTGCTCTCCCTTACAATCCAAACACCATCCTTCCATATTCCACCACTCCTCTTCCATTCCTCCACCACTCCCCAAACCATTCACACCATCAAACTATCCCTAGACCTTGTGCTACAACGAAGAGGAAGAGAAGAGTGCCTAAACGTTCATACAATTCAAGTTTGAGTTGTTGGAATGTTTAGGTGTTTCTTTGATTTCAATGTTTAATTTCAATGCTCTTTGTTTTGTACGAATGAGGAATGGAAGATAAGAGGGCCTAAACGTTCATACAATTCAAGTTTGAGTTGTTGGAATGTTTAGGTGTTTCTTTGATTCTCTTTGTTTTGTACCATGAGGAACTAAACCCCCCTTGGTTAGGGGGTGATTCGAATATATGTTTATGCTTGCATTTTGATTTGAATACTTCTAATTGCGTTTCATAAGTTGTGGATTCAATTTGTTTAACCGTTTGATTGATAACTTATTTATGTATGTTTATTGAGAATGTGCGCTTAATTTTCATGCATGAATATGACGCTAGAATATAAGTAAGTTTCACCTAATCGTTATGAACTTATATTCACAAGTAGTGGAGGTTGCTTATAAACAATCGCGTTAAACAAATTCTTGGCATAAGTTTCATGCAATCCATAGTAACGAATGCCTCGTCAACACTTATAATTTTCATAGAGCGTAATGATTCTTGCTTGTATCTCTTCTATGCATTCATGTTGAGGACTTGTGGGGAATGTTTTGAATTGTTGTATGCGCTAACCCATCCAATTCAATAACGTTGGGAAGATTTGAAGGTTAATTAGTGCATCACGGTTAACCCGGGGTGTTGAGTTTCATGGTTTATTGAAATGCAATTGGAAATCATTTTATTATGCAAGTATAACATGTATGGAGATGAACCCCTTAGCCATTCTATCATCCATTCATTCCATTCCATCAAATTCGTTTTACAATCTGTTTAGTTTATTAACTTGTTTTGTTATTTCAATTTTCGTCAATTAAAAACCCCCCTTTACTTTCTTGTTCTTTAGTGTTTAGAATTTGTTTAGTTTATGTTTTAAAGTGTTTTGATTCAATTTTATTTCCCAATTTCGTCCAAATTCACCAAAGTGCTCAAAACTGCCCAGAAAGTGATTTTAAGGCAGTTTTGAGTGTTTTGGGTGATGTTTGAGTCTTTTGGTTTGTTTTAATGTTTTAAGTGTTTAGTTTTACATTCTTTGAGTTAGTTTAGTGTTTTATATTGTGTTTTTACGTTCTTCAGTCAAGTTATTACTTAATTTCGTCCAAATTTGTGTTTGTGCTCAAATCTGCCCAGAAAGTGGTTTTTAGGCAGATTTGAGTGTGTTTGTGTTGTTTGAGTCTTTTGGTTTGTCTTAGTGTTTTAAAGTTTAGTTTTGCATTCTTTGAGTCTAGTATAGTGTTTCATATTGTTATTTTACGTTTTTGAGTCAAATCCAAGTGGTTAACAATCCCTCCTAATCCCCGGTCTAGAACGATCCCTACTTGCACCTATACTACAATTGATAAAAAGAGGGTTTAATTTGTGTGCGTATAAATCACGCATCAATCCGGTTGCGCCCCGTCAAGGTAATGTATGGCGCCCTTCTTTTTTATCTTTTAGTGGTCCTCTTTCAGGTGAAGACTCCATGATGACCGATGCAACAACAGCTACGATAGTAGCTAGGAACCTCCTTACTCCTAAGGACAGTAGGCTGCTTTCATGCGACTTAAATGGCTTGTTCTCGTGCATTTACGTTATGTTTCTTTAGTTATTTTAGTCCTTTATGCTTCTTTCGTGTGTTTTTAGGTTCATATGGCTAAGGAAGCAAAAAGATGCATTTTGGAGCATTTTGGAGCAAAATCGGACTTGGAATGGATAGCTTATGTTTGGAGAAAAAGGGATGGACGAAATTGAAGACCAAATTATCATCACCACCTATCATACAATATTACACTTATCATCTCCACATATCATTCATTTATCACTTAACATATCATTCATTTATCACTTAACATATCATTCATTTATCACTTAACATATCATTCATTTATCACCTACATAACCATACACTTATCACCTACATATCATTCATTTATCACCTACATAACCATACACTTATCACTTATCACAACAACAACCTTGCACATGCTTTCCCATTTCATTATTTATTCACTTTGCATTCATTCAATTCAGCCACATGCACTTGTTCTTTCATCATTGCACCACCAATTCAACACATGCACCCATCACCTAACACAAACATCTCATTGCCGTGCATTACCCTTCCCTTTCCAGTTTTTCCCTTTGCATTTCCCTTTCATTTCAGCCACATGTATCCTTCAATTCAGCCACACTTCCACATGCATTTATCATCATTCACCCCAGTTGTCCCTCACATGCTTTTCCAACAAAGAATTCAGCCAACACATGCACCCATCACCCAAAACAAGTCCATGCCGTGAGCTTCCTTTGCATTTCCAGCATCCCACTTCATCATTTCAGCTTTCCAACCTAGCCACATTCACATGCATTCACTCATAATCATTCACCAAACTTGCAGCCACATTTCCACCTATTCCTAGCTGTCATGTTCCCTCTCATTTACCTATAAATAAGCATGCATTTCAGCCACAATTCATTCATTCCATTCACAACACAAACACACATCCATAGCCGTGCATATTGTTGATGTATAATTCCTTCCTAATGCTAGAATATATTTAGTATAATGGCACAAGCAAGGGTGTCGAATCCACAGGGACTAATTGGACCTATGTAACTACTTGTTTGCAAGAAATCTAAGAAATGAATCAAACTAGTCTAAATAGGCAGATTTGAATCAAACTAATCAAACTATGCAGATTTGTTGTTTTAACTTGAAAGCATAAGAGAATGAAGTAAACACAAATCAATGAATCAACAACTAATGTAATGGGATAGTATCAATGGAAATGAAACTAGGGATTCGATTTCACCATTGCTCAACTAAGTCCATGTTTGTCAAGTTAGTTTATACTCATTCATCTACCTATTTCTTGAGTTTGTTTCACTTGGATATGATCAACCATATGATGTGTGGATTTGATCAAATGTCTCTAATCATGAACCTAATTGTGATGTGCAACTTTGGTTCATAATCAAGATTATGTAATGTACAAGAAACTTTCATAAAACCAAAGGGAGTAATTCGGCAGGATGTGTGCTAAACACTCCCTTCATTCATTCACATATCTACCAAGATTATGCATGATGTGTGCTTTAATCTTGGCTACACAACTTAGTGATTAATTCAAATGATGATCAAACATTAAAATCAACATACTAAGTCACCATTAAAACAGAAAATGAAACAAGAAATAGATGGACAAAATGAGCATTCTAACTTAATTACATGGCAAACTTTGCAAGGTTACATCGAATCCCTAGAGAAAGATTAGTTACAATTCATGTTTACAGAATGTTTAACATAAAGATACACAACATGAATGAACATAGAATTAAGTAGAAGGGACCCTTGAAGCAAAACTGATGTTGAATTCCTTGAAGAGTTCCTTGGTGTTGCTTCTCCAAATGTGGTGCGGATGAAGTAGATTGGTTTGGTTTGAATGGTTTCTGCCCTTAGGACAGAAATGGACAGAGAATGGAGTGAAATGGGAGAGGTTTTAGGGTGTGTAATGGACTGGATGATGAATAAAACTTGCGGATGGGAAAATGGAGAGAATATGGACAGTTTCTGTGAAAGGAAAAGAAAGTGGAATGCAATGCAATGGAGAGCATGTGTGCGGATCAGGGAAAGGAAAAATGGAGCCAATTGAGTGTGTTTCCAATCTGATCCGAGTGATAGATGAGTGAGTGTTCCTTGGTGAATTTCTTAATGTGCTAATGATGGAGAATAATCAGAAATGCATGTGGAAAACTGACATGGTCCATGTGAAAGGAATTCTGAAAAGAGAATGAATGTGCACAGTATGGACATTAAGGAGATGGAATCGCATCAAATGGTTGGATGAGTGGATTTCTGGCATGATACCTGCAAAGCATGGACATGCTCTGCAAGTGTGTGGTTTATTTAATCCAAACACATGTGGAATGTCTGCAAGCAAGGGAGTGGAACCTGCAAATTGGTTAGAATAATCTGGAATTGGGTATGGGAGTGCAGGGTTTGGACATGAAGGAAATGGAAATGACATGGAATGATGGGATGAAATGGGTGTTAAAATATGGAATCTGCACGGAATGGACAATGTTCAAGCATGTGGCTATTTTAATTGACTCATGCATGTGAATTTCTGCAAGGTTGAAGTGGATTAAGGTGATGGAATGCACGGTCAGATTGTGTTTGTTGGTGGAATGTTGCTGAATGTTTTAGTTAATGGGAATGAGTGTGGAAATGCAAGGGAATACACGGCACAAGGTTGTGACATGCATGTGAATGCATGTTTTGATGTTTTAGAGGTGCATAATCTGATTTGGAACCAAATGGGAGTGCACGGGCAGGTTGTGGACATGCATGTGGTTGCATGTTTTTGCCTTGTTTAGAACCACCCAAAGTGACTCCAATGCATCACTTTCTGTTTAGAACCATCCAAAGTGGTCGAATTGCACCACATTTCATCATTTGTCTTCCGATTGATATTATTACACACTTGGCTGCACACTAACACAAAACAATGTAAAACGCAACTAGTTTACTCCAAAACAATCACAAAGATGCCAAATAAAGAAGATATAAATGCATGCAAAATGTGACTATCAAATACCCCCAAACCTGGTTTTTGCTAGTCCTCGAGCAAACTTAAAACTAAAACACACAAAATACAAACATCTAACTAAACCACTTTCGCTGGCCAAACGATTGCACTGAGCATGTGCAACAAGCCTTTGAACCCCTAGGTGTCCCTAGTTGGAGGAGTTGTGTCTCCTGAGGGTTTACAGTGATGACACCCACAAACATTTACAAAATCTGCAAACAACTTGGTTAAAACATGCTTTAAACAAACTAATAAGAACCAATGAAGATTTGTCATTCATTCAAACTCAAAAGTTTTCCACTTCAAAGAATCGTATCAATTGTAACATATAAAGATATTTCTCCATGTCTTACAACTTCAAGGTCACCATACCCAAATGCTTAAGATAGAATTCGCCTCAACTCTACTCCTCACAGACTTCACTCAAATTTTCACTCAGATCTTAAGGTTTAGTCTCTCAACAACATATATGAGTGAAATTATGTAAAGGAAATCAAAATTCTCACATATGAAATCTGAAATGGAAGCACAATTTCTGAGTAGATCTCATGAAATGAATCAAATGCTAAGAATATAGATAACACACACACTTACCATCACCCATGAATACATCCTCAATGATCAGCTAGGTCTTTCTCAAGATTGTAATTTAAGGCTTAGGTTATAGGTTACGAGAGAAGTGATATGAAATACTAGAGCTTGGGGCATACCAAAGTGTTCTTGAGGATCATGATCTTCATTTGCATTTGTTTTCTTTCTTCTTTGTTTTTGGCATCCAGGCCCTATGTCTTATAATGAGGAGATTTGGAACTCGTATCCATTATAATTCTCTTTTTTTTTTTTTTATAACCCCTTTTTTTTTTTAGAAGCATCTTCAACATAGGCGCCCTCGGTACATGCCACAATCTTGTTCTATAACTCAATCTGCCCTTAGTCTTCATCACATTGGTATTCCCCAAACTATAAGGTATGGCTTGTAATGGGCTAGAATGGGTAGAGTATGGTGTGGGTGATGAAAGAATTGGGCTAAAGTGTTTGGCTGCAACAAGGGTGAATGGAGCACACAAATGGGTAGGATTTAAGCCTTTTAGTAGTTAAACATGCATAGCCTAACATCATCTCATTGAGTTCATTCACGAATGATACTAAACACATGGTATCTGCAAAGGAGAATGATTCTTAGCATCCAAACGAAATAGAAGTAATGAGATCATTTAAAGTGAAAATGAAAGAAAAAGATAGGAGTAGAAACACTTTAAACCCTCTCAAAGAAGCAATTAGGTTCAAAATAACTCACTAGGGTAGTCTCCACTATTTTTCTTCCAGAATTTGAGTATGGTACCTCCATGATCATAATTTCAAGAGTTATAATTTTATACATGACAACAAGATGCAACCCTTTTTCATAGCAACCCAATCGTTTGTTTTCAAACATAGTCCTCATATACATTCGTATTAGCATGCACAAACATTCTTAACCAAAACTAACACCTCAAACAAACACAAACACAAAACAATCTTAAAAACAACTCTTTTTGGGTTTTTCAAAACAATTTTTCAAATTTTTATGGGATTTTCGAATTATAAAACAAAACACACTAAAACACTCTAAAACAACTTAAAAACACCTTAAAACAGCAAGGAACAACATTAGAAGTTATGGTGGATAAAACCCTACGAATTTGCATCAAAACACTTTAGTTACCCAATACCCCCAAACCTAAATCAAACATTGTCCTCAATGTTTTAAGCATAGATTCACACAAAACATAAGTAAACACACAAAAAGTAATTTAAACATACTAAACATGGCAGAATGTAATTAACAAAGAGAAGAGTTTAGGGACGCAAATCTGGTTATGGAGTGTAAATTCCCTCTTCTCCTTGGTAATTGCATTGAGGCTTTGATCATAGTGACTCCACAGGCTTACTCTTGAACTGGTTTCCGCCCATCATTGATTTTCCTTTGTGCTACTGTTGAACTGGGCAGCAGGATTCATTTGGTCTTCCCCGAAGGTCTGAGCTTACCCCTTTGGTCTGTTTCTTTGTTCAATCTTTCCAATTCGTATTGAAAAGGGTTGGAGGATAACTCAGCCTATGTTTGTCTCCACATGCTTCAATGTATCATTTTCACTTGCCTTACTCGCTCCCCTTTGCAGAAGTGGTCCCTTCTCTGGAAGTGTATCAACCGTTGAAGATGACTACTCGAGAGCAACGCTAGGTAAGCAATCAGGAATAGATTCCAAGCAGTTGGCTCCAGATCGGAAGATTGACTCCAAGTGCCGGCTGATTGCTTCTTTTACTTTGCCATGCGAGTAAGAACAAGGACAAAGAAAAAGACAGGGAAAGAGCATGATATGAGATACTTTTGCTTTTGACCTTTATGATATGAGATACCTTTGCTTTTGAAGAAGCGGTGAATGATTCAGCACATGTATTTGTTGTGCTGTTTCCTCCTGGGTCATATGTACTCCAGGCATCTGGTATCATCTTTGGGGAAGAAGAAAGAGTTGAGTATTTCGAAAGGCTTTGCTGGGAGTGCGCCCTCAGAGGTGAGGGAGAGTTGGGCATTTTCTTCAGGTTTTCCTTGCCATAAAAGACGAAGGTCGACATATATAGAGATAATATCAAGTGGTGGTACTCTTCTTTTACCTTTGTCGACAAACGTTTTGATCCCGCAAATCCGGCTTTTTGAAATAGTGGCGCCTCCTCGATCTTTGAAGACGTCTCTTCGATTTCTGAGCAGGCGCCCCTTCGATTTCTGAACGACGCCCTTTTTCTTTCTGAACGACACTTAGTAGTGCGGATGCGGCTCCTTTTGACAAAGCTGCACGCGTTTTCTGAAAAGCAGAGAAAGCGTCGCCGGACTTTGCGCTTGTCGGCTAAAGATGTGTAGTTGCGATGATGGCCTCCACGTGTTTTCAGCTTTGTCAGAAATCTTTTGACAAAGTTGAACGCGTTTTCTGAAAAGCTGAGGGAGCGTTGCCTAAATTACGCCGGAAATTCCGGCTTTTTGAACTGGTGGACGCGTCGCCTTGGCTTTTTATTGAGCTATCGATCACCACAACAAACACACTCTGAAGATTTCCCATTCTTGAAAATCGACTCCGGGCCTTTGAAATTTAACTCCATCCCTTCTCTTTGAACACTTTTGAAAAATGGCAAACTCATCGAACCTTAGCATAGATTTGAGTCTCAGCAGCGATCCGGTTGCGCCCCGTCAAGGTAATGTATGGCGCCCTTCTTTTTTATCTTCTAACGGTCTTCTTACAGGTGAAGACTCTGTGATGCAGGACGCCATAACAGCTACAATAGTAGCTAAGAACCTCCTCACTCCAAAAGATAGTAGGCTGCTGTCAGGACGGTCCGATGAGTTGGCCGTTCAAGAATCCCTCGCACTTAGTGTTCAGTGTGCGAGCTCTGTGTCCAACATGGGCCAACGCTTGCTTGCTCGGTCCCGTCAGGTGGAATCATTGATGGCAGAGGTGGAAAGACTTAAGCAAGAGATCCAGCAGCTTAAGTACGAGAATAGAAGTTTGCATGTGCTTGCAAATAACTATTCGTCGGGGATGAAGAGGAAGCTTGATGAGCTGCAAGAATCTGAGGGTCGAATTCACAGTGACCGTCAGAGGCTTGCGTCTTATCTCCAGAGGCACCTTTTTCCTGGGTCATCCAGCGCTTGGCCAAGTATTGAGGCCTGGAATGCTCTAGCTCCGATGCCTCCCGCTCCGATGGCTTCCGCTCCGATGCCTCCCGCTTCTATGCCTCCCGCTTCTATGCCTTCCGCTTCTGCGCCTCGTAGTGGGGCTTCACGCAAACAACCTTTGTGAAGCTCCACCTTTCTCCATGTTTAGTATCTTTCTTTAATAAATGAATTTTTTTTTTTTTTTTTTTTTTTGACATGCTTTGTTTTATTCAGTGCATTGGGTTGCCTCCCAAGTAGCGCTTTCTTTTACGTCTTGCAGCCGGACGAAGAACCCAATCACTCCAGGATATGTTCACGAATCGGATGAGAACTCCGAGTCATGAACTAGTACCTAAAACAAGAAACAAAACAAAATTAAGAATCTGTAAAAATACAAACAAACGAAATTAAAACAATCCAAGGGATTAGCAAAGTTCTCCAAAGCTCGAAGTTCATCTTCGTTGCCCGCCATCTCTTCTTCTCTTTCCCAATTAAATTGCTCAGATTCTTTACTTGTTGAACTAGGTGAATTCCCTTCCTCTTCCTCACGGTTAAAGGATGAATTTGATGGCACAAAGTTGTCCAAAGTGTGGCCCTTTAATCTTTCAATTCTTTGGCCTAACTCAACAAGTTTATTTGACATATACTACCTGAAACAAAGTAACACAAGTGTGAATGAAAATCTACTAGCAAACAACAATGAAATGAACAAAAATAAACTTAAAAACATTTGAAAAGACTCAAGGGATGTGGAACTAAACGTTTAGAACACTTAAACAATCCAAAAAAACCCAAAACAGCAACTAGAAGACTCAAAATTGCCTAAAAACCACTTTCTGGGCAGTTTTGAGCACCTACACTAATTTGGACGAAATTGGATGGAAACTTGAATCAAAACACTTATAAACACAAATCAAAACACTTTCTAACTAATTTGGACAAAACAAAGACTCAAAGGACTCAAAACAGATTCACAAGACTCAAAACAAGCTAAAAACGCTCAAAACTGCCTAAAAACACAAATTGGGCAGTTTTGACACTAAACTCAATTTTGGACGAAAATTAGGTTTGAGCTTGACTCAAAATGCTTCAAAACACAAGATAAGACAGATTCTAAGCCTAAAACCTAACAAAATATGGGGGAAATTGTATTTGGACGAAATGCAATTAAATGGTCAGATTATAACAAAACCAGATTGTAAAGCAAGTTGATGTAAACCAATGGATAATGGAATGGCTAAGGGATTCTTTTCCACACCTGAAATGTATGCAACTTAAATCAACTTCCAGTTATCAATTTGACAAGTTATGAACCTTGACACTAATCAAAATAGCAAAATAGCAAACAAGCAATTACAAGGGACTGAAATCAGTCCCCGGCAACGGCGCCATTTTTGTTGATGTATAATTCCTTCCTAATGCTAGAATATATTTAGTATAATGGCACAAGCAAGGGTGTCGAATCCACAGGGACTAATTGGACCTATGTAACTACTTGTTTGCAAGAAATCTAAGAAATGAATCAAACTAGTCTAAATAGGCAGATTTGAATCAAACTAATCAAACTATGCAGATTTGTTGTTTTAACTTGAAAGCATAAGAGAATGAAGTAAACACAAATCAATGAATCAACAACTAATGTAATGGGATAGTATCAATGGAAATGAAACTAGGGATTCGATTTCACCATTGCTCAACTAAGTCCATGTTTGTCAAGTTAGTTTATACTCATTCATCTACCTATTTCTTGAGTTTGTTTCACTTGGATATGATCAACCATATGATGTGTGGATTTGATCAAATGTCTCTAATCATGAACCTAATTGTGATGTGCAACTTTGGTTCATAATCAAGATTATGTAATGTACAAGAAACTTTCATAAAACCAAAGGGAGTAATTCGGCAGGATGTGTGCTAAACACTCCCTTCATTCATTCACATATCTACCAAGATTATGCATGATGTGTGCTTTAATCTTGGCTACACAACTTAGTGATTAATTCAAATGATGATCAAACATTAAAATCAACATACTAAGTCACCATTAAAACAGAAAATGAAACAAGAAATAGATGGACAAAATGAGCATTCTAACTTAATTACATGGCAAACTTTGCAAGGTTACATCGAATCCCTAGAGAAAGATTAGTTACAATTCATGTTTACAGAATGTTTAACATAAAGATACACAACATGAATGAACATAGAATTAAGTAGAAGGGACCCTTGAAGCAAAACTGATGTTGAATTCCTTGAAGAGTTCCTTGGTGTTGCTTCTCCAAATGTGGTGCGGATGAAGTAGATTGGTTTGGTTTGAATGGTTTCTGCCCTTAGGACAGAAATGGACAGAGAATGGAGTGAAATGGGAGAGGTTTTAGGGTGTGTAATGGACTGGATGATGAATAAAACTTGCGGATGGGAAAATGGAGAGAATATGGACAGTTTCTGTGAAAGGAAAAGAAAGTGGAATGCAATGCAATGGAGAGCATGTGTGCGGATCAGGGAAAGGAAAAATGGAGCCAATTGAGTGTGTTTCCAATCTGATCCGAGTGATAGATGAGTGAGTGTTCCTTGGTGAATTTCTTAATGTGCTAATGATGGAGAATAATCAGAAATGCATGTGGAAAACTGACATGGTCCATGTGAAAGGAATTCTGAAAAGAGAATGAATGTGCACAGTATGGACATTAAGGAGATGGAATCGCATCAAATGGTTGGATGAGTGGATTTCTGGCATGATACCTGCAAAGCATGGACATGCTCTGCAAGTGTGTGGTTTATTTAATCCAAACACATGTGGAATGTCTGCAAGCAAGGGAGTGGAACCTGCAAATTGGTTAGAATAATCTGGAATTGGGTATGGGAGTGCAGGGTTTGGACATGAAGGAAATGGAAATGACATGGAATGATGGGATGAAATGGGTGTTAAAATATGGAATCTGCACGGAATGGACAATGTTCAAGCATGTGGCTATTTTAATTGACTCATGCATGTGAATTTCTGCAAGGTTGAAGTGGATTAAGGTGATGGAATGCACGGTCAGATTGTGTTTGTTGGTGGAATGTTGCTGAATGTTTTAGTTAATGGGAATGAGTGTGGAAATGCAAGGGAATACACGGCACAAGGTTGTGACATGCATGTGAATGCATGTTTTGATGTTTTAGAGGTGCATAATCTGATTTGGAACCAAATGGGAGTGCACGGGCAGGTTGTGGACATGCATGTGGTTGCATGTTTTTGCCTTGTTTAGAACCACCCAAAGTGACTCCAATGCATCACTTTCTGTTTAGAACCATCCAATGTGGTCGAATTGCACCACATTTCATCATTTGTCTTCCGATTGATATTATTACACACTTGGCTGCACACTAACACAAAACAATGTAAAACGCAACTAGTTTACTCCAAAACAATCACAAAGATGCCAAATAAAGAAGATATAAATGCATGCAAAATGTGACTATCACATATCCTTCCATTTATGTGCAGTTTTTCTCCTCCATTGCAGCCACTATCCAACCACTTCCCATCCCTCCAAAACACTTCACATAATCCCCAAAGCTCACCTTAGACCTTGTGCTACAACAACGAGGAAGAAAAGAGTGCCTAAACGTTCATACAATTCAAGTTTGAGTTGTTGGAATGTTTAGGTGTTTCTTTGATTTCAAAGTTTAAATTTAATTCTCTTTGTTTTGTACGTATGAGGAATGGAAGAGAAGAGTGCCTAAACGTTCATACAATTCAAGTTTGAGTTGTTGGAATGTTTAGGTGTTTCTTTGATTTCAAAGTTATGACGAACTAAACCCCCTTTAGCTAGGGGGTGATTCGAAACTATGTTTATATTTGCAATATGAATTGATTAACTTTCGTTGGAATTTCATAAGTTGTGGATTCAATTTGTTTAACCGTTTGATTGATAACTTATTTATGAATGTTTATTAAGAATGCGCGCTTAATTTTCATGCATGAATATGACGCTAGAATATAAGTGAATTTCACCTAATCGTTATGAACTTATATTCACAAAGTAGTGGAGGTTGCTTATAAACAATCGCGTTAAATGAATTCTTGGCACGAGTTTCATACTCATCATAGTAACAAATGCCTCGTCAACACTTATAGTTTTCATAATGCTTAATGATCTTTGATTGTATCTTTATTGTGCTTTTCACGTAAAGGACTTTTGGAGAATGTGGTGAATTGCGTTGCGCTAACCCATCCAATTCATTAACTTAAGGAAAACTTGACGGTTAATTTAAGCGGACCTAATTAACCCGGAGTGTTGAGTTTCATAATTTATCGAAAGACCAACTGAGAATCAATCTTGTATGCAAGTGTAACATGTGTGGAGAAGAACCCCTTGGCTATTCCATCATCCATATTTTCATCACATACATATTTACATTTTGCCCTTAATTATATTCTGTCCATTTAATTTAATCTCATCCAAACACAATCCCCCCCCATATTTTGTTAAGTTTTTACAATCTATCTTAGTTTGTGTTTTTAAGTATTTGGAGTCTTGTGTACTTGTTTTGAGTTCTTGTTAAGTAAGTTAAGTGTTTTACAAGTTAGTTTTATTCATTTGAGTCAAGTGTTTAGCACCCCTAGTTAATCCCCGGTTAGAACGATCCCTACTTACATCATTACTACAATTGTCACAAATAGGGTTTAGTTTGTGTGCGTATAATTCTCGCATCAAATTTTGGCGCCGTTGCCGGGGATTGGCAAAGTTGCTAATCCCTTGTCTTGAGTCTTGTTTAAATTGTTTAGTTTCTGTTTTGTTTTAATTTTTGCACCGTGTGTATGTGTTTTGTTTTTGTGCCGTGTGTGGCAACTTGTTTTCTTACTTGTGTCAAGTCTATTAAGTTGGTTACTTATCTTGTTTACTTTTGGGTGTAGGTACTAGTTTATGACCCGTAGCTCACAACCTGTTCGTAAGCATATCTCCGACTTTGACGGTGATTTCGAGAGGACTTTGAGAAGGAACAAGAAATTGCAAGATTCTAATCCTCCCAGTCCCGAACCTGAAGTAGAAGAGGAAGCCACGGATTGGGTTAAAGAGGAAGTACCAACCATGGCCGTGGACAATCGAACCATCAAAGAGCTTTCTGCCTCGGGTTTGGCCAATGCAGCCCCTCTTTGCATTCAATACCCCGCGGCTGCCCAAGGCAAGACCGATGAATTCGAGTTGAAGTCAAGCTTGTTGCACCACATTCCGAAATACCATGGGCTTTCCATGGAAGATCCCAACAAGCATCTCAAGGAGTTCGAGGTTGTTTGTTCAAGCATAACACCCATAAATGTCGATGGAAACATTCTGATGATAAAAGCTTTTCCATTCTCTCTTGTGGAAAAGGCTAAGGATTGGCTTTATGAATTGGCACCCGGGACCGTTACTTCTTGGGAAAGCATGAAGAGAGCGTTCTTGGAAAAGTTCTTCCCTACTTCAAAAATCATTCTCTTGAGGAAGAAAATTAGCGGAATCCAACAAAGTCAAGGAGAATCTTTTCCGGCATACTACGAGCGTTTTAAAGCCCTTGTTGCATCATGTCCTCAACATCAAATGAAGGAGGAGCTTCTCCTTCAATACTTTTACGAAGGTCTTCTACCACTTGAACGGCAAATGTTGGATGCATCCGCGGGAGGAGCTCTAGTGGACAAGACACCTAGGGATGCCAAAACTCTCATTGCTAATCGAGCACTCAATGCACAACAATATGAAGGTGTTGGGCAAAGAGACACCCCACGGCCACATCATGTAAATGAGGTAAGTTCTATTTCTGAGTTACAATCCCAAATGGCTAACCTTACATCTATGTTGTCGCAGTTTGTGGAGGGCCCCAAAGCGCAAGGAGCTACAATTTGTGGTGTATGCTCCATTCAAGGACACTAATCTGATCAATGCCCTCAATTAATTGAGAACGGAGGATGGGAATCTGCCAATGCCATGGGCTATGGGAATCAAAACCAACCGAGGAACGATCCATATTCTAACACATATAATCCAGGCTGGAGAGACCACCCAAATTTCAGATGGAGAGATGCACAACAACCTGCCCAACAAAGTGGATTCCGACAACCCCTAGGTTTCTTTCCAAGGCCAATGGCACCACAACCACCTCCTCAAGCACAATCATCCCAAACCAACTCAGGTACGTCTATGAATGACGATAAAACATATCAGTTACTAACCACAATGGTGCAGGGAATGCAGAACCAAGCAAAGGAGGTTAATGAGCTAAAGAAGCAAATGGGTGAAATGGCCGAATTTTTGGGACAATTCCGTGAAAATGGTAAGTTACCAAGCACTACGGTAGTCAATCCAAAGGGTGGTTTCGAAACCGCCAATGCAATCACCTTAAGAAGTGGCAAGGAAGTTGGAACCACCTCACAACCACCAAAATCCAGTCAAGAAGAGGACATGTTACTACAAGAAGAGGAGGAACGAGCAAAGAAGGCCACGGCAAGGGTGAAAGAAACTTTGCCGCAACCCCCTATTGTGCCAAAACCGTCCAACACGCCTAAGGTAAGTCCAAATTTGACTTTGTCAAGTTCTATTCCACTAAACGTGCCCTTTCCTAGCAGGTTTAGGCAATCAAAGAAGGAGGAGAGTGAAAAGGACATTCTGGAAACCTTTAGGAAAGTTCAAGTCAACATTCCGCTCCTTGATGCAATCAAGCAAGTCCCTAAGTATGCCAAGTTCTTAAAAGAGCTTTGCACAACGAGGAAGAGGATTTCAAACAAGGAGGTGGTAAGGGTAAGTGAGAACGTTTCCACTATTTTACAAAGAAAGTTACCACCAAAGTGCAAAGATCCAGGTAGCTTTACAATCCCTTGTATTATTGGTCAAACTAAGTTCGAACATGCTATGTTAGACTTAGGAGCTTCAATTAACGTCATGCCATACTCTATTTATGCCTCAATGAACCTTGGTGAATTGAAAAATGATGGTGTGATTATTCAGTTGGCCGATAGATCTAATGCCTATCCAAAGGGCGTATTGGAAGATGTCTTAGTGCAGGTGAATAATTTGATCTTCCCGGCGGATTTCTATGTCCTTGAAATGGAGGAAACCACCCATGCTCCATCCTTGCCGATTCTTCTTGGGAGGCCATTCATGAAGACGGCCCGAACTAAGATAGACGTGTTTAAAGGCACTTTAACAATGGAATTCGATGGGGAAGTGATTGATTTTAATATTTCTGAAACTATGAAATTTCCGAATGATGATCACTCATGTTTCTCTATTGATATTCTTGATTCTTTGGCGCAGGCACACATTGATCAAATACATGGCGAAACGGTCATTACAAATGGCAAAGAAATGAAGGATCATGTTATGGAGGAGATTCCATTGCATGTCGTGGGCTCTAAGTGAGAAATGAAGGTTTCGTCCGGCTGCAAGACGTAAAAGAAAGCACTACTCGGGAGGCAATCCAATACACTGAATAAAATAAAGTTGTCCATTGATCTCCGATTTGATTACAAAAAAAAAAAAAAAAAAAAAAAAAAAAAAAAAAAAAAAACTAGATACTAAACATCGAGAAAGATGGAGCCTTCGCAAAGGATGTTTACGTGAAGCCCCACTACGAGGCGTCGAAGCAGAAGGCATAGAAGCGGAAGGCATCGGAGCGGGAGGCAACGGAGCTAGAGCATTCCAGGCCTCAATACTTGGCCAAACGCTGGATGACCCAGGAAAAAGGTGCCTCTGGAGATAAGACGCAAGCCTTTGACGATCACTGTGAATTCGACCCTCAGATTCTTGCAGCTCATCAAGCTTCCTCTTCATGCCCGACGAATAGTTATTTGCAAGCACATGCAAACTTCTATTCTCATACTTAAGCTGCTGGACCTCTTGCTTAAGACTTTCCACCTCTGCCATCAATGATTCCACCTGACGGGAGCGGGCAAGCAGGCGTTGGCCCATGTTGGACACAGAACTCGCACACTGAACACTAAGTGCGAGGGACTCTTGAACGGCCAACTCATCGGACCGTCCTGACAGCAGCCTACTATCTTTTGGAGTAAGGAGGTTCCTAGCTACTATTGTAGCTGTTGTGGCGTCCTGCATCACGGAGTCTTCACCTGTAAGAAGACCGTTAGAAGATAAAAAAGAAGGGCGCCATACATTACCTTGACGGGGCGCAACCGGATCGCTGCTGAGACTCAAATCTAAGCTAAGGTTCGATGAGTTTGCCATTTTCAAAAGTGTTCAAAGAGAAGGGGTGGATGGAGTTAAAATTTCAAAGGGCCGGAGACGATGTTCAAGAATGGGAAATCTTCAGAGTGTGTATGTTGGCGGTGATCGATACCTCTATAAGAAGCCAAGGCGACGCGTCCACCGATTCAAAAAGCCGGAATTTCCGGCGTAATTTAGGCGACGCTTTCTCGGCTTTTCAGAGGACGTGTTCAACTTTGTCA
Source organism: Pyrus communis (assembly GCF_963583255.1). Lineage (NCBI taxonomy): Eukaryota > Viridiplantae > Streptophyta > Magnoliopsida > Rosales > Rosaceae > Pyrus > Pyrus communis. Next base: position 25,319,789 of record NC_084804.1, read on the forward strand.
AAAGATTTCTTCTTTTCAGAAAACACGTGGAGGCCATCATCGCAACTACACATCTTTAGTCGACAATAGCAAAGTTCGGCGTCGCTTTCTCTGCTTTTCAGAAAACGCATGCAGCTTTGTCAAAAGGAGCCGCATCCGCACTACTACGTGTCGTTCAGAAAGCGAAGGGGCGTCGTTCAGAAATCGAAGGGGCGTCGTTCAGAAATCGAAGAGGCGCCACTATTTCAAAAAGCCGGATTTGCGGGATCAAAACGTTTGTCGACAAGGGTAAAAGAACAATACCACCACTTGATATTATCTCTATTTATGTCGACCTTCGTCTTTTATGGCAAGGCAAACCTGAAGAAAAATGCCCAACTCTCCCTCACCTCTGAGGGCGCACTCCCAGCAAAGCCTTTCGAAATACTCAAATTCTTCTTCTTCCCCAAAGATGATACCAGATGCCTGGAGTACAGATGACCCAGGAGGACACGATAGATTGAAGTGTGCTGATTCATTCACCGCTTCTTCAAAAGCAAAGGTATCTCATATCATCAAGGTCAAAAGCAAAAGTATCTCATATCATGCTCTTTCCCTGTCTTTTTCTTTGTCCTTGTTCTTACTCGCATGGCAAAGTAAAAGAAGCAATCAGCCGGCACTTGGAGTCAGTCTTCCGATCTGGAGCCAACTGCCTGGAATCTATTCCTGATTGCTTACCTAGCGTTGCTCTCGAGTAGTCATCTTCAACGGTTGATACACTTCCGGAGAAGGGACCACTTCTGCAAAGGGGAGCGAGTAAGGCAAGTGAAAATGATACATTGAAGCATGTGGAGACAAACATAGGCTGAGTTATCCTCCAACCCTTTTCAATATGAATTGGAAAGATTGAACAAAGAAATAGACCAAAGGGGTAAGCTCAGACCTTCGGGGAAGACCAAAAGAATCCTGCTGCCCAGTTCAAGAGTAGAACAAAGGAAAATCAACGATGGGCGGAAACCAGTTCAAGAGTAAGCCTGTGGAATCACAAAGATCAAAGCCTCAATGCAATCACCAAGGAGAAGAGGGAATTTACACTCCATAACCAGATTTGCGTCCCTAAACTCTTCTCTTTGTTAATTACATTCTGCCATGTTTAGTATGTTTAAGTGCTTTTTGTGTGTTTACTTATGTTTTGTGTGAATCTATGCTTAAAACATTGAGGACAATGTTTGATTTAAGTGTGGGGGGGGGGGGGGGGGGGTAACTAATGTTGTTAATGCAAATTCGTGGGATTTTATCACCCATAACTGATAGGAGCATATTCATGCGACTTAAATGGCTTGTTCTCGTGCATTTACGTTATGTTTCTTTAGTTATTTTAGTACTTTAAGCTATTTTCGTGTGTTTGTAGGTCCAAAGGGCTAAAGGAGCAAAAAGATGCATTTTGGAGACTTTTGGAGCACTTTTGGGCTAAGGATGGATAGCTTATGCTTGGAGCCAAAGTGTTGGACGAAATTGAAGACCTAATTGAAGACCAAAGTGTTGGAACCTTGTTCCCTTTAGTTTTAGGACATTTAAACCTTTCCTAATCCCATTCATCAACACATGCATCCACATGCATTCACCCTTTAAACCATTAAATCCACATGCTTTCCTATTCAATTAAATCAGCCACATGCATTCATCATCATAACCTAGCTGTCATTCCACTTCATTGCACATGCATCTTCAAATAAATCAGCCATTCCACATGCATATTCAACCTAGCTGTCATTGCACATGCATTCACTCTTTAATTCACATGCATTTACTCTTTAATTCACATGCAAAACATCCCATTCCATCTCCCATTTCAGATTGCATTCCATAATCATTCACTCACCTTTAATCCACATGCATCTTCCATAAATCAAATCAGCCACATTCACCACCACATTCACTCACCACAAACATTCCACATGCATTCATCAACATATCTAGTTGTCACTCACATGCATTTCCTTCATCATTTCCAACCCACATGTCCCTTTAATCATTCAAACATACACCCATTCACCACCAGAAATCATCCTTGCCATGAGTTCCCATCAGATTTCCATCATATTCACATGCATTCCATCCTTTAAAACATTGCACATGCACTCCCTTTAATTAATTAAGCCACATGCACTCCCATCCATTTCATCATTGCAGCCAACACATGCTTTCACATGCATTTTCAGATTGTCCCCTTGCACATGCAGCCACTTATTCAAAGCACATGCATTTCCACCCTTTAATCACATGCATAAATCAGCCACATGCATCTCCCATCACCATTCCAGATTTCCACCACCCTCCTAGCTGTCATGTTCCCCCCATTTCACCTATAAATAACCCTTCATTGCAGCCACAAAGGGGGGGATCCATTCACCACAGAAATAAGGCCTTTGTGCCAGAAATTCATCCATTCCATAAACACTTCCATTCCATTGTACATACCACCAACACTTCCCCCTTTGTGCCGTGAGTTTCCCTTACAATCCAAACACCATCCTTCCATTTTCACCACTCCCCAAACCATTCACACCATCAAACTATCCTTAGACCTTGTGCTACAACGAAGAGGAAGAGAAGAGTGCCTAAACGTTCATACAATTCAAGTTTGAGTTGTTGGAATGTTTAGGTGTTTCTTTGATTTCAATGTTAATTTCAATACTCTTTGTTTTGTACGTATGAGGAATGGAAGAGAAGAGTGCCTAAACGTTCATACAATTCAAGTTTGAGTTGTTGGAATGTTTAGGTGTTTCTTTGATTTCAAAGTTATGAGGAAATTTGAAATATATGTTTATGCTTGCATTTTGATTTGATTACTTCTAATTGCGTTTCATAAGTTGTGATTCAATTCGTTTAACCGTTTGATTGATAACTTATTTATGTATGTTTATTGAGAGTGCACGCTTAATTTTCATGCATGAATATGACGCTAGAATATAAGTGAGTTTCACCTAATAGTTACGAACTTATATTCACAAGTAGTGGAGGTTGCTTATAAACAATCGCGTTAAACGAATTCTTGGCATAAGTTTCATGCGTATTCCATAGTAACGAATGCCTCGTCAAAACTTATAATTTTCATAGAGCGTAATGATTCTTGCTTGTATCTCTATTATGCAATCATGTAGGGGACTTGTGGGGAATGTTTTGAATTGTTGTATGCGCTAACCCATCCAATTCAATAACGTTAGGAAGATTTGAAGGTTAATTAGTGCATCACGGTTAACTTGGGGTGTTGAGAATTCATGGTTTATTGAAATGCAATTGGAAATCATTTTATTATGCAAGCGTAACATGTGTGGAGAAGAACCTTCTAGCTAGCATTCTGATAGGAGCATATTCATGCGACTTAAATGGCTTGTTCTCGTGCATTTACGTTATGTTTCTTTAGTTATTTTAGTACTTTAAGCTATTTTCGTGTGTTTGTAGGTCCAAAGGGCTAAAGGAGCAAAAAGATGCATTTTGGAGACTTTTGGAGCACTTTTGGGCTAAGGATGGATAGCTTATGCTTGGAGCCAAAGTGTTGGACGAAATTGAAGACCTAATTGAAGACCAAAGTGTTGGAACCTTGTTCCCTTTAGTTTTAGGACATTTAAACCTTTCCTATATCCTTAGCCGTGCATAACATTCCAACATTCCACTCCTTCATTTCAGCCACACTCCCACATATCATTACATATCATTCACCACTTATCATTCACCACTTATCATATCATCCACTTATCATATCATTCACTTATCTTATCATCCACTTATCATATCATTCACTTATCTTATCATTCACTTATCATATCATTCACTTATCATATCACACACTTATCACTTATCACAACAACAACCTTGCACATGCACATTCATCCACATGCACCCATAATCATTCACTCACCTTTAATCCACATGCATCTTCCATAAATCAAATCAGATTTCCATCATATTCACATGCATTCCATCCTTTAAAACATTGCACATGCACTCCCTTTAATTAATTAAGCCACATGCACTCCCATCCATTTCATCATTGCAGCCAACACATGCTTTCACATGCATTTTCAGATTGTCCCCTTGCACATGCAGCCACATATTCATTGCACATGCAATTCCAACCCACATGCATCCTTTAATCATTCAAACATGCAGCCACATTCCCTCCTAGCTGTCATGTTCCCCCCATTTCACCTATAAATAAGCATCCAGTGCATTCATTCTCATTCATTCTTCCATTTCAGAAATTCACTCATTCATACACACATCCATTGCAGAAATGTAGACCATAAACCACCCTTGCCGTGACTCTCCCCTACAAATCCAAACACCATCCTTCCATTCCTCCACCACTACCCAAACCATTCACACCACCAAACTATCCTTAGACCTTGTGCTACAACGAAGAGGAAGATAAGAGTGCCTAAACGTTCATACAATTCAAGTTTGAGTTGTTGGAATGTTTAGGTGTTTCTTTGATTTCAATGTTTAATTTCAATGCTCTTTGTTTTGTACGAATGAGGAATGGAAGATAAGAGGGCCTAAACGTTCATACAATTCAAGTTTGAGTTGTTGGAATGTTTAGGTGTTTCTTTGATTCTCTTTGTTTTGTACCATGAGGAACTAAACCCCCCTTGGTTAGGGGGTGATTCGAATATATGTTTATGCTTGCATTTTGATTTGAATACTTCTAATTGCGTTTCATAAGTTGTGGATTCAATTTGTTTAACCGTTTGATTGATAACTTATTTATGTATGTTTATTGAGAATGCGCGCTTAATTTTCATGCATGAATATGACGCTAGAATATAAGTAAGTTTCACCTAATCGTTATGAACTTATATTCACAAGTAGTGGAGGTTGCTTATAAACAATCGCGTTAAACAAATTCTTGGCATAAGTTTCATGCAATCCATAGTAACGAATGCCTCGTCAACACTTATAATTTTCATAGAGCGTAATGATTCTTGCTTGTATCTCTTCTATGCATTCATGTTGAGGACTTGTGGGGAATGTTTTGAATTGTTGTATGCGCTAACCCATCCAATTCAATAACGTTAGGAAGATTTGAAGGTTAATTAGTGCATCACGGTTAACCCGGGGTATTGAGTTTCATGGTTTATTGAAATGCAATTGGAAATCATTTTATTATGCAAGTATAACATGTATGGAGATGAACCCCTTAGCCATTCTATCATCCATTCATTCCATTCCATCAAATTCGTTTTACAATCTGTTTAGTTTATTAACTTGTTTTGTTATTTCAATTCTCGTCAATTTAAAACCCCCCTTTACTTTCTTGTTCTTTAGTGTTTAGAATTTGTTTAGTTTATGTTTTAAAGTGTTTTGATTCAATTTTATTTCCCAATTTCGTCCAAATTCACCAAATTGCTTAAAACTGCCCAGAAAGTGATTTTAAGGCAGTTTTGAGTGTTTTGGGTGATGTTTGAGTCTTTTGGTTTGTTTTAATGTTTTAAGTGTTTAGTTTTACATTCTTTGAGTTAGTTTAGTGTTTTATATTGTGTTTTTACGTTCTTGAGTCAAGTTATTACTTAATTTCGTCCAAATTTGTGTTTGTGCTCAAATCTGCCCAGAAAGTGGTTTTTAGGCAGATTTGAGTGTGTTTGTGTTGTTTTGAGTCTTTTGGTTTGTCTTAGTGTTTTAAAGTTTAGTTTTGCATTCTTTGAGTCTAGTATAGTGTTTCATATTGTTATTTTACGTTTTTGAGTCAAATCCAAGTGGTTAACAATCCCTCCTAATCCCCGGTCTAGAACGATCCCTACTTATACATATACTACAATTTGACGAAAAGAGGGTTTAATTTGTGTGCGTATAAATCAAGCATCACATTCATCCATTCATTTTCATCGCATTCATATTTACATTCTGTCTAGTTTATTAAACTTGTTTCGTTATTTCAATTTTCGTCAAATTAAAATCCCCCTTTACTTTATTGTCTAATTTAGTTAGAAAGTGTCTTAGTTTGTGTTTATAAGAGTTTTGAGTCATTTTGTTACACAAATTCGTCCAAATTTGTGTTTGTGCTCAAATCTGCCCAGAAAGTGGTTTTTAGGCAGATTTGAGTGTGTTTGTGTTGTTTTGAGTCTTTTGGTTTGTTTTAGTGCTTTAAAGTTTAGTTTTGCATTCTTTGAGTCTAGTATAGTGTTTTATATTGTTATTTTACGTTTGAATCAAGCCATAATCTTAAATTCGTCCAACATTGGGTTTAAGGTCAGAAACTGCCTAGTTAGTGTTTTTAGGCAGTTTTGAGTCTTTTGAACTTGTTTTGAGTCCTTTGAGTCTTTGTGAACGTTTTTAACTTTGTTTTTAGGTTTTTGAGTCAAATCCAAGTGATTAACAATCCCTCCTAATCCCCGGTCCAGAACGATCCCTACTTGCACCTATACTACAATTGATAAAAAGAGGGTTTAATTTGTGTGCATATAAATCACGCATCAAATTTTGGCGCCGTTGCCGGGGATTAGAAAATTTGCTAATCCCTTGGATTGTTTTATTTTTGTTTGTTTTTATTTTATTCCAGTTTCTTAATCTTGTTTTGTTTCTTGTTCTAGGTACTAGTTTATGACTCGGAGTTATCATCCGATTCGTGAACATATCCTGGAGTGATTGGGTTCTTCGTCCGGCTGCAAGACGTAAAAGAAAGCGCTACTTGGGAGGCAACCCAATGCACCGAATAAAACAAAGCATGTTCAAAAAAAAAAAAAAAAAAAACATGGCAGAACGATGGAGGCTTCACAAAGGTTGTCAACTTAAAGACCCACTACGTGGCAAAACTCTTGAAGCGGAAGGCATCGAGACGGAAGGCATCGGTGCAGAAGATATAGGAGCGGAAGGCATCGGAGCTGGAGGCATCGAAGATAGAGCATTCGAGGCCTCAATACTTGGCCAAACGCTGGATGATCCAGGAAAAAGGTGCCTCTGGAGGAAAGACGAAAACCTTTGACGGTCACTTTGAATCCGACCTTCAGACTCTTGCAGTTCATCAAGCTTCCTCTTCATGCCCGTCGAATAGTTGTTGGCAAGCACGTGCAAACTTCTATTCTCATGCTTAACCAGTTTGATCTCCTGCTTAAGACTTTCCACCTCTGCCATCAATGATTCCACCTGACGGGAGCGGGCAAGCAGGCGTTGGCCCATGTTGGACACAGAACTCGCACACTGAACACTAAGTGCGAGGGACTCTTGAACGGCCAACTCATCGGACCGTCCTGACAGCAGTCTACTATCTTTTGGAGTGAGGAGGTTCCTAGCTACTATTGTAGCTGTTGTGGTGTCCTGCATCACGGAGTCTTCACCTGTAAGAGGACCGTTAGAAGATAAGAAAGAAGGGCGCCATACGTTACCTTGACGCGGCGCGCCCGTATCACTGCTGAGACTCAATTCTAAGCTAAGGTTCGATGAGTTTGCCATTTTTTTCAGAAGTGTTCAAAGAGATGGGGTGGATGGAGTTAATTCTCAAAGGGCCGGAGTCGATTTTCAAGAATGGTAAATCTTCAGATTGTGTTTGTTATGGTGATCGATAGCTCTATAAAAAGCCAAGGCAACGCGTCCACCGATTAAAAAAAAAGCCGAAATTTCCGGCGTAATTTTGGCGACGCTTTCTCGGCTTTTCAGAAGACGTGTTCAACTTTGTCAAAAGATTTCTTTTTTTCAGAAAACACGTGGAGGCCATCATCGCAACTACACATCTTTAGCCGACAAGCGCAAAGTCCGGCGACGCTTTCTCTGCTTTTCAGAAAACGCGTGCAGCTTTGTCAAAAGGAGCCGCATCCGCACTACTACGTGTCGTTCAGAAAGCAAAGGGGCGCTTGCTCAGAAATCGAAGGGGCGTCGTTCAGAAATCGAAGAGGCGTCACTATTTCAAAAAGCCGGATTTGCGGGATCAAAACGTTTGTCGACAAGGGTAAAAAAAGAGTACCACCACTTGATATTATCTCTATATATGTCGACCTTCGTCTTTTATGGCAAGGCAAACTTGAAGAAAATGCCCAACTCTCCCTCACCTCTGAGGGCGCACTCCCAGCAAAGCCTTTTGAAATACTCAATTTTTTCATCTTCCCCAAAGATGATACCGGATGCCTGGAGTATAGATGACCCAGGAGGAAACGGCAGATTGAAGTGTGCTGATTCATTCACCGCTTCTTCAAAAGCAAAGGTATCTCATATCATCAAGGTCAAAAGCAAAAGTATCTCATATCATGCTCTTTCCCTGTCTTTTTCTTTGTCCTTGTTCTTACTCGCATGGCAAAGTAAAAGAAGCAATCAGCCGGCACTTGGAGTCAGTCTTCCGATCTGGAGCCAACTGCCTGGAATCTATTCCTGATTGCTTACCTAGCGTTGCTCTCGAGTAGTCATCTTCAACGGTTGATACACTTCCGGAGAAGGGACCACTTCTGCAAAGGGGAGCGAGTAAGGCAAGTGAAAATGATACATTGAAGCATGTGGAGACAAACATAGGCTGAGTTATCCTCCAACCCTTTTCAATACGAATTGGAAAGATTGAACAAAGAAACAGACAAAAGGGGTAAGCTCAGACCTTCGGGGAAGACCAAAAGAATCCTCCAGCCCAGTAGCACAAAGGAAAATCAACAAGTGGAGGAGACCAAAAGAATCATGCAGCCCAGTTCAAGAGTAAGCCTGTGGAATCACAAAGATCAAAGCCTCAATGCAATCACCAAGGAGAAGAGGGAATTTACACTCCATAACCAGATTTGCGTCCCTAAACTCTTCTCTTTGTTAATTACATTCTGCCATGTTTAGTATGTTTAGTTGTTTTTTGTGTGTTTACTTATGTTTTGTGTGAATCTATGCTTAAAACATTGAGGACAATGTTTGATTTAAGTGTGGGGGGGTAACTAAGTATATTTTGATGCAAATTCGTGGGATTTTATCACCCATAACTTCAAATGTTGTTCCTTGCTGTTTTAAGGTGTTTTTAAGTTGTTTTAGAGTGTTTTAGTATGTTTTGTTTTTTTTTAAACTCCGAAAATCACATAAAAATTTGAAAAACATGTTTTGAAAAGCCTAAAAAGAGTGTTTTGAGTCGTTTTTGTGTGTTTGTGTCTTAGGGTACCTTCCAACACAATGATAAGGATTTGGTTTGTAATTGCATGACGGTTAAAAAGAGTTATTAACATAGAGAAAAGTTTGATTTACTCTTGGTATATGCTTGGATATGGTTATAATGTATGACTTCACATGCAATCATAAAAGAAAAATTCGTTTTTGTAACATGCTTGAAGGAAGGAACTCAAACAAACGCTACAACCCTGTGAGACTCGAGCCATTACCTTCATTGGAGAGTTATTTTCTGTGATTCTTTGTTTTCTAAAGTTGTTGCATGATCTCATTATTCCTTGCTTGGTTGCTACTTAGAATGCAATTGTATCATGATAGAACTAAATGCTAGAACTTATATCCGTTTCATTCAAAGCATGATATTGATTGCATAACATACAATAAGATGAAGTTGTTAGTCAAGCCAAAGCCAAAAAGCCTATCCCTTTTCACATGTATTGTAGGATTACCCCTTTTGAGCCTTTTCAACCTTATTTTCTTTGTTAACCCCTTGTTCTTAAAGGTTAGTGAAGCATGACTTAGAATGAACTCCTTTTGATCAATATACTGCAGAAAATAAGTGTGGGGGAAGATAATAGGGCACGGCCAAAGAATGAAATAAAGAAAAAAAATTGTTGAAAAGAAAGAAAAAAAAAAAGAGTTGAAAAATAAGTGAGAATGATCTCACAAGCATTGGTTATGGAAACTAGGGTCCAAAAGAGTGAATTTGACCCTAGTTGTTGCATGAATCTTCCCTTGTGTTTAAAAGTTGATTTCTGCCATTAAAAGTGAGTTTAAGTGTCAATTTCATTACTTCGCTTCCTATTACCTTTGTTTCACTTTACCTTTCTTTGTTAAACCATTACCCTTAGCCCCGTTACAACCCTCAACTTCTATCTTGATGTTATGTATTCAATATGTGGAGTTTGGAATTGATATGAGCTTATGGAATCACTGGTTCTCATTCTAAGTAGTAGCATTCCATTCATGAGATCATATTCATGTCATTGTCGTAAATCCAGAAAATGCTTTCTTTGATATAACATATGTGAGTGTTAGAATTCATATTTACATCAATCTTCTCACATATAGCTAGTGTAGGGTGTGTAGTCAGAAAATCTGTGTGAAAAATGAGTGCATATCTTGTAAGGATTTGAGCAAATTCTCTAAGGCATGTTACTCCATTCAAAACATGGTTTTAAATGCTTAATTGTGAAATAGTATGTGGTGACTATGATTAAGAATGTACTCAAGTGTGAAGATGACTAAAATCTATGGGACTAATGATTTTTAACTTGTCATGTGCATTGGAAATCCGTGAGACGATTGTTGGAAGGTGTAGGTTGTGTTTTGTTCGTTTTGTCTAGTTTCGTGTTCTTTTGTTGTTTTCTTTTGCTCGAGGACTAGCAAAAGATAAGTGTGGGGGTATTTGATAGGAGCATATTCATGCGAATTAAATGGCTTGTTCTCGTGCATTTACGTTATGTTTCTTTAGTTATTTTAGTACTTTAAGCTATTTTCGTGTGTTTGTAGGTCCAAAGGGCTAAAGGAGCAAAAAGATGCATTTTGGAGACTTTTGGAGCACTTTTGGGCTAAGGATGGATAGCTTATGCTTGGAGCCAAAGTGTTGGACGAAATTGAAGACCTAATTGAAGACCAAAGTGTTGGAACCTTGTTCCCTTTAGTTTTAGGACATTTAAACCTTTCCTAATCCCATTCATCAACACATGCATCCACATGCATTCACCCTTTAAACCATTAAATCCACATGCTTTCCTATTCAATTAAATCAGCCACATGCATTCATCATCATAACCTAGCTGTCATTCCACTTCATTGCACATGCATCTTCAAATAAATCAGCCATTCCACATGCATATTCAACCTAGCTGTCATTGCACATGCATTCACTCTTTAATTCACATGCAAAACATCCCATTCCATCTCCCATTTCAGATTGCATTCCATAATCATTCACTCACCTTTAATCCACATGCATCTTCCATAAATCAAATCAGCCACATTCACCACCACATTCACTCACCACAAACATTCCACATGCATTCATCAAAATATCTAGTTGTCACTCACATGCATTTCCTTCATCATTTCCAACCCACATGTCCCTTTAATCATTCAAACATACACCCATTCACCACCAGAAATCATCCTTGCCATGAGTTCCCATCAGATTTCCATCATATTCACATGCATTCCATCCTTTAAAACATTGCACATGCACTCCCTTTAATTAATTAAGCCACATGCACTCCCATCCATTTCATCATTGCAGCCAACACATGCTTTCACATGCATTTTCAGATTGTCCCCTTGCACATGCAGCCACTTATTCAAAGCACATGCATTTCCACCCTTTAATCACATGCATAAATCAGCCACATGCATCTCCCATCACCATTCCAGATTTCCACCACCCTCCTAGCTGTCATGTTCCCCCCATTTCACCTATAAATAACCCTTCATTGCAGCCACAAAGGGGGGGATCCATTCACCACAGAAATAAGGCCTTTGTGCCAGAAATTCATCCATTCCATAAACACTTCCATTCCATTGTACATACCACCAACACTTCCCCCTTTGTGCCGTGAGTTTCCCTTACAATCCAAACACCATCCTTCCATTTTCACCACTCCCCAAACCATTCACACCATCAAACTATCCTTAGACCTTGTGCTACAACGAAGAGGAAGAGAAGAGTGCCTAAACGTTCATACAATTCAAGTTTGAGTTGTTGGAATGTTTAGGTGTTTCTTTGATTTCAAAGTTATGAGGAAATTTGAAATATATGTTTATGCTTGCATTTTGATTTGATTACTTCTAATTGCGTTTCATAAGTTGTGATTCAATTCGTTTAACCGTTTGATTGATAACTTATTTATGTATGTTTATTGAGAGTGCACGCTTAATTTTCATGCATGAATATGACGCTAGAATATAAGTGAGTTTCACCTAATAGTTACGAACTTATATTCACAAGTAGTGGAGGTTGCTTATAAACAATCGCGTTAAACGAATTCTTGGCATAAGTTTCATGCGTATTCCATAGTAACGAATGCCTCGTCAAAACTTATAATTTTCATAGAGCGTAATGATTCTTGCTTGTATCTCTATTATGCAATCATGTAGGGGACTTGTGGGGAATGTTTTGAATTGTTGTATGCGCTAACCCATCCAATTCAATAACGTTAGGAAGATTTGAAGGTTAATTAGTGCATCACGGTTAACTTGGGGTGTTGAGAATTCATGGTTTATTGAAATGCAATTGGAAATCATTTTATTATGCAAGCGTAACATGTGTGGAGAAGAACCTTCTAGCTAGCATTCATCCATTCATTTTCATCGCATTCATATTTACATTCTGTCTAGTTTATTAAACTTGTTTCGTTATTTCAATTTTCGTCAAATTAAAATCCCCCTTTACTTTATTGTCTAATTTAGTTAGAAAGTGTCTTAGTTTGTGTTTATAAGAGTTTTGAGTCATTTTGTTACACAAATTCGTCCAAATTTGTGTTTGTGCTCAAATCTGCCCAGAAAGTGGTTTTTAGGCAGATTTGAGTGTGTTTGTGTTGTTTTGAGTCTTTTGGTTTGTTTTAGTGCTTTAAAGTTTAGTTTTGCATTCTTTGAGTCTAGTATAGTGTTTTATATTGTTATTTTACGTTTGAATCAAGCCATAATCTTAAATTCGTCCAACATTGGGTTTAAGGTCAGAAACTGCCTAGTTAGTGTTTTTAGGCAGTTTTGAGTCTTTTGAACTTGTTTTGAGTCCTTTGAGTCTTTGTGAACGTTTTTAACTTTGTTTTTATGTTTTTGAGTCAAATCCAAGTGATTAACAATCCCTCCTAATCCCCGGTCCAGAACGATCCCTACTTGCACCTATACTACAATTGATAAAAAGAGGGTTTAATTTGTGTGCGTATAAATCACGCATCAATAACTTCAAATGTTGTTCCTTGCTGTTTTAAGGTGTTTTTTTAAGTTGTTTTAGAGTGTTTTAGTATGTTTTGTTTTTATAACTCCGAAAAGCACATAAAAATTTGAAAAATTGTTTTGAAAAACCCAAAAAAAGAGTTGTTTTTGTGTGTTTGTGTCTTAGGGAACCTTCCAACGTTATGATGAGGATTTGGTTTGTAATTGCATGACTGTTAAAAAGAGTTATAAACATGGAGAAAAGTTTGATTTACTCTTGGTATATGCTTAGTTATGGTTATAATGTATGACTTCACATGCAATCATAAAAGAAAAATTCGTTTTTGTAACATGCTTGAAGGAAGGAACTCATACAAACGCTACAACCTTGTGAGACTCGAGCTATTACCTTCTTTGGAGAGTTATAATCTGTGATTCTGTGTTTTCTAAAGTTGTTGCATGATCTCATTATTCCTTGCTTGGTTGCTACTTAGAATGCAATTGTATCATGATAGAACTAAATGCTAGAACTTATATCCGTTTCATTCAAAGCATGACATTGAATTGCATAACATATATCAAGATGAAGTTGTGTAGTTGCCATCATAGCCAAATAGCCTTATTTCCCATATTACGTATATATTGAAGGTTTTAACCCCGTTGAGCCTCGTTTAGCCCATGTTCTTTGTTAACCCATATCATCTCACCTAGCCTAGATTAGGACCATCCGTACCCTTGTTCTTGAAGCATAGTGAGCATGACTTAAATGAATTCCTTTTGAGTTACATTATGCAAGAAAATGAGTGTGGGGGAGTAAAAGTTTGTTCTTAAGTTTATATGAGATTCAAAAGAAAAAGAAGAAGAAAAAATAAAAAATAAAAAAAAGGAAAAGGAGTGAAAATAAGTAAGAATGAACTCACAAGCGTTGATGGTTGAAGAAAGGGTCCAAAAAAGTTGAATATGGCCCTACGTTTTGTGAGCTTCCCCCTTGAGTGATCAAAGTTGATTTTTGCGTTCTAAAGGGAATTCTAAATGTCTAATTCATTACTTTGCTCACTATTGCTTAAAGAACCCTTGTTTTCCATACTCCTTCTTTGTTATCCAAACACCCCAAGCCCCGTTACAACCCTTGACTTCTATCTTGAGTGTTATGTGTTTCAATTTGTGGAGTTTGAACTTGGTATGAGCATATGGTGTCACTGGTTCTCGCATCTAAGTAGTAGCATTCCATTCATGAGATCATACCTAAACATGCTTATTAACTCCAGAAATTGGTCTCTTTATGATACATATATGTGAGTGTTCGTTTTCATGTTTACATCAATCTTCTCACATGTAACTAGATTAGGGTGTGTAGTCAGAAAATCTGAGTGAAAATTGAGTGCATATCTTGTAAGGAATTGAGCAAATTCTCTAAGGCATGTTACTACATTCAAAACATGGTTTTAAATGCTTAATTGTGAACTAATATGTGGTGACTATGATTAAGTATGTACTTAAGTGTAAGGATGATCAAAATCTGTGGGAATGATGATTTTTGACATGTCATGTGCATTGGAAATCCCCAAGGCAACGTTGGAAGGTTTAAGATTGTCTTTGGTTTGTTTCGTTTCGTTTTGTTTTGTTTTTCTGTTTTGCTCGAGGACTAGCAAAAGCTAAGTGTGGGGGTATTTGATAGGAGCATATTCATGCGACTTAAATGGCTTGTTCTCGTGCATTTACGTTATGTTTCTTTAGTTATTTTAGTCCTTTATGCTTCTTTCGTGTGTTTTTAGGTTCATATGGCTAAGGAAGCAAAAAGATGCATTTTGGAGCATTTTGGAGCAAAATCGGACTTGGAATGGATAGCTTATGTTTGGAGAAAAAGGGATGGACGAAATTGAAGACCAAATTATCATCACCACCTATCATACAATATTACACTTATCATCACCACATATCATTCATTTATCACTTAACATATCATTCATTTATCACTTAACATATCATTCATTTATCACCTACATAACCATACACTTATCACCTACATATCATTCATTTATCACCTACATAACCATACACTTATCACTTATCACAACAACAACCTTGCACATGCTTTCCCATTTCATTATTCATTCACTTTGCATTCATTCAATTCAGCCACATGCACTTGTTCTTTCATCATTGCACCACCAATTCAACACATGCACCCATCACCTAACACAAACATCTCATTGCCGTGCATTACCCTTCCCTTTCCAGTTTTTCCCTTTGCATTTCCCTTTCATTTCAGCCACATGTATCCTTCAATTCAGCCACACTTCCACATGCATTTATCATCATTCACCCCAGTTGTCCCTCACATGCTTTTCCAACAAAGAATTCAGCCAACACATGCACCCATCACCCAAAACAAGTCCATGCCGTGAGCTTCCTTTGCATTTCCAGCATCCCACTTCATCATTTCAGCTTTCCAACCTAGCCACATTCACATGCATTCACTCATAATCATTCACCAAACTTGCAGCCACATTTCCACCTATTCCTAGCTGTCATGTTCCCTCTCATTTACCTATAAATAAGCATGCATTTCAGCCACAATTCATTCATTCCATTCACAACACAAACACACGTCCATAGCCGTGCATATCCTTCCATTTCTGTGCAGTTTTTCTCCTCCATTGCAGCCACTATCCAACCACTTCCCATCCCTCCAAAACACTTCACATAATCCCCAAAGCTCACCTTAGACCTTGTGCTACAACAACGAGGAAGAAAAGAGTGCCTAAACGTTCATACAATTCAAGTTTGAGTTGTTGGAATGTTTAGGTGTTTCTTTGATTTCAAAGTTTAAATTTAATTCTCTTTGTTTTGTACGTATGAGGAATGGAAGAGAAGAGTGCCTAAACGTTCATACAATTCAAGTTTGAGTTGTTGGAATGTTTAGGTGTTTCTTTGATTTCAAAGTTATGACGAACTAAACCCCCTTTAGCTAGGGGGTGATTCGAAACTATGTTTATATTTGCAATATGAATTGATAAACTTTCGTTGGAATTTCATAAGTTGTGGATTCAATTTGTTTAACCGTTTGATTGATAACTTATTTATGAATGTTTATTAAGAATGCGCGCTTAATTTTCATGCATGAATATGACGCTAGAATATAAGTGAATTTCACCTAATCGTTATGAACTTATATTCACAAAGTAGTGGAGGTTGCTTATAAACAATCGCGTTAAATGAATTCTTGGCACGAGTTTCATGCTCATCATAGTAACGAATGCCTCGTCAACACTTATAGTTTTCATAATGCTTAATGATCTTTGATTGTATTTTTGTTGTGCTTTTCACGTAAAGGACTTTTGGAGAATGTGGTGAATTGCGTTGCGCTATGATAGGAGCATATTCATGCGACTTAAATGGCTTGTTCTCGTGCATTTACGTTATGTTTCTTTAGTTATTTTAGTACTTTAAGCTATTTTCGTGTGTTTGTAGGTCCAAAGGGCTAAAGGAGCAAAAAGATGCATTTTGGAGACTTTTGGAGCACTTTTGGACTAAGGATGGATAGCTTATGCTTGGAGCCAAAGTGTTGGACGAAATTGAAGACCTAATTGAAGACCAAAGTGTTGGAACCTTGTTCCCTTTAGTTTTAGGACATTTAAACCTTTCCTAATCCCATTCATCAACACATGCATCCACATGCATTCACCCTTTAAACCATTAAATCCACATGCTTTCCTATTCAATTAAATCAGCCACATGCATTCATCATCATAACCTAGCTGTCATTCCACTTCATTGCACATGCATCTTCAAATAAATCAAAGGTATCTCATATCATCAAGGTCAAAAGCAAAGGTCAAAAGCAAAGGTATCTCATATCATCAAGGTCAAAAGCAAAGGTATCTCATATCATCAAGGTCAAAAGCAAAAGTATCTCATATCATGCTCTTTCCCTGTCTTTTTCTTTGTCCTTGTTCTTACTCGCATGGCAAAGTAAAAGAAGCAATCAGCCGGCACTTGGAGTCAGTCTTCCGATCTGGAGCCAACTGCCTGGAATCTATTCCTGATTGCTTACCTAGCGTTGCTCTCGAGTAGTCATCTTCAACGGTTGATACACTTCCGGAGAAGGGACCACTTCTGCAAAGAGGAGCGAGTAAGGCAAGTGAAAATGATACATTGAAGCATGTGGAGACAAACATAGGCTGAGTTATCCTCCAACCCTTTTCAATACGAATTGGAAAGATTGAACAAAGAAACAGACCAAAGGGGTATGCTCAGACCTTCGGGGAAGACCAAAAGAATCCTCCAGCCCAGTAGCACAAAGGAAAATCAACAAGTGGCGGAGACCAAAAGAATCATGCAGCCCAGTTCAAGAGTATGCCTGTGGAATCACCAAGATCAATGCCTCAATGCAATCACCAAGGAGAAGAGGGAATTTACACTCCATAACCAGATTTGCGTCCCTAAACTCTTCTCTTTGTTAATTACATTCTGCCATGTTTAGTATGTTTAGTTGTTTTTTTTATGTGTTTACTTATGATTTGTGTGAATCTATGCTTAAAACATTGAGGACAATGTTTGATTTAAGTGTGGGGGGGTAACTAATGTTGTTAATGCAAATTCGTGGGATTTTATCACCCATAACTTCAAATGTTGTTCCTTGCTGTTTTAAGGTGTTTTTAAATTGTTTTAGAGTGTTTTAGTGTGTTTTGTTTTATAACTCCGAAAATCACATAAAAATTTGAAAAAAATGTTTTGAAAAGCCTAAAAAGAGTGTTTTGAGTCATTTTTGTGTGTTTGTGTCTTAGGGTACCTTCCAACAAAATGATAAGGATTTGGTTTGTAATTGCATGACTGTTAAAAAGAGTTATGAACATAGAGAAAAGTTTGAATTACTCTTGGTATATGCTTGGTTATGGTTATAATGTATGACTTCACATGCAATCATAAAAGAAAAATTCGTTTTTGTAACATGCTTGAAGGAAGGAACTCAAACAAACGCTACAACCCTGTGAGACTCGAGCCATTACCTTCTTTGGAGAGTTATTTTCTGTGATTCTTTGTTTTCTAAAGTTGTTGCATGATCTCATTATTCCTTGCTTGGTTGCTACTTAGAATGCAATTGTATCATGATAGAACTAAATGCTAGAACTTATATCCGTTTCATTCAAAGCATGACATTGAATTGCATAATATATATCAAGATGAAGTTGTGTTGTTGCCACCATAGCCAAATAGCCTTACTTCCCATATTTCGTATATATTAGTTTTAACCCCGTTGAGCCTCGTTTAGCCTATTTTCTTTGCTAACCACATCACCCCTTACCTAGCCTAGAGTAGGACTTTCCTATACCCTTGTTCTTGAAGTATAGTGAGCATGACTTAAATGAATTCCTTTTGATTAATATGTTGCAGAAAATAAGTGTGGGGGAAGGGATTTTTGTGTGTATGTATGTGCCTAAGTCTTAAAGGAAGCACGGGAAAAAGAAAAAAAAATGTGAGAAAAAGAAGAAGAAAAGAAAGAAAAAGAGTGAAAATAAGTGAGAATGGACTCACAAGTGTGATTGTTGAAGAAAGGGCCCAAAAAGTTTGAATATGGCCCTAAGTTTTGTGTGACTTCCCCTTGGGTGTTCAAAGTTGACTTCTGCGTTCTAAAGGGAATTCTAAGTACCTAATTCAATACTTTGCTCACTATTGCTTTAAGAATGTTTGCTTATCCTTCACCTTTCATTGTTAGCCAATAGCCTAGCCTCGTTACAACCCTTTGACTTCTATCTTGATTGTTATGTGTTTCAATTTGTGGAGTTTGAACTTGGTATAAGCTTATGGTGTCACTGGTTCTCGCTTCTAAGTAGTAGCATTCCATTCATGAGATCATACCTAAACATGCTTATTAACTCCAGAAATTGCTCTCTTTATGATACATATATGTGAGTGTTCGTTTTCATGTTTACATCAATCTTCTCACATATAACTAGTGTAGGGTGTGAAGTTAGAAAATCTGTGTGAAAAACGAGAGTACATCTAGTAAGGAATTGAGGGAATTCTCTAAGGCATGTTACTACATTCAAAACATGGTTTTAAATGCTTAATTGTGAACTAGTATGTGGTGACTATGATTAAAAATGTACTTAAGTGTAAAGATGGCTAAAATCTGTGGGAATAATGATTTTTAACTTGTCATGTGCATTGGAAATCCCTGAGACGATTGTTGGAAGGTATAGGTTGTGTTTTGTTCGTTTTGTTTTGTTTTTGGTTTCTTTTGTTTTGTTTTGCTCGAGGACTAGCAAAAGATAAGTGTGGGGGTATTTGATAGGAGCATATTCATGCGACTTAAATGGCTTGTTCTCGTGCATTTACGTTATGTTTCTTTAGTTATTTTAGTACTTTAAGCTATTTTCGTGTGTTTGTAGGTCCAAAGGGCTAAAGGAGCAAAAAGATGCATTTTGGAGACTTTTGGAGCACTTTTGGACTAAGGATGGATAGCTTATGCTTGGAGCCAAAGTGTTGGACGAAATTGAAGACCTAATTGAAGACCAAAGTGTTGGAACCTTGTTCCCTTTAGTTTTAGGACATTTAAACCTTTCCTAATCCCATTCATCAACACATGCATCCACATGCATTCACCCTTTAAACCATTAAATCCACATGCTTTCCTATTCAATTAAATCAGCCACATGCATTCATCATCATAACCTAGCTGTCATTCCACTTCATTGCACATGCATCTTCAAATAAATCAGCCATTCCACATGCATATTCAACCTAGCTGTCATTGCACATGCATTCACTCTTTAATTCACATGCAAAACATCCCATTCCATCTCCCATCAGATTTCCATCATATTCACATGCATTCCATCCTTTAAAACATTGCACATGCACTCCCTTTAATTAATTAAGCCACATGCACTCCCATCCACTTCATCATTGCAGCCAACACATGCTTTCACATGCATTTTCAGATTGTCCCCTTGCACATGCAGCCACATATTCATTGCACATGCAATTCCAACCCACATGCATCCTTTAATCATTCAAACATGCAGCCACATTCCCTCCTAGCTGTCATGTTCCCCCCATTTCACCTATAAATAAGCATCCATTGCATACACATTTCATTCATTCACTCTTCCATATTCCAGAAATTCGTCAAAACCTCTCCACACCCTTGCAGCAGCCACCAAAACACTTTTCTCCTCCATTGCAGCCACTCCAACCACTCCCCAAACCATTCACACCATCAAACTATCCTTAGACCTTGTGCTACAACGAAGAGGAAGAGAAGAGTGCCTAAACGTTCATACAATTCAAGTTTGAGTTGTTGGAATGTTTAGGTGTTTCTTTGATTTCAATGTTTAATTTCAATACTCTTTGTTTTGTACGAATGAGGAATGGAAGAGAAGAGGGCCTAAACGTTCATACAATTCAAGTTTGAGTTGTTGGAATGTTTAGGTGTTTCTTTGATTCCAATGTTTAAATTCAACTAAACCCCCCTTGGCTAGGGGGGGATTCGAAATATATGTTTATGCTTGCATTTTGATTTGATTACTTCTAATTGCGTTTCATAAGTTGTGGATTCAATTTACTTAACTGTTTGATTGATAACTTATTTATGTATGTTTATTGAGAATGCACGCTTAATTTTCATGCATGAATATGACGCTAGAATATAAGTGAGTTTCACCTAATAGTTACGAACTTATATTCACAAGTAGTGGAGGTTGCTTATAAACAATCGCGTTAAACAAATTCTTGGCATAAGTTTCATGCAATCATAGTAACGAATGCCTCGTCAACACTTATAATTTTCATAGAGCGTAATGATTCTTGCTTGTACCTCTTCTATGCATTCATGTTGAGGACTTGTGGGGAATGTTTTGAATTGTCGCATGCATCATCCAATTCAATAACGTTAGGAAGATTTGAAGGTTAATTAGTGCATCACGGTTAACTTGGGGTGTTGAGTATCATAGTTTATTGAAATGCAATTGGAAATCATTTTATTATGCAAGTATAACATGTATGGAGATGAACCCCTTAGCTAGGTTCCCATCCATTCAATTCCATCAAATTCATCTTTACATTCTGTCTAGTTTATTAACTTCTTTCGTTATTTCAATTCTCGTCAATTTAAAACCCCCCTTTACTTTCTTGTTCTTTAGTGTTTAGACTTTGTTTAGTTTATGTTTTAAAGTGTTTTGATTCAATTTATTTCCCAAAATTCGTCCAAATTCACCAAAGTGCTCAAAACTGCCCAGAAAGTGATTTTAAGGCTGTTTTGAGTGTTTTGGGTGATGTTTGAGTCTTTTGGTTTGTTTTAGTGTTTTAAAGTTTAGTTTTGCATTCTTTGAGTCTAGTATAGTGTTTTATATTGTGTTTTTACGTTTGAATCAAACCATAATCTTAAATTCGTCCAACATTGGGTTTAAGGTCAGAAACTGCCTAGTTAGTGTTTTTAGGCAGTTTTGAGTCTTTTGAACTTGTTTTGAGTCCTTTGAGTCTTTGTGAACGTTTTTAACTTTATTTTACGTTTTTGAGTCAGTTTCCAAGTGATTTGCAATCCCTCCTAATCCCCGGTTAAGAACGATCCCTACTTATACTTATACTACAATTTGACGAAAAGAGGGTTTAATTTGTGTGCGTATAAATCACGCATCACGCTAACCCATCCAATTCATTAACTTAAGGAAAACTTGACGGTTAATTTAAGCGGACCTAATTAACCCGGAGTGTTGAGTTTCATAATTTATCGAAAGACCAACTGAGAATCAATCTTGTATGCAAGTGTAACATGTGTGGAGAAGAACCCCTTGGCTATTCCATCATCCATATTTTCATCACATACATATTTACATTTTGCCCTTAATTATATTCTGTCCATTTAATTTAATCTCATCCAAACACAATCCCCCCCCATATTTTGTTAAGTTTTTACAATCTATCTTAGTTTGTGTTTTTAAGTATTTGGAGTCTTGTGTACTTGTTTTGAGTTCTTGTTAAGTAAGTTAAGTGTTTTACAAGTTAGTTTTATTCATTTGAGTCAAGTGTTTAGCACCCCTAGTTAATCCCCGGTTAGAACGATCCCTACTTACATCATTACTACAATTGTCATAAATAGGGTTTAGTTTGCGTGCGTATAATTCTCGCATCACAATCTGCCCCCAATTGTGTCTCCATTTTGGTTAGAGCCGCCGAATGTTGTTGGAGAGTGCTATTGGTGGTTTATTGGAATTGCAAGGTATTTTGGGCTAACAATTTAACCGTATCCTCAAGAGTAGGTTTTGGTTGGAAGTTTTGGAATTGATTGTTGTTCTTCCACGAAAGATTGGGATGATCTCTCCAACTTGGGTTATATGTATTGGAATACACATCATTCCTTGGCCTTTGATTGTAAGAATTCATGAGGTTCACTTGCTCTTGGACATACTCGGGGTAAGCCTCCCTAGATGGACATTGATGAGTAAGGTGGCTTGGTATGTTGCAAATGGCACACACTTCACTTGCTTTTGGTACCATGTTGAGCACGGATTCAAGCTTCTTTTCTAGGTTAGCTACCTGCAAAGAAAGATCATGATTAGAGCTTGTTTCATATACTCCAACTCTCTTACCCCTTACATCTTTGTGTTGAGCATTAGATCCCAACATCTCATAAATGTTATATGACTCTTGAGCATTCTTTTTCTTCAAAGCTCCACCTGCTGCATTATCAACAGTTGATTGACATGTTTGGGTTAGTCCATCATAGAAAATTTGCATTTGTAAGTGAAGAGGTAACCCATGGTGTGGACATTGCAACAAAAGGCCTTTAAAGCGCTCCTAACACTCATTGAAAGGTTCTCCATCATCTTGTTTGAAGTTGAAGATTTGTCCCCTTAATGTGGCTGTCTTTTGAGTGGAAAAGAACTTTTCCAAAAACTTCTTAGCCACGGCATCCCATGTGGTGAGTGAACCAGGTACTAGAGTCATTAACCAACCCTTGGCCCTATCTTTCAAGGTGTAAGGGAACACTCTCATCCTCACATTTGCTTCACTTACTCCCTGTAAAGGTAACCCACTCACAACATTGTAAAATTCTTTAATATGAGCTAAAGGATCTTCATTAGGTAAGCCATAAAAAGAAGGAAACATATGGAAATGTGAAGATTTAAGATCATAGTTTCTAGCTTCTGTGGGCAGCAAGATGCATGAAGGTGAATTTGGTATGATTGGTTGAGCAAAATCCTCCAAAGCTCGAAGATCATCTTGGTTGCCCGCCATCTCTTCTTCTCTTTCCCAATTAAAGTGCTCAGATCCTTCACTTATTGGACTAGACGGTTTCCCTTCCTCTTCTTCACGGACAATGGAGGAACTTGTTGGCAGAAAGCTTTCCAAAGTGTTGCCCTTTAACCGTTCAATTCTTTGGCCTAATTCAGCAAGTCTATTTGACATATACTACCTGAAACAAGATAAAACAAGTTTGAATAAAAATCAGAAATCTACTTAAAATGAAAAGAACAAGGTTTAATATCAAAACAAGCAATTATAAGGGACTGAAATCAGTCCCCGGCAACGGCGCCATTTTGATTGATGTTTTCCTTCTTCATGCTAGAATATGTTTAGTATAATGGCACAAGTAAGGGTGTCGAATCCACAGGGACTAATTGGACCTATATAATCACTTGTTTTGCAAGAACTCTTTACTAGAGAAATAAAACTAATCAATGTAGGCAGATTTGTTGTTGTACCTTGAAAGCATAAAGAAATGAAGTAAACACAAAATGAATGAATCAACAGCTAATAAAATGAGATAGTACCAATGGAGATGAAGCTAGGGATTCGATTTTACCATTGCTAACCCAAGGCCATGCTTGTTGAATTAGATTATACTCATCCATCTACCTATTTCTTGAGTTTGTTTCACTTAGATATGATCAACCATATGATGTGTGGATTTGATCAAATGTCTCTAATCATGAGCCTAATTGTGATGTGCAACTTTGGTTCCTAATCAAGAATATGTAGTGCACAAGAAACTTTCACAAAACCAAAGGGAACACTCGGCAGGATGTTTGCAAAACATTCCCTTCATTCATTCACATATCCACCAAGATTATGCATGATGTGTGCTTTAATCTTGGCTAAACAACCTGTGGTTAATTCAAATGATGATCAAGCATTAAAATCAACACACTAAGTCACAATTAAATCGGAGAATGAAACAAGAAATAGATAGATTAAATGAGAATTCTGAATTAACTACATGGCAATCTTGCAAGGCTACATCGAATCCCTAGAGAGAGATTAGTTACACTTCATGTTTACAAAAGGTTTGACATAAAAATATATAACATGAGTGAACATAGGATTAAGAAGAAAGAACCCTTGAAGCAAAACTGATGTCGAAATCCCTTAAGAGTTGCCTTCGGTGTTGGTGCTCCAAGTGTGTTGTAAATGAAGGTGGAGCGGCTAAGGTTGAATGGTTTCTGCGAATGGGAGAGTGTATGGAATGGAATGAAGCCGAGAAGAGATTGTGTAGAAATGGAAGGGGATTTGCGGCAAAAGGGAAAGATTGGATGTGTTTGTGGTGTCTTGTGTATGAAAATGAGATGTGTTTTTTGTGTATGAATGCATGGGTTTTTATAGGGGGAATGGGAGAATAAGTGGGTGATTGTTTAAGAGTGAATGTGGTTGTTATGATTGAGAGTGCATGTGGATGAAATAATGATGGAAAAAGAGCTAGGTTGTTGGTGTGTGAATGCATGTGTTGAATGATTAGAGTGCATGTGGGTGAATATGTGGTTGAAATGATGAAGTAGGAAGGTGGAAATGCATGTGTTGAATTGGTGGTGCAATGATGAAAGAGTAAGTGCATGTGTGTGTGAATGGTGGTGCAATGATGAAAGAGTAAGTGCATGTGTGTGTGAATGCATGTGGCTAAGGGTTGTTGATTGGGCTAGAGGTTTTGCATGGCTCAAAGGATTGTTTGATTGGGCTAGGCCCTTTGTTTTATGTCCAAAGTGCATACAAGGCTTTCAAATTCGTCCAACACTTTGGCTCCAAGCATATGCTATCCATTCCAAGCCCAATTTTGCTCCAAAATGCTCCAAAATGCATCTTTTTGCTTCCTTAGCCATATGAACCTAAAAACACACGAAAATGGCTTAAACTACTAAAACAACTATGAATTAACAACATAGATGCACGAAAACAAGCTAAGTAAGTCGCCTAAATATGCTCCTATCACACCCTTCGGAAAGATGCCCTCAATTGATTGAGAATGGGGGATGGGAGAGTGCAAATGCCATTGGATTTCCCAGCCACAATCAACCAAGGAATGATCCATATTCCAACACATACAATCCAGGTTGGAAAGACCATCCAAACTTCAAGTGGAGGGAGCCTCAACAACCTCAACAACAAGGAGGCTTTAGACAACAGCCCCCGGGGTTCTACACCAAGCCATTCGGCCCCAATTCAAACCAAGCACAACCTGCCCAAAACAATCAAGGTACGTCATTGGACAATGAAACACTTCTTAAGTTACTTACCAATTTGTCTCAGGGGCAAGAGAATCAAACCAAAGCCATGCAAAACCAAGACAAAAGGGTGGATCACTTGGAGAAACAAATTGGGCAGATTGCGGAGTTTGTAGGACAATTCTGAGACAAAGGCAAGCTCCCTAGCTCAACCATTGTCAATCCAAGGGGAGGGTGCGAATTGATAGGAGCATATTCATGCGACTTAAATGGCTTGTTCTCGTGCATTTACGTTATGTTTCTTTAGTTATTTTAGTCCTTTAAGCTATTTTCGTGTGTTTGTAGGTCCAAAGGGCTAAAGGAGCAAAAAGATGCATTTTGGAGACTTTTGGAGCACTTTTGGGCTAAGGATGGATAGCTTATGCTTGGCGCCAAAATGTTGGACGAAATTGAAGACCAAAGTGTTGGAACCTTGTTCCCTTTAGTTTTAGGACATTTAAACCTTTCCAATTCCCTTATCACATGCATTCATTATTCATTCCCTCACATGCTTCCATTACTTATCATCACCACTTATCACTTATCATAACCACTTATCATCATCACTTATCACTTATCACTTATCACTTATCACATATCATTCACCACATATCATTCACAACTTATCTTATCAACCACTTATCATATCATTCACTTATCTTATCAATCACTTATCATACCATACACTTAATTAATTAACCCACATGCATCCATCACCCAACACTTCCCTTGTGCCGTGCATACCCTCATTCTTTCATCATTTCAGCCACTTCATCATTCCATCAGATTTCACAACCTAAGTCACATGTACATTCATCCACCTTTCTCCCAAAAAGCTTTGCACATGCATTCACTCACCACAAACAAGTCACATGCATTCATCAACATATCTAGCTGTCATTCACATGCATTCCATCTTTTAATTTAATCACATGCACATTCACCTTGCATTTGCAGAAAATCCACTTCATAACACATGCATCTTGGCAGATTTCACATGCACTCATGCACATTCACCTTAATCATTCACATAGCTTTAATCCACATGCATTTCCACCTAGATTTCCACCTCACAACCACCAGAAATCAACCAAAACCGTGCATTCCCTTTCATTTCTGTCAAAGCACATGCATTTCCACCCTTTAATCACATGCACAAACAGCCACATGCATCTCCCATCACCATTTCAGATTTCCACCAAGTTCCTAGCTGTCATGTTCCCCCCATTTCACCTATAAATACTCATTCATTCATTCTCATTCAGACACAATCCATTCACCACAGAAATAAGGCCTTTGTGCCAGAAATTCACCCATTCCAAACACTCTTCCATAAACTCATCCATTGCAGAAATGTAGACCATCAAACCACCCCCTTTGTGCCGTGAGTCTTCCCTACAAATCCAAACACCATCCTTCCATTCCTCCACTACTACCCAAACCATTCACACCATCAAACTATCCTTAGACCTTGTGCTACAACGAAGAGGAAGATAAGAGTGCCTAAACGTTCATACAATTCAAGTTTGAGTTGTTGGAATGTTTAGGTGTTTCTTTGATTTCTATGTTTAATTTCAATACTCTTTGTTTTGTACGAATGAGGCATGGAAGAGAAGAGTGCCTAAACGTTCATACAATTCAAGTTTGAGTTGTTGGAATGTTTAGGTGTTTCTTTGATTCTCTTTGTTTTGTATCATAAGGAACTAAACCCCCCTTGGCTAGGGGGTAATTTGAAATATATGTTTATGCTTGCATTTTGATTTGATTACTTCTAATTGCGTTTCATAAGTTGTGATTCAATTTGTTTAACCGTTTTATTGATAACTTATTTATGTATGTTTATTGAGAGTGCACGCTTAATTTTCATGCATGAATATGACGCTAGAATATAAGTGAGTTTCACCTAATAGTTACGAACTTATATTCATAAGTAGTGGAGGTTGCTTATAAACAATCGCGTTAAACGAATTCTTGGCAAGAGTTTCATGCATTCATAGTAACGAATGCCTCGTCAACACTTATAATTTTCATAGAGCGTAATGATTCTTGCTTGTACCTCTTCTATGCATTCATGTTGAGGACTTGTGGGGAATGTTTTGAATTGTCGCATGCATCATCCAATTCAATAACGTTAGGAAGATTTGAAGGTTAATTAGTGCATCACGGTTAACTTGGGGTGTTGAGAATTCATGGTTTATTGAAATGCAATTGGAAATCATTTAGTATGCAAGTATAACATGTATGGAGATGAACCCCTTGGCTAGCATCCATCCATTCATTCCATTTCATCACATTCATATATACTATCTGTCTTAATTCGAATCTGTACATTTTATTTAATTTCGTATAAAACTCAATCCCCCTTTACTTTATTGTCCAATTTAGTAGAAAGTGTTTTAGTTTATGTTTATAAGTGTTTTGATTCATTTTGTTACATAATTTCGTGCAAATTCACCAAAGTGCTCAAAACTGCCCAGAAAGTGGTTTTTAGGCAGATTTGAGTGTGTTTGTGTTGTTTTGAGTCTTTTGGTTTGTCTTAGTGTTTTAAAGTTTAGTTTTGCATTCTTTGAGTCTAGTATAGTGTTTCATATTGTTATTTTACGTTTTTGAGTCAAATCCAAGTGATTAACAATCCCTCCTAATCCCCGGTCTAGAACGATCCCTACTTGCACCTATACTACAATTGATAAAAAGAGGGTTTAATTTGTGTGCGCATAATTCTCGCATCACGAATCTGCCAAGGCAATCATGTTGAGAAGTGGTAAGGAGGTCGGAACCACCTCAAGGCCATCCAAAACAAGTCAAGAAGAGGACATGTTGCTGCAAGAAGAGGAGGAACAAGCAAAGAAGGCCATGGCAAGGGTGAAAGAAACTTTGCCGCAGCCCCCTATTGTGCCAAAACCGTCCAACACGCCTAAGGTAAGTCTAAATTCGACTTTGTCAAGTTCTATTCCACTAAACGTGCCTTTTCCTGGTAGGTTTAGGCAAACAAAGAAGGAGGAGCATGAGAAGGACATTCTTGAGACGTTTAGGAAAGTTCAAGTCAATATCCCGCTCCTAGATGCCATAAAGCAAGTGCCCAAATACGCTAAGTTCTTGAAGGAATTGTGCACTACAAGGAAGAGGGCGTCACATAAAGAGGTAGTAAGGGTAAGTGAGAACGTTTCCGCTGTTCTACAAAGAAAGTTACCACCAAAGTGCAAAGATCCAGGTAGCTTTACAATCCCTTGTATTATTGGTCAAACTAAGTTCGAACATGCTATGTTAGACTTAGGAGCTTCAATTAACGTCATGCCATACTCTATTTATGCTTCAATGAAACTTGGCGAATTGAAAAATGATGGTGTGATTATTCAGTTGGCCGATAGATCTAATGCCTATCCAAAGGGCGTATTGGAAGATGTCTTAGTGCAGGTGAATGATTTGATCTTCCCGGCGGATTTCTATGTCCTTGAAATGGAGGAAACCACCCATGCTCTATCCTTGCCGATTCTTCTTGGGAGGCCATTCATGAAGACAGCCCGAACTAAGATAGACGTGTTTAAAGGCACTCTAACAATGGAATTCGATGGGGGAAGTGATTGATTTTAATATTTCTGAAACTATGAGATTTCCTAATGATGATCACTCATGTTTCTCTATTGATATTCTTGAGTCTTTGGCGCAGGCACACCTTGATCAATTACATGGCGATGCACTTGAAACGGTCATTACAAATGGCATAGAAATGAAGGATCACATGGATGTCACCATAACAAACCACGGCACACAATTGAACACCCATGCCGTGGCCTTTGATGAAGATGTAATTGAGACCGTGGCAGCCCTAGAGTCATTACCACGGCTCCAAGGTAAGTCCCCTAGTCCAATTTCAATTCCAATTTCAACTAATAAGTTGTTTCCTTCTATAGAACAACCACCTACACTTGAGCTACTACGTGTCGTTCAGAGATCGAAGGGCGCTCGTTCAGAAATCGAAGGGGCGTCGTTCAGAAATCGAAGAGGCGCCACTATTTCAAAAAGCCGGATTTGCGGGATCAAAACGTTTGTCGACAAGGGTAAAAGAACAGTACCACCACTTGATATTCTCTCTATATATGTCGACCTTCGTCTTTTATGGCAAGGCAAACCTGAAGAAAATGCCCACCTCTCCCTCACCTCTGAGGGCGCACTCCCAGCATAGCCTTTCGAAATACTCAATTCTTTCTTCTTCCCTAAAGATGATACCAGATGCCTGGAGTACAGATGACCCAGGAGGAAACGGCGGATTGAAGTATGCTGATTCATTCACCGCTTCTTCAAAAGCAAAGGTATCTCATATCATCAAGGTCAAAAGCAAAAGTATCTCATATCATGCTCTTTCCCTGTCTTTTTCTTTGTCCTTGTTCTTACTCGCATGGCAAAGTAAAAGAAGCAATCAGCCGGCACTTGGAGTCAGTCTTCCGATCTGGAGCCAACTGCCTGGAATCTATTCCTGATTGCTTACCTAGCGTTGCTCTTGAGTAGTCATCTTCAAAGGTTGATACACTTCCGGAGAAGGGACCACTTCTGCAAAGGGGAGCGAGTAAGGCAAGTGAAAATGATACATTGAAGCATGTGGAGACAAACATAGGCTGAGTTATCCTCCAACCCTTTTCAATACGAATTGGAAAGATTGAACAAAGAAACAGACCAAAGGGGTAAGCTCAGACCTTCGGGGGAGACCAAAAGAACCATCCTGCTGCCCAGTTCAAGAAGTAGCACAAAGGAAAATCAATGATGGGCGGAAACCAGTTCAAGAGTAAGCCTGTGGAGTCACTATGATCAAAGCCTCAATGCAATTACCAAGGAGAAGAGGGAATTTACACTCCATAACCAGATTTGCGTCCCTAAACTCTTCTCTTTGTTAATTACATTCTGCCATGTTTAGTATGTTTAAATTGTTTTTTTTTGTGTGTTTACTTATGTTTTGTGTGAATCTATGCTTAAAACATTGAGGACAATGTTTGATTTAAGTGTGGGGGGGGGGTAACTAAGTATATTTAATGCAAATTCGTGGGATTTTATCACCCATTACTTCAAATGTTGTTCCTTGCTGTTTTAAGGTGTTTTTAAGTTGTTTTAGAGTGTTTTTAGTGTGTTTTGTTTTATAACTCCGAAAATCACATAAAAATTTGAAAAACATGTTTTAAAAAGCCTAAAAAGAGTGTTTTGAGTCATTTTTGTGTGTTTGTGTCTTAGGGTACCTTCCAACAAAATGATAAGGATTTGGTTTGTAATTGCATGACTGTTAAAAAGAGTTATGAACATAGAGAAAAGTTTGATTTACTCTTGGTATATGCTTGGATATGGTTATAATGTATGACTTCACATGCAATCATAAAAGAAAAATTCGTTTTTGTAACATGCTTGAAGGAAGGAACTCAAACAAACGCTACATCCCTGTGAGACTCGAGCCATTACTTTCTTTGGAGAGTTATTTTCTGTGATTCTTTGTTTTCTAAAGTTGTTGCATGATCTCATTATTTCTTGCTTGGTTGCTACTTAGAATGCAATTGTATCATGATAGAACTAAATGCTAGAACTTATATCCGTTTCATTCAAAGCATGACATTGAGTTGCATAACATATATCAAGATGAAGTTGTGTAGTTGCCACCATAGCCAAATAGCCTTTCTTCCCATATTTCGTATATATTAGTTTTAACCTCGTTGAGCCTCGTTTAGCCTATTTTCTTTGCTAACCACATCACCCCTTACCTAGCCTAGAGTAGGACTTTCCTATACCCTTGTTCTTGAAGTATAGTGAGCATGACTTAAATGAATTCCTTTTGATTAATATGTTGCAGAAAATAAGTGTGGGGGAAGGGATTTTTGTGTGTATGTATGTGCCTAAGTCTTAAAGGAGGCACGGGAAAAAGAAAAAAAAAATGTGAGAAAAAGAAGAAGAAAAGAAAGAAAAAGAGTGAAAATAAGTGAGAATGGACTCACAAGTGTGATTGTTGAAGAAAGGGCCCAAAAAGTTTGAATATGGCCCTAAGTTTTGTGTGACTTCCCCTTGGGTGTTCAAAGTTGACTTCTGCGTTCTAAAGGGAATTCTAAGTGCCTAATTCAATACTTTGCTCACTATTGCTTAAAGAACGTTTGTTTTCCCTATCCTTTCTTTGTTAGCCAAACACCTTTAGCCCCGTTTCAACCCTTATGCTTCTATCTTGATCGTTATGTGTTCAATATGTGGAGTTTGGAATTGATATGAGCTTATGGAATCACTGGTTCTCATTCTAAGTAGTAGCATTCCATTCATGAGATCATATTCATGTCATTATCGTAAATCCAGAATATGCTTTCTTTGTTATAACATATGTGAGATACTAGTCTTTCATGTTTACATCAATCTCTCACATATAACTAGTGTAGGGTGTATAGTCAGAAAATCTATGTGAAAATAGAGTGCATTCTAGTAAGGAATTGAGGAAATTCTCTAAGGCATGTTACTACATTCGAAATGGTTTTAAATGCTTAAATGTGAACTAGTATGTGGTGACTATGATTAAGAATGTACTTAAGTGTAAAGATGGCTAAAATCTGTGGGAATAATGATTTTTAACTTGTCATGAGCATTGGAAATCCGTGAGACGGTTGTTGGAAGGTGTAGGTTGTGTTTTGTTCGTTTTGTCTAGTTTCGTGTTCTTTTGTTGTTTTGTTTTGCTCGAGGACTAGCAAAAGATAAGTGTGGGGGTATTTGATAGGAGCATATTCATGCGACTTAAATGGCTTGTTCTCGTGCATTTACGTTATGTTTCTTTAGTTATTTTAGTCCTTTAAGCTATTTTCGTGTGTTTGTAGGTCCAAAGGGCTAAAGGAGCAAAAAGATGCATTTTGGAGACTTTTGGAGCACTTTTGGGCTAAGGATGGATAGCTTATGCTTGGCGCCAAAATGTTGGACGAAATTGAAGACCAAAGTGTTGGAACTTTGTTCCCTTTAGTTTTAGGACATTTAAACCTTTCCAATTCCCTTATGCCGTGCATCTCCACCTTTCTCCAAAACCATACACATGCATTCATTATTCATTCCCTCACATGCTCCCATTACTTATCATAATCACATATCATATCACTTATCATTCACCACTTATCACTTATCATATCATTCACCACTTATCATTCATCACTTATCATTCACCACTTATCACTTATCATATCATTCACCACTTATCATTCATCAAACACATGCATTCACATGTTTTCACAATCTGCCATCATTCCAACCAAAACCGTGCACATGCTATCACCATGCATTCACATGCACTTGTTCCTCCATCATTCCATCCTTTAAAACATTGCACATGCACTTTAATCATTCAACACATGCATTCACTCCATCATTGCAGCCACACATTCACCCACATGCTATCCCATTTCAGATTGTCCCCTTGCACAGCAGCCACTTATTCAAAGCACATGCATTTCCACCCTTTAATCACATGCATAAAGCAGCCACATGCATCTCCCATCACCATTTCAGATTTCTAGCATTTGCACATGCAACCTAGCTGTCATGTTCCCTCTCCCATCCATCCATCTCCCTATAAAAACCATACACACTTCATTCATATTCATTCACTCTTCCATATTCCAGAAATTCGTCAAAACCTCTCCACACCCTTGCAGCAGCCACCAAAACACTTTTCTCCTCCATTGCAGCCACTCCAACCACTCCCCAAACCATTCACACCATCAAACTATCCTTAGACCTTGTGCTACAACGAAGAGGAAGAGAAGAGGGTCTAAACGTTCATACAATTCAAGTTTGAGTTGTTGGAATGTTTAGGTGTTTCTTTGATTTCAATGTTTAATTTCAATACTCTTTGTTTTGTACGTATGAGGAATGGAAGAGAAGAGTGCCTAAACGTTCATACAATTCAAGTTTGAGTTGTTGGAATGTTTAGGTGTTTCTTTGATTTCAATATTATGAAGAACTAAACCCCCCTTGGCTAGGGGGGAATTCGAAATATATGTTTATGCTTGCATTTTGATTTGATTACTTCTAATTGCGTTTCATAAGTTGTGGATTCAATTTGTTTAACCGTTTGATTGATAACTTATTTATGTATGTTTATTGAGAATGCGCGCTTAATTTTCATGCATGAATATGACGCTAGAATATAAGTGAGTTTCACCTAATAGTTACGAACTTATATTCGCAAGTAGTGGAGGTTGCTTATAAACAATCGCGTTAAACAAATTCTTGGCATAAGTTTCATGCAATCATAGTAACGAATGCCTCGTCAACACTTATAATTTTCATAGAGCGTAATGATTCTTGCTTGTACCTCTTCTATGCATTCATGTTGAGGACTTGTGGGGAATGTTTTGAATTGTCGCATGCATCATCCAATTCAATAACGTTAGGAAGATTTGAAGGTTAATTAGTGCATCACGGTTAACTTGGGGTGTTGAGTATCATAGTTTATTGAAATGCAATTGGAAATCATTTTATTATGCAAGTATAACATGTATGGAGATGAACCCCTTAGCTAGGTTCCCATCCATTCAATTCCATCAAATTCATCTTTACATTCTGTCTAGTTTATTAACTTCTTTCGTTATTTCAATTCTCGTCAATTTACTTTCTTGTTCTTTAGTGTTTAGACTTTGTTTAGTTTATGTTTTAAAGTGTTTTGATTCAATTTATTTCCCAAAATTCGTCCAAATTCACCAAAGTGCTCAAAACTGCCCAGAAAGTGATTTTAAGGCTGTTTTGAGTGTTTTGGGTGATGTTTGAGTCTTTTGGTTTGTTTTAGTGTTTTAAAGTTTAGTTTTGCATTCTTTGTGTCTAGTATAGTGTTTTATATTGTGTTTTTACGTTTGAATCAAACCATAATCTTAAATTCGTCCAACATTGGGTTTAAGGTCAAAAACTGCCTAGTTAGTGTTTTTAGGCAGTTTTGAGTCTTTTGAACTTGTTTTGAGTCCTTTGAGTCTTTGTGAACGTTTTTAACTTTATTTTACGTTTTTGAGTTAGTTTCCAAGTGATTTGCAATCCCTCCTAATCCCCGGTTAAGAACGATCCCTACTTATACTTATACTACAATTGACAAAAAGAGGGTTTAATTTGTGTGCGTATAATTCTCGCATCAACGTCCGAGATGCGTAGTAGATGACATGCGGCTTCTTGTCCTTCCTTTGGCCCAAAACAGCTCCTAACGCGTAGTCGGATGCATCACACATTAGCTCGAATGGAAGGCTCCAATCCGGTGGCACAATGATGGGTGCCGTGCATTCCTTGGTGAAGTCGGAAGGTGCATCTTTTTGTAGGAGGCAGCATAAAGGTTGGGAGATCTTCGAGAAATCCTTGATGAACCGCCTATAAAAACCTGCATGTCCAAGGAACGAACGAACCTCTCTAACCGAAGTAGGAGAGGGTAAGTGACGCACAAGATCTATTTTGGATTTATCTACCTCAATACCTTTTCCAGAAATAATATGACCTAAAACTATGCCTTGTTTAACCATGAAATGACATTTTTCCCAATTTAACACAAGGTTAGTTTCAATGCATCGTTTTAAAATCAAACTAAGATTATTCAAACAACCATCAAATGAGTCACCAAAAATGCTGAAATCATCCATAAAAACCTCAATAATTTTCTCAACATAATCTGAAAATATGCTCATCATGCATCTTTGAAATGTGGCAGGTGCATTACATAAACCAAATGGCATACGACGATAAGCAAATGTACCAAAAGGGCATGTGAAAGTGGTTTTTTCTTGATCTTCCGGAGCTATCACAATTTGATTATAACCTGAATATCCATCAAGAAAACAATAAAAAGCATAACCCGCTAACCTCTCAAGCATTTGATCAATGAATGGCAAGGGAAAATGATCTTTCCTTGTAGTGGCATTGAGCTTCCTATAGTCAATACAAACCCTCCAACCTGTTTGGATTCGCGTAGGAACAAGCTCATTTTCAGCATTTGTCACCACTGTTACTCCGGATTTCTTTGGAACACATTGCACCGGAGACACCCACCGACTGTCTGAAATTGGATAGATCACTCCACAATCCAAGAGCTTGATTATCTCCTTCTTCACAACTTCCATCATTGGAGGGTTGAGTCGGCGTTGGGCCTCTCGAGATGCTTTGGACCCCTCCTCCAAAAGTATACGATGCATGCACGTGGTCGGGCTTATTCCCTTGATGTCGGCCAACGTCCAACCAATTGCAGTTTTGTACTCCTTTAACACCCTCACTAACTTACCTTCTTCTTGTGCCGTGAGTGAGGAGGATATGATGACGGGCAAGGTCTCTTGGTCTCCCAAGAAAACATACTTCAAATGGCTTGGTGATAGGAGCATATTCATGCGACTTAAATGGCTTGTTCTCGTGCATTTACGTTATGTTTCTTTAGTTATTTTAGTACTTTAAGCTATTTTCGTGTGTTTGTAGGTCCAAAGGGCTAAAGGAGCAAAAAGATGCATTTTGGAGACTTTTGGAGCACTTTTGGGCTTAGGATGGATAGCTTATGCTTGGAGCCAAAGTGTTGGACGAAATTGAAGACCTAATTGAAGACCAAAGTGTTGGAACCTTGTTCCCTTTAGTTTTAGGACATTTAAACCTTTCCTATATCCTTAGCCGTGCATAACATTCCAACATTCCACTCCTTCATTTCAGCCACACTCCCACATATCATTACATATCATTCACCACTTATCATATCATCCACTTATCATATCATTCACTTATCTTATCATCCACTTATCTTATCATTCACTTATCATATCATTCACTTATCATATCATTCATTTATCATATCTCACACTTATCACTTATCACAACAACAACCTTGCACATGCACATTCATCCACATGCACCCATAATCATTCACTCATCTTTAATCCACATGCATCTTCCATAAATCAAATCAGCCACATCCACATGCACTTATTCCACTTCATCATTACACCACATTCTCTCTCTTTAATCCACATGCATTCATCATCATTCACTCTAGTTTTAATTCCACATGCATTCCCACATGCATTTCCACCCACATGCAACCATAATCATTCATACCTATCAGCCACATGCATTCACTCTTCATAAATCAGCCACATGCATTCAATCATTCACTCCACACTCATTCCACATGCATTCCCTTTCATTTCTGTCAAAGCACATGCATTCCCACCCTTTAATCACATGCATAAATCAGCCACATGCATCTCCCATCACCATTTCAGATTTCCACCAAGTTCCTAGCTGTCATGTTCCCTCTCTTTCTCCCTATAAATACCATACACACTTCACACAACATTCATTCATTCTCATTCATTCTTCCACATTTCAGAAAATCATCCGTTCACACCAAGAAACATCCCCTTGGCCGTGAGTTTCCCTACAAATCCAAACACCACTCCTCTTCCATTTCCATCACTCCCCAAACCATTCACACCATCAAACTATCCTTAGACCTTGTGCTACAATAAAGAGGAAGAGAAGAGGGCCTAAACGTTCATACAATTCAAGTTTGAGTTGTTGGAATGTTTAGGTGTTTCTTTGATTTCAATGTTTAAATTCAATTCTCTTTGTTTTGTATGTTTGAGGAATGGAAGAAAAGAGTGCTTAAACGTTCATACAATTCAAGTTTGAGTTGTTGGAATGTTTAGGTGTTTCTTTGATTTCAATGTTATGAAGAACTAAACCCCCCTTAGCTAGGGGGTGATTCGAAATATATGTTTATACTTGCATTTTGATTTGATTACTTCTAATTACATTTCATAAGTTGTGAATTCAATTTGTTTAACTGTTTTATTGATAACCTATTTATGTATGTTTATTGAGAGTGCACGCTTAATTTTCATGCATGAATATGACGCTAGAATATAAGTGAGTTTCACCTAATAGTTATGAACTTATATTCACAAGTAGTGGAGGTTGCTTATAAACAATCGCGTTAAATAAATTCTTGGCATAAGTTTCATGCAATCATAGTAACGAATGCCTCGTCAACACTTATAGTTTTCAAAGAACTTAATGATTCTTGCTTGTATCTCTATTATGAATTCATGTAGGGAACTTGTGGGGAATGCTTTGGGTTGTCGTATGCAATCATCCAATTCATTAACTTAAGGAAAACTTGACGGTTAATTTAAGCGGACCTAATTAACCCGGGGTGTTGAGAATTCATGGTTTATTGAAATGCAATTGGAAATCGTTTTATTATGCAAGTGTAACATGTGTGGAGATGAACCCCTTGGCTAGCATCCATTCATCCATACTTTCATCATATTCATTTTTACAATCTGTTCTAATTTTACAAAGTTTTAAGTTTTGTTTTCAAATTCGTCAAAACCTCAATCCCCCTTTACTTTAGTGTCCAATTTAGTTAGAAAGTGTCTTAGTTTGTGTTTCTAAGTGTTTTGAATCAATTTATTACCCAATTTCGTCCAAAGTAGTCAAAGTGCTCAAAACTGCCCAGATTGTGTTTTTAAGGCAGTTTTGAGTGTTTTGGTGCTGTTTTGAGTCTTTTGGTTTGTTTAGTGCTTTAAGTGTTTAGTTTTACATTCTTTGAGTCTAGTTTAGTGTTTTATATTGTGTTTTTACGTTTTTGAGTCAAATCCAAGTGATTAACAATCCCTCCTAATCCCCGGTCCAAAACGATCCCTACTTACATACTTACTACAATTGATAAAAAGAGGGTTTAATTTGTGTGCGTATAAATCTCGCATCACTTGGCAATGGTTTAAGTTCAAGGGAAGGTGGCTGCAGAACTGAAGGAATGGGCTTATTAGTCGAAATTGGAATGGAAATTGGGTCCGAAGACTTACCAGATTGTAGTGGCAATGACTCAAGGGCAGCCACTATTTCAACCATGTCATCACTAGGGGGCACGGCATGGTGCATCCCATGCATGCCGTGGGTATGCAAGTGCCCTACTTCCTTGTCTTTGAGTTCCATTCCTCTTGTAATGACCAATTCAAGTGCATCTTCGTTCAATTGTTCAAAATGGTCCTGCGCCAACGAATCAAGTACATCAATAGCAAAACATGAATGATCATCAAGAGGGTACTTAATAGATTCAGAAAGATTGAAATTAATAACTTCCCCATCAAATTCCATTGTCAAAGTCCCATTAAACACATCAATCTTCGTCCGGGCGGTTTTCATAAAGGGGCGGCCAAGAAGAATT
This sequence comes from Pyrus communis, assembly GCF_963583255.1. Lineage (NCBI taxonomy): Eukaryota > Viridiplantae > Streptophyta > Magnoliopsida > Rosales > Rosaceae > Pyrus > Pyrus communis. The sequence continues at coordinate 25,358,426 of NC_084804.1, forward strand.
GGCAATGATGGGGCATGGTTTGATTCTTCCATTTCCAACATGTAGAAATCTGCCGGAAAGATTAGATGATTAACCTGCACTAACACATCTTCCAAAACACCCTTTGGATAGGCATTAGATCTATCGGCCAATTGAATAATCACACCATCATTTTTTAACTCACCCAAGTTCATAGATGCATAAATTGAGTAAGGCATAACATTAATAGATGCACCTAAGTCTAGCATAGCATGTTCAAACCGATTATTGCCAATAACACAAGGAATTGTAAAACTACCCGGATCTTTGCATTTAGGGGGCAATTTACGTTGCAAGATGGCTGAGACATTCTCGCTTACCTTTACAACCTCTTTGTTTGAAATTCTCTTCCTAGTAGTGCAAAGTTCTTTTAAAAACTTAGCATACCTCGGAACTTGTTTAATTGCATCCAAAAGTGGTATATTAACTTGTACCTTTCTAAATGTCTCTAAAATGTCCTTTTCAGCCTCCTCCTTCTTTGTTTGCATGAATCTACGAGGAAATGGTACATTTGGAGGAATAACATTAGAAATAACCGAATTTGGAACATCCTTACCCTTAGAAGCCGAGTGGTGTACTTTGGGTGGCTGCGGCATGGTGTCTCCCACCCTTGCCGTGGCTTGCTCCTGCTCCCCCTCCTCAAATTGCAACTTTTCGTCCTGCATTGGGGATGAATTAGAGGGTTGTGAAGCCGTTCCAACTTGTTTTCCACTTCGCAACATGATTGCTTTCGCAGATTCGAATCCTCCTTTTGGGTTGACAACGGTTGAACTAGGCAACTTACCTTGCTCTCTAAATTGGCCCATGAACTCCGCAATTTGCCCTACTTGCTTTTCTAATTCATCAACCTTTTTGTCCCTATTTTGCATTCCCTGCGCCATAGAAGTTGATAGGAGCATATTTAGGCGACTTACTTTGCTTGTTCTCGTGCATTTACGTTGTGTTTCTTTAGTTATTTTAGTCCTTTATGCTTCTTTTGTGTGTTTTCAGGATAATAAGACGTGTTTGACGAAAGGATGCATTGTGGAGTGTTTTGGAGCACTATTGGGCTAAGGATGGATAGCTTATACTTGGAGCCCAAGTGTTGGATGAAATTGAAGGCCTTGTATGCACTTGAAGACACAAAACAATGGCCCTAACCCAATCACATAACACCTTGCCATGGGCTTAACACAAACACCATTCCTTGCCATGCAAGGATGAGCAATTTGGGTCCATTTCATGTACTTAAACTCTAGCCCAATCCACAATCACTTCAAAGCCATGCAAAACCTTTCAACACCCTTTAATCATCCCCCTTTAAGTTATGATTTTATTTCCTAACCCTACATGCATTATTTATTAGCATCTTCACATGCATTCACACACACTTTACACATTCAAACACTAGCCAAAACCGTGAGCTCCCATTCCCTTATGCCATTTTCAGATTTCCACCCACTAACCTAGTCATCAACACATGCATTCACTTCATCATTACACCACCACTCATTCTTTAATCCACATGCACATTCAATCATTCACTCAAGCACCCTTGTGCCATGTTTCCCCCTTTGTTCCCACCCATCACATGCATCATCATCAAACAAACAAGTCTATGCCGTGACCTTCCTAGCCATTTCCAGCTTTTCCCTTTACATTTCACATGCATTCCATACTTCCCTTGCATTTTCAGCCATCACACTTCATCATTGCAGCCACCATTCACCCTAATTATCAATCACATACTTTCCCATTGTATAATACATCCACATGCATCTTTAACCAACAAACATTGCAGCCACAACACTCAAACACAATCAATGCCGTGGGGTACATTACAATTCCAGCAATTCCAGCTTTCCAACCTAGCCACATTCACTCATAATCATTCACCAAACTTGCAGCCACATTTCCACCTATTCCAAGCTGTCATGTTCCCTCTCATTTACCTATAAATAAGCATGCAACCTAGCCACAATGGATTCATTCACTCCCCATTCAATTCACATCTCTCCATTTCTCACACCACAACACAAACACACACCATCTTCACATCCTGAAATTCCCTTCCTTGCCGTGGGTTTCTTTCCATTTTCTATCTTCCCTCATCCATTTCCATAATTCCCCAATCCATTCAACACACCAACAACATCCCTTAGACCTTGTGCCATAATAACGAAGAAGAGAAGAGTGCCTAAACGTTCATACAATTCAAGTTTGAGTTGTTGGAATGTTTAGGTGTTTCTTTGATTTCAATGTTTGAATTCAATTTTCTTTGTTTTGTAATGGAAGAGAAGAGTGCCTAAACGTTCATACAATTCAAGTTTGAGTTGTTGGAATGTTTAGTTGTTTCTTTGATTTCAAGGTTATGAGGAACTAAACCCCCTTTAGCTAGGGGGTGATTCGAAACTATGTTTATATTTGCTATATGAATTGATTACTTTTGGTTGGAATTTCATAAGTTGTGGATTCAATTCGTTTAACTGTTTGATTGATAACTTATTTATGTATGTTCATTGAGATTGCAAGCTTAATTTTCATGCATGAATATGACGCTAGAATATAAGTGAGTTTCACCTAATTGTATGCAAGTGTAATATATGTTTATGCTTGCATTTTGATTTGATTACTTCTAATTGCGTTTCATAAGTTGTGATTCAATTTGTTTAACCGTTTGATTGATAACTTATTTATGTATGTTTATTGAGAGTGCACGCTTAATTTTCATGCATGAATATGACGCTAGAATATAAGTGAGTTTCACCTAATAGTTACGAACTTATATTCACAAGTAGTGGAGGTTGCTTATAAACAATCGCGTTAAACGAATTCTTGGCATAAGTTTCATGCGTATTCCATAGTAACGAATGCCTCGTCAACACTTATAATTTTCATTGAACTTAATGATCTTTGTTGAATGTCTCTATCATGCGTATTCCATAGTTAGGGACTTTGATTAAGAATAATTTGGTTGTAATGTGTATTCCATTCAATCCAACGAATTTAGGGAAATCTGAAAGTTAAGTTAAGCGGACCTAATTAACTTGGAGCATTGAGTTTCACAACTTATCGAAAGACCAACTGAGAATCAATATTGTATGCAAGTGTAACATGTGTGGAGAAGAACCCCTTGGCTATTCCATCATCCATATTTTCATCACATTCATATTTACATTTTGCCTTTAATTATATTCTGTCAATTTAATTTAATATCGTCCAAACACATTTCCCCCATATTTCGTTGAGTCTTAATCATTCGTATTTGTTTTATTTTTGTATCTTTAAGCTTTTGGAGTCATAAACAGTTTCAAATTCGTCTAAATCAAGTTCTAGTTTCTATTTGAGTCAGTTTGATTGTTTTAGGCAGTTTGAGTTTTTTCAAAGCCATTCTGAGTCATAGTAGTCTTGTTAAGAGTATTTACATTTAGTTTTTGTGTTTTAAAGTCAATTCAAATTAGATTAGCACCCCTAGTTAATCCCCGGTTAGAACGATCCCTACTTACATCATTACTACAATTGTCACAAATAGGGTTTAGTTTGTGTGCGTATAATACTCGCATCAGAAGTTAGTAATTGAAAATTTTGGTCATTATCTATGGACGAACCTGATTTGGGTTGTGTAGGTTGTGCTTGGGGTGGTGTGGGTGCATATGGCCTTTGGTAGAACCCCGAAGGTTGCTGCCTAAATGTGCTTTGTTGTTGGGGTTGTTGTGGCTCCCTCCATTTGAAATTTGGATGATCTCTCCAACCGGGATTGTATGTGTTAGAGAAAGGATCATTCCTTGGTTGGTTTTGGTTCCCATAACCCACGGCATTGGCAGATTCCCACCCTCCGTTCTCAATCAATTGAGGGCACTTGTCCGTGAGATGTCCATTCATGGAACACACGCCACAAACAGCCACATTTTGCACCTTTGGTATTTCAACCACCTGCGAAAGAAGAGAAGTAAGATTAGTGATGCGAGATTTATACGCACACAAATTAAACCCTCTTTTTGACAATTGTAGTACGTATGTAAGTAGGGATCGTTCTGGACCGGGGATTAGGAGGGATTGTTAATCACTTGGATTTGTCTCAAAAACGTAAAAACACAAAATAAAATACTATACTAGACTCAAATATTGCAAAACTAAACTTTAAAACACTAAAACAAACCAAAAGACTCAAACAGTACCCAAAGCACTCGAAACTGCCTTAAAAACACTTTCTGGGCAGTTTTGAGCACCTTGAGTACTTTGGACGAATTTGGGAAACAAAATGAATCAAAACACTTATAAACACAAACTAAATGTATTTCTAACTAATCTAACACTTTAAAATAAATGGGGGATTGGTTTTGGATGAATTTGAAAACAAAACAAAAACTTGGAAACAAAACAGATTGTAAAACGAAGAATGATGAGAAACTAGTTAGAGGGTTCCTTATCCACACATGAACGTAAGCATATAATTTGACTCCCAGTTATGACTTCAACAAACGATGAATGACAATGCTCCAAGTTAATTAGGTTCGCTTAAACTAACTTTCAGATTTCCCTAGATTCATTGGATTGAATGGAATACGCATTACAACCAAATTATTCCTAATCAAAGTCCCTAACCATGGAATACGCATGATAGAGACATTCAACAAAGATCATTAAGTTCAACGGAAATCATAAACATCGACTAGGCATTCATAACTATGGAATATGCATGTTAATCCAGCCTAGGGTTGATAGGAGCATATTTATGCTACTTAGTTGTGTTGTTTCCTTACACTTAGTGAGTTAATTACTATGTATTTCAGTCTTTTAAAGTATTTTCGTGTGTTTTTAGGTCCTAATGGCAAAAGGAGCAAGAAAGTGCATTTTGAGGCTATTTGGAACATTTTTGGGCATGGATTGGATAGCTTAATCATGTAGCAATGAGGATGGACGAAATTGAAGACTAGATTAGCAACTTTGCTAATCCCTTGGTTCTTTTCTTTTTGGTTTAGTTGTTTCCGTTTTAGTTTCTAACTTAGTGTTGTTTTCTTTGTTTGTTGTTACTTTTGATATTTGATTTAGTTCTCTTTCTTTGATTTTAGGTACTAGAGAAGTAAGATATGGATTTTGCTAGCATTCAAGCTCAATTGGCAAATCTTACTTCTCAATTGTCGCCGTATGCCGAACGGACCACAATGCAGAGTGTCCCTACATTTGGTGCTTCATATAGGCAAGGATTTCAAGCCAATCAATGTCCACAAAGAGATTGGAAGGATCATTCAAACTCTATGTGGTGGGAAGCTCAACAAGTTCAACGTGAAGCATATTGGCAGCCATATGAGGAGTTCTATTCAAGACCTATGCAGCCACCTCAACTTCATATGCAATATGCTCAATCAAATTCAAGTTCGTCAATAGATTATAATCAAATTCTTAATGAATTAAATTCTTTGGTGCAGGGGTCACAAAATCAAGCCAATGAGGCTCAACAAGAAGCATATTGGCAACCATATGAGGAGTTCTATACAACACCTATGCAGCAACCACAACCTCCCCCACAACAATTCCAATCAAGTTCAAGTATGTCCATGGATAATGATAAAAATTTTCAACTACTAGCCTCTTTGACGCAGGACGAACAAAATCAAGACAAGAAGTTGGGTAAATTGGAGGAGCAAATTGGGCAGATTATGGAGTTCATGAAACAAATTCAAGAGCAAAGTGAACTCTCCAACTCAACTATTGAAAACTCGAAGGAAGATTTTGAAATCCATAATGCTATCACTTTGGGAAGTGCTATGGAGGTTGGAGCTGACCTAATAATGTCCAAACATAGCCTAGAAGTGGATGAGGAGCTGCTAATTGAGGAGGAGGAAGAAGACATGCACACGGCAAGGGTAGAACAACCCTTGCCGCAGCCCCCTAAGCCCTCTAAATCACCCACCACAAGTAAGGACGTCCCAATTCCATGTTATTTTGATGTTATTCCACCCAATGTCCCTTTTCCTAGCAGGTTTTTGATTCCCAACCAAGAAGAGAGTAAAAAGGACATCGTGGAAGCCTTCCCAAAGGTGCAAAATGCTATTCCAATTCTTGGTGCAACACAGCAAGTTTTAGATGGTGTTGAATTCTTCAAAGGACTTTGTACACCAAGAAGAATGATTCAAGAGAAGGTAGTGGCTGGAGAAGATGTAGAAGGCATCAAAGAGGACATATTTGAAACCACAAAACCCAAAGAAGTTGAATTTGATGACATTGGACAAGTCATAACCATCACATGCAATCTGGCCAAGTCCAATATCCCTGAAACTTTCAAAGGAGTGGTGTTTGTCATTGAGTTCTTGTCGGACAAAACAAGTAAGTCATCTTCTCCAAATTCCATTACATTTTATACTAACTGGCTGATTTTGATGAATCAGGCACCTACACTAGAATTCAAACCAATGCCGGTTCACTTCAAGTATCACCTTCCATTCAAGGATCCATTCTATGCCGTGGGCTCCAAATGAGGATAAGAAGAAGGTTCGTCCGGCTGCACGACGTTAAAGAAAGCGCTTCTTGGGAGGCAACCCATGCATTCAACGAGAGAGGATGTGGGTGGTGCGAGATTTATACGCGCATAAATTAAACCCTCTTTTTGACAATTGTAGTAATGATGTAAGTAGGGATCGTTCTGGACCGGGGATTAGGAGGGATTGTTAATCACTTGGATTTGACTCAAAAACATAAAAACGTAATATAAAACACTAAACTAGACTCAAAGAATGTAAAACTAAACTTTAAAACACTAAGACAAACCAAAGACTCAAAATGCTTTTAAAAACACAAACTAAAATGATTTCTAACTAAATTGACATTAAAGTAAAGGGGGATTTAAGTTTATACGAAATTAAATTAAATGAACAAATTAAAACAGAATGTAAATATGAAATTGATGAAATAGAATGGATGAATGCTAGCTAAGGGGGTCATCTCCACATATGTTACACTTGCATAATAAAAAGATTTCCAATTGCATTTCAATAAATTATGAAACTCATCACCCCGGGTTAATTAGGTCCGCTTAAATTAACCTTCAAATCTTCCTAACGTTATTGAATTGGATGATTGCATACGACAACCCAAAACATTCCCCACAAGTCCCCTACATGATTGCATAATAGAGATACAAGCAAGAATCATTACGCTCTATGAAGATTATAAGTGTTGACGAGGCATTCGTTACTATGATTGCATGAAACTCGTGCCAAGAATTCATTTAACGCGATTGTTTATAAGCAACCTCCACTACTTGTGAATATAAGTTCATAACGATTAGGTGGAACTCACTTATATTCTAGCGTCATATTCATGCATGAAAATTAAGCGTGCACTCTCAATAAACATACATAAATAAGTTATCAATCAAACGGTTAAACAAATTGAATTCACAACTTATGAAACGCAATTAGAAGTAATCAAATCAAAATGCAAGCATAAACATTTATTTCGAATTACCCCCTAGCTAAAGGGGGTTTAGTTCCTCATAACTTTGAAATCAAAGAAACACCTAAACATTCCAACAACTCAAACTTGAATTGTATGAACGTTTAGGCACTCTTTTCTTCCATTACTCATACGTACAAAACAAAGAGAATTGAATTTAAACATTGAAATCAAAGAAACACCTAAACATTCCAACAACTCAAACTTGAATTGTATGAATGTTTAGGCCCTCTTATCTTCCTCGTTGTTGTAGCACAAGGTCTAAGGTGAGGTTTGGGGAATTATGGAAATGGATGAGGAATGGTGGAAGGGGGACTCACGGTTTTGGATTCTAAGGGGAAGTGTTTGTGTTAGTTGTGGTGTGAGAAATGGAGAGATGGAGTGGGGAGTGAATGCAAGGGTATTTATAGGAGGAGTGGAGATGTATATGGCTATTTGTTTAAGGTGTTTGTGTGGAGGAATGATGGAGAATTGCATGTGGAATGGCTGCAATGATGAAGAATGAAAGCTGGAAAATAAAAGGGAAAGCTGGAAATTTGAAAATGCAAATGGGAATCCTGAAATGCAAAGGTGGCCACGGTTTTGAGTGTGTTTTGTGTTGGAAATGCATGTGAATGCATGTGAATGTTGTTTGTGTGAAGTGTGTGTGGGTTAAAGAGTGAATGGTGGTGTAATGATGAAGTGTGATGGCTGAAAATGTCAAGGGAAATGCATGTGATTGCATGGCAAAGAATTTCAGGATGCATGTGTGTTGATTTAATGGAGGAACAAGTGCATGTGTTGAATTGGTGGTGCATGTGATTAAAGATGGAGAAGGTGGTGTAATGATGAAGTGGAATGGCTGAAAATGCAAAGGGGAGTGAAGGCCACGGCAAAGGTGTTTTGGTGCATGTGTTGGCTGTTTTGTTTGTTGGTTAAAGCTTGTGTTTGCATGTGAATGTTGTTTGTGTGAAGTGTGTGTGAATGTGCATGTGTTTTAAAGAATGAATGGTGGTATAATGATGAAGTGTGATGAGTGATAAGTGTATGATATGTTGAGTGATATGTTGAGTGATAAATGAATGATATGTTGAGTGATAAGATAAGTGGTTATTGATATGTAGATGAATGAATGATATGATAAGTAATAAATGAATGATAAGTGGTTATTGATATGTAGATGAATGAATGATATGATAAGTAATAAATGAATGATATGTGGTGATGATAAGATAAGTGTATGATATGATAAGTGGTGAATGAAGGAGTGGAATGTTGGAATGTTATGCACGACTAAGGATATAGGAAAGGTTTAAATATCCTAAAACTAAAGGGAACAAGGTTCCAACACTTTGGTCTTCAATTAGGTTTTCAATTTCGTCCAACACTTTGGCTCCAAGCATAAGCTTTCCATCCTTAGCCCAAAAGTGCTCCAAAAGTCTCCAAAATGCATCTTTTTGCTCCTTTAGCCCTTTCGACCTACAAACACACGAAAATAGCTTAAAGTACTAAAATAACTAAAGAAACATAACGTAAATGCACGAGAACAAGCCATTTAAGTCGCATGAATATGCTCCTATCAAATACCCCCACACTTATCTTTTGCTAGTCCTCGAGCAAAACAGAAAGAAAAACAAAACAAAACCAAACGAAACAAAACAAGTAAAACACAACCTAAACCTTCCAACAACCGTCTTAGGGATTTCCAAAGCACATGACAAGTTAAAAATCATCATTCCCACAGATTTTTGCCATCATTACACTTAAGTACATTCTTAATCATAGTCACCACATACTAGTTCACAATTAAGCATTTAAAACACATTTCGAAAGTAGTAACATGCCTTAGAGAAATTGCTCAAATCCTTACAAGATATGCACTCGTTTTTCACACAGATTTTCTGACTACACACCCTACACTAGTTATATGTGAGAAGATTGATGTAAACATGTAGACGAACACTCACATATGTTATAACAAGGAAAGCATTTTCTGGATTTACGATAATGACATGAATATGATCTCATGAATGGAATGCTACTACTTAGAATGAGAACCAGTGATTCCATAAGCTCATATCAATTTCAAACTCCACATTATTGAACACATAACGATCAAGATAGAAGTCAAAGGGGTGTAACGGGGCTAAAGGTGTTTGGCTAACAAAGAAGGTATATGGAAAACAAAGGTTCTTAAAGAAATAGCGAGCAAAGCATTTGAATTAACGTAGAATTCACTTTTGAATGAAAACTCAACTTTTGAACAACAAGGGGGAACAAGCTCTTTTTTCTTTCTTTCTTTCTTTTCTTTTCTGTTTTTTTTCTTTTTCATATGTTTTTCACAATTTTTTTCTTTTCTTTTGACTCTCAAAACATACATAAACGCTTAAGAACAAAACATTATCCCCCACACTCATTTTCTTTCATAATGTACTCAAAAGGAATTCATTTAAGTCATGTTCACTATCATTTAAGAACAAGGGTGTGGACTGTCCTACACTAGGCTAGGTAAGGGGTGATGTGGTTAGCAAAGAAAATAGGCTAAACGAGGCTCAACGGGGTTAAAACTAATATATACGAAATATGGGAAGTAAGGCTATTTGGCTATGGTGGCAACTACACAACTTCATCTTGATATATGTTATGCAATTTCAATGTCATGCTTTGAATGAAACGGATATAAGTTCTAGCATTTAGTTCTATCATGATACAATTGCATTCTAAGTAGCAACCAAGCAAGGAATAATGAGATCATTCAACAACTTTAGAAAACAAAGAATCACAGAAAATAACTCTCCAAAGAAGGTAATGTCTCGAGTCTCACAGGGTTGTAGCGTTTGTTTGAGTTCCTTCCTTCAAGCATGTTACAAAAACGAATTTTTCTTTTATGATTGCATGTGAAGTCATACATTATAACCATAACTAAGCATAAACCAAGAGTAAATCAAACTTTTCTCTATGTTCATAACTCTTTTTAACAGTCATGCAATTACAAACCAAATCCTTATCATTGTGTTGGAAGGTACCCTAAGACACAAACTCACAAAAACGACTCAAAACACTCTTTTTAGGCTTTTCAAAACAATTTTTCAAATTTTTATGTGCTTTTCGGAGTTATAAAAACAAAACATACTAAAACACTCTAAAACAACTTAAAAACACCTTAAAACAGCAAGGAACAACATTTGAAGTTATGGGTGATAAAATCCCACGAATTTGCATTAACAACATTAGTTACCCCCCCACACTTAAATCAAACATTGTCCTCAATGTTTTAAGCATAGATTCACACAAAACATAAGTAAACACACAAACAACAACTAACATACTAAACATGGCAGAATGTAATTAACAAAGAGAAGAGTTTAGAGACGCAAATCTGGTTATAGAGTGTAAATTCCATCTTCTCCTTGGTAATTGCAATGAGGCTTTTGATCTTTGTGATTCCACAGGCTTACTCTTGAACTGGTTTCTGCCCATCGTTGATTTTCCTTTGTGCTACTTCTTGAACTGGGCAGCAGGATGGTTCTTTTGGTCTCCCCCTAAGGTCTGAGCTTACCCCTTTGGTCTGTTTCTTTGTTCAATCTTTCCAATTCGTATTGAAAAGGGTTGGAGGATAACTCAGCCTATGTTTGTCTCCACATGCTTCAATGTATCATTTTCACTTGCCTTACTCGCTCCCCTTTGCAGAAGTGGTCCCTTCTCCGGAAGTGTATCAACCGTTGAAGATGACTACTCGAGAGCAACGCTAGGTAAGCAATCAGGAATAGATTCCAGGCAGTTGGCTCCAGATCGGAAGATTGACTCCAAGTGCCGGCTGATTGGTTCTTTTACTTTGCCATGCGAGTAAGAACAAGGACAAAGAAAAAGACAGGGAAAGAGCATGATATGAGATACTTTTTCTTTTGACCTTGATGATATGAGATACCTTTGCTTTGAAGAAGCGGTGAATGAATCAACACATGCTTCAATCCGCCGTTTCCTCCTGGGTCATATGTACTCCAGGCATCTGGTATCATCTTTGGGGAAGAAGAAAGAATTGAGTATTTTGAAAGGCTTTGCTGGGAGTGCGCCCTCAGAGGTGAGGGAGAGTTGGGCATTTTCTTCAGGTTTGCCCTGCCATAAAAGACGAAGGTCGACATATATAGAGATAATATCAAGTGGTGGTACTTTTTACCTTTGTCGACAAACGTTTTGATCCCGCAACTCCGGCTTTTTGAAATAGTGGCGCCTCTTCGATCTTTGAATTCGGCTCTTCGATTTCTGAGCAGGCGCCCCTTCGATTTCTGAACGACGCCCCTTCGCTTTCTGAACGACAAGTGGTAGTGCAGATGCGGCTCCTTTTGACAAAGCTGCACGCGTTTTCTGAAAAGCAGAGAAAGCGTCGCCGAACTTTGCGCTTGTCGGCTAAAGATATGTAGTTGCGGTGATGGCCTCCACGTGTTGTCTGAAAAGAAGAAATCTTTTGACAAAGTTGAACGCGTCTTCTGAAAAGCCGAGAAAGCGTCGCCAAAATTACGCCGAAAAATCCGGCTCTTTGAATCGGTGGACGCGTTGCCTTGGCTTTTTATAGAGCTATCAATCACCCCAACATACACACTCTGAAGATTTCCCATTCCTGAAACTCGACTCCGGCCCTTTGTGAAATTTTTAACTCCATCCACCCCTTCTCTTTGAATACTTTTGAAAAAAATGGCAAACTCATCGAACCTTAGCTTAGATTTGAGTCTCAGCAGCGATCCGGTTGCGCCCCGTCAAGGTAATGTATGGCGCCCTTCTTTTTTATCTTCTAACGGTCCTCTTTCAGGTGAAGACTCTGTGATGCAGGACGCCACAACAGCTACAATAGTAGCTAAAAACCTCCTCACTCCAAAAGATAGTAGGCTGCTGTCAGGACGGTCCGATGAGTTGGCCGTTCAAGAGTCCCTCGCACTTAGTGTTCAGTGTGCGAGCTCTGTGTCCAACATGGGCCTACGCCTGCTTGCCCGCTCCCGTCAGGTGGAATCGTTGATGGCAGAGGTGGAAAGACTTAAGCAAGAGATCCAGCAGCTTAAGTACGAGAATAGAAGTTTGCATGTGCTTGCAAATAACTATTCGTCGGGGATGAAGAGGAAGCTTGATGAGCTGCAAGAATCTGAGGGTCGAATTCACAGTGACCGTCAAAGGCTTGCGTCTTATCTCCAGAGGCACCTTTTTCCTGGGTCATCCAGCGCTTGGCCAAGTATTGAGGCCTGGAATGCTCTAGCTCCGATGCCTCCCGTTCCGATGCCTTCCGCTTCGATGCCTCCCGCTTCTATGCCTTCCGCTTCTGCGCCTTCCGCTTCTGCGCCTCGTAGTGGGACTTCATGCAAACAACCTTTGTGAAGCTCCACCTTTCTCCATGTTTATTTTTTTTATTTTTTTTATTTTTTTTATTTTTTTTTTATTTTTATTAACATAAATAAAATCAAACGGCATGGAATTGGTCCTTGAATGGAAGGTGATACTTGAAGTGAACCAGCATTGGTTTGAATTCTAGTGTAGGTGCCTGATTCAAAAAAAATAGCAAGTTAGTATAAAATCTAATGGAATTTGGAAAAAAATACTTACTTGTTTTGTCCGACAAGAACTCAATGACAAATACCACTCCTTTGAAAGTTTCAGGGATATTGGACTTGGCCAGATTGCAAGTGATGGTTATTACTTGTCCAATGTCATCAAATTTAACTTCTTTGGATTTTGTGGTTTCAAGAACGTCCTCTTTGATGGATTCATGACATTCCCTACTTGTCACCTTTGGAAGGGCTTCCAAGATGTCTTTTTCACCTTCTTCTTCCTTGGAAGTCATGAATCTGCAAGGAATAGGGTTAAAAATAATGAAATTTGGAACAACCATACCTGTATTAGATGGCATAGGAGCAATAGGAGCCTCCGGTAAAGGTGTTTCCACCCTTTCCGTGGGTTGGGTGTATTCCTCTTCCTTGTGATTTGATTTTGATGGTTGAGGGTCCGTTCCAACCTCCTTGTCACTTCTCAACATGATAGCATTGGTGGTTTCAAATTCTCCCTTCTGATTTGCAATGGTTGAACTAGGGAGTTCACCTTGGTCGCAAAATTGTCCTTCGAACTCCGCTATCTGCCCAATTTGCTTTTCCAGAGTAGTAAGTAATTGAAAAATTGTATCATTATCATTTGAATTACCTACATTACTTTGGGCAGGTTGTGGTGGATGCATAGGCATTGAATAGAACTCCTCATACGGCTGCCAATATCCTTCTTGTTGTGCCTCATTGTCTTGATTTTGTAAGCCCTGCACCAAACAAATTAATTCATCAAGCTTTTGATTATAATTTATTGACGAACATAAATTTGGTTGGGCATATTGAATATGAGGTTGTGGTGGCTGCCAATATCCTCCTTGTTGAGCATTTTGAGGTTCCCACCACATAGAGTTTGAATGATCACTCCAATCCGAATTGTAAGTTTTGGAAAACACGTTATTCCTTGATTGAAGATTAAATATATCAACTCTTTGCATTTGGGACCTTTCCATGAGTTGTGACAAAAGAGAAGCATTATCAAGTGCCATCTTGTTCTTAACAAACAAAACACAAATAATAAAAAAAACTAAATCTAAAAGACAATACAGAAACAAACAATCCAAGGGATTAGCAAATTTTCTAATCCCCGGCAACGGCGCCAAAATTTGGTGCGAGATTTATACGCGCATAAATTAAACCCTCTTTTTGACAATTGTAGTAATGATGTAAGTAGGGATCGTTCTGGACCGGGGATTAGGAGGGATTGTTAATCACTTGGATTTGACTCAAAAACATAAAAACGTAATATAAAACACTAAACTAGACTCAAAGAATGTAAAACTAAACTTTAAAACACTAAGACAAACCAAAGACTCAAAATGCTTTTAAAAACACAAACTAAAATGATTTCTAACTAAATTGACATTAAAGTAAAGGGGGATTTAAGTTTATACGAAATTAAATTAAATGAACAAATTAAAACAGAATGTAAATATGAAATTGATGAAATAGAATGGATGAATGCTAGCTAAGGGGGTCATCTCCACATATGTTACACTTGCATAATAAAAAGATTTCCAATTGCATTTCAATAAATTATGAAACTCATCACCCCGGGTTAATTAGGTCCGCTTAAATTAACCTTCAAATCTTCCTAACGTTATTGAATTGGATGATTGCATACGACAACCCAAAACATTCCCCACAAGTCCCCTACATGATTGCATAATAGAGATACAAGCAAGAATCATTACGCTCTATGAAGATTATAAGTGTTGACGAGGCATTCGTTACTATGATTGCATGAAACTCGTGCCAAGAATTCATTTAACGCGATTGTTTATAAGCAACCTCCACTACTTGTGAATATAAGTTCATAACGATTAGGTGGAACTCACTTATATTCTAGCGTCATATTCATGCATGAAAATTAAGCGTGCACTCTCAATAAACATACATAAATAAGTTATCAATCAAACGGTTAAACAAATTGAATTCACAACTTATGAAACGCAATTAGAAGTAATCAAATCAAAATGCAAGCATAAACATTTATTTCGAATTACCCCCTAGCTAAAGGGGGTTTAGTTCCTCATAACTTTGAAATCAAAGAAACACCTAAACATTCCAACAACTCAAACTTGAATTGTATGAACGTTTAGGCACTCTTTTCTTCCATTACTCATACGTACAAAACAAAGAGAATTGAATTTAAACATTGAAATCAAAGAAACACCTAAACATTCCAACAACTCAAACTTGAATTGTATGAATGTTTAGGCCCTCTTATCTTCCTCGTTGTTGTAGCACAAGGTCTAAGGTGAGGTTTGGGGAATTATGGAAATGGATGAGGAATGGTGGAAGGGGGACTCACGGTTTTGGATTCTAAGGGGAAGTGTTTGTGTTAGTTGTGGTGTGAGAAATGGAGAGATGGAGTGGGGAGTGAATGCAAGGGTATTTATAGGAGGAGTGGAGATGTATATGGCTATTTGTTTAAGGTGTTTGTGTGGAGGAATGATGGAGAATTGCATGTGGAATGGCTGCAATGATGAAGAATGAAAGCTGGAAAATAAAAGGGAAAGCTGGAAATCTGAAAATGCAAATGGGAATCCTGAAATGCAAAGGTGGCCACGGTTTTGAGTGAGTTTTGTGTTGGAAATGCATGTGAATGCATGTGAATGTTGTTTGTGTGAAGTGTGTGTGGGTTAAAGAATGAATGGTGGTGTAATGATGAAGTGTGATGGCTGAAAATGTCAAGGGAAATGCATGTGATTGCATGGCAAAGAATTTCAGGATGCATGTGTGTTGATTTAATGGAGGAACAAGTGCATGTGTTGAATTGGTGGTGCATGTGATTAAAGATGGAGAAGGTGGTGTAATGATGAAGTGGAATGGCTGAAAATGCAAAGGGGAGTGAAGGCCACGGCAAAGGTGTTTTGGTGCATGTGTTGGCTGTTTTGTTTGTTGGTTAAAGCTTGTGTTTGCATGTGAATGTTGTTTGTGTGAAGTGTGTGTGAATGTGCATGTGTTTTAAAGAATGAATGGTGGTATAATGATGAAGTGTGATGAGTGATAAGTGTATGATATGTTGAGTGATAAATGAATGATATGTTGAGTGATAAGATAAGTGGTTATTGATATGTAGATGAATGAATGATATGATAAGTAATAAATGAATGATATGTGGTGATGATAAGATAAGTGTATGATATGATAAGTGGTGAATGAAGGAGTGGAATGTTGGAATGTTATGCACGACTAAGGATATAGGAAAGGTTTAAATATCCTAAAACTAAAGGGAACAAGGTTCCAACACTTTGGTCTTCAATTAGGTTTTCAATTTCGTCCAACACTTTGGCTCCAAGCATAAGCTTTCCATCCTTAGCCCAAAAGTGCTCCAAAAGTCTCCAAAATGCATCTTTTTGCTCCTTTAGCCCTTTCGACCTACAAACACACGAAAATAGCTTAAAGTACTAAAATAACTAAAGAAACATAACGTAAATGCACGAGAACAAGCCATTTAAGTCGCATGAATATGCTCCTATCAGTGGGCAATTCACCAATTCAAGCTACAAAATCAGATTTGCGTTCCTCAATCTCTATCTCTTTATTATTTTTATTTTGTCATGTTAGTTTGTTTATATTGTTTGTGTGGATGTGAGTCTTTGTGTGAAACATTGAGGACAATGTTTGATTTAAGTGTGGGGGGGTAAACAAAGTGTTTTTCATGTAAATTCGTGGGATTTTATCACCCATCATTTCTAATGTTGTTTCACACTGTTTTTAAGTGTTTTTTAGAGTGTTTTGAAGTGTTTTTATGTCTTTTGGTCAGAAAATCCGAAAATTTACAAAACAATTACAAAATAGTTTTGAAAAACCCAAAAAGAGTTGTTTTTAAGTTGTTTTTGTGTGTTTGTTTGTGTCTTAGGTCACCTTCCAACACAATGATGAGGATTTGGTTTTTAATTGCATGACTATTAAAGAATGTTGTAAACATGGCTGGAAGTTGATTTATGCTTTGGTTTATGCTTGGTTATGGTTATAATTTATGAATTCACATGTAATTACAAAGATAAAATCAGTTTTTGTAACATGCTTGAAGGAAGAAACTCAAACTAACTGATGCGAAATATATTAAGCACACAAATTAAACCCTCTTCTGACAATTGTAGCAAAGTATGTAAGTAGGGATCGTTCAAAACCGGGGATTAGGAGGGATTGCTAAACTCTTGAAAACTGACCTAAGAACTCCAAAACAAAGTTAAAAACACTAATTTGGACTCAAAGAATGAAAAACCAAAGTTAAAACACTAAAACAAAACAAAAACTCAAAACAGCAACTAGAAGACTCAAAACTGCCTAAAAACCACTTTCTGGGCAGTTTTGAGCACCTACACTAATTTGGACGAATTTGGTTGAAAACTTGACTCAAAACACTTAAAAACATGAACCAAAACAATTTCTAACTAAATTGAGACTTCAAAGTAAAGGGGGATTTGATTTGGACGAAATTAAAGTTGAGAAAACAGATTGCAAAGTAAAACTGATTTTGAAATGTTTTTGGGGTTTTTAATGGATGATGGACTAGTTAGGGGTTCTTTCTCCACACATGACAAGTAGGCAAATGACTCGATTTCCAGTTATTCCTTCATAGAATTATCAATGACAATGCCCCAAATTAACCGTGACATCACTAGTTAATTCTCAAGTTTTCCTTGTGTTATTGAATTGGATGACATCATACGACAACCCAAAGTATTCTTCAAAAGTTCCTTACATGACATCATAATAAAGATACAATCAAAGATCATTACGTTCAATGAAAACTATAAGCATTGACAAAGCACTTGTGACTATGACATCATGACACTTATGCTAGGAATTGAACTTAACGCGATTGTGACTAGCAACCTTCACTACTTGTGAATATAAGTGTGTGACAATTATGTGAAACAAACTTATATTCTAGCATCATATTCATGCAAGCCAATTAAGTGTCGACCCCTAATTAACAAACACAAATACGTTATTACTCGCACAGTTAAGCCAATTGCATTCACGATTCAAGAACTCATAACTGGAATTTATCAAATCAACTTGCACACATAGTTATGGCTTTGAAATCACCCCTAACCAATAGGGGTTTAGCCACTCATGTTCATAGAAAAATGAAAGGAAAATAAATTAAACATTGAAATCATAAAACGAATTACACCTAGAATGCACCAACGACGAAGCTTGAGCATCCAAGAGTCTTTCCTTCTTTCTCCTTGCTACGGCACAAAGGTGGATGGGATGGTTAGGATGTGTTTTAGGATCAGGGATTATGGAATTGGATGGTGGATAGGCACGGCAAGGTGTAGTGTTTGGCTGGAATTGTGTTTCTAGGATTTTAGGATGTGTAGAGTGGTGTGGCTAGATGAATGGACGAAAATTGGGTGAATGAGTGATCCCCCAAGTGCCTTGCTGCCAAGCCTTATTTATAGGGCTAGGAAAGGTTTTGAACTTAGTTGAAACCAAAAGGTTTTTTGTACCAGAAATTCTATACATGAAACAATATATGTGTGTAGCTTGGACAAGGTAGGAGACAAGATAGGACGGCTAGGAGACAAGGTAGGACGGCTAGTGACAACTAGGAGACAAGGTAGGATGGCTAGGAGACAAGGTAGGACGGCTAGTGACAAGCTAGGACGGCTAGGAGACAAGCTAGGACGGCTAGTGACAAGCTAGGACGGCTAGGAGACAAGGTAGGACGGCTAGGAGACAAGGTAGGACGGCTAGGAGACAAGGTAGGACGGCTAGTAGACAAGGTAGGACGGCTAGGAGACAAGGTAGGACGGCTAGGAGACAAGCTAGGACGGCTAGGAGACAAGCTAGAAATTAGGCACCATGTGTGAATAGATAAAGCCTTCTAGAAATAAGGTTTTTTTTAGGCCCCCTTGCAGCTCCCTAAATGAATTCAAGCCTTCAAATTCGTCCATCCTCATGCCTCCATGCTTGCACTATCCAATCTTGGCCCAAAAATGCTCTAGAATGCTCCAAATTGCTTCTTTTTGCATACTTTGACACTAAAACCTGAAATTGCACGAAAATGACTTTAAACACTTAAACTAACTAAGGAAAAACAACATAAATGCATGAGAACAAGCCAATTAAGTCGCATAAAAATGCTCCTATCAAATTCCCCCACACTTAGCTTTTGCTAGTCCTCGAGCAAAACAAAGAAATAAAACAAGACAAAACAAACAAACATAATCTAAACCTTCCAACGTTTGCCTCAGGGATTTCCAATGCACATGACATGTTAAAGATTATCATTCCCACAGATTTGAGTCAATTTAACACTTAAGCACATGCTTAATCATAGTCACTACTTACTAGTTCACAATTAACCAATTAAAACAATGTTTTGAATGTAGTAACATGCCTTAGAGAATTCCTTCTATCCTTAATAGATTTGCACTCTATTTTCACTCAGATTTTCTAACTACACACCCTATACTAGTTATATGTGAGAGAATTGATGTAGATATAAAAACGAATGCTCACATATATGTATCACAAAGAACGCAATTTCCGGAGTTAATAGGCATGTTTAGATATGATCTCATGAATGGAATGCTACTACTTAGATGCGAGAACCAGTGACACCATATGCTCATACCAAATTCAAACTCAACAAATTGAAACACATAACACTCAAGATAGAAGTTTAAGGGTTGCAACGGGGCTTGGGGTATTGGTTAACAAAGAAAGGATAGGGAAAACAAACGTTACTTCAAGCATTAGTAAGCAAAGTAATGAAATTAAGACTTAGAATTCACTTAGTTTGCAGAAATTAACTTAAAAACACAAGGGGAAGACTTTAAACAACTTCTTGGGGCCGAATTTAACTTTTTGGACCCTTTCTTCAACAAACAACACCTTGGAACTCTTTTTCTCACGTTGTTCAACACTTTTCATACTTTTTTTTTTTTTTTTTTTTTTTTTTTTTTTACGAATTTTTCTTTTCTTTTCTTTCTACTTCCCCCACACTTGGTTTCTGCCATAAAGGAATTCCATTTGAATCATGCTTACTATACTTTAAGAACGAGGGTATGGATAGTCCTAATCTAGGCTAGGTGAGGGTAATGTGGGTTAACAAAGAAAAGGCTAAACAAGGCTCAATGGGGTTAACACCTAAACATATAATGGAGTAGGGCACACGGCTTTTTGGCTAAAGTGGTGGTCACTTCACAACTTCATCTTGAAAATGTGTTATGCTAATCAATACCATGCTTTGAATGAAATGGGCATGACTTCTAGTGTTTGGAACTAAATGATGAAACGCCTTCTAAGTAGCAACCAAGCAAAGAATAATGAGATCATGCAACGATTTTAGAAAACAAAGAATGCACAGATTTTAACTCTCCAAATAAACGTTTAGGTTCAAGTCTCACAAGGTTGTAGCGTTAATTTGAGTTCCTTCCTTCAAGCATGTTACAAAAACTGATTTTTTTCTTTTATGATTGCATGTGAATTCATAAGTTATAACCACAACCAAGCATAAACATAGAGTAAATCAAACTTTCATCCATGTTAATCACTCTCTTTAACAGCCATGTATTTAAAAACCAAATCCTCATCATTGTGTTGGAAGGTACCCTAAGACACAAACAAACACACAAAAACAACTCTTTTTTGGGTTTTTTTAAAACAAATTTTTCAAATTTTTCTTTGATTTTCGGATTTTTACTTCAAAACATACTAAAACACACCAAAACTGCTTAAAAACACTTAAAAACAGCAAGGAACAAGTTTTGAAATACTGGGTGATAAAATCCCACGAATTTGCATGAAAAACACTTAGTTACCCCCCCACACTTAAATCAAACATTGTCCTCAATGTTTTAAGCATAGAATCACACAAAGAAACACACAAACAGCAAGTAAAACAACTAAATAGGCAGATTAGAAAGAATCAACAAAGAGAAGGGTTTAGGAACGCAAATCTGGAATTGGAGTGCTTTCTAGGTCTTCCTTTGTTGAATGGCATGGGTTGCCTCCCAAGTAGCGCTTTCTTTAACGTCTTGCAGCCGGACGAAGAACACGTTCAGGCACCATTGGTGCCCACGGCATGGAGTGAGATCTCCTCCACAACCTGCCCCACGGCATTCTCATAGTATGGCTTCAATCTATGTCCGTTGACCTTGAATTCCACCCCATTCCTTAAGCTTTGGACTTGAACTGCACCATGTGGAAAAACATTAGTAACAACAAAAGGTCCAATCCATTTAGAACGTAACTTTCCGGGAAATAAACGTAGACGAGAATTAAAAAGTAAAACTTTCTGCCCAATTGTGAAGGTTTTGCCCCTAATCATCTTGTCATGAAACGCCTTCGTCTTTTCCTTGTAAATGCGGGCATTCTCGTAAGCTTCATTCCTTAGTTCCTCAAGCTCATTCAATTGGAGCTTCCGATGCATTCCAGCAGCATCTAAGTCCAAATTGAACGTTTTGATGGCCCAATGTGCCTTATGCTCTAGCTCCACGGGTAAGTGACAAGGTTTTCCATAAACTAGCCGAAATGGAGACATCCCTAGGGGTGTTTTGTAGGCAGTGCGATATGCCCATAGTGCATCGTCTAAACGCATGCTCCAATCCTTCCGGTTAGGCCCCACGGTCTTCTCCAAGATTTGCTTGACCTCTCTATTTGATACTTCGGCTTGGCCACTTGTTTGTGGGTGATAAGGTGTTGAAACCTTATGCTTGACATTGTACTTCTTCAAGAGTGCCTCAATGGTCCTATTGCAGAAATGTGAACCTCCATCACTTATAAATACCCGTGGCATCCCAAATCTAGAGAAAATGTTAGTCTTGATGAAATCTGAAACCACTCTAGAATCGTTAGTACGGGTAGCTTTTGCTTCTACCCATTTAGAAACATAATCAACCGCAAGCAAAATATAAGTGAAACCAAATGAAGAAGGAAAAGGACCCATGAAATCAATACCCCAAACATCAAAGATTTCAACATTGAAGATGGGTGTTTGCGGCATTTGGTCTTTTGAACCAATAGAACCTGTTCTTTGACATCTATCACATGTTAAGCAAAACATTCTAGCATCTTTGAACAATGTAGGCCAATAAAAACCAGATTCTAACACTTTACGAGCTGTCCTTTGGGTACCAAAATGGCCTCCACATGCATAAGAATGACAAAATGCTAGAATTGAGTTAAAATCAGAAGTTGGCACACATCTTCTAATAATCTGATCTGGGCAATATTTCCATAGATATGGATCATCCCACACATAAAATCTTGCATCATGTATCAATTTATCACGTTGGACCTTGCTTAGGGTGTTAGGAACTTGCTTAGTCACCAAGAAATTGACCAAATCGGCATACCAAGGGGTACGTACCTCAATGGACAGAAGTTGTTCATCCGGAAACGTCTCAGAAATGGGGAGGGATTCTTCTTCATGCACCAATCTACTCAAGTGGTCAGCCACCACGTTTTCACAACCTTTCTTGTCCCTAATTTCAATATCGAACTCTTGAAGTAGGAGCATCCAACGAATGAGCCTTGGTTTGGCCTCCTTTTTGGTGAAAAGATACTTCAAGGCTGCATGGTCAGTGAAAACAATTACTTTAGTGCCAATAAGATATGATCTAAACTTATCTAAAGCAAATACAACCGCCAAGAGTTCTTTTTCGGTTGTAGAATAATTCAATTGAGCATCATTTAAAGTGCGGGAAGCATAATAAATAACATGTGACTGTTTATTTTTCCTTTGACCCAAAACAGCCCCAAGTGCATAATCCGAGGCATCACACATCAATTCAAATGGAATGGACCAATCCGGGGGAGTTATGATGGGTGCCGTGGTTAGGAGCTCTTTGAGATGCTTGAATGACTTCTCGCATGCCTCGTTGAACTCAAAAGACACATCTTTTTGGAGGAGGCGGCATAGGGGTTGTGCAATCTTGGAAAAGTCCTTGATAAATCGTCTATAGAATCCTGCATGACCAAGAAAAGAACGAACCTCTCTAACCGAAGTAGGAGAGGGTAAGTAACGTACAAGATCCACTTTAGACTTATCAACTTCAATTCCTTTTTCAGAGATTATATGACCCAAAACAATACCTTGTTTAACCATAAAATGGCATTTTTCCCAATTTAAAACAAGGTTTGTTTCAACACAACGTTTCAAGATTAAAGTGAGATTATCCAAGCATTTATCAAAAGAATCACCAAAAACACTAAAGTCATCCATGAATATCTCAATAATCCTTTCAACATAATCAGAAAATATGCTTACCATACACCTTTGAAACGTGGCAGGGGCATTGCACAAACCAAATGGCATGCGTCGATATGCAAATGTTCCAAAGGGACAAGTAAAAGTGGTCTTTTCTTGATCATCCGGGGCAATGACAATTTGATTATAACCTGAATATCCATCAAGAAAGCAATAAAAAGAATGACCCGCTAACCTTTCCAACATTTGATCTAGGAACGGCAATGGGAAGTGGTCCTTCCTTGTGGTGGCATTTATCTTCCTATAATCGATGCATACACGCCAACCGGTTTGGATTCTCATGGGTACAAGCTCATTCTCGGCATTCTCCACAACCGTCACTCCGGATTTCTTAGGCACACATTGGATAGGTGAAACCCAATGACTATCGGAGATAGGATAAATGACTCCACAATCAAGAAGTTTGATTATCTCCTTTTTCACAACTTCCATCATTGGAGGGTTAAGACGGCGTTGAGCCTCTCTAGTTGGTTTGGTCCCCTCCTCAAGAAATATGTGATGCATACAAGTTGTGGGGCTTATACCTTTGATATCGGCCAATGTCCATCCTAGGGCAGATTTGTACTCCTTCAACACATGCATGAGTTTTTCCTCCTCTTGTGCCGTGAGGGATGATGATATGATGGCAGGCAGTGTCTCATTTTTTCCCAAGAAAATGTACTTCAAATGGCTTGGCAAAGGTTTGAGTTCAAGGATAGGTGCCTGAATTATGGATGGAAGCAACTTGTTAGTCGAAATGGGAATGGACTCTTTGTTAGGAAACTTACCATCATGTATTGGTGATGACCCAAGGGCAGCAACTACTTCAAGAAAATCCTCACTAAGAGGCACGGCATAGGATAGTGTATTTGTGCCGTGGGGTTGCATGGATGTCGCTCCCTTGGTTTTGACTTCTACACCACTTGTAATGACCTTTTCAAGCATATCATCATTCAAATCTTCAAGGTATCCCTGCGCCAAAGAGTCAACAGTATCAATAGAGAAACATGAATGATCTTCACTAGGATACTTAATAGAATCGGAAAGATTGAAATTAACAACTTCCCCATCAAATTCCATGGACAAAGTTCCATTAAACACGTCAATCTTAGTCCGGGCCGTTTTCATGAATGGCCTTCCAAGTAGAATGGGCAGCGAGGGTGCATGATCCGATTCATCCATCTCAAGGACATAGAAATCCGCCGGAAAGATCAAATGATTAACCTGCACCAAAACATCTTCCAAAACTCCCTTTGGATAGGCATTAGATCTATCGGCCAATTGTATGATAACACCATCCTTTTTCAATGCTCCTAGGTTCATAGATGCATATATGGAATATGGCATAACATTTATAGAGGCACCTAAGTCAAGCATGGCAGATTCAAATCTAGTGTTACCTA